>NC_140993.1:114984384-115584384 GCF_052327205.1 Somniosus microcephalus | reverse complement strand
AAGGAGCATATAACAATGCATGTTTGAAAGGCAGGAAGATTATCAAGCAGAACTTTGGTGTGCTGAAACAATGGGGGTAATTTTAACCTCAAAAACGGGTGGGAAGTTAAAATGTAAATTTTTTTTTAACTCAAACTCAATCTGCCTCGAACCTGCCCACTGCCAGTTTTAACGGCAGACAACCAACTTGCGGGTCCCTCATTTAAATATTTTAATGAGGCTGCGTGCCTAAGATTTTTTCTCTGATCCAGCTTTAACACTGGTTGGCCGGGTTTCCCAGCCTGCTGGATGGAATAGCACTGCTTGTAGGCCAGGAGGAGCAGGAGTGCTTCCTTCCGGCCCAACAAGCTACCTTGTTTACCTCCCCAGCGATCGGACCCCCTCCCCCCCCCCCACTACGAGCCGATGCTTCCCGATATCCTTTTCGGCCTGAGATCAACTTCTTGCACTCTTCCCCGCCCCCCCACCCCCAAGTCCTCCCCGGCCCCCCACCCCCAAGTCCTCCCCCGCCCCCCCACCCCCAAGTCCTCCCCGGCCTGTGATCTTCTCCACGGCCCCTCTGCGATCTTCCATATCGATATGGTAAACCAATATAAAACACCAGTTCAGCCCCAGCTGGAGTATTGTGTCCAAATCTGGGCATCACACTTTAGGAAGGACGTGAAAGCTTTGGAGAGGGTACAGAAGAGGTTTACTAGAATGGTTCTAGGGATGAGGGATTAGTTACATGGATAGACTAGAGAAGATGGGATTGTTCTCCTTGGAGCAGAGAAGGCTTAGAGGAGATTTGATAGAGGTGTTTAAAATCATGAAGGATTTGGATAGAGTAAATAAAGAGAAACTATTTCCAATGGATGAAAGGTCGCTAACGAGAGAGCACAGATTTAAGGTGATTGGCAAAAGAACCAGAGGCAACACGAGGAAAAACATTTTTATGCAACATAGAAACATAGAAGATAGGAGCAGGAGTAGGCCATTCGGCCCCTCGAGCCTGCTCCGCCATTCAATGAGATCATGGCTGATCATCCAAATTCAGTACCCCGTTCCTGCCTTCTCCCCATATCCCTTGATCCCTTTAGCCTTAAGAAATATATCCAACTCCTTCTTGAATATATTTAATGAATTGTCCTCCACTGCCTTCTGTAGTAGAGAATTCCACAGGTTCACCACTCTCTGGGTGAAGAAATTCCTCCTCATCTCAGTCCTAAATGGCTTACCCCTTATCCTTCGACTATGACCCCTAGTTCTGGACTCCCCGGCCATCGGGAACATCCTTCCTGCATCGAGTCTGTCCAAGCCTGACAGAATTTTATAGGTTTCGATGAGATCCCCTCTCAATCTTCTAAACTCCAGTGAGTACAGGCCCAATCGACCCAATCTCTCCTCGTATGTCATTCCTGCCAGCCCAGGTATTAGCCTGGTGAATCTTCGCTGCACTCCTTCCAAGGCAAGAACGTCCTTCCTCAGATAAGGCGACCAAAACTGCACACAATACTCAAGGTGCGGTCTCACCAAGGCCCTGTACGACTGCAGCAAGACATCCTTGTTCCTGTACTCGAACCCTCTTGCTTCGAAGGCCAACATACCATTTGCCTTCTTAACTGCTTGCTGCACCTGCATGCTTACCTTCAGCGACTGGTGCACAAGAACACCCAGGTCTCTTTGCACTTCCCCTTCTCCCAATCTATTGCCATTCAAATAATAATCTTCCTTCCTGTTTTTGCCACCAAAGTGGATAACCTCACATTTATCCACATTATAGTGCATTTGCCATGTTTCTTTCCAATCACCCAACCTGTCCAAATCGTACTGGAGTTTCACGACATCCTCCTCACAGCATACCCTCCCACCCAGCTTTGTGTCATCTGCAAATTTGGAGATACTACATCCAATTCCCTCGTCCAGATCATTAATATATATTGTGAACAGCTGGGGTCCTAGGACCGATCCTTGCGGTACCCCACTAGTCACTGCCTGCCACTCGGAAAATGACCCATTTCTTCCAACTCTTTGCTTTCTATCTGCCAACCAGTTCTCTACCCAAGTCAATACCTTGCCCCCAATCCCATGTGCCTTAATTTTACAAGCTAATCTCTTATGCGGGACCTTATCGAAAGCCTTCTGAAAGTCCAAATACACCACATCCACTGGTTCTCCCTTATCTATTTTACCAGTTACATCCTCAAAAAATTCCAGTAGATTAGTCAAGCACGATTTACCTTTTGTAAATCCATGTTGACTTTGTCCGATCCTGTCACTGCTTTCCAAGTGCTCTGCTGTTACATCTTTTATAATGGACTCTAGCATTTTCCCCACTACTGATGTCAGGCTTACCGGCCTATAATTCCCCGCTTTTTCTCTACCACCTTTTTTGAATAGTGGGGTAACATTAGCTACCCTCCAATCCATGGGTACTGTTCCAGATTCCATCGAATGTTGGAAGATGATCAGCAATACATCTACTATCTCCAGGGCCACTTCCTTAAGTACCCTAGGATGTAGATTATCAGGCCCTGGGGATTTATCGGCCTTCAATCCCGTCAACTTCCCCAACACCATTTCCCTACAAATACTGATTTCTTTCAGTTCCTCCCCCTCATTAGTCCCTATGTTCCCTGACATCTCTGGGAGGTTATTTGTGTCCTGTGTGAAGACAGAACCAAAATATGTATTTAATTGGTCTGCTATTTCTTTGTTACCCATTATAAATTCCGCTGATTCTGACTGCAAGGGACCTACGCTTGACTTCACCAATCTTTTTCTCTTCACATATCTATAAAAGCTTTTACAGTCAGTTTTTATGTTCCCTGCAAGCTTACTTACATAATCTATTTTCCCCCTCTTAATTAATCCCTTTGTCCTCCTTTGCTGAATCCTAAACTGCTCCCAATCCTCAGGTTTGCTGCTTTTTTTGGCCAATTTATATGCCCTCACTTTGGATCTTATGTTATCCCTAATTTCCCTTGTTAGCCACAGTTGAGTCACCTTTTTTGATTTATTTTTATGCCAAACTGGGATAAACAAATTCTGTAGTTCATCCAAGTGATCTTTGAATGTTTGCCATTGCCTATCCACCGTCAACCCTTTGAGTGACATTACCCAATCAATCCTACCCAACTCGCATCTCATACCATCATAGTTCCCTTTATTTGAATTCAGGACCTTAGTCTCTGAGTCAACTACTTCCCTCTCCATCTTAATGAAGAATTCGATCATATTATGATCGCTCTGACCCAAGGGGCCTCGCACAACAAGATTGCTAATAAATCCTTTCTCATTGCATAATACTGTAGGGTGGCTTCTTTTAACTGGTTTAAGGTAATTCACCTGGTCTGCAACCTTTCTGCTACACTGTAAACCAATTTCCAATAAGCCAATTTTCAAACAGCGGTTTCGAATCGCTACCCCACCTTCCAGTTCTGACTGCAGGACTTATAATTAATGATATAAAAACAGACACGTGGTTTGGATAAGAAAAAAAAATCAAGTTTTATTAACTAAAAGAAACTATAATCAAAATATCAAACTATACCACACGAACACATAATTACAGTAAAATTGCTTAAATGGGGGAATGCAGATGGTAAAAACGAGGGATTAGATGGCTCCAATGTTACTTAAACAATCTTAGCAATATCCCCTTAATTACCATCCCCTAACTCCTTACTAGGTTGCTTTGCTGAGGAGTCAGAAACTCTGCTCACATGTGGTCCAGCGAAGTGAGAGAGCGCGAGAGAGAGAGAGAGAGAGGCTCACCTGTGGTCCCAGGACGTAAAGAGAGTGATAGCTTCTCAGGAGCTATCATATATACCTGGTGAGACTCCGCCCCCCCCCCTGCTGTTTGCCTGTCTGGAAAATTCGCGCCCAAGAAGTTCCAATTCACAAGAGAAAAGCTGTGATTGGCTAACTCAAAGTGGTTGGACTGGGTTAGTGTGTCTGCACTGTGGGGCCGAAATGTTCCCGCCCACATCCGGAGCTCACCTGGGCTAAAACAAAAGAGAATGCAACAGCCCTATTGTCCAGAATGATGGGTGCTTCAAAAACCCATTCATTGCTTAAACTGTTACATATCAAAATCCGTTCCACAGTTTCAATGTCTCCATTGTGTGTGAGAGAGCTCTGAATGGCTGTGTAAACAGAAGCAGTTTCAAATCGATTGTCCTGCGGTCATTCTCAAGTGGGCTAATCTCTTAAGTAAATAAACAACTTCAAGTGCTTCGAAGGGAACCTCCCTTTGATTGGCAGGTCTGACTCACAGCCCCTGTATCCTCCCACTTTTTCACAGACAACTCGAGCTGCCTTTTAAGCCCCAGTATCTTCTTGGCCAATGCTTTCTGTGGCCATTTTAAAAGCTTTTGTGATTGCCCAATCTCCAGGGAACGACTTTATTAAGACATACTGGCCTAGAAATTCAGTTGTTTGCGCCAGCCGCTAGCGCCTTAGGAGGAGGAGATGTGGGGCGCTAGGCGGCTAGCGGCCAGGCGGCTAGCGGCCAGGCGCAGCGCGATCTGCGCCTCTCCCCAACTTCTGTAAAGATTTAGCGGCGGCGCAAAGCCTTTGCGCGCGCTCAGCTGCGCGCGCAGATCCTGACGTCATTTCATCGTGCAACGCCCTTTGTGCGCCCCGAACCGGAAATTCAGTGGCGCCGCCCTTCTTTGCGCCTGGCGCCCCCAGCGACTGGTAGAGGGGAATGGTTCCCAGTCGCTGCGGGGCACGGGGGCGCTATTTAAAGGGGACTCCTCCTGCAGTATAAGTGGCAGCCATTTTTGCCAATCCCTCTGTGTGAGAGACGGATATTTGGAGAGAGACAAAGGCAGAGAGCTTTCTGCTTTGACTCAGCACTTGCACAGGTACTTGTGGCTTCAGGCCAGAGCTTTGCATTGGATTTCACTTTCAGTGCCATAGCCTTGAGTCGCCACATATAATGGGGGCTGCAATGGGTGGAAACGTTGGCTTTCTGCATTGCATTCAAAGGGATCAGAGATGCCGTGAGAGAGTGCCAGTCATGGCCAGACGGAGATTGGCCAACAGGCGTCGGCACAGGAGGCCTTACCCACCCAGGGTATACCGCCAGCAGTTCTCATATCTGAACATGTCTGAGGAGCATTGTGTTCGGAGGATGCGATTCAGAAGGGAGGTGGTCACTGAGATCTGCCACCTGCTTCGCAGAGATCTGCAGCCACAGCTGAGGAGCAGGACGTCTCTGTCAGTGGCAGTGAAGGTGACGGTGGCTCTCAACTTCGATGCCACTGGCTCCTTCCAATCCGCTACTGGGGACATTGCCAACATCTCCCAGTTCGCGGTACATTGCTGCATCTGCCAGGTGAACAATGTCCTTTTCAGAAGGAGATGTCAGCACATCTCCTTCCCCATGACCCTGGACAAGCAGCAAGAGCGTGCAATCGGCTTTGGAAGAATAGCGGGCTTCCCCATGGTTGAGGGCGTAGAACTGATGAACCAGCAATGGTCAGGCCTTGCTTCAGGGCTGCAGTGTGCAGGGCATGGCAGCCAAACAAGTCGACCCTTCGCCTTTAAGAGCTGACCGGCGCCAGCGTGTCTGCCTTCATTGAGCAACTCGCCGCACCTGCGCTGCGCCCGTCCTCGGTGTTAGCGCCCCGGATCGCCGGCTTAGCGCCTAATGATAGTCGTGCATCGCCTGCTTTAGCGCAGCAGCAACCTCTTGGGGCGATGCCACTGAATATCGGCGAAGGTGGCGCGAAGTTGCGCCGGGCTGTAGCGCCCCAAACATGGCTATACTGAATTTCTAGGCCACTGTCTCAAGGTGTGTGAATATTTTCCACAGAATTCGTCGACTCCCGTGTTGTTCACGTTCTTTCCATCTCAGAACAGTCTTTCGCGGTTCTAGGCACATTTTAAAACATTGTAGACAAGTCATATCACCCAATTCTTCATCCACGATGTGGACCAATCTTTTCAATCTTCAGGGAAAAATAGGGGAATTTTGCAAAACCCCTACATTCCGCCCTTATGATACTCCCAACTTGATTGAAGTATCAACTCGAAGGAGTGAGCAAAATTTTCAGACCCCCTCGCAAACAACCCTCCCCTGTATTTACCTAATAGCTACCTGCCACTGATCCCCCGAACCGTCTTTTCCCCTAAAATGCGAGAAAAACCGTGGTACGGTAGGCATCCTACAGATACATCAGTTTACAATAAGGGGTCTCATACCCTTACACGCTTGTAAAATTATACAATGTAATCCAAATTTACAAACACTTTTTACATTATAACTTATTACAAAATGTTGCAATCTTAGTTACACAATGTAATCAAAATGATCCCAAGCACAGAGAGGGTCCAACGCCTCTGCTTGACTTGGAACTATAAAACAAAATGCAAAAAAATCATTAAACATTTGAAACAACATGCTTAAATAAACCCTGACCAGCATGTGCCAATGATGGGTCGCAAAATTCGAGTGGGTGTTGCTCCTCCCACTCGGGCAGTAAATGTACCTTCCACCCCCCTTTGATCGTCTTAAACTTTAAAACAGACAGAATGGATTTACAGACCAGCCTGCTCCACCAGCCCTGAACTGTTCCCTTGTCCCTTTGTGGAGGCGGGGTACCCCTCATGTTTAGAATTACCTTGGCACAGACCGAGACCGGGGAGTATGGGATCACGACTCCCAGTCCCTCCCCCTCCCGTCTACCCTCGACTGGCTGCAGAAAATGATGGGTGCCTGTGTGGTGGCTCTCGCTGGCCCCACACTGAAACTTGGATCCCAGATCCGGACACCCACTCATACTTCCCAGCCACACTTACACTCTTTGCCCGTGGGCCCCCAGGTGAGTTCCTCCCTCCCCCGACTGCACCCACGCGACTCTTGGGTCTCCCCCTCCTCTATACAATCTTTCCCGGGCCATCACCACCCACCCCCGGGGAACGCGTCCCTATCAGACAAGGCGCCCGCACTTCCCCATCAGGACTCCTCAACAGCGAGGTCTTCCACAAGTGAACTTCGGTCAGGATAGTGCTGGGTTGGGAGCCTTGCCCCACCCAGCTGGGGCCATCTCCTCCACGTACCCTGTCCGGTTTTTCCCGAAGATCACTGCGGGGTCTCCTGGATTCGTCTAGTGGCGAGGTGATCCCCAACATTCCGTATCCATATCATTCGGTGCCCAGCTTGGGCTGGGCGAACAGGGCTGCTTCATTTTCCAATCTCCTGCAAAAACTTAAAAGGACATGCAGCCAGGTCTCACTGACCTGCTGCCTTAGGTGGAGACATGGTCGGGTCCCTCAACCTCGGACCAAAATGCAAACATTTGGCACACATGTAAACTTAAACTCTTTAAACTTAAACTAGTTATATCAACAAAACTTAAAATACACCTTAAAAGCACGCTATATGCACAGCAAAGCTATAATACAGATGCCGCCCATCTCCGGACGGCCAGACTAATCTCTGGCTCTGTTGCAGATTACTGCTGGCTGCAGCGAAGCTGGACTGCCTCCTGTCTCTGGTCCCTCGCACCTTATGGCCGCTGGTTGGGGACCTGTTTTTTGGCTTCTCCCCGGTTTGGGAGATTGCTCTTTGTGGCAGGTACCCTGGTGACCACCTTTTCTTGGGCTTGCGGGCCCGCTGAGACCTTCTGAGGGGCGTCTCTGTGGGGGAAACTTTGGCTGGCGGACCCTGAGCCAGGGTTGCAGCCCTAGCTGGCTGGGAGCCTTCTCCCCCATGTCCAAAACCCGTTACCAGCTCCCCTGCAAGAGGAATTGCTATCCCTGCGCCCCCAGGGTCCCACATCATGGGGGGAACCATTCTAGAGGCTGGCTGGGAAGCTGGTCCCTTTAAACAGGCGAGTGCGCCTGCGCAAACCTTCTCCCCTGAGTCCCGCAACAGAGGCTGTGAAGCCTCTGTATTCACACAGGCGGCCGCGCCTGCACAAATCTCCTCCCGAGTGCTGCGGCAGAGGCTGTGAAATCTCTGTCTTTAAACAAGCAGGTGTGCCTGTGTGAAAAAGCTGAGGAAGAGCCGCTGCGGACCCGCCGGCAACTGCGCCTGCGCGAACAATTTCTTTAAAGGACTGGGGAACTGCTACACTAGCGCAGGCAACCGCGCCTGCACGTTCGGTCTCTTTAAAAAAAGTTGGAAGAACCGCTTGGTCTTCCAAGCAGGCTTCTGCGCCTGCGCATCTATTCTGGGAGCGGGGATCTTTAAATGGCCGACTGCGCCTGCGCGCTCGGCCTCGCAGAGGAAAGGAGTTGCTGGGGGTTCCGGGTTCGCGTCTGCGTGAACCTCCTCTTGGCAAAACTCTCCCCTCAGGCGCGCGACCGCGCCTGCGCGGGAAAATGAGTAAGGGCCTCTCGGAGTTCCGGGTCCGCGACTGCGCCTGCGCGAACCTGGTGTTGGGGAACCTTTTCCCTCAGGCGCTCGACTGCGCCTGTGCGAGAAGAGTAAAGAAGATCCGCTGGGGGTACGGGCTGGGGAACCGAGTCTGCGCAGGCAGTTTCTGTGAATGGATGGGCAGCAGCCTGCTGATTTCTAATCCCAGGCTGCTGTTTCTCCATTTCTAAGCCACCTAACTTGCTCAAATTCGAACTTTGGGCAAAACTAGGGTCCCACTGGGGTAGGGAAGTGTCCCAATTTGTGGGCTGGACAACTTTTCCCTGGGAACAAGCCACAGCGCCTGTTTCTACAAGCTGTGAACTTGAACTTGACTTGTACAATTTTTCTGAATTTCTCTGTGCCCCATCCCTGCCTGTAATCACTGCCACTGGCCCGGACTCATATGGGTCCCAGAAAGTGCCTGCACGTGCACCCTCTTTGACCAGCATACCGGCCAGTCATTGTGGGGAGGCAGAGGTGAGCGAGGGGGTTGCCGCACAACTGATGGCTGCTACCTTTCCCTGGTTGGTCAGGAGAGACCGCATTGCTCCCAGTAGCGACTCGACTGAGGCGGGGAAGATTCCTGTCTCTACCCTTTGAGTTGGGGCTGTGGGATTCTTTCCCTTGCTGTCCTTCCAGGGATTTTTACAGTCTTTTCTCCAGTGACCGTCTTTCCCACACCCATAGCAATTTAACCTAGCCTGGGAGGGACTGTACCCCTCCTGGTGCCACTCTTTCTTATACTGAGCCCCAGGTTTAACCTCGTGGACTTTACCCTTTTGCTGGGGGCTCTCACTATTCCTCCCGTTCCTGAATGTCACCGTGAGCTGCCAGATTACAGTCTCTTCGGTTACTAGGGGGTCTCGGGAGTCAAACCAGGTATCAGCTTTTACCTTTATCTGGGGCAGGCAATTGGACACCAGGCAACGAAGCCATTGGTTCTGCTGCCGCTGGTTCAGTCGTGCCCTGTCTTGTCCCCCTGCACAGGCACGGTTGTAGACTGGCCACAGCCTGTCTGCAAATGCCTGTGGGGTCTCCCCTTCCTTCTGCAGGGTTTTCCCTACGCGATCGAACGGATTGCTGTCGTTCGCACCCATGGCTTCCAGTATTTCCTCCTTCAGGTCCTCAAAACCCTTCTCTCTTGGCCTCATCTGAAAGGGTCTGATAGAGCTTGCTATCCACAGAGAAAAGCAACATTCTGGCTTTCTCTTCATCATCACAGCCGTTAACACCGGCTGCCTGGTCTACTTGTTGGAAGTGCAGTGAGGGGTCTCCCTTTTCAGAGAGCATGGGAATATGTTTCACCATACCCCTGAGCTGTGGGGTATCATAAGGTATGAGAAAGGTATTCTGAACAGCCCCTGGGTTATTATCATTCACGGGCTGACTGTACCTCTGTTGTCTGAGGGGGTACACTGGTCCTGGTCCCCGCCTGCCTAGCGGGACCTGCTGGTGTTCTACCACCCCATTGTCCACCCCTCCTTGCTGCCAGAGCTCCTCAGAACTCGGAGCTGTGGGCTGCAGTCTTGGGATCTCTAGTTCCCTATCCAGCCCCGTTCTGGGTGCTGCCTGTGGGATGGTTTCACTTGGGCTGCCAGTAAAATCCTGCTGACCTGCCTTCGGGCCGATCAGACAAATCATTCCCCTTGCTATCTTTAAAGCCATGTTAAGGCTTTCTATCTCTGCCCTACAGGGGCCATGATCTGCTTCACTAAACCTCTGGGCACAGGCCAGCTTATAGGCTGCCTTTACTTCCCTAAACCTTTCCTCCTGCTCTTTTACTTCTGAGATGAGGCGGGCATTCTCTTCCTGCAGTCTCATCTCACTTTCCCTGTTCTCAGTGACTTCCTGCACCAGGCGCTCTATAAATGCCTGGCATTTCTCAAACTGGGACTCCTGATTCTTGGCCTCTTTAACCTCCTCCTGCTCCCTCATCTCATCCTTCCTAAACCAGCCACCTATACTCCGATAGGTCAGCCCACACACTGCAGCTAAAATTCGCAGGGCTACCCACATACTGAAAACAAGAGAAACAAGAGCTGGTACTTTCTCCAGATCCAAACCACTCATCAAATCAAAAACGGCCTGCAGTCCTGCCACGGTCGCCATTTTGTAGGGGGCTTCTTTTAACTGGTTTAAGGTAATTCACCTGGTCTGCAGCCTTTCTGCTACACTGTAAACCAATTTCCAATAAACCAATTTTCAAACAGCGGTTTCGAATCGCTACCCCACCTTCCAGTTCTGACTGCAGGACTTATAATTAATGATATAAAAACAGACACGTGGTTTGGATGAGAGAAAAAAATCAAGTTTTATGAACTAAAAGAAACTATAATCAAAATATCAAACTATACCACACGAACACAGTAATTACAGTAAAATTGCTTAAATGGGGGAATGCAGATGGTAAAAACGAGGGATTAGATGGCTCCAATGTTACTTAAACAATCTTAGCAATATCCCCTTAATTACCATCCCCTAACTCCTTACTAGGTTGCTTTGCTGAGGAGTCAGAAACTCTGCTCACATGCGGTCCAGCGAAGTGAGAGAGCGTGAGAGAGAGAGAGAGAGAGAGAGGCTCACCTGTGGTCCCAGGAAGTAAAGAGAGCGATAGCTTCTCAGGAGCTATCATATATACCTGGTGAGACCCCCCTCCCCCGCCCCTGCTCTTTGCCTGTCTGGAAAATTCGCGCCCAAGAAGTTCCAATTCACAAGAGAAAAGCTGTGATTGGCTAACTCAAAGTGGTTGGACTGGGTTAGTGTGTCTGCACTGTGGGGCCGAAATGTTCCCGCCCACATCCGGAGCTCACCTGGGCTAAAACAAAAGAGAATGCAACAGCCCTATTGTCCAGAATGATGGGTGCTTCAAAAACCCATTCATTGCTTAAACTGTTACATATCAAAATCCGTTCCACAGTTTCAATGTCTCCATTGTGTGTGAGAGAGCTCTGAATGGCTGTGTAAACAGAAGCAGTTTCAAATCGATTGTCCTGCGGTCATTCTCAAGTGGGCTAATCTCTTAAGTAAATAAACAACTTCAAGTGCTTCGAAGGGAACCTCCCTTTGATTGGCAAGTCTGACTCACAGCCCCTGTATCCTCCCACTTTTTCACAGACAACTCGAGCTGCCTTTTAAGCCCCAGTATCTTCTTGGCCAATGCTTTCTGTGGCCATTTTAAAAGCTTTTGTGATTGCCCAAACTCCAGGGAACGACTTTATTAAGACGTACTGTCTCAAGGTGTGTGAATATTTTCCACAGAATTCCTCGACTCCCGTGTTGTTCACGTTCTTTCCATCTCAGAACAGTCTTTCGCGGTTCTAGGCACATTTTAAAACATTGTAGACAAGTCACATCACCCAATTCTTCGTCCATGATGTGGACCAATCTTTTCAATCTTCAGGGAAAAATAGGGGAATTTTGCGAAACCCCTACAATACCCAGTCTAAGATGGCCTGATCCCTAGTTGGTTCCTCAACATATTGGTCCAGGAAACCATCCCGTATACACTCCAGGAATTCCTCCTCCACAGTATTGTTACTAATTTGGTTAGCCCAATCTATATGTAGATTAAAGTCACCCGTGATGACTGCAGTGCCCTTACTGCACGCTTCTCTAATTTCCCTTTTAATGCCACCCCCAACCTCTGCATTACTGTTTGGGGGTCGATACACCACTCCCACTAATGTTTTCAGCCCTTTGGTATTTCTCAGGTCTACCCATACAGATTCCACATCATCGGAGCTAATATCTTTCCTTACAATTGTGTTAATCTCCTCTTTAACCAGCAATGCTACCCCACCTCCTTTTCCTTTTTGCCTATCTTTCCTGAATATTGAATACCCCTGGATGTTGAGTTCCCAGCCTTGGTCCCCCTGGAGCCATGTTTCCGTAATTCCAATCATATCATATTGATTTACCTCTATTTGTGCTGCTAATTAATCCACCTTATTACAAATGCTCCTTGCATTAAGACACAAAGGGGGAGAAATTCGTTTGGTAGCGCCAGCGATTAGCGCCTATAGAGGCCGAGAAGTGGGGCGCTAACCAACTAGCGCCCGGGCGCAGTGAACCCTGCGCCTCCTCCCATATTGAGTGGACTTTTAGCGCCGGCGCTAAATCTTAGCGCCCGCTCACGGGCGCAGGCAGATCATGACGTCATTTCAGTGTGCAACGCCTTTTTGGCACCCCGGACCGGAAATTCAGTGGCACCCCCCTCCGTTCCGCCTGGCGCTAATAAGGACAGCTTACCTGGAACGTTCCCCAGTCGCTCTTGGGCTGGGGGGGCGTTCTTTAAAGGGGACTGCACTGGTATAAAAGCGGCAGCCATTTTGGGAGCACAACTTCTTCGAGAGTTTCACAGAGTTGCTGAGCTGCAATCTGAGAGCCATTTCACCAGTGAGCCAGCGCTGGCAGAGGAACTTCAGCCTTCTGACCATCACCTTGCTGCTGGTGAGCATTTACAATGGGAAAACTTTCTTGTGCGCTATTATTATGGGGGCTGTATTGGAGGGGAACGTCCTGCTGCTGAACCATCTGGAAAGGGCACAGAGACGCAGGGAGAGAGGGGCAGGCATGGCCAGACGGAGGAGGGCCAACAGACGTCGCCACATCAGACCTTACACTGCCAGGGTTTTCCAGCAGCAGTTCTCTTACTTGAACATGTCAAAGGAGCAGTGTCTCAGAAGGCTGTGCTTCAGAAAGGAGGTGGTGACTGAGCTGTGCCACCTGCTTCAGCCAGATCTGCAGCCTCAGATAAGGTGCAGGACCTCTCTGTCGGTGGCTGTCAAGATGACTGTTGCCCTGAACTTCTATGCGAGCGGCTCCTTTCAGGCCGCAACTGGGGACATAGCCAACATATCGCAGTTTGCGGTGCATTGCTGCATCCGTCAAGTAACTGATGCCCTGTTTAAAAGGAGGCGGCAGTACATCTCCTTTCCTATGACACTGGACAAGCAGCGGGAGCGCGCAGAAGGCTTCGCAGCAATGGCGGACTTCCCCATGGTGCAGGGCGCCATTGACTGCACGCACGTGGCTTTGCGGGCGCCTGTATTGAATCCGGAGGAGTTCTGCAACCGCAAGGGGTTCCATTCCTTGAATGTGCAGCTGGTCTGTGACCACCGACAGCTGATCCTCGCAGTCAATGCGCAGTTCCCAGGCAGCAGCCACGACGCCTTCATCCTGCGCCAGACTTCAGTTGCAGACCTTTTCGAGGCCCCGGCTCACCCAGGAGGCTGGCTTCTCGGTGACAAGGGCTATCCTCTGTGCCCATGGCTGATGACCCCGCTCCATTCGCCCAGCACCCCTGCTGAAGAACGCTACAATGTGAGCCATCAGGCAACGAGGAACATTGTGGAGCACACAATCGGTGTGCTGAAGCAGCGGTTCCGCTGTCTGAACCATTCCAGAGGCGCCCTGCAGTACTCACCTGAGCGAGTCTCCCACTTCGTGGTTGTATGTTGCATGCTGCATAACCTCGCTATCCAACGCACCCAGCCAATGCCACCAGACATTGAAGCACCAGCAGAGGATGAGGAGGAGGAGGAGGACCAAGACGGGAGGGAGGCACAAACTGGAAGTGCCGTCCGTCAGAGGCTGATCAGAAGTTGCTTCTAGGCCCCTCTCACGGAATGCTTGGTGCCATTCGAAGAGCAGGAATGGAACCGTTCTGATAACCCAAAGCCTCTGAAGGGCAATATGAATGTAAATAGCAGACATGGCCAATGTAAATAAAAACATTTGTTTATTTTGCAAAATGTGCTTCCTTCCAACATGACAAAGCAATGGCAACAGAAAGCAAAACTAACACTCGAACACATAAGTGACTCGCACACCCGGGAGACTATCCAAAACATAACTAACATTTAGACCAGGTGCCTCGCACACCCGGGAGACAATCCAAAACATTACTAACATTCAGGCCAGCATCCACGGCCTTGATTTCTACAAATAAGACGTCTCAGCAGCACCTTCTACTCTTTCCCCCTTGATGGTGATCTACTTCTCTTGCGAGATCGGCCCCTTCCCTCCCTGCAACTCCTCCGTAATGGGACCCCAGTGGCTGCATCAAGGCTGGGGGAGGCCTGCTGACTGTCCGAAAGCGCAGATGCCCCTGAGGGACGGCCTGGATGACCTCTGGGCTTGGAGGGCCCGGATGCTGACTGCTCCAACTGTGCATGGGTGGAAGCAGTCTGTCCTGCAGGTGGTGGCAGCTGCAGTGGAGACGTGCCAGTGGTGGCATGAGGAATGCTGTCATCCTGAGAGCGAACACCTGCTCTGTGGTCGGCCGACACACTGGCACTCTGACGGGGCAGCACCGCAGCATACACACCAATCGACTGGTCCACAGATTGCTGGCCTGCTGTGGTGCTGCAAGGGCCTCGGGTAATCCTGCCTGATCCAGCGAGGGTGGCAGCAGTCAGTGGTCACGTGGCCTCAATCTGCGTCTGCATGAGACCAGCGAGTGACTGCGTGGCAGCACTCAGCACTTGCATGGCAGGTGCCAGTGCTTCGGTGAAGCCCTGGACAGTCCTTTCCAGTGCTTCGGTGAAGGCCGGGACAGTCCTTTCCAGTGCTTCGGTGAAGCCCGGGACAGTCCTTTCCAGGGCTGCCCCGAAGCCCTGGACAGTCCTTTCCAGGGATGTCCCGATGCCCTGGACAGTCCTTTCCAGTGCTGCCCCGAAGTCCTGGACAGTTCTTTCCAGTGCTGCCCCGAAGTCCTGCGCACTCCTTGCCTGTGCTGCCCCGAAGTCCTGGACAGTCCTTTCCAGTGCTGCCCCGAAGTCCTGCGCACTCCTTGCCTGTGCTGCCCCGAAGTCCTGCACACTCCTTGCCTGTGCTGTGCCGAAGTCTTGGACACTCCTTGCCAGTGTCTCGATGGATTCAGGCATCCTTGCCACTGCAGCCATGAGCTCAGTGTGCCTGAGCTGAGCCTGGGCGCTCATTTCTGCGAGGGCACGCACCTTTTCTGCGCTCTGTGCAGCAGTACTCGCGGCCTGACTCGCCCTCCGGGGAGACGGCCCCCGAGCTTCCATACCCCCCTTGCGTTGCTGCAGCCCGCTGAGTCCTGGAGCTGGTTCCTCCTCAGAGCCATCCCCCCCGCTCCCCTCCAGGGAAGTACTATCCCCAGTCTGCAGATGGGCTGGCTCGCCTGAGGGTGGTACAGATGTTCCGGCTTCCTCCTGCTCGTCGCCTCCGGAGTCAGTGGCAGTGGCAGCATGAGGGCCCGGCTCCCGAGCTGGTGATGCAGCATCTGAAAGCAGGGAGGTTGAAGAGTGGCTTTAGCAAAAGGACAGGGTGGCAGCAAGGGATGCATGAGTGCTGCAATGCTCTGACTTGGGTCCAGAGTGAAAAAGCATGCTGGTGGGGGGAACAAGTGGAAGGAGAGAGTTCAAAAAGGTGATGACCTTACCATCGCTGTGCACAATGGGGTCAGCAGCTCCAGTGGTGACAGGACCAATCATCCGGCTTCCAACAATCTGGTGGACTCATTCCTCCAGGTCCGTGAGTGTCTGCAGGTGAGGCCGACCTCCTCCGGTATGAAGCTGCTCCCTCCGGTTCCTGGCCAGCTTGGCCTGCAGGAGAAAGGACGGGAAGTGATGATACATTATGCCCTGAGCTGACATCACATGCCCCCCATGGTAGAATAGCCCTTACAAGGTTGTAATCTCTGGATTGCTCCCGGTGCCATGTGCTAGTGAGTATAGGAATAGGAGGATAGAGCAGATGAATGCGTGGCTAAAGAGTTGGTGCAGGAGGGAGGGCTTTAGTTTCCTGGATCACTGGGCCTGCTTCTGGGGAAGGTGGGACTTGTACAAGTCAGACGGGTTGCACCTGAACCAGAGCGGGACAAATATCCTTGCGGGGAGGTTTGCTAGCACTGTTCGGGGGGGTTTAAACTAAAATGGCAGGGGGTTGGGAACCTGAGCAGGGAGACAGAGGAAAGGGAAACAGGGATAAAAGCAAAAGATAGGAAGGAGAAAAACAAAAGTGGCAGTCAGAGAAATCAATGGTTTAAATCAAACGTGGCCACAGTAAGTAATAATTCTAATAGGTCTAAGTGCGTTAAAAAAACAAGCCTGAAGGCTTTGTGTCTTAATGTGAGGAGCATTTGTAATAAGGTGGACGAATTGGCTGCGCAAATAGAGGTAAACGAATATGATTTGGTTGGGATTACGGAAACGTGGCTCAAGGATGGCCAAGACTGGGAACTCAACATCCAGGGGTATTCGATATTCAGGAAAGATAGGCAAAAAGTAAAGGGAGGTGGGGTAGCATTACTGGTTAAAGAAGGGATTAATACAATTGTAATGAAGGATATTAGCTCTGATGATATGGAATCTGTATGGGTAGAATTGAGAAATACTAAAGGGAAAAAAACATTAGTGGGAGTGGTATATAGACCTCCCAACAGCAAGGCGGAGGTTGGGGATGGCATGAAAAGGGAAATTAAAGAAGCGTGCAATAAAGGCACAGCAGTCACCATGGGTGACTTTAATCTACATATAGATTGGGCCAACCAAATTAGTAACAATGCTGTGGAGGAGGAATTCCTGGAGAGTTTACGGGATGGTTTCCTGGACCAATATGTCGAGGAACCAACCAGAGATCAGGCCATCTTAGACTGGGTATTATGTAATGAAAAAGGATTAATTAGCAATCTTGTTGTACGAGGCCCCTTGGGTCGGAGCAATCATAATATGATCGAATTCTTCATTAAGATGGAGAATGAAGTAGTTGACTCAGAGACTAGGGTCCTCAATTTAAATAAAGGAAACTATGATGGTCTGAGGAGCGATTTGGGTAGGATTGATTGGGGAAATGCACTCAAAGGGTTGACGGTGGATAGGCAATGGCAAACATTCAAAGACCGACTGGATGAGCTACAGAATTTGTTCATCGCAGTTTGGCATAAAAATAAAACAAAAAAGGTGACTCAACCTTGGCTAACAAGGGAAATTAGGGATAGCATAAGATCCAAGGAGACGACATATAAATTGGCCAGAAAAAGCAATAATCCTGAGGATTGGGAGCAGTTTAGGTTTCAACAAAGGAGGACAAAGGGATTAATTAATAAAGGGAAAATAGAATATGAGAGTAAGCTTGCAGGGAACATAATAACTGACTGTAAAAGCTTTTATAGATATGTGAAGAGAAAAAGATTGGTGAAGTCAAGCATAGGTCCCTTGCAGTCAGAATCAGGGGAATTTATAATGGGAAACAAAGAAATGGCGGTCCAAATAAATTCATACTTTGGTTCTGTCTTCACAAAGGAGGACACAAATAACCTCCCAGAGATGCCGGGGAACATAGGGTCTGATGAAAGGGTGGAACTGAAAGAAATCAGTATTGTAGGGAAATGGCGTTAGGAAAATTGATGGGACTGAAGGCCGATAAATCCCCAGGGCCTGATAATCTACATCCCATGGTACTTAAGGAAGTGGTCCTAGAAATAGTAGATGCATTGCTGGTCATCTTCCAGAACTCGATAGACTCTGGAACAGCACCCATGGATTGGAGAGTAGCTAATGTTACCCCACTATTCAAAAAAGGTGGTAGAGAAAAAGCGGGGAATTATAGACCGGTAAGCCTGATATCGGTAGTGGGGAAAAAGCTAGAATCTATTGTAAAAGATGTAATAGCAGAGCACTTGATAAGCAGTGACAGAATCGGACAAAGTCAACATGGATTTACAAAAGGTAAATCATGCTTGACTAATCTACTGGAATTTTTTGAGGATGTAACTGGTAAAATAGATAAGGGAGAACCAGTGGATGTGGTGTATTTGGACTTTCAGAAGGCTTTCGATAAGGTCCCACATAAGAGATTAGCGTGCAAAATTAAGGCACATGGGATTGGGGGCAAGGTATTGACTTGGATAGAGAACTGGTTGGCGGACAGAAAGCAAAGAGTTGGAATAAACGGGTCATTTTCCGAGTGGCAGGCAGTGACTAGTGGGGTACCGCAAGGATCGGTCCTAGGACCCCAGCTGTTCACAACATATATTAATGATCTGGACGAGGGAATTGGATGTAATATCTCCAAATTTGCAGACGACACAAAGCTGGGTGGGAGGGTAAGCTGTGAGGAGGATGTCGTGAAACTCCAGGACGATTTGGACAGGTTGGGTGATTGGGCAGAAACATGGCAAATGCACTATAATGTGGATAAATGTGAGGTTATCCACTTTGGTGGCAAAAACAGGAAGGCAGATTATTATTTGAATGGCAATAGATTGGGAGAAGGGGAAGTGCAAAGAGACCTGGGTGTTCTTGTGCACCAGTCGCTGAAGGTAAGCATGCAGGTGCAGCAAGCGGTTAAGAAGGCAAATGGTATGTTGGCCTTCGTAGCAAGAGGGTTCGAGTACAGGAACAAGGATGTCTTGCTACCGTTGTACAGGGCCTTGGTGAGACCGCACCTTGAGTATTGTGTGCAGTTTTGGTCGCCTTGCCTGAGGAAGGACGTACTTGCCATGGAAGGAGTGCAGTGAAGATTCACCAGGCTGATACCTGGGATGGCAGGAATGACGTTTGAGGAGAGATTGTGTCGATTGGGCTTATACTCACTGGAGTTTAGAAGATTGAGAGGGGATCTCATCGAAACCTATAAAATTCTGTCAGGCCTGGACAGACTAGATGCAGGAAGGATGTTTATGATGGCCGGGGAGTCCAGAACCAGGGTTCATAGTCTAAGGATAAGGGGTAAGCCATTTAGGATTGAAATGAGGAGGAATTTCTTCACCCAGAGCGTGGTGAACCTGTGGAATTCTCTGCCACAGAGGGCGGTGGAGGCCAGTTCATTAAATATATTCAAAAAAGAGTTGGATATATTTCTTAAGGCTAAAGGGATCAAGGGATATGGGGAGAAGGCAGGGACAAGGTACTGAATTTGGATGATCAGCCATGATCTCATTGAATGGCGGAGCAGGCTCGAAGGGCCGAATGGCCTACTCCTGCTCCTATCTTCTATTATGCCCTGAGCTGACATATCATGCCCCCCATGGTAGAATAGCCCTTACATTATGCCCTGAGCTGAATGTGCATGTGTGTTTCCAGAAAGGGCCATGTGTGCTGGCTGATAGATGGCCATTGGGGCTTCACACACCCTCTGGCCATAAAGTCAGGTGCAGATGGAGGGATGAAGATGATTGCGAAAAAGGCACTCACCCTAACGACCCGAGTGAGGTCGTTGAACTTCTTCCTGCATTGCACAGGAGTCCTGGGCACGATGCTGCTGGAGGCGACTCTTTGACAAACTTCTATCCAAGCTCTGCGGTACTCGCTCTGATGAGGCCTCCTGCCATTGTCGGGGTACAGCACAGCTCGCCGGCGCTCCACTGCACCAACCAAAGCATCCAATGCCCCATCAGTAAAGCGCTCCCCCTCTCCATCTGTTGAAAGTTTGGAACGCCACAGAATGCACAGCGCCGATTTTGAGGCCTACAAGGCGCAGAGTGTGGCAGCTGATCCTAATTGACCCGCCCCTTTAAGAGCTGGCCGGCGCCAGCATGTCTCGGGGAAATCGATTATTGACAGCACCTGCGCTGCGCCCAGCCGCCGAGAAATTGAGTAGCGCCACCGGGTTAGCGCCTTAAGAGTCCCATGCAGCACCTGATTTTACGCCGCAATCACCTTGAGGGGTGCCACAACCCAATATCGCTCGAGGTGGCGATAAGTTGCACCTGGTGATAAAATTTGCGCAGCGCCAATTCTAGGGCCGCAAACGGGCCTATACCGAATTTCTCCCCCAAAGCCTTCAGGCTTGTTTTTTTAACGCTCTTAGACCTTTTAGAATTATTATTTACTGTGGCCATGTTTGTTTTAAACCCTTGATTTCTCCGATTGCCACCTTTGTTATTCTCCTTCCTGTCTTTTGCTTCTATCCTTGTTTCCCTTTCCTTTGTCTCCCTGCTCAGGTTCCCAACCCCCTGCCATTTTAGTTTAAACCCTCCCCCACAGCACTAGCAAACACTCCACCAAGGACATCGGTCCCGGTGCTGCAACATATTTAGGATTTAAAATGTGCTGCCTGATAGAGTGGTGGATACAGATTCAATAGTAGCCTTCAAAAGGGAATTGGATAAATACTTGAAGGAGAAAAAATTGTAGGGATATGGGGAAAGATCGGGTTGTGTGACTAACTGGATTGCTCATTGAAAGAGCCGTCGCAGACTGGATGGGCCGAATGGCCTCCCTCTGTGCTGTACTATTTTCTGATTCTATGAATGGTTGTAGTGTGCTGCACAACATGGCCATCAAAAGAGGCATACACATGTTTCTAGAAGAGGAAGAGTCAGAGGCGAATGACGATGAAGAGCTAGCAGAAACTCAGCCGCTGCTATAGGAAGCAGCACAAATCCATCAGCCTCTGAGTGAGCAGTTCTGTGTTTTAGGCCTAACTTTATCTTTCTTTAGACTTTATTTTTTAAACAACTATTCCTTATTGGTGCCATTTATGAGGGAACCATTACTTCAAAAGTAAAAAATGACTGCGAAGCTTACAGTTTTTATTGTAAGTATAATAGTGAAGTTGTAGGAATAATGAGGGGAATTCTGCCAGCCCTGGGGAGGCAGGTATGGAGGCGGGACTGCCAGGAAAATGGCAGAAACTCAGAGCGGGTACCAACCCCGCTCCCAACCCGCCTCTGTGCCATCTTCCCGGGAGGCGGGTCCCCGACTCGAGCAGGAACCCGTCCCCTCGAGGCGGGAAGGGGATTAGAGCCAATTAACTGCCTGTTAACAGGTAGTTAACAGGCAGTTAAGAGGCCTATTCCCATTTTGCCCCTGCAAGTGCGGGCTTCCCGATGGCTGAGAACCTTGCCAGGGTCAGCGAGGCGAGCAGTGGGTCTGCGGGGGTGAGAGGGATCGAAAAGTCTGCTGTGGAGGTGAGTAATGGGTGCAAGTGTGGAGAGGTAAGTATATGAGAGGTGAGTATAAAGTGTTAGAAAAAGTTTATTTACCTTTGTTTCTTCCTGCAGACTTTAACCCTTGGGGATCCGGAGGTGCCTCATCTCAACGGCAGAGATGACAGAATGGCTGCTGCATTCTCAGATACAGCAGCCATCTGATTTCTGCTGAGGAAAGAGGTTTGGTGAGTCTTCAGTACAAGGGCTCCCCTTAGAACTGAGATTGTCAGTGTTTGACAGCTTCTCTAAGCTGTCAAACGCTGACAATTCATCGATGAAACATCATACACTGACGTCCTCTATCACCAGCTTTTCCTTAATTGGCCGGCTAAGCCCGCAGGGTGGGCTTAACAAGGTCAATCAAGGGAAAGTAGCATGGGTTTGCCGGACGTCATTGGGGGCGGGACTAAAACCCAAAAACCGGCAGTCCCGACCCCAACGCGCCCCCATTGACAAAATACAGCTTGGAGTAGGCTCCAGTGGTGAAACACTTTGTTCACAGCAAGCAGCAACTGGAAAATCACAGGCATATTGCTTGCAATTTTTCATCTATCAAGGTACCTCATGACTGGCTCATACTCAGAATATTTAGGTTGTTGTGTATACTTAATGTGATGTGCTGTGCTTAATGTTCCGCGTTCTCGACATATCCAGGTTTCCCGGCCGCTGACAGATGCCCTGCTCCCTTCCCACCTCCCGTAAGTATTTGGGCCATTGAATCAAAGAATGATACAGCACAGAAGGAAGCCATTCGGCCTGTTGCGGCTCTTTGAAAGAGCTATGCAATTAGTCCCATTCCCAGGAAACAATTTCTCCTTATTTACTCTATCAAAACCCTTCATGATTTTGAACACCACTATTAAATCTCCCCTTAACCTTCTCTGCTCTAAGGAGAACAACCCCAGTTTCTCTAGTCTCTCATTTTAGAAGGCATTGCCCTTTTAAGAAAACGACAACACTTTCTGAAATCATAGCCTCGCTTTCAGAGCAGGCTGTTCTAGCAGACATTGGAGCCTTCTGCCAGGACCAAAACCACCAGGATGGCATTTCACAGTGAGTTAAACACTGGGCTAATGATAATTAATCCCCAGCATCAATTTTTCAGTCCAGCCAGCGCCACCATTTTCGACGGCTGTTAACCCCCGGAAGCGGTGGCATCGGCAGTTTTTGGGGCAGCCACAAATTTCTAGGGCTCTGTTTCTCTCTCCTTTACCATCCGAGGTCTGACAAGTGTCCAGCAGCACTCTCTGCACACTTAAAAATCTTTTAACATGAATTGCACCAAGCCACTACTTCAATAAAATAAAAAGAAATCCAGTCCAAAAGCTGAAATGCAAACTTACCTGAAAGATGTTTGTGTCCCTTTAAGAGGTGTTGACAGCGTTTCTGTCAGTCTGCTGAACGCTGGGTTTTCATGGCAAGCTTAGAACCCAGCACTGAACTCAGTGCTAAGGTTGAAGTTCACTGAGGTGATGTTAAGTCGGCGTTAGCAGCGCTAAGACCCTCACCAAAATGGCAGCTACTGAGTCCTGTGCCAGAGAAGGGCGCTAGAGTGGCGGCCGCCATTTTTTACCACGATTCCAGCGCTAATGGGCGGCGCTAAGGTAAGGAATATCTAGGTCTATATCTTTAGTCATCCAGGGAGCTCTAGCTTTGGATGCCCTTTCCCCCCTCGTGGGAATGTGTCTCATCTGTTCCAGAACTATCTCTTTGAAGGCCTCTCATTGCTCATTTACTGTTTTACCTGCCAATCTTCAATTCCAATCCGCCTAGGCCAGATCCCATTTCAATTCCCTGAAATTAGCCCTCCTCCAGTTGAGTATTTCCACATTTGATTTTTCCTTGCCCTTTTCCATAGCTACTCTAAACATAATGATACTGTGATCATTGTTTGTCAAATGCTCCCATTGAAACTTGCTCCACTGGTCCCACTTCATTCCCTAGAACCAGATCCTGCAATACTTCCTTCCTCATTGGACTGGAAGCATACTAATTAAGAAAGTTCTCTTGTACAAATTTCATGAATTCCTCCCCCTCTTTCCCTTTAACACTGCCATTTTCCCAGCCTATATTAGGATCATTCTATAGTTCTTGCATCTTTCTGAAACTTGCTTGTAAATTTGCTCCTCTAGCTCCTTTGCACTATTTGGTGGCTTGTAGTATTCACACAGCAGCATAATAGCTCCTCT
Source organism: Somniosus microcephalus (assembly GCF_052327205.1). Lineage (NCBI taxonomy): Eukaryota > Metazoa > Chordata > Chondrichthyes > Squaliformes > Somniosidae > Somniosus > Somniosus microcephalus. Next base: position 115,560,941 of record NC_140993.1, on the reverse strand, counting down.
ATTGTTCATTAATTCTAGTAGATTCTGTCTTTAAAGCCTCAAGTACATCATCCCTTTTCAGTGCTGTAACAGTTATTGATTAATATTGCCAACCCTGTCCTTTTTTTCCTTCTCTATCTTTCCTGAATACCTTGTAGTCAGGAATATCAAGTCTCCAATCCTACACTTGTTTGAGCCAGGTCTCGGTTATTGCCACTTTATCATAATCTGAAGTAGCAATTTGTGCCTGCAGCTCACCAACCTTATTTACCACGCTCCATGCATTTATGCACATGCACTCCAAATCCATCCTTGTCTGCCTCATATTTCCCCATCTGATCCCTCCTATTTCTGAACCACTCTTTATTCTAATGCTATTTTCCTCTCCCAATCCTCTGTGCACCTTGTTTCTCCTCTCTAATGCTTCATTCTGGTGCCCCTCCCCAGCCAAATTAGTTTAAACCCTCCCCCACAGCACTAGTTAACCTTCCTGTGAGGACATTGGTCCCAGCTCTCTTGAGGCACAACCCATCCATCTTGTACAGGTCCCTCCTGCCTCAGGACTGGTCCCATTTTTCAGTTAAGGCTTGGCTGTGTTTTTGTTTGCAAACAGAGGCACATACCAATTTGGATACTGTTGAGGGGGATGACTCACCAGAGGAAGGCAGCAGCAGCCAACTTCCTGGCACCGGGGGTGCTTCTGCTGCTCAGGAAGGGAGGAAAAAGAGTGGGAGAGCAATAGTGGTAGGGGATTCTATCATAAGGGGAACAGATAGACGGTTCTGTGGCCATAGACGTGACTCCAGGATGGTTTGTTGCCTCCCTGGTGCCAGGGTCAAGGATGTTACTGAACGGCTGCAGGGCATTCTGAAGGGGGGGGTGAACAGGCAGAGGTCGTGGTTCACATGGGGACCAACGACATAGGTAGGAAGAGTGATGAGGTCCTGCAACAAGAATTTAGGGAGCTAGGTAGCAGATTAAAGAGCAGGACCTCAAAGGTTGTAATCTCTGGATTACTCCCGGTGCCACGTGCTAGTGAGTATAGGAATAGGAGGATAGAGCAGATGAATGCGTGGCTAAAGAGTTGGTGCAGGAGGGAGGGCTTTAGTTTCCTGGATCACTGGGCCTGCTTCTGGGAAAGGTGGGACTTATACAAGTCGGACGGGTTGCACCTGAACCAGAGCGGGACAAATATCCTTGTGGGGAGGTTTGCTAGCACTGTTCGGGGGGGTTTAAACTAAAATGGCAGGGGGTTGGGAACCTGAGCAGGGAGACAGAGGAAAGGAAAACAGGGATAAAAGCAAAAGATAGGAAGGAGAAAAACAAAAGTGGCAGTCAGAGAAATCAACGGTTTAAATCAAATGTGGCCACAGTAAATAATAATTCTAATAGGTCTAAGAGCGTTAAAAAAACAAGCCTGAAGGCTTTGTGTCTTAATGCGAGGAGCATTTGTAATAAGGTGGATGAATTGGCTGCGCAAATAGAGGTAAACGAATACGATTTGGTTGGGATTACAGAAACGTGGCTCAAGGATGGCCAAGACTGGGAACTCAACATCCAGGGGTATTCGATATTCAGGAAAGATAAGCAAGAAAGAAAGGGAGGTGGGGTAGCATTACTGGTTAAAGAAGGGATTAATACAATTGTAATGAAGGATATTAGCTCTGATGATATGGAATCTGTATGGGTAGAATTGAGAAATACTAAGGGGAAAAAAACATTAGTGGGAGTGGTATATAGACCTCCAAACAGTAAGGTGGAGGTTGGGGATGGCATTAAAAGGGAAATTGAAGAAGCGTGCAATAAGGGCACAGCAGTCATCATGGGTGACTTTAATCTACATATAGATTGGGCCAACCAAATTAGTAACAATACTGTGGAGGAGGAATTCCTGGAGTGTTTACGGGATGGTTTCCTGGACCAATATGTCGAGGAACCAACCAGAGATCAGGCCATCTTTGACTGGGTATTATGTAACGAGAAAGGATTAATTAGCAATCTTGTTGTACGAGGCCCCTTGGGTCGGAGCGATCATAATATGATCGAATTCTTCATTAAGATGGAGAATGAAGTAGTTGACTCAGAGACAAGGGTCCTCAATTTAAATAAAGGAAACTACGATGGTCTGAGGAGCGAGTTGGGTAGGATTGAGTGGGGAATGGCACTCAAAGGGTTGACGGTGGATAGGCAATGGCAAACATTCAAAGACCGAATGGATGAGCTACAGAATTTGTTCATCCCAGTTTGGCATAAAAATAAAACAAAAAAGGTGACTCAACCGTGGCTAACAAGGGCAATTAGGGATAGCATAAGATCCAAGGAGAGGACGTATAAATTGGCTAGAAAAAGCAATAATCCTGAGGATTGGGAGCAGTTTAGGAGTCAACAAAGGAGGACAAAGGGATTAATTAAGAAAGGGAAAATAGAATATGAGAGTAAGCTAGCAGGGAACATAAAAACTGACTATAAAAGCTTTTATAGATATGTGAAGAGAAAAAGATTGGTGAAGTCAAGCGTAGGTCCCTTACAGTCAGAATCAGGGGAATTTATAATGGGAAACAAGGAAATGGCAGACCAACTAAATACATACTTTGGTTCTGTCTTCACAAAGGAGGACACAAATAACCTCCCAGAGATGCCGGGGAACATAGGGTCTGATGAAAGAGTGGAACTGAAAGAAATCAGTATTTGTAGGAAAATGGTGTTAGGAAAATTGATGGGACTGAAGGCCGATAAATCCCCAGGGCCTGATGGTCTACACCCCAGGGTACTTAAGGAAGTGGCCCTAGAAATAGTAGATGCATTACTGGCCATCTTCCAGAACTCGATAGACTCTGGAACGGTACCCATGAATTGGAGGGTAGCTAATGTTACCCCACTATTCAAAAAAGGTGGTAGAGAAAAAGCGGGGAATTATAGACCGGTAAGCCTGACATCGGTAGTGGGAAAAATGCTAGAGTCTATGATAAAAGATGTAATAGCAGAGCACTTAGAAAGCAGTGACAGGATCGGACAAAGTCAACATGGATTTACAAAAGGTAAATCATGCTTGACTAATCTACTGGAATTTTTTGAGGATGTAACTAGTAAAATAGATAAGGGAGAACCAGTGGATGTGGTGTATTTGGACTTTCAGAAGGCTTTCGATAAGGTCCCACATAAGAGATTAGCGTGCAAAATTAAGGCACATGGGATTGGGGGCAAGGTATTGACTTGGATAGAGAACTGGTTGGCGGACAGAAAGCAACGAGTTGGAATAAACGGGTCGTTTTCCGAGTGGCAGGCAGTGACTAGTGGGGTACCGCAAGGATCGGTCCTAGGACCCCAGCTGTTCACAATATATATTAATGATCTGGACGAGGGAATTGGATGTAATATCTCCAAATTTGCAGACGACACAAAGCTGGGCGGGAGGGTAAGCTGCGAGGAGGATGTCGGGAAGCTCCAGTACGATTTGGACAGGTTGGGTGATTGGGCAGAAACATGGCAAATGCACTATAATGTGGATAAATGTGAGGTTATCCACTTTGGTGGCAAAAACAGGAAGGCAGATTATTATTTGAATGGCAATAGATTGGGAGAAGGGGAAGTGCAAAGAGACCTGGGTGTCCTTGTGCACCAGTCGCTGAAGGTAAGCATGCAGGCGCAGCAGGCGGTTAAGAAGGCAAATGGTATGTTGGCTTTCGTAGCAAGAGGGTTCGAGTACAGGAACAAGGATGTCTTGCTACAGTTGTACAGGGCCTTGGTGAGACCGCACCTTAAGTATTGTGTGCAGTTTTGGTCACCTTACCTGAGGAAGGACGTTCTTGCCATGGAGGGAGTGCAGCGAAGATTCACCAGGCTGATACCTGGGATGGCAGGAATGACGTATGAGGAGAGATTGTGTCGATTGGGCTTATACTCACTGGAGTTTAGAAGATTGAGAGGGGATCTCATCGAAACCTATAAAATTCTGTCAGGTCTGGACAGACTAGATGCAGGAAGGATGTTTCTGATGGCCGGGGAGTCCAGAACCAGGGGTCATAGTCTAAGGATAAGGGGTAAGCCATTTAGGACTGAAATGAGGAGGAATTTCTTCACCCAGAGAGTGGTGAACCTGTGGAATTCTCTGCCACAGAGGGCGGTGGAGGCTAGTTCATTGAATATATTCAAGAAAGAGTTGGATATATTTCTTGAGGCTAAAGGGATCAAGGGATATGGGGAAAAGGCAGGGACAGGGTACTGAATTTGGATGATCAGCCATGATCACATTGAATGGCGGAGCAGGCTCGAAGGGCCGAATGGCCTACTCCTGCTCCTATCTTCTATGTTTCTATGTTTCTATAAATTGCTCAATTTTTAATGGGCCAGAAATTCCAGAACGGGGCTTGCAGCGCGTGCAAGCCCAGTATTTGCACTTACCCCGCGCTCCTGCCGATCAGCTCCAGGGACGCCTGCACTTCCAGAAACTGAAGCAAGAATCCCGGGCAGCGTATGACGTCACGCCGCCCAGGAGCGCAGCCAGCGCGGACCCAGGAGCGTGCAGTGTAAGTGAGACACGCCCCTTGAGGTCTCAGTTTCACTGGACACGCCCCCAATGTTTCTGTCAAGCTGCTAAGCATTTTTACATGCAAAGCAGCAGTTTAAATAGGTTTTTGGAAGTTTTTTGAAGATTTTGGTAACTTTTATAAACTTTTTAAAATGTTTACATTATTTTGAGTAATCTGAAGTAGTTTTAAAGAGAATTAAAGCAATTTAAAGACTTTTAAAAGCCCTAAAAGAATTTTTTAAATTCCATTTATTTATTTAGCAATGTCGTCGTCATACGTGTCTTCACACTGTTCCCTTTCGGGAACTGTATGAAGTGGTGGAAGGATTTATGGCCGTGATTAACGCTCATTCCGTGACCGTAACCATCTTTGAACCAGCCATTAGGGCGGTTAGTCCTATGGCGGGAGGGTTTTACGGGCTCCCACAAGCTATACAAGGAGGGGGGGCCACCCACACCCACGGACGCAAATATCCCACTGGATGTCAACCCAGAATTTAGAGCCGGAGCTCAGACTCCACTTGCCGGGACTGTCTGGAGCGGGGTTCGAAACCCTACCCTGATCTGGCCCAGCGGCGGGGATCCTACTGCTATGACAAAGGCCCAATCCGATTAGCAACGTGAAATGGCAGCATAGGGCTCCAGTCACGGGGAGGGAAAAGGCGCAGGAAACGTATGGGTGTCACCTTTTGTGCGGAGTGGGCCTTTTGCGTAGCAGTAAGCATCCCCGCCGATGGGCCAGAAGGAGTAGGGTTTTGAACCCCACTCCAGACAGTCCCGGCAAGTGGAGTCGGAGCTCCAACTTTAAATTCTGGGTGGACATCCAGCGGGATACTTGCGTCCGTGGGTGTTGGTGGCCGCCCCCCCCCCCTCAGATGGGTTGTGGAAGCCCGTAAAACCCTCCCGCCATAGGACTAACCACCCTAATGGCTGGTTCAAAGATGGTTACGGTCACGGAATGAGCGTTAATCATGGCCATAAATCAATCCACCACTTCATACAGTTCCCCAAAGGGAACAGTGTGAGGATACGTCCGATGATGACCTCTTGCGCAATGCACCTCCTTGGACCCTCAGTCGCAGGGGGCAAGTGGTGCAAGTGTTAAATTTTTTATTTTATTGACATGTAAAATGTTGGCGCAATAATTCCCTTCCAAATGCGCTAGTACGGTCGGGGTACTTACGCATCTGGCCGGATGAAATGCCGGTTTTCAGCATGCACAGTGCATGTGGGGAAAACCGGCATTTCCTGTCCTCTGAACGAAGGGGTTCAGAGGCAGAACGCGTGCGACTGCACATGCAGCGTGTGCGCAGTATAATTTGCCGCTTTCATTAATGCTTTCAGTGAGGTCCAGTCATTACAACTTACACATGAAAAAAGCATGGGTACAGTTGCTACAGAGGCTGTGGAGGAAGATATTTCTTATCGTGGAGCTTCTGTAAGTATGTATGTCTGTATATATTCCTTTGCGTGTTATGTATATATTCCTTTCCTTATGTGTATGGATGTATTATTTAATTATGACTTTCAGAGAAAGTAACTTATTGGAAAATCATAATTAAAAACATACATTCATAGTAAAGGAATATAAAACATACATACATATACGTAAAGGAATATATGTGGACATACATACATAACTCATTCTCACATTCCATTCACACAGCCACAATTGCTCCTTCTACCTACCGTTCTGAAAGCCCTTTTAAAAAAAAAAAATTTAAACTTTAAAACTTACTTAAAATTTCTTAAAGTAACTTCCCTCCCTTTCCCAAACAAAAATATTGCATTTCAAAAGCTCCACGATAAAATATATCTTCCTCCGCAGCCAATGAACCACTTTACACTTGCTTTTTTTCAGTGTAAGTTCTGAGGACTTACCCTCACGGATTTCATGAATGAAATCCACGAAGTTCACTGCGCAAGCGCTGCCTGTGCAGTCGCACGCGCTCGAGGTCTGGAAATGCCGGCGTTCCCCGCATGCGCTGTTCCTGCTGAACGCCGGCATTTCCAACGGCCAGAAGCGTGAGTACCCCGAGCGCACTCACGCTTCTGGCCTGGAATTTCTGGCCCATAATATATGGCTTCCATTTCCCAAGCTGCTGTGGAATTTGTTGACAGAATAAAGGTGTCCCTCAGCATTACAAATAAATAACGGATGAATGCAATGTTTACAATGTTCACGATATTGATTTATTTCAGTGATAGCGTATGTGTGATGTGTGCATATCAGTGGTGTGATTCACAACTGTGCTTACCCTTGTGCTGTGTATCCATCTCTACTTGTACGTGATTGCGTAATGGAAGAGTAGAGTTGGTTGATTCCTGAGGGGCCCTTTGAAGACATTCTTGCGATTTTGCTGGCCACCTACTTTGGTGTGATGAGGATCAGACAATCCTGCCAGTGAGCTATAACAAGCCTCTTCCATTCTGACTGTGGGGTTTACACAACTGTTGAAGTTGTGTGACTGGAGGAGAGTACAGAGATAGGGAGGGGTGAGTTCATGGAGGGATTTGAAAACAAGAATGAGAATTTTAAAATTGGGGCGTTGCTCAACCGGGAGCCAATGTAGGTCAGCGAGCACAGGGGTGATGTGTGAACAGGACTTGGTGCGAGTTAGGACACATAGAGCAGAGTTTTGGATGACCTCAAATTTACGTAGGGTAGAACATGGGTGGCCAGCCAGGAGTGCATTGGAATAGTCAAGTCTAGAGGTAACAAAGGCATGGATGAGGGTTTCAGCAGCAGATGAGCTGATGCAGGGGTGGAGTCGGGCGATATTACAGAGGTGGAAGTAGGCGGTCTTAGTTATGGTGCGGATATGTGGTTGGAAGCACATTTCAAGGTCAAATATGACAGCAAGGTTGCGAACAGTCTCGTGCAGCCTTAGACAGATGCTAGGAAGAGGGATTCAGTCGGTGGCTAGGGAACGGAGTTTGTGGCGGGGACTGAAGACAATGGCTTCAGTCTTCCCAATATTTAGTTGGAGAAAATTTCTGCTCATTTACTACTGGATATCGGACAAGCAGTCTGACATTTTAGAGACAATGCAGGGGTTGAGAGAAATGGTGGTGAGGTAGAGTTGGGTGACATCAATGTACATGTGGAAACTGACGCTTTGTTTTCAGATGATGTCGCCGAGAGGCAGCATGTAGTTAAGAAATAGGAGGGGGGCAAAGATAGGTCCTTGGGGGACATCAGAGGTAATGATGGAGGAGCGGGAAGAGAAGCCATTGCAGGTGATTCTCTGGCTACAATTAGATAGATAAGAATAGAACCAGGCAAGTGCAGTTCCACCCAGCTGGATGACGGTTGGAGGAGGATGGAGTGGTCAACTGTGTCAAAGGCTGCAGACAGGTCGAGAAGGACAAGGAGGAAAAGTTTACCTATGTCACAGTCACATAGGATGTCATTTGTGACTTTGATAAGAGCTGTTTCGGTACTGTAGCAAGGGCAGAAACCTGATTGGAGGGATTCAAACATGGAGTTCTGGAAAATATAGGTTCCTCTAACTCTGGCCTCTTATGCATCCTTCACTCCACCATTGGCAGCCATGTCTTCAGCTGTCTGGGCCCTGTGCTCTGGAATTATCTCCCTAAACTTCTCCACATTGCCACATCTCTCTCCTCCTTTAAGACCAAACTTTTAGTCGCCCCTCCTAATATCTCTTTCTTTGGCTCAATATTAAATTTTCTCTGATTATGCTTCTGTGAAGTGCCTTGGGATGTTTTCCTACATTAAAGGCACTATATAAATGCATGTTCTTGTTGTTTCTGCTATTACATGCTCAGAAAAGGACTGATACTAATTTGAGAGCCCCATACCTGTTCCTATGCTTCAGCATCCGTGCTAGTTCTTGCACTGGCCTGTACAAACATACACCTAAATCTTTGAACCATTCACTCTGTTTCTAAGCTCACCGAAGCTGACAGTGATTGTTTCATGAGGATGTAGCCCTCCATATAAGGCAAACCTCAGTAAGAGCTGATGCTGTGACTGTGTTCTCATTCTGCACACCGGCAATCTCCTCTGCAGAAACCATTGATGGTGCACGTTGCTCACTGGTAGTCCAAAAGCAGACAATTCTTGCTGCATGGGAGTGACAAACTGCATGGTAGAATTTGCAACAGTACCCATCTCATCTTGCAGAGAAGCAAGAGACCAGTTGAACCTTCCTTATTCAAGGAATAACCTACTCCTTGGGTGTACACAACATGAGTGGCTTCATGAGTGAAAAATCACAAAGTGATTCAATAAGGTCTCTTGCCATTTTGAACCTACATTCAGCAGCTTATGATCAATGATTCACCCTCTGTACTTTTCTAAAGTTCATTGTCACCTTCCAAAATATGTGTCATTGGGCTGTTCACTGCTTCAAGTGATGTGGGTGAGGCAGTGTCTGTGATGCAAGTTTTATTCTTGAGGATCTTCTCTTCTTTCAGTAAGAAAAATAAAATATTAACGTAGACATTTGAAAGCATTTTGTTGTTGCAATAACAATATATGCTGTTTCCATTAGGGGCAGAAATGCTGCTTTGAAATGATTCATGCAACAATCGTTGATGCAGTGTTCATACATAATTCACTTTGGGAAAAGAAAGAACAAAGGAATTTGCATTTATATCACACTTTTCATATCCTGGGGGCATTCTAAAGCGCATTACAGCCAATTAATTACTTTTGAAATGTAGTCACAGTTATTTTGTAGGCAAATGGGGCAGTCAATTTACGCACAACTTGGTCCTACAAACAGCAATGAGATACCTGGCCAATTAAACTATTTTTGTGGTGTTACAAGGCCAGCAGTGGGAGATGGGGCTGGGAGCTTGGACTAGGCATAGTAGGCCACAAGTGCATATAGGCCCTACCTGGGGGTCCTGGCCAGGATCATGCCTAGACCCCCCCAAAGAAGAATGGGGATTTGTTTTTTAACTATTTAACTGTGGCGCCCTTATAAAGGTGGCTGTTCTGGGCAGTTCACAGTTTTTTTGTGGGGGGGTTGTTAACAAGCCACTCTACTGCTGCAGTTGGTGTGCGGGTATCACAAATGTAATCCTAGTGATGCAGGAACCTCCCCCAAACCCACAAACTTTGGCAGGGTCAGCGGGATGTGCCCACTCCATGGTGTGTGTGTCGTGTTTGTTATTAAATTCAGTTGGCAACAAACTGAAAAAGACTTCAGAGTTTCAAAATGTGGTGTGTGTTGATTAGACATTTCAACTCGGATGTAACTGTCAATCATGTAAACAATTTTAATTCAGAGGGGACAGTCAGGGAACTTGATTATGGATATGAAGTTACCCCAATATTGATACATCTCCCTCCTCAAAGGAAATAACTCCCACCGCAAAGGAAAATAAACTTCAAAAAAGACTACATCAGTAATAATGATGAAATCCATATCAACTATAAAGTCTAACAGTTCCAGAAATAACAGTTGATACAATCATTGTTACATGGTTTTGGCACTACTTTACCACTTCTTATTGTTAGGGTTGTTATTCATAGTGTTTTTGGAGCCTTTTCCTTTTGAAGTTCCAGTTGTGGTACTGGCTTACTGTTACCGACCAGGGTCTTCTGTTGTTCTCTCAGATCTCTCCATAAATAATCTGGTCTGGTTTCTGGAGGTGTCTCTTGTTCCTGCTAAACACCTTTCTATTGTAAGTTTTTACACTGTAGGATCTGATAGTCACTTTCTATTTCACTTGTGCTGACAACCATTTCTCTGTTCCTGTTGTCTGAATTCTAACAACTTCTCCTGTTAGCTTATGAAGCTTGTTATTGTAGAGCTGGCCCTGTTTGGCTTTTCTGAAATATAGCTTCTCTTTTACATCACTTACTAATCTCAGTTTCAGAAGTCAGGTTGCTGTAGAGAGTAGTGTTTCATCTGTCTGCCAAATAACCTTTGACTTGGTGCTCTGTCCAGTATCTGACTGGGTATATTGTACCAGTCAAAAAGAGCAAAGGCTCTGTGCCAACCTATCTTTTTAAAAATTCGTTCATGGGATGTGGGCGTCTCATTCATGGGATGTGGGCGTCGCTGGCAAGGCCAGCATTTATTGCCCATCCCTAATTTCCCTTGAGAAGGTGGTGGCAGTGAGCCACCTTCTTGAACCACAGAGGGCAGTTAAGAGTCAACCACATTGCTGTGGGTCTGGAGTCAAATATAGGCCAGACCAGATAAGGACAGTAGATTTCCTTCCTTAAAGGGCATTAATGAACCAGATGGGTTTTTTACGACAATCTGGTAGTATCATGGTCACCATTACTGATACAGGAAACTTTGGTTTATCCGGAGGTTGTATGTCCGGAAACCTCGATCTAACGGCAGAAATCAGCGGCCGTTTTGGTTAGGTTTTTTTTCTTCTCCTAGCATTTTTTTTTAACAGTCAGGCTCTGGAAAGCATCTCTGTAGCTTAGCAACAGCTTCAGAGACGCTTCCGAGGTATGGGCCGAGTGTTTATAAGCTGTTGCTAAGCAACAGTGTTTGTTGTCAGATACGGAGATGAAAACCTCCGTATCCTTCAACATTAGCGCTGGTCTATCCGGAAGTTTTGATAGATCGGCAGCAGCTCAGTCCCGTCGGTGCCGGATATCGCGAAGTTTCCTGTACTAGTTTTTAATTTCAGATTAATTTAATTTAAATTTCCCAGCTGCCTGTAGTGGGATTTGAACTCACGTCTCCAGATCATGCCTCTTGGATTACTAGTAACATAACCACTATGCTATCATACCTGTGAACTTGTTGTGTGCTTTGTCTAAGCATGCTGTTGAAACTTTAACAGCATTCTCTGCCTTGTCATTTGCTTGTGGGTGCCTTATTGAGCTGGTGACATGACTAAACGCATGTTGTTGTCCAAACTGTTGCAATTTCCTTAGATTAAATGATAGTCCACTATCTGTTATAACCTCATGTGGAACACTATCGTGTGCAAAATGAGTCATCTTAGCTATGACTGCCGAGGGTTAAATTACGAGGAGAGATTATACAAACCAATGTTGTATTCGCTGGAATTTAGAAGGTTAAGTGGTGATTTGATCAAAGTTTTCAAGATATTAAGGGGAACTGATAGGGTAGATAGAAATTTTTTCCACTGATTGGGGAGTCTAGGACTAGGGGACATAGCCTAAAAATTAGAGTCAGATCTTTCAGGAGTGAAGTTAGGAAACAGTTCTACACGCAAAGGGTGGTAGAATTTTGGAATTCTTCCGCAAACGGCAGTTGATGCTAGATCAATTGTTAATTTTAAATCTGAGATTGATAGATTTTTGTTAACCAAAGGTATTAAGGGATATGGGGCAAAGGCGGGTATATGGAGTTAAGTCACAGATCAGCCATGATATCATTGAATGGCAGAACAGGCTTGAGGGGCTAAATGGCCTACTCCTGTTCCTATGTTCCCTTGTTTTATCAGACAGTCTGTCTATTTCAAAGAAATCACAATAGTAGTCAAGACATAGGAAATGGTTTCATTCATCTGCTTCAAACAGATCACATCCTGTTTTCTTCCAGGGCGTTTTTAGTATTTAAGTTTAATAAGTGATTCCTTTTGCTGTTTGGCTTGAAAATTCTGGCATATATCACACTTTGATATGTATATCTTAAATCACACCTTGATAACTCTGCTCCCTTTTGACTGATTCTATTCCCCTCCCCCATCCACTGCCTCAGACTGAACCAGAGGCCGGAAGTTTCTGGGGTCTGTGTGGGCGTGATTGGAGGCGGGTCGGGAGAGAAATTTGAAAAACCTTGGAGCGGGTCGGGAACCCGCCGTCATCCCGCCCCCACGCGCCTTTCCCTCGAGCGCATTTGCCAGCGCGGCATCGACCCGAACGGCAGAGGTGGCCGAGGTAATTGCGATCATTATGAAGTACTTGTCAGACTCTTAAGCATCTTTTTACCCTACCTTTCCAGTTTTCCTGGATGAGCACGGAAATCACGCAGCTCTGGAACCACATCTGTGAATCTGAGGCGGAAGTTGAGTGACCATTGATCCACCTCATGAGTGCACAGCATGAAAAGTACAATAAAAAACCCTACATGACAGCTGGTCACTTTCCTAAGGCAGATGCTGTTGCTGAGTGCATTGTCAGCACAGATTTAGCTTTCTAGAGGTTGCAAGTGTTTCCAGCAAAGTCGGGATCCACTGTCACCTCATTGGTAGAACCTATCACACCACTAACAGATTGCTTCTGTCATCTCTACTTGACCTGCCATTGATTCCATCAGCATGGGTGCTGTTTATACTGTCTCACCTTGGTCCTCAGAATCGGACCACGATGAGCCCCAACACCAGCAGCACCAGGCACACCAACAGCACCAACAACAACACCACCAACCTTCTCCTCAACCACCTGAACCTGCACAGGACAGAGGGCATCAGCGCCGGGCTGCACCGTGCCGGAGACGATACCCCCAACACAGGGTATAGAGGCAGATGATGAGCTTCCTCAACATGACGGAGCAGCAGTGCGAAAGGAGGCTCAGGCTATCGCGGCAGGTTGTCACAGACATTTGCAGATTGCTGGAGCAAGACCTGCAGCCCAGAGGAGCGGATGGACACGCCTTATCAGTGGCTGTCAAAGTCACCAGCACCCTCAACTTCTTCACCTCAGGCTCCTTCTAGGGATCTGCAGCAGACATTTGCAGCAGCTTGCAGTCGGCCGCCCACAGATGCATCACGCAGGTCACCAATGCCCTCTTTGACAAGTCAGCCAATTATATCAACTTTGCCACTGATGAAGCCAGTGTTACTGAGTGGGCACTGGCCTTTGCTGCTCTGGCTGGCTTCCCATGGGTGCAGGAAGTTATCGACTGCACACATGTGACTTTCAGGGTACCCCATCATCACCCAGGAGTCTTTGTCAACCGCAAGGGCTTCCACTCCCTCAATGTGCAGTTCGTCTGCAACCATAGTAAGATCATCATGCATGTGTGCCCCAATTTCCCTGGCAACTGCCATGACTCTTTTTCCTGTGCCAGTCCACCCTCCCTCAGCTCTTCGCTCCTCCAAACAGACTTTCTGGCTGGCTGCTTGGAGACAAGGGCTATTCACTGAAGACGTGGCTCATGGCACCCTTGAGGAGACCAAGTACTGAGGCGGAGGAGAGATACAATGAAAACTACATTTCCACCAGATGTGTCATAGAGGAGACAATAGGCATGCTGAAAATGCGCCTCAGATGCCTTGACAGATCTGGAGGATCCCTTCAGTATGCACCAGCTAGAGTTTCCAGAATCATCGTGGTCCGCTGCGCCCTGCGCAACATAGCACGGCAGCAAGGATTAGCGCTTCATGAGGAGAAAGGCTCTGAGCAATCAGCCTCTTCAGAGGAGGAGGAGGAGGACCAGGAGCAAGAGAAGCATCAGCTGGAAGACGAGGAGGAGGAGAAGCAGGAGGAACCTACGGTCCAGATCCCACCAGCACCCGAGCACATTGCTGCCCGGGAGCTCAGGGATGGCCTCATCATGGCTAGCTTTACTTAACTTCACGCATTACACCCATATGCCTCCCACATGCTGCGCCAGGTTGGCACCACCCCACAGCAACATCATAAAGGACCCCTACAATGACCAAGCCATTCCTTTTACATTGACTACCATTGCTGGAGGTAACGTTATGTCTCACCATTCACTCTAACTCACTGAACCATTTCCAAAGGTGCACACAAATTTGTCCATGACCGGAAATTGGTGAAAATAAATATTTTTATCTGTGACATCACAGTAATGGAAACTTTACAGAAACATTTATTAAAGCACCCAAGTAGCTACCTTTGTGCATCTACTTGTGTTTCATCTTTCTCTTATGCGTGCTTCTACGAGGTGCTACCGCTGTGGCTTCAGCAGAGGTAGAGGTAGTTTGCTCATTTCCCTGCTGCGACTGCATAGACACTTTTGGCAGACGTCCTCTGGGTTTTGGAGCCTGTGATGGCCCCTCCTGCGACTGTGCAGGGGAAGACTCGGCCATCGCGATCCGAGGAGCCATCTGGGGCTCTGACTGAGGGGGGCGGGTAAACGGGGGAGAAGTGTGAGTGCTTTGAGAGGAGCCCCCACTTCCATGTCTCCTCGCACCATCATCCTTCTCTTGGGGCACCCTCACTTACCTGCTAGCAAGGAGCTGGAGAGCACCCTGCTGCACAGCAGTGGGGCCATGAGGACCCACATCTACGTTAGAAACATAGAAACATAGAAGATAGGAGCAGGAGTAGGCCATTCGGCCCTTCGAGCCTGCTCCGCCATTCAACGAGATCATGGCTGATCACCCAAACCCTAGCACCCGGTCCCTACACCGACAGCCACCCCACACAAGCCCTATCCCCGTAACCCCATAACCCCACGTATTTAATCCCCCCTAACACTAAGGGCCAATTTTTTTTTTTTATCATGGCCAATCAACCTAACCCGCACATCTTTGGACTGTGGGAGGAAACCGGAGCACCTGGAGGAAACCCACGCAAACACGGGGAGAATGTGCAAACTCCACACAGACAGTCACCCGAGGCCGGATTTGAACCCGGGTCCCTGGCGCTGTGAGGCAACAGTGCTAACCACTATGCCATGTTGACATCCCTTTTAGAGAGGAGGTCTATGAGCGTCCGTCATCTAGTCTCCATAGATAGCCATGTATTCTCCATAGATAGCAAGTGCTCCTGTGAGTGGCGCATTAGCTGCTCCATGCAGGTGGCCATCCTATCCATGGAGGATTCTGCAGTCGCCATCACCTGCGACACGGTGGTGCTCGTGTTGGAGATGGACTCCTCCATTCTCTGGACATTTGCAGACAACGCGGTCGCAAAACCTGTCAAAGCCTCCTGCACTTCTTGCTGCACCTCCAGGATCGCCCTCTTTCTGGATGACCCCCAAGGCTCAGCGTCTGCATGCAGCTGAGCGCAGCTAGGAGCGTCCTGCGCTCTCTGACGAGGAGTCTCCACTGCTGTCCCTGTCTCCACCATCTGCTGTTGCTCACTTGTGAATTGTGAGACACCAGGTGACAACACTACTCTATCTTGTGTTGCACCCACCATGGTGTGCGTATCTGCGCCGGTGCTGGGTGCGCATATGTCTGGTGACGGTGCACCCTCAGAGGCTGGCAGCCCCTCTGAGGCGTCGTCTTGCTCTTCCTCCTGGACAGTGGGGGGGGGGGGGTGGGGGGGGGGCTCTTGATGGACCTGTGGAGGGAAAAAGAGATGAGTTAGATATGTCATATCAGGAATGGGTAGAGATACCATTATGCACATGATGAACATTCACTGGCTGTTGACATCAGTCCGCATATGAGGGACTGCTGTATGCCATGTGGTTGTATGAGATGTAATTCTGTCACCAGGTTGCTGAGAAGTCCCCCTCTCTCTGTCTCCCACCTCCAGCTGCTCTGTGACTCCTGACACTTTCAAGGCAACCTCCTCTGCTGCTGTTAAGGTGGCCAATGATGGTGTGCCACCTCCGGTTCTCTCCCTCTCCCTCTTATTGTGGGGTCTCTTTTCCTGCAAGGAGGGAAAGAAGAGAAATTTGAGTGAGAGTGATGGAATGAGTGTAAGGAATGAATGAGAATGACTATGATGGAGTGAGGTGGCAATGCCAAGTGCCTCCTTGTCTGTTGTTAATTGGTATGATTGCATTAGGATAAGGGTGAGTGTGAGGGGTGGTTAGTCAGATGGGGATATGATAATGTAGATAGAGAGAGAGCGATGGGTGGAGGTGCAGGGTATGTTGGTGTGACTAAGGATGTGCAGGAGTAGGTTTGGGAAGGCAGAGTGATGGGGATGTGATGAGAGGCACAGCAGGATGAAGTTGAGTGTGGCTTTCCTGATCTAATGAGATAATTGAAACGTTTGCAGCACTGCACCCAGGCCCTCCTCACAACACCCCTGTTGTTGACCTCCTCTGCTATTTGGAGCCAGGCTCCTTTGGTCTTCTGAGGAGGTCTCTTCCGCCCATTGAAATGGAAGAGGAACTCCCTGTGTGCTCTCACTCCCTCCACAAGCATATGGAGGGAGTCATCGGAGAACCTGGGTGCAGCCCTCTGTCTCTGTGCAGTCATGTCTGCCACTCTTTGCAACACTCCAATGGTGCAGTGCCCTGACTGCACTATCCTAGATGAACCTTCAAATACAATGTGGCCAAGGCTCCTTTGAATATCCGGGCTAAAGATGCATCATCGATGACGTCATCAGACCCACACCATTTAATAGGACCGGGTAATGCGCAGGGCTGCCTTAATAGGTGCCATTAAGGGAAAGTTGATGTTAGGAGCAGGATGCAGTGAAGAACGGGGTCGTGACCCACCATGGCGACTGCCTGCACCCGACTCGCCCTGGTACAGAAAATTCCGGCCAGAGTGTTTGCAATCTTAAAGTCCTGTTGCAGCCTGAACCCGCCTTTAGACCTCTCATGTTCTCCATCACAAAGCCCACTTTGTAATATTGCCCACATCAGTCCCTAGCTCCATCAGCCGTTTAAACCCTACACGTGCCTTCATTACCTACAGACTCAACTCCCCCATGGTCAGGGATCATATATACAGGTTGGACTTCTAGCAGGATTGCTACAACCAAGAGGGAGCCCGCCGCAAAATCCTGGTGGTGCTGCAGTGGGATTACTGTTCAAGGGCAGAAGTGCCTTCGTGCTGTGAATTGATGACCCACGGAAGGCCATGGCCAAGACCAAGGCATTCAGCAGGTAAGTGCTGGGGGTGGAATGGAAGGATAGGAAGCTGCTACCAGGCCCTCTCCCTCCATAGGGGCACTTTAGGCCCGTTACCACTACGTTCTAGGGCCTATTGTCACTTTCCCCATTGTAGCATTAGGAAGCAGCGGCAACATAGGCAAATGGGTAGAAAATCTGCTGGGGGGCCTGAGCACAGCCACTTACATGCAGTGGGCAAGTAAGGAGAGCTCTTTGGAGAGACCAACTTCAGGCAGGATCGCTTAGGAGAATCTAACCTCTTGAGGCATTACTACAGCCTGGCATTACTGCATGAAGAATGCTCCCAGTTTTCTTTCAGATGCATCACACTGTAAAACTATATCCTTTATTGATGTTAAAGTATTTTACTTGAGAGATGATCTTGCTGACCTCATCCAGTAAGTTTGCATGGTAACAATCCATGTAAAATGAATAAGGACGATTTTCCTGCACCCCTCCACAACTTGCCACTAATTAAAACTCTGATGATCCTCTTGTACTTGAGATTTTAACTCTGGCTCTTCTTCTCCCCAATGGCTTCATTTCCATTTTGTTTTTGTTGACCACAATCCAGTAAAAATCTGACTTGTTTGTTTTTATGAGAATGTTGGCAAATAACTTGTTAGCTTACTGGTCTTCTACTGCTCAATAGCTTCAAGCGAGAGAATGCAACTTTCATCTGATTCACTGTTTGCCTTTGTTCTGATCTCTGGACTGAGAAACAATTCTGTTCTCTATGTGTGTTGTGCTTCCATCCCCAAGCTTCTATCTTTCTGACATGACATTTTCCATAGTATTAGAGTCTATTTCAGCACTTTCCAAAATTTATTTAAGGTTTTATTAGTCTTTTCAACACAAAATTGCTGCATTTCAATAAGAACCAGCTCTTTGTCAGTATTGTCTTCATCTGTCTCAATCTAAAAACCGTCAAGTATTTCACTGCCTCCCTGTTCATGTGGGTAATTATTGTAGCAGTTCTGACATCTTTTAGCTGCTTAATAATATATAATGCAAGCTCATAATTGTCCCAAATTTTCTTAAAGCTTTTCTTATTACTTGCTACATTATCTCCTGGTTTTGTTGGGAATAACGGGCCTGAAAATCCGTTGGTTCGGCATCCCGGCATAAAGGCAGAGATTTACTCACCCGCTACCTCCAGTGCTGAACCCACCAAAGTTTGTAGGAGTGTGGGGGGTGGTCATTTAATTTAAATAGGAACATAGGAACAGGAGTAGGCCATTCAGCCCCTCGAGATGTTCCGCCATTAAATTAAATCATGGCTGATCTGCGACCTAACTCCATATACCCGCCTTTGGACCACATCCCTTAATACCTTTGGTCAACAAAAATCTATCAATCTCAGATATAAAATTAACAATTGATCTAGCATCAATTTCTGTTTGCGGAAGAGAGTTCCAAACTTCTACCACCCATTGTGTGTAGAAGTGTTTCCTAATTTCACTCTTGCAAGGTCTGGCTCTAATTTTTAGAGTATGCCCCCTAGCCCTAGACTCCCAAACCAGCGGAAATAGTTTCTCTCTATCTACCCAATCTGTTCCCTTTAATACCTTGAAAACTTCGATCAAATCACCTCTTAACCTTCTAAATTCTATGGAATACAACCCTAATTTGTGTAATCTCTCCTCGTAATTTAACCCTTGGAGTCTGGGTATCATTCTGATAAACCTACGTTGCACTCCCACCAAGGCCAATATATCCTTCCTGCGGTGTGTTGCCCAGAACTGCTCCAGTACCCCAGTCTAACCAGGGTTTTGTACAGCTGCAACATAACTTCTACCCCTTTGTATTCTAGTCCTCTAGATATAAAGGCTAGCATTCCATTAGCCTTTTTGATTATTTTCTGTTCCTGTTCATGACATTTTAATGATCTATGTACCCAGACCACCAAGTCTCCTTGCAGGTGGGCACCGATGTCATCAGGGAATATCTCGGGCACCCACCTGCCCCGCAAAATATAGCAAACAGTGCAGTGCCGAGTCTGAGGGGGTCGTGCCAACCATGGTAGAGGGGGAATCCTTGGTTGAAGAAAAAGGAAGACATATCAGAAGCACTGGTATGGAAGCTGGCATTGTCAGAGCAGATGCTCGGAGATGGAGAAACTGGGAGAATGGAATAGAGTCCTTACAGAAAGTGGGGTGGGAGGAAGTGTAGTCCAGGTAGCTGTGGGAGTCAGTGGGCTTATAGTGAATGTTTGTCAATAGCCTATCCCCAGAAATGGAGACAGAGAAGTCAAGGAAGGGAAGGGAAGAGTCGGAGATGGACCATGTGAAGGTGAGGGAAGGGTGGAAATTGGAAGCAAAGTGAATTCAAAGCTAAAGGGGAATAGGTAGAAAGAAAAGCATGAAAAATCAGCAGGGTCCAGTGTCCCAGGATTCTGTTGTAAGAAGAAAAAAAAATAGCAGGTCAACCAAGGGTTCAAACCATTCCACCGGTAATATTACGACAGGACGGCGCTCACCCCAAACACCAACCCACACCCTTCCCCATCCCTGGAAATGTGTTTCTGTTTTTGCATTCAGATTTCTAGCATCTGCATTATTTTGTTTATAAAAAATCTTATCAGTTTGAAGTAAATTTTGAGTACTTTGCTATTGGACGATGGCTTTTCAGACTTCCTAATTTTCTTTCTTTCTTTCTTTGTAAATGACAAATTAAATTCAATATAGATAAGTATGAGGTGGTGCATTTTGGTATGAGAAATATGGAAGCCACACATTCCTTGGTAAATAAGGGGGCAATTTTCCCATTGGTGGCGGGTTTCGGTTTGGGTGGGTTCCAAACCCGCCTCCACTGTCGGGTGGGAAAAATTTGCGATTTTCCCCTAATTGGCCAGTTAATTTTAGAGGTGTGGGTTCCCCTGGGCCAATCAGTCTTTTGGGACTGAAACTCGAAGATTAGAATCACAGGCTCACACAGACTACCCAACAGGGCTTTAGGAGTTGTAAGGCTTTTATTAAAGAGCTACAGTTTTAAAGCATAATCAGATATTACATATAGTTTAAACTGAGTATAATAGACATACAACCCGTGAGAGTAGGAGTGATCTACGACTCCCGAATCGGAATGCCACGACTGGACGGACGGGGAGGCAGTACGGTGGTCTCGGATTGGGTGGATTCCTGCAGTCTGCTGCAGTGGTCACTTCCGTTGGGTCATCCCTCGAGCTGTCGGAGCTGTTAGGCCGTCAGCCACATCAGAGGCTAAACTTGACCAAGGTGTTAGGCCGTAGCCACCTCGGGGAAGCCTTCGCCCCTGACTGCCTGATTTCCTCTCTCGGTCGCCTATATTTATAGTTATTTCGGTGGGCTGGTAATCACCTGGTGTCAATCATTTGATCCCCCATCCTATTGTCCAATTGTGAAGCGGGAAAGCATCCCTTGCCGTCCCTTTCTGCATGGCTGACGAGGCCTCCCTCTTATCTTTCCGAGGAATGTTTTGTTATGTTTCTTTAAAGACTTTTTGGCTCCATTTTTGTCTATTCTCCCACCACCCTGTGATGTTTTGCATTTTACGATTCCCTTATCACTTCTATTTGTCTTTTGATGCTTGATATTTGACCTTGCTGGCATTTCTGCTATCTGTTCCCGGCTGCATGTTGTCAGTCTCTGTTCTAAGAATTAAAACCCATCTTTGAATCTAACAGCTATTTCTTACAATTCCCTTCTTTGAGAAGGAAATATCCGCATTGACTTCTCACAATCAGCTCTTGATTAATCTAGCTAGCTCTTATTGCTCTCTGAACTTGGGCATTAGTTAGTAGTGAGTCTCGAAAATGAAGATTTACCCCTTCCTTACAGTCCATTCCTTTGAGGGGGAGGAGCAACCTCTGACCCCTTACTCAAATTCAATTAACTGTTCCGGTGTTGCAGTTCTGCCCCGCCTGGGGAATCCTCTGTTTCTTCTATCTTTCCTGATTTGACCCTGCCTGGGGTCTCCTCTACATTGCTTTGGATCTTCTCTTTCGGTGTGCTCAATTAATTTGTTGGTGCTGGTTAGTCATGGGCATGAGTACCCAATTGGCTTATGTATCAAAGTCTTACTACATAGTGTATACATATATCAAATACATTATCATTACAAGTTGGAGAACTACCAGAGCGTGTGAAATAATACGAACCTATGGCTGTGCTGATGTATTAAGCCCAATATCCCACCAGTGTGAGTTGTCCTCTATGCTGTCAATTTCAATATCCATTCTCGAGTTGTCTTGCTTCAAAACATAAAAATGCTTTAGGGAGGAGTTCAGTCGCATCACGAGCTCACTGAAACCCTCAGACAACAGGGGAATGTCGTACCCAAATTGTGCCACATAATTGTGTAGCTCACACTTAAAAATGTGTTGGTTGATGGGACAGGTCCTGTTAGACCCGTAAAGCATGGTAATTGCAGTAGTAGTGACACAGGAGGCACCACCAAAAATCACCTCATACTGGATTCGCACTGGTTTTTCTCACGCTCTATTACCTACGAAACACAAATGTTACAGTCACAGTTAAATTCAGTCTTACGATCATTTCAAGCAACTTTACAGTTTAACATCTAATCAACAAATCATGGACTTAAAAGATTTTCCAGATCTCTCTTTTACTCACATCCATCTTGTGGATAATTCTTACTGAACATGATTTCTCCTTAGCCCTCAATTGTCCCAATCCAGATTCCATGTAACTCTCTGCTTCAACTTCAATTTCAATCCCTCTAACAGGTACCAGTGTATTTAACTCTATTCTGATTGTTTCATTAATCAGATAGTTTAAAGGTTGTTTTGCTCTCCTGAACCACATTAACCATTTCATGTCTTGCTGTTGTCAAGTAACTGAGCATGTCTGAGACCCATACTTCAGTGCAGATTCACCATACATTCCCAGATGGTAATTGCCTCATACATAACGAATCACCTTTGCACACTCATATCGGTATCTCAATATCAGGCCACACGTGCCATCCGATACAAGCCTTTCTCGGGCTTTCAGGTGTCTTATCAAAAGATTGTCTGGAGGTCTTTGTTCATCTTCCACCGCATGGTCCTGATGTCTTGGATCGTGGCCAGACTATCAAATTCAGTTTTCTTAAAAAGTTCATTATAGGCAAGGACACAAATGTCTCCAAGAGAAAGCTATCAATTTACTATTCTTAACTACACTTTCCTGATTTTCACTAGAAAGTTTTGAAAATTCTCAATTGGTGGTGTAATTCTTCTGTTTCTATCTTGCACCATCAATCACTTCCTCTCTCCATTTTATGACCGGAAAGCCCTGCAGCGGGTAGTCAAAACTGCCCAATGCATTACCGGCACCCGGCTACCGACCATAGAGAACATCTACCAGAAACGCTGTTTACGGAGGTCACTGACCATCATCAAAGATCCTACCCACCCCAGCCACAGTTTGTTTGCTCCCCTGCCATCTGGGAGACTCTACAGATGCATTCACACCCGAACGACCAGATTTAGGAACAGCTTCTTTCCCAGGGCTGTCATCCTACTGAACTCCACAAATAAACTCTAAAGCCTGCACATCTGCCAATGCACTTTATTATGTTTATGTTTATGTATTACAAGCCAAATGAATGTTGAATGTTAAATGTCTTAATCAAAATGTACACTTTCGGGAGCCGCAAGCCTACATTTCGTTGTACTGCACTTGTGCACTAACAATGACAATAAAGTTGATTATTATTATTATTATTATTCATGAGCCCTGGAGGAACTTTACTGTCCAGTACAATATTTAAGATTGAAAACATATCAAACGTTCTCACTTGGTCCAAGTTATTAACACTTTTTATTTATCATTATTTTAGAGGATCTTTTCCCAAAAGTAACCCAATATATAATGCCTGAGTCCATTTTGTTATTACAAAATTATCCCAAAATCCAAACAGCAGTACAGTTGAACTGACAGGTTTTGTCAATGTTCAATTTCATTTCTATCAATTTATCTTCCATTTCCAATTTCAGAAACAAGTGATTCTTAGGCTAGATGGCTTACACAGTGTTTCAACATTAGAGACAGAAGTGCTGCAATTAGTTTACAAGGTAACTTCCATATAACAAAAGAAAGAAGATAATCCATTGTGACTCTGCTTAGAGCCCAAGGGGTTAATTTATCAAATCATAATTTTCCTTCTGTCACTGGGGAAATATTAACTTAAAATTAAGAAACTTATATTTAATAATGTCCAATATCTTTAAATTTCATACTAAAGTTGTTGCTCGGTGAACTTAAACAGCTGTCAGTGGAAAGGGTTAACTCCTTTGCATGTTTTTAAGACTGTGGAACGAAACATTGTCAGGCGCACGCAATTGCGTCACTTCACGTAAATTTTAAAAAACTTTCCCGATCGAAAAAGACAGTTGTGTTTTCACACTTTAACTAAACATGAACAGAACAGATAAAACAAAACAAAATAGCATATGCTTGCAGAAAACCATAAATTACATCATATTTCTTATTGTCCTTTCTTCAGATGCCTTTCCAAAATACTGTAAAAACATTGAATATAACTGGAGAAAAATTAGTTTTTCACATTTAAGCAAATCAAATCAAACTGCTTTAGAAGATTTCACCATAGCAACCGCGACTCCAAGGTTAAATCTTAGACTGAAACTTAATCTTTTGTTAAACAAACGTTTTGTTGCTCTTCTCAGTTTTTACACACCAGCTTAACTTAAATTAGTTCAAAGTTTTTTTTCACAATTCTTGGGGCACAATCTTATTTGCACATTCTTAAAACTTCCAAAATCCAAGACAAGACAAAAGTTTTAAACTCTTTTAACACAGAGAAGTGGGTGGAGCTAAAACAAACATAAGAGTCTTTTAAAGATAGACTTTCAGACAAAAGAAATACTGTAACTTCTTAAACATTCATAGTCAGGAAAACTTTCACACTTTAACACACGCTTTCACACAAACTGAAATTCCAGCATTTTTTAAGGTTCCTTTCACTCAGCAAATCTTGTGTTTTATTTGTCTCGGCACAGATGTTAATAGCTTCCATGTCGGTAAAACTTTAAATTTATCTTTTTTTCCCCTTTTTAACTCGGTGTCTCAGCAGCTTCTCCCGGCTTTCCAAATCCCTGTTTTTTCCCTTCCTTTGCTGAGTTTACAGATTGGTTAACCTGCAAATTAGATCTTTTTCCTTCTTTATCACTCTCTCTCTCTCCTGCACTTTATGCTTTACCTCCTTCAGGCTATCTATCAACTGTTTCCGGTGATATGCCAATGCCATTGTATTTCTGGTTTTACCTTTCAACAAGCTCTTTACCGCTACCTTCTTTCAGATAGAATAAAACACTATACACAGCCTAAGCAACGATCACGTGCGTTCGAACGGTCCCTCCGGTCACCCCGACTCCTTACAACTCCTAACTCTGTGATCCCACTTCTGACACCACTGTAAGATTAGAATCACAGGCTCACACAGATTACCCAACAGGGCTTTAGAAGTTGTAAGGCTTTTATTAAAGAGCTACAGTTTTAAAGCATAATCAGATATTACATATAGTTTAAGCTGAGTATAATAGACATACAACCCGTGACAGAAGAGGGCGATCTACGACTCCCGAATCGGAATGCCACAACCGGACGGATGGGGAGGCAGTACGGTGGTCTCGGATTGGGTGGATTCCTGCAGTCTGCTGCAGTGGTCACTTCCGTTGGGTCATCTCTCAAGCTGTTGGAGGTGTGAGGCCATCAGCCACCTCAGAGGCTAAACTTGACCAAGGTGTTAGGCCGTAGCCACCTCGGGGAAGCCTTCGCCCCTGACTGCCTGATTTCCTCTCTCGGTCGCCTATATTTATAGTTATTTCGGTGGGCTGGTAATCACCTGGTATCAATCATTTGATCCCCATCCTATTGTCCAATTGTGAAGCGGGAAGGCATCCCTCACCGCCATCCCTTTCTGCATGGCTGACGAGGCCTCCCTCTTATCTTTCTGAAGAATGTTTTGTTATGTTTCTTTAAAGACTTTTCGGCTACATTTTTGTCTATTATCCCACCACCCTGTGATGCTTTGCATTTTATGATTCCCTTATCACTTCTATTTGTCTTTTGGTGCTTGATATTCGACCTTGCTGGCATTTCTGCTCTCTGTTCCCGGCTGCATGTTGTCAGTCTCTGTTCTAAGAATTAAAACCCATCTTTGAATCTACCAGCTATTTCTTACAACTTGCCTCTGCTGACATCACTTATCCAGCTTCATTTAAGGGCTGCTTGCTGCCTTGGCTCATTCCACTGGTTTTTGGTTGATGCTGCACCACCTGCAAACTTTTATCTCCTTGAAGAATGGCCAGCTCCAAGGCTAGGGCCTCCCCGAGGTTCTCGGATAAGGCACTGGGTATGCTGGTTGAGGGGTTGAGAGCTAGCAGGGAGATGCTCTTCCTCTCATCTGGGAGGAAGAGGCCTCCCAAAGAAACCAAGGCTGTGTGGGTCCTGCTGGCAAGGGCTTTAACCTCTAGATCTGTGTGCAGATTGGGTGATTGTTTCTGTTCATTGATTAAATGCCATCCCTGTGTGAATGTATTAAAATTAGGTGATGGCAAACTGTTGGCGTGATGGCATATGTTATTTCATAGAAACATAGAAGATAGGAGCAGGAGTAGGCCATTCGGCCCCTCGAGCCTGCTCCGCCATTTAATGAGATCATGGCTTATCATTCAAATTCAGTACCCTGTCCCCACGTTCTCCCCATATCCCTTGATCCCTTTAGCCTTAAGAAATATATCTAACTCCTTCTTGAATATATTTAATGAATTGGCCTCAACTGCCTTTTGTGGTAGAGAATTCCACAGGTTTGCCACTCTCTGGGTGAAGAAATTCCTCCTCATCTCTGTCCTAAATGGCTTACCCCATATCTTTAGACTGTGACCCCTGGTTCTGGACTTCCCCGCCATCAGGAACATCCTTCCTGCATCTAGTCTGTCTAGTCCTGTTAGAATTTTATAAGTTTCAATGAGATCCCCTCTCATTCTTCTAAACTCCAGCGAATATAAACCCAATCAACCCAATCTCTCCTCATACGTCATTCCTGCCATCCCAGGTATCAGTCTGGTGAATCTTCACTGCACTCCCACCATGGCAAGAACATCCTTCCTCAGATAAGGCGAACAAAACTGCACACAATACTCAAGGTGTAGCCTTACCAAGGCCCTGTACAACTGCAGCAAGACATCCTTGCTCCTGTACTCGAATCCTCTCGCTATGAAGGCCAACATACCATTTGCCTTCTTAACCGCCTGCTGCACCTGCATGCTTACCTTCAGTGACTGGTGCACAAGGCACCCAAGTCTCGTTGCACTTCCCCTTCTCCCAATCTATTGCCGTTCAGATAATCTGCCTTCCTGTTTTTGCCACCAAAGTGCATAACCTTGCACTTATCCACATTTTACTGCATCTGCCATGCATCTGCCCAATCACCCAACCTGTCCAAATCATACTGGAGTTTCTCAGCATCCTCCTCACAGCACACACGCCCACCCAGCTTTGTGTCGTCTGCAAACTTGGAGATATTACATCTAGTTCCCTCGTCTAGATTATTAAGATATATTGTGAATAGCTGGGGTCCTAGCACCGATCCCTGCAATACCCCACTAGTCACTGCCTGCCACTCGGAAAAAGACCCGTTTATTCCAACTCTTTGCTTCCTGTCTGCCAACCAGTTCTCTATCCAAAACAATACCTTACCCCCAATCACAAGGGTTTTAACTTTGCACGCCAATCTCTTATGCGGGACCTTATCGAAAGCCTTCTGAAAGTCCAAATACACCACATCCACTGGTTCTCCCTTATCCATTCTACCAATTACATCCTCAAAAAATTCCAGTAGATTAGTCAAGCACGATTTACCTTTTGTAAATCCATGTTGACTTTGTCCGATCCTGTCACTGTTTTCCAAGTGCTCTGCTATTACATCTTTTATAATGGACTCTAGCATTTTCCCCACTACCGATGTCAGGCTTACCGGTCTGTAATTCCCCGTTTTCTCTTTAACACCTTTTTTAAGTAGTGGGGTAACATTAGCTACCCTCCAATCCATGGGAACTGTGCCAGAGTCTATAGAATTTTGGAAGATGACCAGCAATGCATCTACTATTTCCAGGGCCACTTCCTTAAGTACCCTAAGATGTAGATTATCAGGCCCTGGGGATTTATCGGCCTTCAATCCCGTCAATTTCCCGAACACCATTTCATTCAGTTCCTCCCTCTCATTAGACCCTATGTTCCCCGACATCTCTGGGAGATTATTTGTGTCCTCCTTTGTGAAGACAGAACCAAAGTATGTATTTAATTGATCAGTCATTTCTTTGTTCCCCATTATAAATTCCCCTGATTCTGAGTGCAAGGGACCTACGCTTGACTTCACCAATCTTTTTCTCTTCTCCTATCTATAAAAGCTTTTACAGTCAGTTTTAATGTTCCCTGCAAGCTTATTTTCGTACTCTATTTTCCCTCTCTTAATTAATCCCTTTGTCCTCCTTTGCTGAATCCTAAACTGCTCCCAATCCTCAGGTTTGCTGCTTTTTCTGGCCAATTTATATATCCTCTTCTTGCATCTTATGCTATCCCTAATTTCCCTTGTTAGCCAATTTTGAGTCACTGTTTTTGTTTTATTTTTATGCCAAACAGTGATGAGCAAATTCTGTAGTTCATCCATGCAAACTTTAAATGTTTGCCATTGCCTATTCAACGTCAACCCTTTAAGTGACATTCCCCAATCGATCCTAGCCAACTCGCGCCTCATGCCATTGTAGTTTCCTTTATTTAAATTCAGTACCCAAGTCTCTGAATCAACTACTTCACTCTCCATCTTAATGAAGAATTCTATCATATTATGATCGCTCCTCCCCAAGGGGCCTCGCACAACAAGATTGCTAATTAATCCTTTCTCATTACATAATACCCAGTCTAAGATGGCCTGATCTCTAGTTAGTTCCTCGACATATTGGTCCAGGAAACCATCCCGTATACACTCTAGAAGTTCCTCTTCCACAATATTGTTACTAATTTGGTTAGACCAATCTATATGTAGATTAAAGTCACCCATGATAACTGCTGTGCTCTTATTGCACACATCTCTAATTTCCCATTTAATGCCATCCCCAACCTCAGCATTATTGTTTGGGGGTCTGTATACAACTCCCACTAACGATTTCTGCCCCTTGGTATTTCTCAGCTCTACCCATACAGATTCCAAATCATCAGAGCTAATATCCTTCCTTACTATTGTGTTACTCTCCTCTTTAACCAGCAATGCTACCTCACCGCCTTTTCCTTTTTGCCTGTCCTTCCTGAATATTGGATACCCCTGGATGTTGAATTCCCAGCCTTGGTCACTCTGGAGCCATGTCTCCATAATCCCAATGATATCATATCCATTTATATCTATTTGCGCTGCTAATTCATCCACCTTATTACGAATGCTCCTCGCATTAAGACACAAAGCCTTCAGGCTTGATTTTTTAACACTCTTAGACCTTTTTGAATTATTGTTTACTGCGGCCATGTTTGATTTACACCCTTGATTTCTCGGACTTCCACTTTTGCTTTTCTCCTTCCTGTCTTTTGCTTCTATCCTTGCTTCACTTTCCTCTGTCTCCCTGCACAGGTTCCCAACCCCCTGCCATTTTAGTTTAAACCCTCCCCAACAGCACTAGCAAACACTCCCCCTAGGACATCGGTCCTGGTCCTGCCCAGGTGCAAGCCATCCAGTTTGTACTGGTCCCACCTCCCCAGAACTGGTTCCAATGTCCCAGGAATTTGAATCCCTCCCCCTTGCACCATTCTTCTAGCCACGTATTCATCTGAAATTTCCTTCTATTTCTACTCTGACTAGCACGTGGCACTGGTAGCAATCCTGAGATTACTACTTTTGAGGTCCTATTTTTTAATTTACCTCCTAACTCCCTATATTCAGCTTTTAGGACCACATCCCATTTTTTTACCTATATCGTTGGTACCTATATGCACCACGACAACTGGCTGTTCACCCTCCCCCTCCAGAATGCCCTGCAGCCGCTCCGAGACATCCTTGACCCTTGCACCAGGGAGGCAACATACCATCCTGGAGTCTCGATTGCGGCCGCAGAAATGCCTATCTATTCCCCTTACAATAGAATCCCCTATCACTATAGCTCTCCCACTCTTTTTCCTCCCGTCCCGTGCAGCAGAACCACCCATGGGGCCACGAAGTTGGTTGCTGCTGCCTTCCCCCGATAAGCCATCCTCCCCAACAATATCCAAAGCGGTGTATCTGTTTGAGAGGGGTTGGCCACAGGGGACCCCTGCACTACCTGCCTGCACCTACTACTCTGCCTGGCGGTCACCCATTCCCTTCCTGCCTATGTAGCCTTTACCTGCAGTGTGACCAACTGATTAAACGTGATATCCACGATGTCCTCAGCATCGCGAATGCTCCAGTATGTATCCATTTGCAGCTCCAGTGCCGCAATGCGGTCTGCCAGTAGCTGCAGCTGGATACACTTCCCGCACACATGGTCACCAGGGACACAGGAAATGTCCCTGATTTCCCACATAGTGCAGGAGGAGCATGCCACGGGGCTGAGCTTTGCTGCCATGACTTACCCTTTAATTAATTTAAATTAAATCAGTACCACCAATTATTCTACAATTAAATGATATACTCAAGGGCCCTTGTTCCCTAGCACTCCCCGCTACACAACAGAGACCTTAGAAACTATAACCACAAAATTAAGACCTTAACAAACTTTATAATCTATGAAACTTAACTGTCAAACAACAAAAAGTATAAGTACTCACCTGGCCGTACTCACCCAATCAGCTGCTCCCTCCTGCCTGCATCACGTTTTGAATCGTGACGTGACTCTGGAATGCCGCCACCGATCTGCGAAATTGGTAAGCCTGTGAAAGAAAGCCCGCGAAAGTGAGTTTAAATACTCACTGAACCTCTGTTCTCACTGCTCCCGACACTGGCCTGTGAAAAAAAGCCTGCGAAAGTGCGTTTAAATACTCACTGAACCTCCGCTCTCACCGCTCCTG
This sequence comes from Somniosus microcephalus, assembly GCF_052327205.1. Lineage (NCBI taxonomy): Eukaryota > Metazoa > Chordata > Chondrichthyes > Squaliformes > Somniosidae > Somniosus > Somniosus microcephalus. The sequence goes on along the minus strand of NC_140993.1, from coordinate 115,530,708 downwards.
ACACTGGCCTGTAAAAGAAAACCAGCAAAAGTGAGTGTAAGTACTCACTGAAACTCTGCTTTCACCGCTCCCGACACTGGCCTGTGAAAAAAAGCCTGCGAAAGTGAGTTTAAATACTCACTGAACCTCCGCTCTCACCGCTCCGGACACTGGCCTGTGGAAAACAAGCCCACGAAAGTGAGTTTAAATACTCACTGAACCTCCGCTCTCACCGCTCCCGACACTGGCCTGTGAAAAAAAGCCAGCGAAAGTGAGTTTAAATACTCACTGAACCTCCGCTCTCACCACTCTCAACACTGGCCTGTGAAAGAAAGCCCGCAAAAGTGAGTTTAAATACTCACTGAACCTCCACTCTCACCGCTCCCAACACTGGCCTGTGAAAAAAAGCTCGCGTAAGTGAGTTTAAATACTCACTAAACCTCCGCTTTCACCGCTCCCGACATTGGCCTCTGAAAAAAAGCCCGCGAAAGTGAGTTTAAACACTCACTGAACCTCCGCTCTCACCGCTCCCGACACTGGCCTGTGAAAGAAAGCCCGCGAAAGTGAGTTAAAGTACTCACTGAAACTCTGCTCTCACCACTCCCGACACTGGCCTGTCACCCATGATAACTGCTGTGCCCTTATTGCACGTGTCTCTAATTTCCTGTTTAATGCCATCCCCTACCTCAGCATTACTGTTTGGGAGTCTGTATACAACTCCCACTAATGTTTTCTGCCCCTTGGTATTTCTCAGCTCTACCCATACAGATTCCATGTCATCAGAGCTAATATCCTTCCTTACTATTGTGTTAATCTCCTCTTTAACCAGCAATGCTACCCCACCTCCTTTTCCTTTTTGCATGTCCTTCCTGAATATTGAATACCCCATGATGTTGAATTCCCAGCCTTGGTCACCCTGGAGCCATGTCTCCGTAATCCCAATTATATCATATCCGTTTACATCTATTTGTGCAGCTAATTCATCCACCTTATTACGAATGCTCCTCGTATTAAGACACAAAACCTTCAGGCTTGTTTTTTTAACACTCTTAGTCCTTTTAGAATTATTGTTTACTGTGGCCCTGTTTGATTTACACACTTGATTTCTCTGACTACCACTTTTGCTTTTCATCTTCCTGTCTTTTGCTTCTATCCTTGCTTCCCTTTCCTCTGTCTCCCTGCCCAGGTTCCCAACCCCCTGCCATTTTAGTTTAAACCCTCCCCAACAGCACTAGCAAACACTCCCCCTAGTACATCAGTCCCGGTCCTGCCCAGGTGCAAACCATCCAATTTGTACTGGTCCCTCCTCCCCCAGAACCGGTTCCAATGTCCCAGGAATTTGAATCCCTCCCCCTTGCACCATTCCCCTAGCCACGTATTCATCTGAAATATCCTTCTATTTCTAAGAGTCTAAATTGGATAAGGAGCAAAGAGATCTAGGGGTACATATTCTCAAATCATTAACAGCAGCAATGTAGGTTAACAAGGCCATAAAAAGTGCAAACAAAGCACTGGGGTTAATTTCTGGAGGAATTCTAGAAGAAGTTAGAGGTCAGTCTTGTACCTGCCTCTCTCAGAGTGCAGAATCTGATGGGGCTGGGTGGGGGGGGGAAGCAAACAGCAAGACTACAGAGGTTCAAAATGATAAGTGGCATATTTTCCTTGGCATGGAAACCTTCTGGCTGCCATTTTGGGGTTATGATAATAACATAAACCCAGAAATGGAGGCAGTCTCCTGTTGTTCCAGGCAGAGCACACTGTCTGCATGTCACGCAGGTGTGGGTTGGGGAACAAGAAAGAACACTCGCACAGGTACTTGTGGCTTCAGGCCACAGCTTTGCACTTGTCTTTAACTTCAGTGTCATAGCATTGATTGGAAACATATAATGGGGGCTGCAATGGGTGGAAACGTTGGGCTTCTCCATTGCATTCAAAGGGCTCAGAGACGCCGTGAGAGAGTGCCAGTCATGGCCAGACGGAGAAGGGCCAACAGGCATCGGCAAAGGAGGCCTTACCCACCCAGGGTATACCGCCAGCAGTTCTCATATCTGAACATGTCTGAGGAGCAGTGTGTTTGGAGGCTGCGATTCAGAAGGGCGGTGGTCACTGAGATCTGCCACCTGCTTCACGGAGATCTGCAGCCACAGCTGAGGAGCAGGATGTCTCTGTCAGTGGCAGTGAAGGTGACGGTGGCTCGCAACTTCTATGCCACCGGCTCCTTCCAATCCGCTACTAGGGACATTTCCAACATCTCCCAGTTTGCGGTACATTGCTGCATCCGCCAGGTGACCAGTGCCCTTTTCAGAAGGAGACGTCAGTTCATCTCCTTCCCCATGACCGTTGACAAGCAGCAAGAGCATGCAATGGGCTTTGCAGCATTAGCGGGCTTCCCCATGGTGCAGGGCGCCATTGACTGCACGCATGTGGCTTTGCGGGCACCTCTAGAGAATGCCGAGGATTACCGCAACCGGAAGGGCTACCATTCGCTCAACGTGCAGTTGGTGTGTGAAGGATTGGGATTTGAACCAATTGAATGTTGCAGTCGAGCGACACAGCATGACAACCTAGTTTCAGTCGAGACTAGTTTAAAAACACAATGGACTGAACTATAAAAGTGATTAAGCATGTGGAGATATGAGAAGCTGATTAACCTTTGAGCCATGTCCAATCACGAGTCACTGATCGGCCGAAGCCACAATGAAGTAAGAAAGGACCCTGCTGTCCAGATAACTGGACAAACTTAGATAAAAGACAGAACTAAAAGAAGGGGCTTAGCTAACGATGTAAAGTTATAATTAGGTTGTTTTTGAAGGAATATAATTGGGGAGGGGGGCGGCTGTTGCCACGAAGCCAGACTGGCCGAGGAATAAGTAATGTAATCAAGGCTATCGATGTGCTCCAGTCTTGTACTGTATATAAGCTTGTGAATTTTGTTGATCGGGGAGAAGGTGCTCGCACAGACCGCGGGGTCTGAGACGCTTCTCCCAGAGCTCTGTTTTCAATAAACTGCACCTTTTACTTTACCACAGATTAGATGTGAATTTATTTTCACCCAACAGTGTGTGACCACAGGCAGCTCATCCTAGCTGTCAATGCCTGCTTTCCAGGCAGCAGCCACAACGCCTTCATCCTGCGCCAGACTTCTGTGGCAGACATGTTCGAGGCCCAGCCTCACCCACGAGGATGGCTTCTCGGGGACAAAGGCTATCCTTTGTGCACCTGGCTGATGACCCCGCTCCGTGCACCCAGCACCCCTGCTGAAGAAGGATACAATGACACCCATCAGGCAACCAGGAACATCATTGAGCAAACAATCGGCGTGCTGAAGCAACGGTTCCACTGTCTGGATCGTTCCGGGGGAGCCCCACAATACTCGACTAAGCGAGTCTCCCATTTTGTTGTCGTGTGCTGCATGCTGCACAACCTGGCTATCCTCAGGACTCAGCCACTGCCAGCAGACATTGGAGGACCACCAGAGGAGGAGGAGGAGGAGGAGGACCAGCACAGGAGGGAGGCAGAAAGTGCAAGGGCTGCCCATCGGCGGCTTATTGCAAGTCGGTTCTAGGCCCCCTCTCAGGGAATGGCTTGTGCCAATGGCAGAAGATGAATGTAGCCACTCCACAAGCCTCAGCCGAGCAGGGCAACCAGGACTTCCAAAAGAAAGCATGGACAGTGTGATTTAAGAATTTTTTTTACTGTGATACCTCTGTGCCCTGCCCACATGACAAACTAATGGAGAGAACCCCCCTCCCCAAAACACAAATACACCCGTCTCGGCCTATACAAGTAAAACAAATATACCAGTCTCGGCCTTTAAATATGAAACAAATACAGCAGTCTCGGCCTTTATATATGAAACTAATACACCAGTCTCGGCCTTTATAAGTAAAACAAATATACCAGCCTCGGGCTTTAAATATGAAACAAATACACCAGTCTCGGCCTTTATATATAAAACAAAACATTTGGCCACACCTTCTACTTTTTCCCCTGCGAGGGTGATCCGTTTCGCTTCCATGACTGGCCCCTACCCGCCCTGCAGCTCCTCCTCAATGGGACCCCAGTGGCTGCAGCAAGGCTGGGGGAAGGCTGCTGAGGGTCAGATGGTGAGATGGCAGATGCCCTTGGGGGTCGGCCTGGACCAGCTCTGGGCCTGGAGGGGCCGGCTGCTGACTGCTCCAACTCTGCTTGGGTGGCAGCAGTCTGTCCAACAGCTGGTGGCAGCTGCAATGGAGGAGTAACAGTGTTGGCTGCAGGAATGCTGCCAACCTGACAGATCACAGGCACTCCCTGGTCGGCTGATACATTGGCACGCGCACGGGCCAGCACTGCAGCCTGCGCAGCAATCTGCTGAGGCACAGACTGCTGGGCTGCTGCGGCATGGCGACTGCCCCCGCGATGACTGGCCGATCCAGCGAGTGTGGCAGCAGTTAGTGCCCGTGTGGCCCTGGTCTGTGTCTGCATGACAGCAGCCAGTGAATGCACGGCACGACTGAGCACTTGGCTAGAAGCCGCCCGTGAAGCAGCGAAGTCCTGCTGACTCCTAGCCTGTGCTGCTGCGATGTCCTGCAGACTCCTGGCCTGTGCTGCACTGAATTGTTGCCAACTCCTGGCCTGTGCTGCACTGAATTGTTGCAGACTCCTGGCCTGTGCTGCCGCGACGTCCTGCAGACTCCTGGCCTGTGCTGCCCCGAATTCCTGCACACTCCTTGCCAGTGACTCTATGGAGTCAGGCATCCTTGCCACTGCAACCATGTGCTCAGTGTGCCTGCGCTCAGCCTGGGCGCCCATTTCCGCTAGGAGCCGCACCTCCTCTGTGCTCACCGTAGCAGGACTGGAGGCCGCACTCACCCTCCGGGGAGAAGGCCGCCGAGCTTCCCCACCCCTCCTGCATTGCTGCAGCCCGCTGGTCCCCGGAGCTTCACTATCCTCCGACCCTTCCCCCCTGCTCCCCTCCAGGGAAGACGTGTCACCATCATGGCCATGGGCTGCCTCGACTGAAGGTGTCCCTGATGTGCTGGCTTCCTCTTCCTCCTCCTCTATGTCTGACTCGGACACAGTGCCAGCTTGAGGGGCCGCCTCCTCACCTGGCGAGTCACCATCTGAAAGCAGGGAGGCACAAGAGTTGCTTTAGAGTGAGGACAGGGCGGCAGCGAGGGAGGCATGAGTGCTGCTGTGCACTGCATTGGTTCGATAGTGGCAAAGGATACTGGTGTGAGGCGCAAGTGGAAAGGGAGAGGTCAAAAAGGTGATGACCTTACCATTGGTGCCCAGAACAGGGTCAGCATCTCCAGTGGCGATGGGGCCACTCAGCCGGCCTGCCATGATCCACTCCACTCGCTGCTCGAGGTCGCTCAGCTGTTTCAGGTCAGGACGGCCTCCCCCGGTCTGTCGCTGCTGTCTTCTGTTATGCGTCAGCTTGGCCTGCAAGAGAAAGGACCGCCTCTAAGTACAGCGTCAAGCCCTGATCTTGCCCGCACTGCCTCCCATGGTCGATTAGCCCTGACAGTGTCAAGCCCTGATCTTGCCCGCACTGCCTCCCATGGTCGAATAGCCCTGACAGTGTCTAAAGTCCTGAATGCGCAAGTGCTTTTCATGACAGTCCCAAAGCTGCTGGATGAGGGCTGGCCATTAGGGCTTTCAGACCCGTTTGGCCATAAAGTGAGGTGCACATGCAGGGATGAGGAGGATACTGGAAAGGGTACTCACCCTGACAACCCGAGTGAGGTCAATGAATTTTTTCCGGCAGTGGGTTGGTGTCCTGCCAACCACGCTGTTGGACGTGACCCTGTTTGCCACATCCCTCCATGCTTTCCGATATTCGGCGGGCAGCAGCCTACTGCCACCCTCAGGGAAGAGGATATGGCGCCTGCGGTCCACTGCGCCAACCAGCAGCCTCAGGTCACCCTCGCCGAAGCGCTGCGCTTTCTCCCTGGCCTTCTCCATTCTCCTGGGCATGGAGCTATTCCAGAAGCAGTGTTCAGGCCTTGCCTTAGGGCTGCAGTGTGCAGGGCGTGGCAGCCAAGCAATTCCACCCTCCCCCTTTAAGTGCTGACCGGCGCCTGACTTTCTGCCCTCAATGAGCAACTCGCCGCACCTGCGCTGCGCCCGCCTTCGGTGTTTGCGCCCCGGATCGCCGGCTTAGCGCCTAATGATAGTCGTGCATCACCTGCTTTAGCGCAGCAGCAACCTCTTGGGGCGATGCAACTGAATATCGGTGAAGGTGGCGCTAAGTTGCGCCGGGTGCAAAAGTTAGCGAACGCCATGCTGTAGCGCCCCAAACGTGGTTATACTGAATTTCTAGGCCTATGACTTTAATGCAGTAAGATTTTAAAACTTCTTTTCACATTTTGTTGCTCTTAACACGTTAGATAGCACTTCACCTGTAGTTTGTCCCAAGTAGTATTGTAGATATATACTTGTAGCAGCACTTCTAACTGAAACATCTGAATAGTGCAAAGGTAAAAAGAATTGTACAAGTGTATTGCAGGACCCAGCTATTCTTACTTATCTTCTCCCCTTAAACATGACTGCAAAAGTTAAGCTGTCCTCTGCATAAAAGGATAATCCAAAGGACCCAGATGATAAAGCAGTATAGCACATGATGGAAGAATCTAAGATCTCCTAGGAACTGCATATAGAAGAATTAACAGACAGCATGTGGCAGGTTTTCAATCTGTCCATAAAGTCTCCACAGTAATCTCCACAATGGCCTGGGATGTCAAGACAGCACCCAGTGTAATACTAAATCGTATAGATTAAAAGGCCCCAAGTTTGATTGTTGGCCTCTGCTGACTTGGGTGACCTTAACGTGGAGTGACAGTTGTGATGCTGCATTTGGCTTCATTTCTGATTGCTACCCAGTGCACCCTGCTAAAAAAGTGCACACGTGGGCATTCGTCGGGACAGGATGAAGCATGGCTGTGATGGCTGTTACACTCAAATACCATGCCAACATTGTTAACGTTCACTCATAGTATGTATGCACTGCATAAGGAACCTAATGCACTGCTACAACTCACCAAGCCTACGTAAACAGCATCTTGAAACACTGACACCTAGGAGAACAAGGGCAGCAATGTCATTAAAATACCATCACCTCCAAGTCCCCCTTCAAGTCACATACCATCCTGACTTGAACATATATTGCCCGTTTCTTCATTGTCGCGGGGTCAAAATTCTGGAATTCCCTGTCTAACTCTATCTTGGAAACACCATCACCACAAGGACTACAGCAGTGAAGAAAAAGGCCCACCACCATATTCTCGGTGCAACTAGGAATAGCAGTAAATGCAGCCTTGCCAGCGTCATCCACATCCTGAGAACAAAAAATAAATAAATAAACAAACAAGATCACTGATTTGAAATCCCATCTCCCAAACATTGGTAAAATCTCACAATCTCATGTGTATTCAGTCACTGTAAACCAAGGTGTGCCCATAGTGCCATGGGTGCCCACAAGGAACATTTAAAAGAGGCAACCTCCCAATAGTCTGGCACTCTCTCTCTCTCTCTTCTCCCCCCAGTCTCTCTCTCTCTCCCCCCCCAGTCTCGCTCTCTCTCTCTCCCCCAGTCTCTCTCTCTCTCTCTTCCCCCCAGTCTCTCTCTCTCCCCCCAGTCTCTCTCTCTCTCTCCCCCCCAGTCTCTCTCTCTCTCTCCCCCCCAGTCTCTCTCTCTCTCTCTCCCCCCGTCTCTCTCTCTCTCTGTCCCCAGTCTCTCTCTCTCTTCCCCCCAGTCTCTCTCTCTCCCCCCAGTCTCTCTCTCTCTCTCCCCCCCAGTCTCTCTCTTCTCCCCCCAGTCTCTCTCTCTCTTCCCCCCAGTCTCTCTCCCCCAGTCTCTCTCTCTCTCTCTCTCCCCCCACTTGCTCTCTCCTCCCCAGTCTCTCTTTCCCCCTGTCTCTCTCTTCTCCCCCCAGTCTCTCTCTCGATCCCCGGGCCTCTCTCCCCCCCCCCCCAGTCTCTCTCTCTTTCCCTCTCTCTCTCTCTCTCCTTCCCACACAGACAGACAAACTCATTTATATATTTATAAAAATTATTTCTACTTTTTTCATAACAACATGCCCTCAAGAAACCCTCGGCACCGCCGGGCACTCCAGCTAGTATTTTATAAACAACTTGGTGAAATTGGTCTTCGGCGATAGCGCAAAATAAGCAATAGCGAATCAGCAGGCAGCCCGTTTTACATCCAGCTTGATTTTCTTTTCCATTTTCACCCCCTATATTTCTTTTTTCTTTCAGGACTTTCAACCTTTGGCTTCTTCTCAAACTATGGCAGCACGGTGGCATAGTGGTTAGCACTGTTGCCTCACAGCGCCAGGGACCCGGGTTCGAATCCAGCCTCGGGCGACTGTCTGTGTGGAGTTTGCACATTCTCCCCGTGTTTGCGTGGGTTTCCTCCGGGTGCTCCGGTTTCCTCCCACAGTCCAAAGATGTGCGGTTTAGGTTGATTGGCTATGATAAATTGACCCTTAGTGTTAGGGGGATTAAATACGTGGGGTTACGGGGATAGGGTGGGATATGTGTTGGTGTAGGGGTTACGGGGATCGGGTGGGATATGTGTCGGTGCAGGCTCGATGGGCCGAAATGGCCTCTATCTGCACTGTGGGGTTTCTGTGATTCTGTGATTCTATCTCTTAGTTACTTTGACGTTTTCCAGTGGCTTCTTTGAGATTTTCCAACTTCTAACTGCCTTCTTTAAGAGAACCTTGATACTCCCTCATTTAAGAGAATTTCCAATTGTCTCTTTTGTATCCCTGAAAAGAGTAACCATGGCATCTGGATTTTTAATATCGTGCCACTTAAATTGAAAAAGGAACAGTCAGTCAAATACAATTTGAGCCAATCACGCAGTGTGTAAAATTTCCTCTAAAGTACGCTACCAGGGAAACTATACAACAAAAACTACCCAACATTATATGGGATAGGATTTAGCTGGCTGTAAAACTCACTTTGCACAATGATTGGCCTAGAAATTCAGTTGGGCACGCCAGCCGTTAGCACCTTAGGAGGAGTAGATCTCGAGCGCTAGGCGCTTAGCACCCGGGCGCAGCGCGATCTGCGCCTCGCCCCAACTTCAGTACACATTTAGCGCCGGCGCAAAGTCTTAGCGCGCGCCCTGCTGCGCGCGCAGATCATGACGTCATTTCCTCGTGCAACGCCCTTTGTGCGCCCCAAACCGGAACTTCACTCGCGCCGGCCCATTGTGCGCCGGGCGGCCCTAACGACTGTGAAGTGGAATGGTACACAGCCGAGCCAGGCCGCGGGGAGCGCTAATTAAAGGGCACTTACCCTGCACTATAAAGGGCCGCCATTTTGCAGCATTCACTCTTGTGCAACGGTTTTTTGGACAGAGACCAAGGAGGAGAGCTTACTGGTTTGGACCAACACTAGGACAGGTATTTTTGGCTCAGGCCAGAGCTTAGCAATTATCTTTGCCTTCATTGAGAGCTCAGTGTTTGCCAGCATATAATGGGGGCTGCATTGGGTGGCAACGCTGACTTTCAGCCTTATGCCAGAAGGGCTTACAGACGCCGTGAGAGAGTGGCAGCCCTGGCTAGACGCAGAGGGGGCAACAGGCGTCGCCAACTGAGGCCTTACCCACCCAGGGTATACCGCCAGCAGACCTCCTATCTGACCATGTCTGCCGCGATGTGTGTTAGGAGGCTGCGATTCAGAAGGGAGGTGGTTGCAGACATCTGCCGGCTGCTTCAGAGAGATCTGCAGCCACAGCTGATGCGCAGGACGTCTCTGTCGGTGGCAGTGAAGGTAACGGTGGCTCTCAACTTCTATGCCACCGGCTCCTTCCAATCCGCTACTGGGGACATCGCTAACATCTCCCAGTTCGCCGTGCATTGCTGCATCCGCCAGGTGACCGAAGCCCTTTTCACAAGGAGACATCAATTCATCTCCTTCCCCATGATCCTGGACAAGCAGCAGCAGCGTGCAGTGGGATTTGCAAGAATAGCGGGCTTCCCCATGGTGCAGGGCGCCATTGACTGCACGCATGTGGCTTTGCGGGCACCTCTTGAGCATGCCGAGGATTACCGCAACCGGAAGGGCTACCATTCCCTCAATGTACAGCTGGTGTGTGACCACAGGCAGCGCATCCTAGCTGTCAATGCCCGCTTTCCAGGCAGCAGCCACGATGCCTTTATCCTGCGACAGACAACTGTGGCTGACATGTTCCAGGCACAGCCTCCCCAAAGAGGATGGCTTATCGGGGACAAAGGCTATCCTTTGTGTACCTGGCTCATGACCCCGCTCCGCGCGCCCACGACCCCTGCTGAAGAGGCATACAACGAGAGCCATCAAGCGACTAGGAACATCATAGAACAAACAATCGGCGTCCTCAAGCAACGGTTCCAATGTCTCGATCGCTCCGGGGGAGCCCTCCAGTATTCGCAGGATCGAGTCTCCCAATTCGTCGTCGTTTGCTGCATGCTGCACAACCTGGCTATCCGCAGGACTCAGGCACTGCCACCTCACGTTGGACCACCACCTCAGGAGGAGGAGCAGGAGGAGCATGAGGAGGAGGAGGACGAGGAGTACCAGCCCAGGAGGGAGGCACAAGGTCCAAGGGCCGCCCGTCGGCGGCTTATTGAACGTCACTTCTAGGCCCCCTGTCAGGGAATGGCTTGTGCCAATGAAAGAACATGATTGCAGCCGCTCCGCAAGCCCTCAGCCGGTTAAGGCAACAAACACTTCAAAGATCAAACATGGACAATGTTAATAAATAAAATGCTTTATTGTTCAAACTCAGGTCCCTTCCCACATGAAAACCAAAAACAGACGAAACCCCCAAAAAACACTCAAACACATTACTCGCTCCCACAACCTGGAGAGGATTAACAAAATAGTGCAACTAAAATGGCCGTCATTCTCGGCCTTCGTAAAAAACAAACATCACATCATCGGCCTTCAAAAAACAAACATCCAATTCTCGGCCTCAAAAAACAAACACAACTGGCCACACATTTGACTATTTGGCCCGCTAGGGCGATGCCTTGGCCATCTTTGTGTGGCCCCTGCCCGCCCTGCTGCTCCTCCTCAAAGTAAGGCCATTGGCTGCTGCAAGGCTGGGGGCAGGCTCCTGAGGGGCACATGTCGTGACGGCAGATGCCCTTGGGGGTCGGCCTAGTCGAGGTCTGGCCGTCGAGCGGGCGGCTGTTGAATGCTGCAGCTGTGGCTGGCCAGCATCAGTCGCTGCAGCAGCTCCTGGCAGCTCCACTGGGGGAGTGGCAGTGGCGGCTGGAGGAATGGGGGCAAGCTGGCGGATGGCAGGCGCTCGCTGGTCGCCTGAGACACTGGCACTCGCCCGGGCCAGCACTGCAGCATGCGCACCAATCTGCCGAGGGACAGACCGCTGTGCTGCTGCAGCGCGCCGGGTGCCCTGGCGATGCCTGGCTGACACAGCGAGTGTGGCAGCAGTGAGTGCCCGTGTTGACCTGTTCACTGACCGCATCAGAGCAGCCAGTGACTGGACGGCACCACTGATCACCTGGCCAGTCGCTGCCAGAGCTGCCCCGAATTCCGCCCGACTCGCTGCCAGAGCTGCCCCGAATTCCGCCCGACTCACTGCCTGATCTGCCCGGAATTCCGCCCGACTGGTGGCCTCTGAGGGCCCGAACTCGGTCACACTCCGAGAGAGGGACTCGATGGCCTCAGGCAACCGTGCCACTGCCGCCATGAGCTCCGTGTGCCGGCGCTCCGAGTCTGCGGACAAGTCCTCGAGGCGTTCCATCTCCTCGGCGAAGACCATCTCCGGACTGGAGGCCGGACTCTCCCTCTGGGGAGAAGGCCGCCGAGCTGGCCGACCCTTCCTGCGTTGCTGGGCGCCGCTGGGCCCAGCAATTGGACTCCCCTCCGACGCATCCCCCCTCTGGGGAGAAGGCCGCCGAGCTTCCACCCCCTCCCGCGTTTCTGCAGGCCGCAGGTCCCATGAGCTCCCCTCCCCTTCGACACTTCCGCCACGCTCCCCTCCAGGGAAGACGTGTCCCCTACATTGGCCTGGGTGGCCGCGGCTGAGGGTTCCCCTGATGGGCCGCCTTCCTCTTGCTCCTCCTCCTGCTCCTCTTCTGAGGGGCTGTCACTGGCAAGTTCAGGGACCTCCTCCTCACCATCTGAAAGCAGGAAGGCACAAGAGTAGCTTTAGAGTGAGGAGAGGGCGTCAGCAAGGGATGCATGAGTGGTGGTATTCAGCGCATTGGTCGGACAGTGGCAAAGGATGTAGATCTGATGCGCAAGTGGGACGAGAGAGGTCCAAAAGGTGATGTCCTTACCATTGCTGGCCAGAACAGGGTCGGCATCTCCACATGCAACGGGCCCAATCACCCGGCCACCCATGATGCACTCCATGCGATGTTGCAGCTCGGTGAGTGGCTGGATATGGGGTCGGCCTCCCCCGGTCGCAGTCCGGCTCTTCCTATTATTCGCCAGCTTGGCCTGCAAGAGAAAGGACGGCCTCTAAGTACAGTGTGTCGCCCTGATCTTGTGTGCACTGCCTCCCATGGTGGAATAGCCTGGCCAGTGTGTCGCCCTGATCTTGTGTGCACTGCCTCCCATGGTGGAATAGTTTGGCCAGTGTGTCGCCCTGATCTTGTGTGCACTGCCTCCCATGGTGGAATAGTTTGGCCAGTGTGTTAAGTGCAGAATGTGCAATTGATGTTCATGCCTGTCCCATCGCTGCGGGATGAGGGCTGGCCATTAGGGCTTTCAGGTCCCTTTGCCCATAATGTGAGGTGCACATGCAAGGATGAGGAGGTCACTGGAAAGGGTACTCACCCTGACAATGCGAGTGAGGTCATTAAACTTTTTGCGGCATTGGACACCGCTCCTGGGGACCTCGCTGTTGGCTGACAGCTTGCTGGAGACATGCCTCCAGGCTCTCCTGTAGACGCGGAACGGCGCCTTCTTGCCATTGTCCGGGTACAAAACATGGCGCCTCTTCTCCACAGCACCAACCAGCACACTCAGATCACGCTCTGAGAAGCGCTGCGCACGTTCACGGGCCTTCTGCATGGCTTCAGGCGCTATTTGGGTCCAGCAGCAGTGTTCAGGCCTAGCTGGAGGGCTCCACTATCCAGGGCGTGGCAGCAGACACAGTCGACCCTTCCCCCTTAAGAGCTGGCCGGCGCCAGGGTGTCTGCTGTCAATCACGAGATGGCCGCACCTGTGCTGCGCCCGGCCTCGGCGCTATCGATCAGCACCTCGGGCTTAGCGCCCAAAGAGAGGCGTCCAGCACCAGTTTTAGCGCTCGAGCGAACTCTTAGGGCGAAGCTAATCAATATCAGAGAAGTGGCCTCGATTTGGCGGCGGGCGCAAACTTTAGCGGCCGCCCCACTTTACCGCCCCAAAAGTGGCTACAATGAATTTCTAGGCCATTGTGTTTTAACGTGACAGCTACCAAACCAACATTAGATAAAAATACATCATTTTATCACAAGGGTACAAAATTTGGGCACAAAGCAGAAAAGAGGTAATTGGACTACAAAATATTTATTAAAATAATTATATCAGATTGACAGGTAACTGAAAGACTGTCTTACATTTCAAAATGCATATATTTATTTAAAATATTTAAATCACTATGTATAACTTAGTGAAATAAAATTAATATTAAAAATTGACAATAAATAAGTCTTTGCAATGTGTGAAATTAAGATGTGATTTTGATTACTTTTTTCTCCTCAAATAGACAATAATGCATGATGGGGTGTGGTTTTTTTCTGATGTCGGTAACCCTTCTGTGCTTAACCCGAGCAGCCATTTATGAACAATGATAGCCAAGTGTTAGAAACATAGAAACATAGAAGATAGGAGCAGGAGTCGGCCATTCGGCCCTTCGAGCCTGCTCCGCCATTCAACGAGATCATGGCTGATCATCCAAACCCTAGCACCCGGTCCCTACACCGACTGCCATCCCACCCAAGCCCTATCCCCGTAACCCCGTAACCTCACATATTTAATCCCCCCTACCACTAAGGGCCAATTTTTATCATGGCCAATCAACCTAACCTGCACATCTTTGGACTCGATTTTGCCAGGCCCGAGGAGGCGGGATTGGAGGCGTGTAAGGTGTTAAAATCGCAAAAACTGGCGGGCGGGCCCGATCCTGCCTCCATCCCGCCTCTGAGCAATTTTCCCACAAGCGAGTTTTCTGACCCCGTCTCCATCCCGCCTCCAAGAGGCGGGATAGGCCCTTAACAACCAGTTAAGTGCCTCTATAATCCCATTTTGAGAGGCCTTTCTGATTTTAACACTTTTCCCAGGTGCTGCACGTCTCCTCTGGAACACGCCAGTGAATCCTGGCAGCAGCACAAGTGGATTGCTTACTAACAGCTGCAGCTCCACCATTAAAAAGGAGTTTTCACCAATCCTCATTTGCAGGTGGCAAAACTTTGTTGTCTCAGGTCTGGGGGAACTTTTAACAGGCCTACTCATTGTTGTGGAAGTTTGAAGCCTGACACCCATCTCCAGTGTGACCTCCTGGGAAACCCCTCTCCCCACCTTGAATGAGCGCTTCCTCAACTGAGGTATATACCAGAAGAATGGGAACCATTTATTTCCTTTCCTCCTGGACATCAGATTCGGACGAAGACCAGCCACGGCAGCAGCAGAACCCTGAACAACAGCAGCACCAATTGCAGGAGCAACAACAGGAGCTCCAAGCTGCTGCTCACCCATCTGAAGCTGCACAGGTCAGAAGGCGCCAGCGCATGGAAGCCCATCGGCGCAGGAGATACCCCCCAAATAGGGTCTACAGACAGAGGATCAGCTACCTCAACATGACTGAACAGCAGTGCCAAAGGAGGCTCAGATCTTCGCGAGAGGTAGTGGGAGACATCTGCGCAATGCTGCAGCAAAACCTGGAGCCCAGAGAAGCAGGTGGACACCCCTTATCAGTGGCCGTCAAATTCACCACCGCACTCAACTTTTTTGCCTGAGGCTCATTCCAGGGATCAGCAGCAGACATCAGCGGCGTCTCCCAGGCGGCCGCACACACTTGCATCATGCAGGTAACCGATGCCCTCTTTGCCATCGCGCACAATCACATTCATTTCTCCAAGGATCAAGCCAGTGTAACTGCGCGTGCGGTTGGGTTTGAGAATCTGGCAGGCTTTCCAAGGGTGCAGGGCGTCGTTGACTGCATACATGTGGCCCTTAAGGCACCCCATCACAATCCAGATATTTTTGTCAACCGCAAGGGCTTCCACTCCCTCAACGTACATCTGGTGTGTGACCACAAGAAGGAAATTTTGCATGTTTGTGCCAAGTACCCTGGCAGTTGCCATGACTCCTTCATCCTGTGCAGTCTAGTGTGCCTCTGCTCTTCAGTCCACCAGACCAACTTAACAGATGGCTACTTGGAGACAAGGGCTATCCCCTGAAGACGTGGCTAATGACGCCGTTGAGGAGGCCATCCAACAAAGCTGAGGCGCGCTACAACTCGAGCCACAATTCCACCAGATCCATAATCGAGCAAACCATCGGCTTGCTGAAGATGCCCTTCAGATGCCTGGATAGATCAGGTGGAGCCCTGCAGTACTCAGCAGTCAGGATCTCCAGAATCGTCGTGGTTTGCTGTGCACTTCACAACATGGCACAGCATCGTGGCTTGCAGATGCCTGAGGAACAAGTGGCTCATCACATAGCCTCCTCAGATGAGGAGGAGGAGGAGGAGGAGGAGACAATGGCCAGCTTGCAGAGGCGCATCAACCAGCGCCAGCAGCATGCGAGCACATTGCTGGCCAGGATGCAAGGCACGCACTCATCTTGGCCAGATTTGCTTAGCCTAGCCAATCAAGCACTTTTGCCTCGCAGCTTCTTACCAGAGCATCGACAATGGCCAAGCACCTGCGGTTCCAACCACTCTGACCACCATACTGACAATTGCAAGTCATCCTGAGCCCTCAATGTGGAAGTTCCATTAGCGAAATGACACACGCCGCGACTGCAACAGTTGACATCAGAATTTTTAATGACAATAACCAACTGATAGTTTTTCAACATTAAACATAACATTTCACCCAAGTGACTACCCTTGTGACTACTTGTGCATTATCTTCCTCCCATGCGTGCGCCTACGTGGTGCATCCCCTGTGGCTTCAGCAGATGTGGAGGCCCCTTGCTCACTTTCTTGCTGCTCCTGTCTCGACACCTTTGGCAGGTGTCTTGCGGCTGTGCAGGGGTTGAGACACCGATCTCAGTTGGGTGGGGACTCTGGTGGGGCTCTGACCGAGGGCTCTGCAGTGGCATGGTCTTGTGAGCACTTGGAGAGGAGCCCCCACTTCCTTGTTGTATGCCACCAACATCCCTCTCATGGGTCATCCCCACTTCAGAGCTAGCAAGTGGCTTGACAGTGCCTTGCTGCAATTCAGGGGGGCCATGAGGACCAGTTTCTGTACTGGAAGTCCTACTCCCGAGGACTTGCCTGAAGGTCTGGTTTGTTTGCTCAAGAGCTGACCATTGCTCCCCAAGAGATGTCAGTCTATTCTGAACAAATACCATGTTTTCCATACCCTGGCGTCTAAGCTCCTCCATGGACGTAGCCATCCTCTCCTCTACCATAGCCATCCTCTCCTCTACGGTAGCCAGCCTTACCATGGAGGTAGCCATCCTTTCCACGGAGGTTGCCCTCCTTTCTGTGGTGATGCGTTCATGCACCAATGCCTCCACAAAGGCTCTGCTCATGTTAGTGATGGACTCCTCCATTCACTCCACACTCGCAGCGACCCTGGAGACAAAACCTGCCAGAGACTCCTGCATCTGTGCCTGGAGTTCCAGCACTGCTCTTCTTCTGGATGGACCCGGAGGCAGAGGGTCGACATGCAGCTGAGCCGAGCTGGCAGAGTCCTGCGCCCTCATACTAGGACTCTCGACTGCTGTCCCTGACTCCACCATCTACTGATGCTCACTTGTGAGCTGTGATAGTCCAGGTGACAACACTGCACTATCTCGCGAAGGTACCACCGAGGTGTGAGTGTCTGCGCTGGTGCTGGGTGCGCTGAATTCTGCTGACGCGGCGCCCTCAGAGGTTGCAGCTTCCTCTGAGGAGTCTGAAGGCTCAGGCTGTTCCTCCTGGATAGTGGGGACGGGGACTTTCGATGGTCCTGTGGGGGAGTAAAGGAAAGAGTCAGAGATGTGAGGCCAAGGTTACATGCACATTGAATATTGCAGATGATCAAAAGTCAATCTGTTAGAGCATCAGAATCATTATCAGTGACTCATGCAATGTCAATGAGAGAGATGGAAAACTATTCTGTCACCAGCTTGCTCTGATGCACCCATCTGTCCGTCCCCCACTTGCGCATCCTCCTCCACTCTCATGATCTCCAGGGCCGCCTCCTCCCAAGGGGTGAGCTGGGCTACTGAGGGTGGCCCTCCTCTTGTCCTTGCTCTTTCCCTCTTATTGTGAGCTCTCTTTTCCTGCAATGAGGGAGACAAGTGGAGTTTGAGTGAGAATGAAGGAGTGAGTGTAGAGAATCCATATCATTGATGGTTAGAAGGAGACAAAGATGGAGTGAGGTGGCAAGACCAAGGGCCCTCCCTGTGTGTTGTAAGTTGTTTTCATAGCATCACAGCGATAGGGAGTGTGAAGGCTACATAGTCGAATAGTTAGGTGAATGTGATCACAGAGAGAGAGGAAATGGGTAAGGGTGCAGGGATGTCAGTGTCAAGTGGGATGTGGAGGAAGAGGTTGTCAAAGCTGAGTACTGGTGAGGAGAGGCAATGGGGATCAGATTGAGGGTGATGGGAAAGTCATACTCACTTTTCCAGTGCACAGAAGGTCATGAAATCTCTTCCTGCACTGCAGCCAGGTTGTGCGGCACATAGACAAAGAGTTGACCTCCTGGGCCACTTGCATCCACACAGCTTTCGTCTGCTGGGGAGGCTTCTTCCTCCCTGAGGAAGGGAAGCGCACCCCCTTATTTCCTCTTGCTCCCTCCACCAGAGCTTGCAGGGCGGCGTCGTCGAACCTTGGTGCAGACTTTGGCCTACTGCTAGACATATTGGCTGGAGGAATCTTTCACAGCAAAGGGCATAAGGTTTGCAGTCTGCAGAAGAAGCAAGGCTGCTTGCAGGCCTTAAATCCAGCAGCATTGATGATGTCATTGGAGGCGACTTTCAGGATGGAAAGACTAAGTGGGCCAGGGGTTCCCACATGCTGGAAATCAATTGCCCAATTAGGGGAAAATCGCATATTTTTCCCACATCACATTGGAGTTGGGTGGCTAACACGAAAAGCGGCTGACACGCCCCCAGCCCGCCCCAATGGCAAAATCGAGCCCCATGTCTTCATCTGATATTCAACCATGCACATTTCCACTGGGCACTATGTTAGCATTCCACCTCCTACCTCCGCTGGTTCACAACAACACATTTTGAGTAAGCACAAGACACTTGATGGTGGAGTATACAAAACAGATTTTATTGATGTCTAGTATGAGTGATCGGCTCAACTAGAGAGAGCATATTTCCGGTTTCCGTATCTTTGGAGTTCTCTGAAGACCTGTTGAAAACCATGCTCCTTTATGCATCATAATATTTTGCCTAAAAGAAAGATAGACTTGCATTTATATAGTGCCTTTCATGACCACTGGACGTCTCAAAGCGCTTTACAGCCAATTAAGTACTTTTGAAGTGTAGTCACTGTTGTAACATGGGAATATATAAAAGGTACATGTCACAGATAGACCTCATGACATATCTATTCCTGAGTCCTTTGAAAACGGTCTATTCATGTAAACAGTTGTAGTTGTTTACTCAAAAGCTACTTCCCTTAAACAAGTCTTCCTGACATAACTGTTCTTAACCTCTTTGAAGAACAGGCTTTATTAACGGTTATCTTTCCATACTATGGTTAATGGATCCCTCTACCTATGTTTATTACCCTAGCCATCAAAGTTACACTTTAATCACTCATGGCTGACTTCATTAGTGCCACGTATTTCCTTGCACAAGCACTTTTCGTATATAACACTCAGATACTAAAAGAAGACAAGCTATGTGTTAAGTCCGTGAATGATTGAGACACGGACTAGCAGGAGAGAAACAAACAGAACTTTACTGGTGAAAGGCATAAACGAATTTAACAAAACAGAAGCTCTCTAGCGCCTTTTATACAATTCACAATTCACAATTCAAATCGCTTTATTGGCATGATAAGGTACATCTTATGTTGCCAAAGCATCAAAATACATTTATGGTTGAACACATAAACGCGGTTCTATTCATACAGTTTATAAATATACAGGGGTGGTCACTGCCGGTACTGCAGTCTGAGACCAGTTATTCTCTTAAAGGTACATACACGACAATTCCTCCCCTTTTAGATAAACAGTACATAACATTCATTTAACAACTAATGATAACGAATTACAATCACAATTACTGTTGCTAGATACATTGGTTAAGTTTAAGCAATTATAAGTTCAGTCTTTGAGGAGACTTCCTGATTCTGTCTGGATAACGCCTCTTTGGGGTATCAGGTTCTTCTGGCAATGTTGAGTCGGAATCAATGTCATTGTTTGGTTCATCTGCTTCCAATATTACCGGGTCTGCGGTAGCTGCAATTGGAACGTCGATTTCATTACCAGGTGTATCAGATCGTGGTGTGGAGTTGACGTTTTCCAGTGACACTAGAATCTGGTCAGCATGTCGTCTTACAATGCTCTCCCCAATGTCCATGGTATACATGAGAGGTCCTTGTCGTGTACAAATCGTTCCTGGCTGCCATTTCTCAGTGCGGTAGTCCCGGGCCAAAACTGGTTGACCTATCTTAAAACTCCTGGTCGGCCTTTCATTCATATTCTGAAACTGCCTGTTCTCCACATCTCTTCGGACGTTTGGCTTAACCAAATCCAAGCGGCATCGTAGTCTTCGATTGAGGAACATCATGGCTGGAGTTTGGTTGGTAACCGCATGTGTCGCATTCCGGTAGGCAAACAAGAAGTTGTCCACCTTGTGTTGTAGGGGTATATCTTCATTACACATTGCCTTGATAGCCTTCTTGAATGTTTGGACAAACCTCTCGGCCAATCCATTAGTGGCTGGATGATATGGGGCAGATGTGTAATGCTTAACACCATTGTTCTTTAAGAACCTCCGGAACTCTTCAGACACAAACTGTGGTCCATTGTCAGAGCAAATCTGTTCAGGCAGCACATTCCTGGCGAATATGGTTCGTAAAACTGTGATAGTTTTTTCCGTGGTGGTTGAGGACATTTTTATTACCTCTGGCCACTTTGAATGTGCATCCACCGCAATTAAAAACATCGAGTCCATGAAGGGACCAGCAAAATCAATGTGCACCCTTTGCCATGGAGATGAGGGCCACTCCCATGGATGCAGAGGAGCTTGTGGTGGGGCGTTTTGGACCTTCTGGCATCCTGCACAGCTCTTGGTCATCTCTTCGATTTCTCTATCGATTCCCGGCCACCACACAAATGCTCTGGCTAAGCTCTTCATTTTTACCCCACCCAGATGACCCTCATGAAGCTCATTGAGCACTCTATCCATCAACTTAGGTGGAATTACTACTCTGGATCCACACATCAAGGTTCCTCTGCACACTGACAGCTGTTCTCTTCTTGGCGAGAATGCTGGCAGCAGTGGTTCGCCATGTGCTGGCCATCCCTTCACCGTTAAATCATAGACCCTGGAGAGTGTCGGGTCATTCCGTGTTTCCTTTTCTATGTTTGCATTCATCACAGGGAGACATTCGACTATGGTCGAGTGGAATAACTCCATTGGATCCACTGCAAGGTCTTCTTCTCCCACCGTCGGCAACGGTAGACGTGACAATCCATCAGCATTTCCATGCTGTTTAGTTACTTTGTACTCGATGTCATATTGGTGTGCCCCTAGGAAAAGGGACCATCTCTGCAGCCGTTGTGCTGTCATTATCGGTACGCCCTTCTGAGGGTTGAAAATGGAGACAAGAGGTTGATGATCGGTCAGTAGAGTAAATTTTTGACCGTGCAGATAGTGATTGAACTTCTTCACCCCCCACACTAGGCTGAGGGCCTCTCTGTCAATCTGGGCGTAGTTACGCTCGGCAGAAGTTAACGAGCGTGACGCAAAAGCTATCGACCTCTCCGAACCATCAAGGAATTTATGTGACAGTACCGCCCCAATGCCGTAGGGCGATGCATCACACGCCAGCCTGATTGGCAGTGCTGGGTTGTAGTGAGCCAATACTTCCTTTGAAGTGATTAAGTCCTTACTCTTCTGAAAAGCACGCTTACAATCATCGCTCCATTTCCATGCTACCCCCATTCGTAGCAGGGCGTTCAGTGGGTGCAGAATTGTCGACAAATTCGGCAAAAACTTATGATAGTAATTCACCAACCCGAGGAATGACCTCAGCTGCGACACATTTTCAGGCGCTGGGGCCTTAGCAACCGCTTCAATTTTGTCAGGGGACTTATGTAACCCCTCTTCATCAATCACGTGGCCACAATACGATATCTGTTTCTTAAAAAATTCGCACTCGGGGCGGTTGGCTCGCAGCCCATGTTCCCGTAGTCTAGTGAGCACCTGTTCTAGGTTGTTAAGGTGTTCACTGTCATCTTCACCTGTTACAAGGATGTCGTCCAAGTAACACTGAGTCCCCGGAATCCCTTGCAGGACTTGTTCCATCGCTCTTTGCCATATCGCCAGAGCCGATGCTACTCCGAATACCAATCGATGATACTGGTAAAGACCTTTGTGAGTGTTTATCGTGAGATACTTCCTAGAGGACTCTTCAACCTCCATCTGCAAATATGCTTGTGCTAGGTCAATTTTTGTAAAACGCTTCCCTCCAGACAGCGAGGCGAAGATGTCTTCTATCCTTGGAAGAGGATATTGTACTGTGCGAAGGACAGGGTTCACCGTCACCTTGAAATCCCCACAGATGTGAATCTTCCTTGGCTCTCCGGACTTATTGGTTAACGTTTTCTTCATGACAGGAACGATGGGTGTCGCCCACTCGCTCCAGTCAACCTTAGACAACACGCCCGCCTTCTCCAGATTCTCCAGCTCTGCCTCGACGGCTGGGCGAATTGCATATGGTACCGGTCTCGCTTTGAAAAATTTGGGAACTGCATTCTCTTCTTTTTTTATCGAGGCGGTTACGCCTTTAAGCGTGCCCAGTTCTTGTTGAAATACCTCTTTGGCGTTAGCTAAGATTGTTGACAATCGTCCAGGAGTGACGTCTTCATCTTTTTTACCATCCACCGTCATTGCATGAATGGAATGCCAATCTAAGTTTATCTTCCTGATCCATTCCCGTCCCAATAACGGTGGTCCACCATTTGGCAGTATGTAGAGATACAATTTCCGTATTTTCTTGCCATTGTATTCGACAGGCACCCTTATTTTTCCTCTGGGGTATACTTTTTGCCCCGTATACGTCGTCAAGACGATGGATGTCTCTCTCAAGGGTATGTGTGAAAATAGCCGCTCGTAGTCTCGTCAATTCATGACGGTTAGCGCTGATCCTGTATCCAATTCCATTTTAACTTGGGACCCTGCTATCGTGAGAGTGACCCAAATGGTTCGGTGATCCTCTTTTGCGATTACATTGTGAAGTTTGAGACAGCTTAGTCTTCTGTTTCCGGATTCACTATCGCTCATCTGGTCTTCGGAACTACTGTCCGTCATCTTTTGTACTTTCTTGTACGGTTCCTTAGTAGCCTTTTTGTTGTCGCTGGTCTTCTTCCCAGACCTACAAACTTGTGCAATGTGTCCAATCTTTCTGCATTGTCTGCATATTTTGCCTTTGGACCAGCAGTCCTTCTGGTCATGGTTAGTTCTGCCGCAGCGATAACATTTTGCAAATCCCCGTGTCATTTCGTGGGTGCCGTATTCCTGTGGTTTTTGTTGAATTTCTGCAGCTCCCCTGGCTGCTGCTTCATACGATATTGCCACGCTAAAAGCCTTATCTAGCGTCAGCTCTTTTTCTGCGAGTAACTTCTTCTGTGTTCCTTCACTCAGGAGTCCACAGACAAATTTGTCCTGTATGGTATCTGCCAGCCCTGCTCCGAACTGGCAGTGCTTTGATAGCTTGCGTAGTTCCGTAAGATACTCAGCATTGCTCTCATCTTTGTGCTGAGTTCTCCTGTGGAATTTAAATCTTTCTGCTATCAACAGCGGTGCAGGGTTTAAGTGCTCCTGTAGAACAGCAACAATTTCGTTAAAACTCTTCGCCTTCGGTTTGGCTGGAGTAATCAGGTCCCGCAATAGGCCGTACGTTCTAGCGCCCATTAAGTTTAACAATACCGATGCCTTTTTCCTCGCCGCTATATCGTTTGCCTCGAAATATACCTCTACTCTTTCCACATACGTGGTCCAGTCCTCTAATGTATTATCAAAAGCAGTGATACAGCCAGTCTTCTGCATCTTGCAAATCTAAAATGGCGCCTCCCGCGCTTTGCCTTCTTCTCCGATTTAACAAAATAGCGCCTCCCGCGCTTTTCCTTCTTCCCCGCTGTTGTTAGCACTGCTTTCCACTGTTTCCTGCACGTTAAGTATTAATTCGTTTTCTTTTATTATCTTCCCGTCGTGGAGCGGACCCTCTGGGACACTTCCCTCCCTCTTCTGAGGTCTGAACACTGCCCAGCTTTGAAACACCGGCCGCGCCCTGTATGCTCCACCCTCTCTCTCTCTCTCCTTGCTTCCCGACTCGCTGCCCGGCCCCGTTGCAGCCCAGGAAGGATCAGAGCACTACCTGCCACCAGCCCGATTAGCTGGGAAACCACGGACCGAGGAACCCAGCCTGGCTCTGGACAGTCTCTCCTGCAAGTTTTGAAATCGATGATTGGCGGTCGACGCCCGTTTCTCGAGTTTCAATGGCCTATTTTTTTTTTCTGGCTCCGACCTTCAACACATCGTCGGAGCTGCTGCTGAGTTGCAGGTAAGTTCGTTTCTAACTCGTCGCCAGTGTTAAGTCCGTGAATGATTGAGACACGGACTAGCAGGAGAGAAACAAACAGAACTTTACTGGTGAAAGGCATAAACGAATCTAACAAAACAGAGGCTCTCTAGCGCCTTTTATACAGGGGTGGTCACTGCCGGTACTGCAGTCTGAGACCAGTTATTCTCTTAAAGGTACATACACAACACTATGCTTTCTTCTCACGACACGTCAAAGCCATCATGTTTATCTTGGAAAGTCAGTTGCTCTAAGATACAAGGAAGTTTGATTATTAACCCTTTCCTCCCCAAGATGTCCAGCATACAACTCTCCAGGATGTCCAACACACTACTAGATAGCAATCAGGAACAGCAACTTTAGCCAATTTTAATTTTCCAAATCTGAGTAGACTGAGATCCATTGTCCACACCAATGCACTTATCAATATGATCAGCTAACTCAGCAAAGACTATGGATTGAACCTTGGACTTTCTGAGTCAGTATGGCTCAGTACTATGCTAGGATACCAGGATATCATCAGAGTTGTTTGGATTGTGATTCACAACACAAGAATGAATTTATATATGAGAAAATGGCAGATTATATAAATTTACTGTGATTGACTCCCTAATAAATTACCAAATGATTACTAAGTGATTATCTCTTATTTCTCAAAAATGGACCCATGATAGTTTAATTATTTAAATAGTAATGACCAAATTCTCATAAATTGTACAGCTTTACTTAATGTAGGGCATTACTATTTCCCTTTTCTCTTGTGTTACTCTGATACTAAAGCTATATTTTTCAGGGAATCTCCCACTTTTACAGATAAAGGAATATTGAAAAAGTCATCAGAGTTCAGGTACTGGAATCAAAAAATGAGTTTGTAGTGAAAGGTCTGGGGAATATTTGCTGGTAAAATTTTCTAGTCTCTGCTTATAAGCAGAAATGTTCCTTAATTAAGGGAAATCAGTAATATATGGGTATCTCCATTCTCATATACCCTAGTTATTGAGGCTTCCTAGCATATGTACTGAATTCAGCAGGTATGCCAACTGGGCCATTGATCAACAAGGCAGAAAGGAAGGCTCTTGGTGTCACTATAAGTTCGGTCAAAATGCAAATAAGCTGCCAACTTGTGTTGTCTGTGCTGTAAACATTAAAGACTGAGGCAGAAACTGAGCTATGCAATAAGACAGCTTAAATGAGAAATGAAAAAAGATTCTGAATGCATGATGTACCCTTATGAATAATTTCTCCTATTAATTTATAATCCAAATATTCTGACTTCAGTTATGCCAGGTTAAGGCTCCGTGGAGAGTCCTGAGAATGGTATTTTAGAAGTACATTAAAAATTAAGTGTTCTTTATTTAGCCATCTTAATTTCACTTATCTCATTGTTTTGCTTAATACTACATTCATAGTGACATAAAAAATGTGCTGCGCCAGTGCTCGATGAAATGGATTAATTGAAAGAAAAAGAACGACTTGCATTTATATCGCGCTTTTCCCGACTTCAGGGCATCCCAAAGTGCTTTACAGCCAATGAAATACTTTTTGAAGTGTAGTCACTGTTGTAATGTAGGAAAGGCGGTCGCCATTTGTGCACAGCAAGCTCCCACAAACAGCAATGTGTTAATTAATCTGTTTTTTACTTGTGTTGGTTGAGGGATAAATTTTGGCCAGGACATCGGGGAGAACTCCCTTGCTCTTCTTCGAAAGAGTGCCGAGGGATCTTTTATGCTTACCTGTGAGGGAAGACGAGGCCTCGGTTTAACATCTCATCTGAAAGACGGCACCTCCGACAGTGCAGCACTCCCTCAGTACTGCACTGGAATGCCAGCCTAGATTATGTGTTCAAGTCTCTGATTCATGCTATTGTACATCTAAAGAGAGTTTCATCATCATTACCCCTTTTTTTTTAATTATCACAAAGAATTCTAATTGGTATTAGTACCCTTTTTGTTCTATCAGTCCTTTTGTTGATTTCAAATTATGTACATTTTTTAAACACATAGGGCCATAATTTGTGGCCCCTACAGGTGCGTACGACGTATGAGGGTTTCGGCATGTGAAGCGCATGCGCTAAAACCCGGAACGTGTGATCTGTCGAGAATCATCTTGATAGATCATAGCCATCCCTGGGAAAAGGGCCTCCGCGGGTGGAGAGTTGGGCTATTTGCTGGCAATTCTTAGGCCTGCTTTTATCAACGTAAGAGTTTTAAAAAACATAAAAATATATTTTTTTCATTCATTTAAACATTAAAACACATGTACAATAATAAGATATGGTTATTTTTAGCCTCTTTAAAACATTTAAATTTATTTTTCAAAAATTAAAATTTTTGTTATAAATGTTTAATTATAGTGCATTTTAATTAATTTTAAATATGTAATTTTTAAAAATGTATTTGTAATGTTAAATGTATTTTTATGCCATCACCATTCATGCTTATGGAGGTTCCGTACATACGGAATCTCCATAAGCATGAATGGGGATTCCCTTCTTTGATTGGTTGGGCCGGCCCACGTGATCCTGGGGCGCTTGCGAAGCACGTGCGCTCCTGGGATATGTGAGCCTCTACGCAGGCCTATGCATAGAGGCTCAGAGCACAAGTCTCCGTGGATCCCGAGGCAGCAGATAAGTTCATAGATTTTTTGCTGGTCGGAGGTATCCGCCCGCGGGAAGCCTCTAACTGCAAATTCAGCCCCATAATATATAGTGCGTAATGCAGACATCATTGAGGGAAACTAACTTGAAGAAATTACTGAAAGCAATTCAGTGATTATCTGGTCTTGCAACTCTCCCTCGCTCCCCTCTCATCAGCATTAACTATTTACACAAAAGTATTTGACAAATTAACAAAAATAGAAAAGAAGCATGCTAAAGTCAGTCATAATTATTTCTGGCTGTTTGATGATGAGACTTGTGACCTGAAATGTGCCTGACTGGGAGTGAGTGTGCTTGGGCTGATTTCTTCCAGACAAACCTCGCTGGGTTAGAAATAATGTCAGGATATTGTGATTTTAATGTGAAATCAGCTCATCACAATTTGCTGCATTTGTATGACAGTGTCAGGACATTGATCCTATGTGAAGAATTCTTTCTAAACACTTTGGCCAAGATTTTTTGATGTTGTTATGCCTGTTCTGGGGTGCCTTTGGACGAGGAGAGAACGGGAAGTACATCAGGGAGCCTTTCCACCAGCTCCTCAGCTTCCACTGCCACGAGTGGAATTTTCCACTGAAAGGGCTGCTACATGCTGAATACAGCCACCCATACATGTGCTTTCTAAACATCTTTACTTGTGACATCTTGGGTGGGGGGGGCGGTGGGGGGGGCAACCAGCACACTGCCACAGCGATTTTCCTCTCCCCACATGAGTGTCAGTGGAAATACTGGCGGAAGCCTTTCGTAAAAATTAACAGCGGAAGATCCCTTGAGATTAGAGCGCTGAGAGATGGGTGGGGGCAAAGGTTGCACGGGCACCAATCCATCAGGATTCCTAGGGGATTGGAAAATCCAGGCCTGTGTGGTTTCCTTTGTCACTTTTACCGCTCCCTTTAACCCTTTTTCTTCTGAATGCAAATACTTAAAGTTGGGGGATGGTTTCATGACTGGCATTTCACCCAAGTGATCATTCTGGATAGTGTGTGAACAAGCTGTTCCACCATGGGTTTATCACTGTGTAGTTTTATCCTATAAACTGCAGACTTGACTGGGGTCTGACATAGCAAGGTCCCATCCTGCAGCCATTTTCTGGATGTGCTTGTGGGGCGGCAGCTATGTCTGCCCCTACAAGATTATCAACGTATGGGAGTGGGGCCAAGGACAGCGACATGCAAGTCAAGAGCTCCCACTTCCTGGCCCTCAGTTTGGACCCAGTGTAGCATCAGTGCAGGTGGGACAAAGTGTATCTCCTCAAATCTAAGGCCATCCTCATCATCTCTCTGGGGTGGGAGAAACCTGACACCCCTTCACCCCCTAGGTTGACCAACTTCCATTATTGTCGCCGGTGTATTCAATCGGTGGGAGTGGGGGGCTGCAGATGGGGCCCCCACTGCTGAAGATTGACTCCTGGAGGCCTCTACTCTTGATATTACAAATGTTGGTGGGGTCACTGGTGGAGTTCTGTAACAACTGTGATTTTGACATAACTGCTGGGATCGTACACTGCCAATTTGTTAGGACCCAATGTCCACACATTTATTTCCAGTAGAATTCACAGGAACAGGAAGCCTCGATGATTGTCTCCCCATCTCTAGCCGGTATGTTCAGGCCAACTGTAATCCATCCACCACTGCCCTGCCTGAAACTCACCACAGATCAGGAATCATACCTGGGACCTTTCAATCTATATGACTCAGTGACACACACATTTATGCATGTATCCAGTGAGCATTTTTTTTCCTAAAGAATTTCTCTCTTGTTTTTTGGGAGGAAAGGAAGTGTCACATATACTGAAACTGTTCAAATCATCAAGCTCAAAGTCTAGGGGGTAAAAATTGGGTAGCGCCCCCTTTAGTTAGCGCCCCCGCAGCCGATTTTCCCAGGTAGCGCCTCAAGAGGGAGGAGGGGCACTACTGGAAATGCCCCGCGACCCTCTTGGGGCGCTGCGAGCCAATATTGTGGAGCTGCGGCACGTCGCGCCATGGTACTGCAGGCTTTCCTCCACTTATTAAAGGGGAGGGTCCTGTTGCAGCGCGTCCCGGCACCCAGCTGGGCCACCAGGGATTGGGAGTGCCGGCAAACGAGCCCAGCACTCCTCTTGAGTGCCGGGCTCGCAGAGAGCAGCCGGCACCCCGGGGGGGCTTCATGGGGGCCGGGGACAGCAACGGGGCAGGTGCTGGCAGGCGGCCAGCAACAAAAATGGCCGCCCACCACCTCCCCTTTAACTAGCGTTGCCCCGGCTGCAGGTAGGCCCCCCTGACCCTGGCGGACATAACATCCGGCGGTGAGTCGGGGGGGCACCACCCAATATTACAGCCGGGGCACGAGCGGGGCACTGCGCATGGCGATGATGTCATCGCCGGCAGCGCAGGGCCGCACGGTGCTAATGGTTAGCGCCGCCGCTAACCTCCTGCTGAATTTCGCGGGAGGCATTAGCAGTGCCGCGCCCAGGCGCTAGTTGATTTGCTACCCGCTAGCGCCCTAAGAGGGCGTTAATGGGAGGTGCAAATCAACCGATTTTAACCCCCTTGTGATCTTCATTGCTTTGCAATGTGACTTTTGCTTTTGAGCAGTGGAATTACTACTTCCTCTCCAGCTACTTACAATTAGACTGTAATAATAATGGACAAGCTATCAGATGATTGTTTGCATTGAATCGTAAAGTGTTCGCCCAAAATCAGTAGTTGTAACCTCCATGTAGCTGTGCAATTTTGACCTTAATTACAGATGCAGAAGCTGTGGTTTTATCTATATTTGTAGTTTATTTTGTATTACAGTTTTGAGTCCCACAGTGGTATGTCTGCATCAGAATCAAAATACTGTAGAATGGATATACGTTATTGTAGCTTGTTCCAAAAAATTATGAATTAAGAAATGTTCTTCATTATTCTGGAGTTCACTAGTTCAATTTTTCAGACAATTTCTGTTACACGAATGGAAAAATGTGTATCTTTCAAAACTGAAACGGTCTTTTCAGTGCTGAAAGGACTAATCAAAATTTGGAACAACATGAATAATAATGTAGATTCACTGATAATAAGTAAATGTAGGTAGTGTGATCAAAGAGATTGAAGATCGTAGCTGCAGGATGATCATTCTACAATTTATTTGACAACCCACAAATTGAATGACACAAGAAATGGACATGAACTTAATATGTTTTTTCCCTGCTTCCTCTCCTCTGCTCCTATCCACTCTTGAAGGCATTGACACTGAAGGGGAGGCCTGTCTGAAATGTAATTTTTTTTTACTGAAGGATAGCCCTCGCCTTGGTATAGGGCCAACCTTTCTTATTGCCCATGGCTGAAAGTTTGAGTACCTCATTCAAGTGACCGTTACCTGTGAATCTTGAATGTCAGCGCTAGTTGACATTCAAAACTGTGATACAAAATAAACTACAACTATAGATAAAACCACAGCTTCTGCATCTGTAATTAAGGTCAAAATTGCACAGCTACATGGAGGTTACAACTACTGATTTTGGGCAAACACTTTATGATTCAATGCAAACAGTCATCTGATAGCTTGTCCATTATTATTACAGTCTAATTGTAAGTAGCTGGAGAGGAAGTAGTAATTCCACTGCTCAAAAGCAAAAGTCACATTGCAAAGCAATGAAGATCACAAGGGGGTTAAAATCGGTTGATTTGCACCTCCCATTAACGCCCTCTTAGGGCGCTAGCGGGTAGCAAATCAACAAGCCCAATCCTGTCCTCACCCAATGCCCACACATGGACATTTCCAGTAAGGGTCACTGGATAATCATTAGGAGCAAGAAACGTGCTAGTTTTTTCCTTCCTAACCCAATAACGCTGAGGCCAATTGTGAAAGCCAGTTGTAGCATGGCTCCAGTGATCCTGGCTGAGGCCAGTTAACTCAGCACAGACCAGGGACTGAACATGGGACTTTTCTGATCTGTATGACTCAGTTATTTGCTGGATAAACTCATTGAAACATCAGAGGATACCTGGATGTTGAATTCTTAATGACTTTCAAAAATTGTTTTATAGCATATATAAAGCGCTTTGGGATGTTCAGTGGTCGTGAAAGACGTTATATAAATGCAAGTCTTTCTTTCAGTAAACGTATTTTCACAATTTATATCTGAAAAGAATATACAAGCTCACACCTGCCAATAGCAGATATATGTAATTCAGGAGGGGTCACACTCACAGAAATATCTTAAAATGCTAATTTGCTGTAAGTTAATCTGATTGAAAAATATATATTTTTTAAAGATGTAAGTCCCTACTCCCACAGTAACTTGGGCACTAGTCTGCTGGAAACTAGACTGACACCCAGATGCATAGGTTCCCAGCCCGGTGTTGAAGTATCCTGGATGGCCTTTTGGGACAGGGCTTCCACCTGCCTGAAACATGGCAATCGCTGTGGGTGGGTGGAGGGGTGCTGGGGGCAGGGACTCCATAGAACAGGAATTCCCACTTCCACAACTCTCAGTGGGGCCTGGTGTGTTGCCAGCAGAGGCATGCCTCGTGAGACCAAGCGTACCTATCAGACAATCTGTAAACGCATATAACTAATTTATCATCACCATACGTGACAGAATTGGAAATCACAATGCCACAGCAGGTAGCTGCTCTGACAACCTGTACACCAAAGGGACCCAGCACTGTTTGCCTCTGTGATTCCTCACAATGCAAGTTCCTTATTTCAGCCATGCTAAAAGAATGAGGCCATGATTAGAGTCAAGCACGGTGGCATAGTGGTTAGCACTGTTGCCTCACAGCGCCAGGGACCCGGGTTCGAATCCGGCCTCGGGTGACTGTCTGTGTGGAGTTTGCACATTCTCCCCGTGTTTGCGTGGGTTTCCTCCGGGTGCTCCGGTTTCCTCCCACAGTCCAAAGATGTGCGGGTTAGGTTGATTGGCTATGATAAATTGACCCTTAGTGTTAGGGGGATTAAATACGTGGGGTTACGGGGATAGGGTGGGATATGTGTCGGTGCAGGCTCGATGGGCCGAAATGGCCTCTATCTGCACTGTGGGGTTTCTGTGATTTCTGTGAAAACAGTTCCCCAGAGGGAGAAGGGAAAATTAGTTGGGCAACGTAGCCTGACCCAGTTATGCCCTTCTCTTTGTAGTCAGGGTACAAAATGGCATTGATAAAAAATCTGAAAGCAGGTTGGTGTTGGGGAGACCTGAGCAATAGGGTAGGAATTAAAAAGCAGAAAGATCTCGATAATGTTTCTCAACCTGCCAGACAAGCTTTACATAGCTATTCCAGATAAGTAACTGTAGAAGAACAAAAGTAAAATCAGAATCACATAAAATTTAGAAGCAACTGAAAAGGTCAGTCTGTTGCTAAGCTGGAACCTTCAAGGCAGACTACAGCCAAGCTTTAATGAGGGCTGGGTATGGGGGTGCCATTGATTACAGTCCTCTTCTGTGAGTGGATCAAGTGAAAGGTCTCATTTCTAATGCAGGAAGACCTCAGCGAGTTGTGGAAAATTCCATGGTTGCCTTACTTGATTTAAATTGTAGCACTGAGCTACATGAAATGGAAAACCATTCTAAATGAAAATGTTTAAGAGAAAAGCATTCATGGTGGGGTAATGAGCCTGGCATGAGTGAAGGCTTACGATGCGAATTTTTTTCTGTGCTTTGATTCCAAAAATTAATGCGCAGCAACTTCAATAACAGAAGAAAGAAAAACCCACATTCACAGAAATTCAGATGAATTTATAGATTGGAGTCAGACCATTATTCCCTCCTATCTGAATTTGAAGTCTTTTACCATTTCTTCTGAATGCTGTGTTTTATCTTTTGCAAGCCCTGATTTTAATTTGGGGCAGTGGTTTGGCGTGTGAATGGCGTGGTGAGCATCAAGCTCACATTGCAGTGCTCGAGTAAGGTCCAGTAAGTAATTTTAACTCCCTGACCTCAATATAATTTCCCAGATGAATCTCCCAGCTGATCCCGGTAGAAATTATTCCCTGCCTGGTGGGCAGAAATGGGATTTCAGGCGGTAGGAGGATGCTGCCAGGGCCTACAGGAATGATGCACAGAACAAAGGTAAGTGGGCAATGTTCCCTTTAATTTTTTTTTGGGCCGCGCGGCCGCTTTCAGGGGATGTGTGGCCCATTAAAAAATCCACACGTGCGAGGTTTTTGCATTTAAAAGCCAGTGAGCCGGCTGGGTGGGAGCTCCAGACAGCTGCACGGCTGCGTAAAGGGAACACATTGTAAGTGGATTGGGGCAGGTCTGGAGGTGATCACGGTCGGGGAGGAGGGGGAGAGCTTGGGGCAGGGAAAGCCCAAGGTTTCGTTGTTGGGCCTGGAGGAGCAATGAAACCCATAAAAATTAAAAAATTACCCTCTCGGCATTCTTCTGGACCTGTTTATGCTTCGTGCCAGGTTTTGCTGGTGGGCCTGGGGCAAGTGCCTCTGACACTGCCCAAAATGTGCCTGTTAAAATGGTGTGGAGCATGAGTGCAGTGTGAACAAGGCGAGTATTACACTGTCCAAATTTTAACCCCCGCATACCTCGTTCTTTTCAGGCGCAGGGGTTAAAATTGGGCCTGTAACGTTTAACCATCTCCCCTAGTGGCTCAGTGTAGAAGTGAGCAGTACAGATCATCAAAGTCCCATTTTTGATTCCCAGGTCTGTGGTAGGTTTGTTGATTTCCGTGGAAGCAGTCA
This sequence comes from Somniosus microcephalus, assembly GCF_052327205.1. Lineage (NCBI taxonomy): Eukaryota > Metazoa > Chordata > Chondrichthyes > Squaliformes > Somniosidae > Somniosus > Somniosus microcephalus. The sequence continues at coordinate 115,497,503 of NC_140993.1, read as the reverse complement.
GCCAGGTTTTCTGTATCAGTGGCCGCACTGGAAAGTGCATGTTTGCAGGTGGCAGATCTGGCTGGCTGCGATGCGTTCAATTGTCAAGTAGCTTACTGACACATGGGGGTATTTTAATGCCAAAATCTGGCTGGCTGCAGGCAGGAAACAGAGAAAAAAAATTGTAATCAGGCCCTGCCGTTAAATTTGGCAGGGCCTAAGGGAAACCCGTTCTCCCGGGTTTCCCGCCCGCAATCCAGCCTCCCCATTCTCTCCCAGCCTCCGAGTTAAAATCCTGCCCACACTGTCTAGTCTCACAAATAAGGGCAAGATACAGGAGGACAGTCAATATCATGAAAACAATACCATGGAATGAGTGGAAAGGGAAAAAACATAGTGGCTGAAATTTTGGGAGTTCCAGTCTGCCGGTACAAGCACGATGGTGTCAAACAGTCGTCCTCCCATCTTGATAGCCGCAGACCTGTCCCAAATTGCGGGGACAGGGTCAGTTGCACGGTTGGAGCAGGCCACTGGCAACTGCAAGGGCATTTCAGCAGTGCCTGATCCCACTTTGCCAGAGATTCCCTGAGGTCTTTCCTGGGCCAAAGATAAAACCACCAGATTGTAGCAATAATTTATTAAAGTAATCGGTCCCTTGCTTCTGGGGCCTTCTGGGGCACAGTGTCAGCTGAGGCTCAGTGGGTAGCACACTCGCCTCTGAGTCAGGAGGTTGTGGGTTCAAGTTCCACTCCAGGGACTTGAGCACAAAAATCTTGGATGCCAGTGGAGTGCTGCACTGTCAGAGGTGCCGTCTTTCGGATGAGATGTTAAACTGAGGCTCTGTCTGCTCTCTCAGGTGGACGTAAAAGATCCCATGGCACTATTTCGAAGAAAAGCAGGGGAGTTATCCCCGGTGTCCTGGCCAATATTTATCCCTCAATCAACATCACAAAAACAGATTATCTGGTCATTATCACATTGCTTTTGTGGGACCTTCCTGTGTGCAAATTGGCTGCCGTGTTTCCTACATTACAACAGTGACTACACTTCAAAAGTACTTCATTGGCTGTAAAGTGCTTTGAGACACCTGGTGGTTGTGAAAAGCGCTGTGTAAGTGCAAGTCTTTATTCTCACAGTCCTCAATATAACTCTCACCAGCCCTCAGCAGGCGAGAGCTCTGTTGAGGCCTTATCAGGGCATAATGGGTTGAATTCCTGGGATAGTCCAGGAACTCCCCAGACATACTCCCTAACAGAAGTAAAAACCCATGGGATCCAAGGCAAAGTGGCAAGTTGGATCCAAAATTGGCTCAGAAGTAGGAAGCAGAGGGTTATGTTCGATGGATGTTTTTGTGACTGGAACGCTGATTCCAGTGGGATTCCGCAGGGCTCAGTACTGGGTCCCTTGCTTTTTGTGATATATATCAATGATTTAGACTTGAATGTAGGGGGTGTGATTAAGAAGTTTGCAGATAATACAAAAATTGGCCGTGCGGTGGATAATGAAGAAGAAAGCTGCAGACTGCAGGAAGATATCAATAGAAACATAGAAACACAGAAACATAGAAGATAGGAGCAGGAGTAGGCCATTCGACCCTTCGAGCCTGCTCCTCCATTCAATGAGATCATGGCTGATCATCCAAATTCAGTACCCGGTCCCTGCCTTCTCCCCATATCCCTTGATCCCTTTAGCCTTAAGAAATATATCCAACTCTTTCTTGAATATACTTAATGAACTGGCCTCCACCGCCCTCTGTGGCAGAGAATTCCACAGGTTCACTACTCTCTGGGTGAAGAAATTCCTCCTCATTTCAGTCCTAAATGGCTTACCCCTTATCCTTAGACTATGACCCCTGGTTCTGGACTCCCCGGCCATCAGAAACACCCTTCCGGCATCTAGTCTGTCCAGGCCTGACAGAATTTTATAGGTTTCGATGAGATCCCCTCTCAATCTTCTATACTCCAGTGAGTATAAGCCCAATCGACACAATCTCTCCTCATACGTCATTCCTGCCATCCCAGGTATCAGCCTGGTGAATCTTCGCTGCACTCCTTCCATGGCAAGAACGTCCTTCCTCAGGTAAGGCGACCAAAACTGCACACAATACTCAAGGTGTGGTCTCACCAAGGCCCTGTACAACTGCAGCAAGACATCCTTGTACTTGTACTCAAACCCTCTTGCTACGAAGGCCAACATACCATTTGCCTTCTTAACCGCCTGCTGCACCTGCATGCTTACCTTCAGCGACTGGTGTACAAGAACACCCAGGTCTCTTTGCACTTCCCCTTCTCCCAATCTATTGCCATTCAAATAATAATCTGCCAACCAGTTCTCTATCCAAGTCAATACCTTGCCCCCAATCCCATGTGCCTTAATTTTGCACGCTAATCTCTTATGCGGGACCTTATCGAAAGCCTTCTGAAAGTCCAAATACACCACATCCACTGGTTCTCCCTTATCTATTTTACCAGTTACATTCTCAAAAAATTCCAGTAGATTAGTCAAGCATGATTTACCTTTTGTAAATCCATGTTGACTTTGTCCGATCCAGTCACTGCTTTCCAAGTGCTCTGCTATTACATCTTTTATAATGGACTCTAGCATTTTCCCCACTACCGATGTCAAGCTTACCGGTCTATAATTCCCCGCCTTTTCTCTACCACCTTTTTTGAATAGTGGGGTAACACGGGGAGGTTTGCTAGCACTGTTGGGGGGGGTTTAAACTAACTTGGCAGGGGGATGGGATACAGAGGGGAGCGGAAATAGGGGGTGATGTGCTGCCAATTATAGAGAAAAAAACAAGTCAGCTTGGTAGACAGGGCAAATATACAAGGGCAAGGCTGGATGACATCTATTTTAATGCAAGGAGTCTTGCAAATAAGGTGGATGAACTGAAGGTGTTGATAAACACATGGGAGTATGATATTGTTGCTATCACGGAGACATGGTTGAGGGAGGGGCAAAACTGGCAGCTCAATATTCCGGGGTACAGAATCTTCAGGCGAGACAGAGGGGGAGGTATAAGAGGAGGGGGTGTCGCAATATTAATTAAGGAGTCAATTACTGCAGTAAGGAGGGATGACATATTAGCAGGTTCCTCTAATGAGGCCATATGGGTGGAGCTTAAAAACAAAAAGGGGGCAAGCACTTTGCTGGGAGTGTACTATAGGCCTCCAAACAGTCAGGGGGAGATAGAGGAACAGATATGTAGGCAAATCTCAGAGAAATGTGCAAATAATAGGGTAATAATAATGGGGGATTTCAAATTCCCCAATATTAACTGGGATAGTCAGAGTGTGAAAGGCACAGAGGGTGTAGAATTCTTAAAGTGCATCCAGGAGAGCTTTTTGAGCCAGCATGTAGAAGGTCCTACAAGAAAGGGGGCGGTACTGGACCTAATTCTAGGGAATGTGGCCGGCCAAGTGGAGGAAGTGCTAGTAGGTGAGCACTTTGGTGACAGTGACCATAATATGGTGAGATTTAAGGTGGTCATGGAAAAGGACAGGGATGGGCCGGAAATAAAGGTTCTAAATTGGGGGAAGGCCGATTTTAATAGGATAAGGCAGGATCTGGCGAAAATGGACTGGGATCAGCTACTTGTAGGAAAATCTGCATCGGAGCAATGGGAGGCTTTCAGAAGGGAGATTGAGATCATACAATGGCAACATGTTCCCGTAAAGGTCAAGGGTGGTTCCAAAAACCACAGGGAACCTTGGATGTCAGGGGATATACGAGAATGGATTAGAAAAAAAAGGAGGGCTTTTGGCAGATACAAAAGGCTAAAGACGGAGGAAGCCCTAGAGGAGTACAAAAAGTGCAGGGGGATACTTAAAAAAGAAATTAGGAGATCAAGGAGGGGCCATGAAATAATACTGGAAAGCAAATAAAGGAAAATCCTAAGATGTTTTATAAGTATATTAAGGGTAAGAGGATAACTAGGGAAAAAATAGTGCCCATTAGGGACAAAAGTGGCAATCTGTGTGTGGAGCCGGAAGATGTAGGAGGGGTTCTAAATGAATTTTTTGCATCTGTTTTCACTATGGAGAGGGACGATGTAGACATAGAAATAGGGCAGGGGGACTGTGATATGCTCGATCATATTAACATCGAGAGGGAGGAGGTATTGGCGGTTTTAGCAGGCCTAAAAATGGATAAATCCCCAGGCCCGGACGAAATGTATCCCAGGCTGCTGTGTGAGGCAAAGGAAGAGATTGCGGGGGCTCTAACACATATATTCAGAACCTCTCTGGCCACAGGGGATGTGCCAGAGGACTGGAGAACCGCTAATGTAGTACCATTATTCAAGAAGGGAAGTAGGGAAAAACTGGGGAACTACAGGCCAGTGAGCCTATCATCAGTGGTAGGAAAATTATTGGAAAAAATTCTGAGGGACAAAATTAGTCTCCACTTGGAGAGGCAAGGATTAATCAGGGATAGTCAACATGACTTTGTCAAGGGAAGATCATGTCTGACTAATTTGATTGAATTTTTTGAGGGGGTGACTAGGTGTGTGGATGAGGGTAACGCAGTGGATGTGGTATACATGGATTTCAGTAAGGCCTTCGATAAAGTCCCGCACAGGAGACTGGTCAAGAAGGTAAGAGCCCATGGAATCCAGGGTGCCTTGGCACATTGGATACAAAACTGGCTTAGTGGCAGAAGGCAGAGGGTGATGGTCGAAGGTTGTTTTTGTGACTGGAAGCCTGTGGCCAGTGGGGTACCACAGGGATCGGTGCTGGGTCCCTTGCTGTTTGTGGTCTACATTAATGACTTGGATATGAATGTAAAAGGTATGATCAGTAAGTTCGCGGATGATACAAAAATTGTTGGGTGGTAAATAGCGAGGAGGGTAGTCTCAGTCTGCAGGACGATATAGATGGGTTGGTCAGATGGGCGGAACAGTGGCAAATGGAATTTAACCCGGAAAAGTGCGAGGTGATGCACTTTGGGGGGACTAACAAGGCAAGGGAATACACAATGAATGGTAAGACCCTAGGCAAGACGGAGGGTCAGAGGGATCTGGGTGTGCAAGTACACAGATCCCTGAAGGCGGCGGAACAGGTGGATAAGGTGGTAAAAAAGGCATATGGGATACTTGCCTTCTGATGCGCTATCAATTACTCATAAAGGACTGAGAGTTAAGAGAGTAACTAAAGGCTTTTATTAACAAAAGAATGAAGGTCTGCCTCGAGTGGTCGACCGGTCCAGAATACAAAGGGGGCTGGGGAGCAGTCACCTTTATACTAGGACTTGTGGGAGGAGTCAGCCGAGGCATGTCCAGGCATGTACACAGTGGAATACAAACAGTGGTTTACCACATTCACCCCTTGTTTAAAATTGAGTCCGGCGGGGTGAAGTGTATTAAAAGTTAGTGTATTGGAGTCTCTCCGGAGGTCTTGTCTGCCGCTGTGATCGGCGTGGCGACGGCAGGGGTAGTGGAGATTCCGGCGTCGAGTCCCGCGCAGGCTGTGGCACAGGCGTGTCGTCCTCGTAGATGTTGAGCGGGTCGCTGGGCCCAGGCCTGCCGTCTGCTGGGGCTGGATATCGGATCGTGGGGGGTGGTGGTAGTGAGTAGTGGGTTACTGCGGCCCCCGAGGGTGCAAGGTCTCTTATGGAGACTGTGTCCTCCCGCCCGTCCGGGTATGCAATGTAAGCATACTGGGGGTTGGCGTGGAGGAGGTCGACCCTCTCGACCAGGGGGTCCGTTTTATGGGTCCTCACGTGCCTTCTCAGTAGGACCGGCCCTGGGAACGTCAGCCATGGCGGTAGCGATGTCCCCGATGTGGACTTCCTTGGGAAGACAAACATTTTCTCATGAGGGGTGGCGTTAATGGCAGTGCAGAGCAGTGACCGAATAGAGTGGAGCGCATCGGGGAGCACATCCTGCCAGCGGGAGGTTGGAAGGCCCCTAGACTTTAAGGCTAGCAGGGCGGCCTTCCAAACTGTCGCATTTTCTCTTTCCACCTGTCCGTTCCCCCGGGGGTTGTAACTGGTGGTCCTGCTTGTGGCAATACCCCTAGTTAGCAGGTACTGACGGAGTTCGTCGCTCATAAACGATGAGCCCCGGTCGCTATGGATATAGCTGGGGAAACCGAACAGGGTGAAGAGGTCGTTCAGACATTTAATGACCGTGGCACTGGTCATGTCCGGGCAGGGGATGGCGAACGGGAAACGGGAGTACTCATCAATAATATTGAGGAAGTACACATTGCGGTCGGAGGAGGGGAGAGGCCCTTTAAAATCAACGCTCAGGCGCTCGAAGGGGCGAGTGGCTTTTATCAGGTGGGCCCTGTCTGGTCTATAAAAGTGCGGTTTGCACTCAGCGCAGACTTGGCAGTTCCTGGTCATGGTCCTGACCTCCTCAATAGAGTAAGGCAGGTTGCGGGCCTTGATGAAGTGGAAGAACCTGGTGACCCCCGGGTGGCAGAGGTCATTGTGGAGGGCCCGCAGTCTATCGATCTGCGCGCTGGCGCAGGTGCCACGCGATAGCGCATCCGGGGGTTCATTGAGCTTCCCGGGCCGGTACAAGATCTCGTAATTGTAGGTGGAAAGTTCGATTCTCCACCTCAAGATCTTGTCATTTTTGATTTTGCCCCTCTGCTTGTTGTTAAACATGAAAGCAACTGAACGTTGGTCAGTGAGCAGGGTAAATCGTTTTCCGGCCAGGTAGTGCCTCCAATGACGCACAGCCTCCACAATCGCCTGGGCCTCCTTCTCAACAGCGGAGTGTCTGGTCTCCGGGCCTTGGAGGGTTCGTGAAAAGAAGGCCACGGGTCTCCCCACCTGATTGAGGGTAGCGGCCAGGGCAAAGTCGGACGCGTCGCTTTCCACCTGGAAGGGGATGGATTCGTCCACTGCGTGCATGGTGGCTTTGGCAATGTCTTCCTTGATACGGTGGAAGGCTGAGCGGGCCTCTGCCGTCAAGGGAAAAGAGGTGGACTTGATCAGCGGATGGGCCTTGTCCGCATAGTAGGGGACCCACTGGGCATAATAGGAGAAAAACCCTAGGCACCTCTTCAGGGCCTTGAGGCAGTGGGGCAGTGGGAGTTCCATAAGGGGACGCATCCGGTCGGGGTCGGGGCCGATGACTCCGTGTTCCACAACACAGCCAAGGATGGCGAGGCGGTTTGTGCGGAATATGCACTTTTCCTTGTTATATATCAGGTTCAGGAGTTGGACGGTGCGGAGGAATTTTTCGAGGTTTGCGTCATGGTCCTGCAAGTCACGGCCGCAGATGGTCACATTGTCCAGATATGGGAAAGTGGCCTGCAACGCATTTTGATCTACCATCCGGTCCATCTCCCTTTGGAAGACGGAGACCCCGTTGGTGACGCCAAAGGGAACCCTAAGGAAGTGATAGAGGCGGCCGTTTGCCTCAAAGGCAGTATACTGGCGGTCCTCAGGGCGGATAGGGAGCTGGTGGTACGCTGATTTAAGGTCAATGGTCGAGAAGACGCGGTACTGCGCGATCTGGTTGACCATATCAGCTATGCGGGGGAGTGGGTAGGCGTCCAGCAGGGTGTAGCGATTTATTGTCTGGCTGTAGTCGATGACCAGGCGCTGCTTCTCGCCGGTCTTAACGACCACAACCTGGGCTCGCCAGGGGCTGGTGCTGCCCTCAATAATCCCTTCCTTCAGGAGCCGCTCCACTTCGGTTTTAATGAAAACCCTGTCCCCGGCACTGTATCGCCTGCTCTTTGTGGCGATGGGCTTACAGTCGGGGGTGAGGTTAGCAAACAGTGGGGGGGGGGGGTGACTCTGAGTGTGGAGAGGTTGCACCTGGTGCGCGGCGGGCAATTTGGGAGCTGCTGGCTGCGGACTGTGAGCGGGGGTAGGGGTCCACCATACGCCATCGTAACACTTTTAAGGTGGCACTGAAAATCTAACCCCAGCAGGACGGCAGCGCAGAGGTCGGGCAGGACCAGAAGTTTAAAATGATCGTACACGGTCCCGTCTACTACGAGTGTCACTACGCAGTAGCCGCCGATGTCCGCCGACTGGGACTCGGAGGCCATAGAAATCCGCTGGTGCGCAGGCAGGACTGGGAGAGAGCAACGCCGCACCGTGTCGGGGTGGATGAAGCTCTCCGTGCTCCCAGAGTCAAAAAGGCAGATTGTATCGTGGCCATTTACCTTAATGTCCATTGTGGAGCTGGCCAGCTGGTGCGGTCTCGCTTGGTCCAGTGTAACGGATGCCAGCGTAGGGGTCGGTGTGTCGCTGCGGGTATCAGATGAGGCGGTGTTGGGGGCCTGCTGCGTTCCGGCTGTCGTCCAAGATGGCGGCGTCCATGATCCCCATGTGGCTGGAGGCGTCCAAAATGGCTGCTGTACCGGTGGTTCGCACATGGCCGGGGAGGCCCAAGATGGCGGCCCGCATGGCCCACACGCGGCGCTGCTGGGGTTCAGGGTGGCTTTGGCCCTGCAGACGTTAGCGTAGTGTCCCTTCTTCCCGCAGCCCGAGCAGATCGCGTTTTTCGCCGGGCAGCGCGCTCTGGGGTGTTTTGCCTGGCCACAGAAGTAGCATTTCTGGCCTTGGGGCACTGCTGTCTGGCCTTGGGACACTGCTGCGGTAGTTGGGCCGTTGCTGGGGTGTGGCTGGGGTGGCACGGCGCTATGAGGCGGTCCTACCGTGTCCCAGGCTGTCATTCCCCGCGGCGTCCACGGTGCAGAGGAGTAGGCATCCATGCCCCGGTAGGCTGCATCCAATGATAGTGCGAGTTCAGAGGCCTTGTTGAGGTCGAGGTCACTCTGCTCCAACAGTCGCTGTCGGGTGTAATTGGATCTGTGGCCCGCTACAAAAGCGTCCCGGATAAGTTCCTCTGTGTACACGGCGGCCTTTACATCCTTACAACCACAGGCCCGGCCAAGCACAGACAGTGCCTGAAGGTATTCCACGGTCGATTCCCCAGGTTGTTTTTTACGACTCCCCAGAAGGTGCCTGGCGTGCACTTCGTTCACTGGGCGCGTGTACTGGTCCTTGAGGAGCTTGATAGTGTCCGCGTATGAGGTCGCGTCTTGGATGACCGAGTACACTCGGTGGTTCACTTTGGAGGTCAGGACATCCAGTTTGTCCTCGTCCGATTTGATTGCTGCGGAGGCGGTCAGGAATTTTTCGAAACACTTAAGCCAGTGAGTAAACTTGGTGGATGAGGCCGCCTCCCGATGATCTAAGTCCAGGCATGCTGGTGTGAGGATCTTCTCCATTATAAAAATTTTGTTAATAAAATTGATGCGCTATCAATTACTCATAAAAGACTGAGAGTTAAGAGAGTAACTAAAGGCTTTTATTAACAAAAGAATGAAGGTCTGCCTCGAGTGGTCGACCGGTCCAGAATACAAAGGGGGCTGGGGAGCAGTCACCTTTATACTAGGACTTGTGGGAGGAGTCAGCCGAGGCATGTCCAGGCATGTACACAGTGGAATACAAACAGTGGTTTACCACACCTTCATTAGCCGAGGCATAGAATATAAGAGCAAGGAGGTTATGATGGAGCTGTATAAAACACTGGTTAGGCCACAGCTGGAATACTGTGTGCAGTTCTGGTCGCCACACTACAGGAAGGATGTGATAGCTTTGGAGAGGGTGCAGAGGAGATTCACCAGGATGTTATCAGGGCTGGAGCACTTCAGCTATGAAGAGACTGGGCAGATTGGGTTTGTTTTCCTTGGAGCAGAGGAGGCTGAGGGGGGACATGATTGAGGTGTACAAAATTATGAGGGGCATAGATAGGATGGATACTAAGGAGCTTTTTCCCTTAGTAGAAGGGTCAATAACTAGGGGGCATAGATTCAAGGTAAAGGGCGGGAGGTTTAGAGGGGATTTGAGAAAGAACTTTTTCACCCAGAGGGTGGTTGGAGTCTGGAACTCACTGCCTGAAAGGGTTGTGGAGGCTGGAACCCTCACAACATTCAAGAAGCATTTGGATGAGCACTTGAAATGCCATAGCATACAAGGCTACGGACCAAATGCTGGAATATGGGATTAGATTAGACAGGGCTTGATGGCCGGCGCGGACACGATGGGCCGAAGGGCCTCTATCCGTGCTGTATAACTCTATGACTCTATGACTCTATTAGCTACCCGCCAATCCATGGGTACCATTCCAGAGTTTATCGTGTTCTGGAAGATGACCAGCAATGCATCTACTACTTCTAGGGCCACTTCCTTAAGTACCCTGGGATGTAGATTATCAGGCCCTGGGGATTCATCGGCCTTCAGTCCCATCAATTTTCCTAACACCATTTCCCTACAAACACTGATTTCTTTCAGTTCCACCCTTTCATCAGACCCTATGTTCCCCGGCATCTCTGGGAGGTTATTTGTGTCCTCCTTTGTGAAGACAGGACCAAAATATGTATTTAGTTCACAGAATCACAGAAACCCCACAGTGCAGATAGAGGCCATTTCGGCCCATCGAGCCTGCACCGACACATATCTCACCCGATCCCCGTAACCCCTACACCAACACATATCCCACCCTATCCCCGTAACCCCATGTATTTAATCCCCCTAACACTAAGGGTCAATTTATCATAGCCAATCAACCTAACCCGCACATCTTTGGACTGTGGGAGGAAACCGGAGCACCCGGAGAAAACCCACGCAAACACGGGGAGAATGTGCAAACTCCACACAGACAGTCACCCGAGGCCGGATTCGAACCCGGGTCCCTGGCGCTGTGAGTTGGTCTGCCATTTCTTTGTTCCCCATTATAAATTCCCCCGATTCTGACTGCAAGGGACCTACGCTTGACTTCACCAATCTTTTTCTCTTCACATATCTATAAAAGCTTTTACAGTCAGTTTTTATGTTCTCTGCAAGCTTACTCTCATATTCTATTTTCCCTTTCTTAATTAATCCCTTTGTCCTCCTTTGTTAAATCCTAAACTGCTCCCAATCCTCAGGATTATTGCTTTTTCTGGCCAATTTATATGCCCTCTTCTTGGACCTTATGCTATCCCTAATTTTCCTTGTTAGCCACGGTTGGGTCACCTTTTTTGTTTTATTTTTATGCCAAACTGAGATGAACAAATGCTGTAGTTCATCCATTCGGTCTTTGAATGTTTGCCATTGCCTATCCACCGTCAACCCTTTGAGTGCCATTCCCCAATCAATCCTACCCAACTCGCTCCTCAGACCATCGTAGTTTCCTTTATTTAAATTGAGGACCCTAGTCTCCGAGTCAACTACTTCATTCTCCATCTTAATGAAGAATTTGATCATATTATGATCACTCCGACCCAAGGGGCCTCGTACAACATGATTGCTAATTAATCCTTTCTCGTTACATAATAATGGACTGGTCAGGTGGGCAGAACAGTGGCAAATGGAATTCAATCCAGATAAGTGCGAGGTAATTTATTTGGGGAGGGCTAACAAGATAAGGGAATACACAATAAATGGTAGGACACTGATAAGTGCAGCGGAACAGAGGGATCTTGGAGTACATGTCCACAGATCCCTGAAGGTAGCAGAACAGGTAGATAAGGTGGTTAAGAAGGCATACGGGATACTTGCCTTTATTAGCCGAGGCACAGAATATAAGAGCAGGGAGGTTATGCTTGAACTGTATAAAACACTAGTTAGGCCTCAGCTAGAGTACTATGTACAGTTCTGGTCACCACATTACAGGAAAGATGTGATAGCACTAGAGAGGGTACAGAGGAGATTTACGGGGATGGTGCCTGGACTGGAGAATTTTAGCTATGAGGAAAGATTGGATAGGCTGTGGTTGTTTTCTTTGGAACAGAGGAGGCTGAGGGAAGACCTAATTGAGGCGTATAAAATTATGACTGGTCTAGATAGTATGGATAGGAAGGAATTGTTTCCCTTGACAGAGGGGTCAACAACCAAGGGGCATAGATTTAAAGTAAATGGTAGGAGGTTTAGAGGGGATTTGAGGGGGAATTTTTTCATCCAGAGGGTGGTGGGGGTCTGGAACTCTCTGTCTGAAAGGGTGGTAGAGGCAGAGACCCTCATCACATTTAAAAAGAACTTGGATGTGCACTTGAGGTGCTGTGGCCTACAAGGCTACGGACCAAGAGCTGGCAGGTGGAATTAGGGTGGATAGCTCTTTGTCTTTGTCGACTGGTACAGACATGATTCGCCGAATGGCCTCCTTCTGTGCTGTAAATTTCTATGATTCTAGAAATCGGCTAACTGGAAGAAATAGGACAGACTCCCAACAGAAATAAGTTCTACCCCATTTTTTAGTTCTTTGACAAGAGATCCACCATGTTTTTGCCTTAATCAAGGTCATTGTCTTAAAAATTTAGAATTTTTTTTGTGTCTAACAATTTTAAGTGAACAATTGGAAATTCAGATAGTCAGATTAGTATAATCAGGAGTTGTTAACTAGCATTGTATTTGTCATGACAGTACATAGGCCTATTTTTGCGCAACTACATGCCAACCATTCACATTTTCCGCAGACACTCAGCCTTTCTTAACTGAGCAAAAAAATCAATGCAGGATTTAAACTTCCCACATTACTGAAGTTTGCCCCATAAATTGCTATGGCAAAGCTTTTTTGTGCACGTGATTTTTGGTTGCACACGTGCAGTCACAATATATCCCAGTCAGATAACACGATAAGCTAAGGTCCTGTTCACCTTTCAGGTGGACGTAAAAGATCTCATGGCACTATTCAAAGAAGAGCAAGTGAATTCTTCCTGGTGACCTGGCCAATATTTAAACATCATTAAAACAGCTGGCGTAGACATGATGGGCCAAATGGCCTCCTTCTGTGCTGTACTATTCTATGATTCTAGTCATTTATCTCATTGCTGTTTGTGGGACTTTGCTGTACGCAAATTTGTTGCCGCATTTCCTACATTACAACAGCAATTACACTTCAAAAGTACTTAATTGGCTGTGAAACATTTTGGGACATCCTGAAGATGTAAAAGGCGTGGTATAAATGCAAGACCTGGAGATTGACTAGTTTAATGACAGATCTCCAAGAGGTTAGTAAATTATATCTGGAAATGAATAATAAAAGGAAATAACGAGAATAAGTTCTGAGGCTGAAATTACACAGGACTTCCGGCAGCGGGCGGTCGAGGGGGTCATTCGGCCCGACTGCATGCCTCTCTTCCGTGGCCATGTTCGCGCCTGGGTGGCCCTGGAGATGGAGCACGTGGTGTCCAGCGGCACGCTCAAGGCCTTCTGCGACCGGTGGGCACCGCGGGGACTGGAGTGCATCATCACCCCAGCCAATCAAATTTTAATATAAGTTGTTAAGTTTCCTTTAATGTTTTATTAGTTACAGTTTATTTGTTTTAGTGCACCCAATCAAAAGAGTACACAGGACTTCCACTGCCACTGTAGGGTTAACAACTCATGTTGGAGGCATTCCTGGAGGTTTGATCACGTGATATCCTGACCACATGACATGACCATGTGACCTGATCACATGACATCTGATCACATGACTTCAACAAATGTTACTGTGTAGCGGAGACCACATAGGGACAATAACACAATGTATAGCCAATGCTGTTATATGTACCTAAACACAATTCACTTTGTATAGCAATGTTGTGATATGTACATGCTGGGTTGGGTTATTGATGCAGGGTCCCTTTAAGAGCGTCGGGAACATGATGACGTCATGACGTCTGTTGCGTGATGACGTAATAGCCCCTGCACGGGGCTGAGCCTTCAGACCTCGTGGAGAGTGATTAAAGTAAGACACGTTTTGTTTTTGCTTAAAGAAAAGTCTCAGCCTGTTGATTTCTGTCGACTCCAACATTGGTGACCCCGCTGCTCTTTTGGACGATTCCAAAGACCTCATCTGAAATGGCAACGAACGCCGTTTCCATCAAATTACCTGAGTTTTGGGAACAACAGGCTGCCGCTTGGTTCGCCCAGGCCGAGGCTCAATTTGCAATCCGGGACATCACCGCGGATGACACGAGGTACTACTACGTCGTCTCTGCTCTCGGCAGCTCCACCGTGGCCAGAGTCGTGAACCAGCTCGAAAATCCCCCGGAGCTCAACAAATACGGTACGCTGAAGGCGCACCTCTTACGAACTTTCGGACTCACTGAAGCCAAACGCGCACGCCGGCTTCTCTCTCTACCCGGGCTGGGCGACTCCAAGCCCTCAGAGCTGATGGACCACATGCTGGCCCTCCTGGGCACACACACACCGTGCTTCCTCTTCAAGGAACTGTTCCTCCAACAGCTGCCAGGTCAGGTACAGTCGGCGTTAGCCAACTCTTCCACTACCGATTTCCACGACCTGGCCAAGGAGGCCGACAAATTTTTCTCCGCCGGACAACAGTACTGCGCGGCCACGCGGAGCCCTGCCCCCACTGATACAGCCCAATGGCAGCAACCCTCAAGCCTCTGCTTCTACCATGCGCAGTTCAGCCCCAAAGCCAGGAAGTGCCGGCCCCCATGCAGTTTTCCTGCGTCGACGCAAACTAAAGACCACTCGTCGGCCGCCATGGCTGTCGGCCGTTCAGGCAGTTTGTTGTTTATTACAGACACCGACTCCGGACGTCGTTTCCTTTGCGACATGGGCACCCAGGTGAGCGTCCTGCCCGCGTCAACCATAGACATTCAAGGGGGGAACCACGGCCCCGTCCTCGAAGCCGCCAACGGCAGTTCCATCCGCACCTTCGGGAAACAGAACGTGGCGCTTTGTTTTGGCGGGCAACGGTTCACCTGGGACTTTGTCACAGCAAAAGTGTCCACCCCCCTTCTCGGCGCTGACTTCCTCTGTGCCAATGGCCTTTTGGTGGACGTCAAGAACCGACGTCTCATCAACGCAGAAACCTTCAGCTCGCTCCCATGTTCCCTCAGCGGGTCCAGCACGATGCGGTTGTCCAGTGCACTCTCGGCCTCCGACGAGTTTTCCCGCCTCCTCGCCCAGTTCCCGGACCTTACGAAACCCACGTTCTCGTCCGCCGCCACCAAACACGGGGTAGAACATCACATTTCGACCACCGGTCCGCCCGTCTACGCCCGCGCTCGGCGCCTCGACCCGGGGAAGCTCGCCATCGCCAAAGCCGAGTTCGACACCATGGAGCGCCTTGGCATCATCCGTCAGTCGAACAGTCCGTGGGCTTCGCTGCTCCACATCGCCCTGAAACCAGGCGGCGGGTGGCGCCCGTGCGGAGACTACCGGCGCCTCAACGACGCGACGACCCCCGACCGCTATCCGATTCCACACATCCAGGACTTTTCCGCCCGCCTGGCCGGGAAAGTGGTATTCTTGAAAGTGGACCTCGTCCGGGTTTATCACAAGGTCCCTGTCCGGCCGCAGGACGTCCCGAAAACCGCGGTGATCACCCCGTTCAGGCTATTCGAATTTCTCCGCATGCCATTCAGCCTCAAAAACGCTG
The DNA here is from genome assembly GCF_052327205.1 of Somniosus microcephalus. Classification (NCBI taxonomy): domain Eukaryota; kingdom Metazoa; phylum Chordata; class Chondrichthyes; order Squaliformes; family Somniosidae; genus Somniosus; species Somniosus microcephalus. The sequence goes on along the minus strand of NC_140993.1, from coordinate 115,482,172 downwards.
CACAGGCTTTTCAACGCCTTATGGACACCGTGTTACGGGACCTGACATTCCTGTTCGTATACCTGGGCGACATCCTCATCGCCAGCGCCTCCAGGACGGAACATGTGTCCCACCTCCGGACTCTTTTCGAACGACTCAGCCAACACGGCCTAATCGTCAGCCCGGCCAAGTGCCAGTTCGGGCTGTCCTCAATCGACTTTCTCAGGCACCGCATCACGAAGGACGGGGCGGTGCCACTCCCATCGATAGTGGAGGCCGTGATGGACTTCCCGCGACCCCTCACCGTTAAGGCCCTGCAGGAGTTTTTGGGCATGGTGAACTTTTACCATCGTTTCATTCCCCGAGCAGCCCAGCTTATGCCGTCCCTTTACGAGGCCCTCAAAGGCAAGCCCGACAAACTCGCCATCAACTGGTCTGATGAGATGGCCAATCCTTTCACGGACACGAAAAGGGCCCTGGCTAACGCGACCATGCTGGCGCATCCGTTGCCCGATGCGCCGATCGCTCTCACCACCGACGCCTCGGACTATGCAGTCGGCGCCGTCCACGAACAGTGGGTCAATGGCGCCTGGCAGCCGCTCGCCTTCTTCAGCCGGCAGCTCCGCCCCAACGAGCGGAAGTACAGTACCTTTGATCACGAGCTTCTCGGCCTCTACCTCGCCGTCCGACACTTCCGTTTCCTGCTGGAGGCCCGCCCGTTCACAGCGTTCGTGGACCACAAGCCGTTGACCTTCGCCATGGCCAAAGCCTCCGAGCCGTGGTCGGCCCGTCAGCGATGCCAGTTGGCCTTCATCTCGGAGTTTACAACGGACATCCAGCATGTGGCTGGGAAAGACAACCCCGTTGCCGACTGTCTCTCCTGAGCCGTTGCCAGCGCCGTGCACCTCGGCATCGACTACACCCACATGGCGGCCGACCAGGCCTCCGACCCGGACGTCCAGGCCTACAGGACGGCGGTCACGGGCCTTCAACTAGCAGACGTCGCGTTCGACGCTGCCGGCACCACACCTGTGCGACCTCTCCGTTGGGCAGCCACGGCCCGTCGTGCCCAAAGGGTGGAGACGGCAAGTATTCGACGCCGTCCATAATCTTCCCCACCCGGGCAGGAAGCCGTCACAGAAGCTGGTGGCGGCCAAGTTCGTCTGGCACGGGCTCAGGAAAGACGTTCGCGACTGGGCCAGCACCTGCGTGGTATGCCAACGCTCGAAAGTACATCGCCATACGAAGGCCCCGTTGGCGCCTTTCGCGGTGCCCGAGAGGCGGTTCGATCACGTTAACGTGGACCTGGTGGGGCCCCTACCGCCCTCCCGCGGGTTCACCCACCTCCTCACAATGGTCGACAGAACCACCCGATGGCCGGAAGCTGTCCCGCTGTCTTCAACGATGGCCGCCAATGTGGCTCAGGCATTCATCAGCACTTGGGTCGCCCGGTTCGGCGCCCCATCTGACATTTCCTCCGACCGGGGGCCCCAGTTCACGTCAGAGCTCTGGAACGCTGTCGCCCGAGGCCTCGGGTTGAAACTTCACCGCACCACAGCTTACCACCCTCAAGCTAACGGGCTGTGCGAACGGTTTCATCGCTCCGTGAAGGCCGCGCTCCGAGCCAGCCTCCGGGACGACGGCTGAATCGACAGACTCCCGTGGGTCATGCTGGGACTCAGGACCGCTCCCAAGGAGGACCTCCAATCCTCGTCCGCCGAGCTCGTCTATGGACAGCCGCTACAGATTCCCGGAGATTTCGTCCCCAACGCAACGGAACCTTGGTCCGCAGCCCGTCAGTGGTCCGACCTTCCGGACAACGCCAAGGTTTTCGCTCCGGTGCCCACGTCGCAGCACGGCCTCCCACAGTCCCACGTTTCGCTCGACCTTCGTGCGGCGGAGTACGTTTTCGTCCGCCACGACGCCCACCGGGGACCTCTTCAGCCACCCTACGATGGGCCATTCCACGTCCTGGAAACCGGGGACAAGACCTTGTCGTGGATGTCGGCGGTAAGCCGGACTGCATTTCTGTGGACCGTCTCAAGCCGGCGCACCTGGATCTGGACCGACCCGTTGAGTTGGCACAGCCCCCGAGACGGGGCTGACCTCCGGTATCCACACCCTCAATCCACCACCGAGCGCCCGAGGTCCCTCCGACGAACCCCCCGGTCCCCACCCCGGAATTGAGGAGCCGTTCCAACCGTGTGATCCGGCCCCCCCAACGACTGACATTGCCAGTACTAGTGAATTCTGGGGGGACGTATGTGGCGGAGACCACATAGGGACAATAACACAATGTATAGCCAGTGCTGTTATATGTACCTAAACACAATTCACTTTGTATAGCAATGTTGTGATATGTACATGCTGGGTTGGGTTATTGGTGCAGGGTCCCTTTAAGAGCATCGGGAACGTGATGACGTCATGACGTCGGTTGCGTGATGACGTCATAGCCCCTGCACGGGGCTGAGCCTTCAGACCTCGTGGAGAGTGATTAAAGTAAGACACGTTTTGTTTTTGCTTGAAGAAAAGTCTCAGCCTGTTGATTTCTGTCGACTCCAACAACTGCATTTACCTTATAAAGGTTGGGTCTCCTGTAATTGTGTGAGAAGATTCAAGAGGTTATCCGTGAGCAGGGAATTTGAAGGGGGGTGATTTGCAGAGGGGAAACCAGAGGTGGGAGGAACTTTGATTCCACCAGTAACTAAGAGTAACTCACTGAAATTGTGCTGATAACTAATTGTAACACTGGTAATATTCAGATTCTGATCATAACCAACAGTAATATAATAACTCACTGATAGTCTATATGTAATTGGCAGTAATAGGTGTAATGCCCTGATACCCTACCTGTAACTAGTAGTAATCCTATAACCCCAAGATATTCACCCTGAAACCATAGCCAGAATCTCCCTGCACCGCACAAGGTGCGTTCAGGCTCCCCACTTTTAAAAGTTCCAATCTCTCTCCCTATCTCCTTGGACTCTGGTTCCATTTGAGGGTAACAACTTTGAACTGGGAACCTCAGTCAGAGTTGATCTGTACTTGGACTTCAAATATAAAAACTGGGTGGCACAGACTGACCTGAACCAAACCAAGGGATTGCACAAAGGACACGGGCTCGGTGTTTGGGGCACTTCACACAATAACAACAACTTGCATTTATATAGCATCTTCAGCGTAGCAAAACATCCCAAGGTGCTTAACAAGAGCGATATCAATCAAATCATTTTTGAGACCGAGCCACAGGAGGAGATATCAGGACACATGACCAAAAGCTTGGTTTTAAGGAGCATCTTAAAAGAGGAGACAGAGGTAGGGAGGCAGAGAGGTTTAGGGAGGGAATTCCAGAGCTTGGGGCCAAGGCAGCTGAAAGCCCGACTGCCAATGGTGGAACGATTAGGATTGGGGATGAGCCAGAGGCCAGCATTGGAGGAACGCAGAGATCTTAAAGGCTTGTAGGGTGAGGTCATGGAGGAATTTGAAAACAAGGAACAGGATTTAAAAATTGAGATGGGGCTCGTGGTCCTAAACTCAGCTCAGCGCCAACATTTCTAAACCACTCCCTGAGCTCGGACATGAGGCAGGAAAGTTTTCATAAAATTATAGATTTTCTAGCACAGGATGAGTCCATTCAGCTCCTGGTGCTGGCGCTGTCTCCTGTAATCTCATTCCACCCCACGAAGATCTTTTTATATTCCTCCTTTTAAAATATATGTCTCATTCCCTTTGCAGCAAAGTTTTAGTCTCTACCTCAAATAGCCACATGTAGTGAAGTATCCCACAATCTAATAGCCCTCAGTTCAAGAACTTTCCTCCTCCTTTCCCTCTTGTTTCTTCCAGTAAGAATCCTCATTTTCTGTGCCCTAGTTCCCCATTCGCCCACCGGTGGAAATAATCATTCACTATTTACCCACAGTAGGGTCTCTGGGTTTCACTTACCCCTTTATTGGCTGCCCCTCTCTCAGTACTGCTCCCACTCACCACCTTGCTGTTGCTGCTCTTGGCCCACCCCAAACCCATTTCCTCCCCTCGCTTGAGTCCCAATCCTCCGACCACTAGTTCCTTTCTCTCCCATGACCTCCCATCCCCTGATTCCCCATCTCTCCCCCTGAGCCCCCATTCCCAGTCTCCACCTTTCCCCCCTGATCCCCCATTCTCCATCTCTCCCCCAAGCTCCCATTCCCCAGTCTCTATCTTTCCCCTGATCCCCAGTCTCCATCTCTCCCCCGATTCCCCAGTCTCCATCTTTCCCCCTGATCCCCAGTCTCCCGTTGAACCTGACCATTTGCAACTTGCTGTTGTATTTGACACTGAGATGAGCTTCCAACCACATATCTGTCTATCACCAAGACTGCATACTTCCACCTCCGTAACATTGCCCACCTTCACCTCTGCCTCAGCTCATCTGCTGCTGAAACCCTCATCCATGCCTTTGTTTCTCCTGGCCGGCATCCCATCCCTACACAAACGTGAGCTCATCCAAAACTCTGCTACCTGTATCCTAACTTCTACCAAGTCCCGTCCACCAATCCCCCCTGTGCTCGCTGACCTACATTGCCTCCAGGTCCGGCAACGCTGCAATTTTAAAATTCTCAACCTTGTTTTCAAATCCCTCTATGGCCTCACCCCTCCCTATCTCTGTAGCATCCTCCAGCCCTACAAGCCTTGAAGATCTATATGATTTCAAATTCTGGTCTCTTTTGTGCATCCCTGATTTTAATTGCGCCACCATTGTCATCCTTCAACTGCCTAGGCCCTAAACTCTGGAATTCCCTCCCTAAATCTCTCTTCCTCTCTCTCCTCCTTTAAGATGCTCCTTAAAACCTACCTCTTTGTCCAAGGTTTTGATCATCTGTCCTAATATCTCCTTACATGGCTCGGTGTCAAATTTTGTTTGATAATGCTCCTGTGAATCACCTTGGGAGATTTTACAATGGTGAAGGCGCTATATAAATGCAAATTGTTGTTGTGGATCCCTCCCAGTCCCCTTCTCTTCCCCCACTCTCGACCCTCCACGATTTCAGACCTCCCCCGATTTCAGACCACCCCCCCAATTTCAAGCCCCGCAATCTGAGTGCTCACAAGTTCAGATACTCTCCGAACGGATACCCGCAATTCCCAAGCTTCCTGATTCCCGACTCTCCAGCCCTCTGTCGACTGCGTTCCATGCAGTCGCGACTCCCTGCGGCGGTTGGGTTGGGAACCATATTTCACTGGTCTCTTGCTGTAATGGTCAGGAGACCAGTGGAACCCTCACAAAATTTCGTCCCCTGTGTTTAGATACATTTATTACATTGCTTTTTTTTATCTAGGTACTTTACCAGTTCTATATTGGTGTCGTCACTTGGTACAATAAGGCACAAATTCATATGTAACAGTTAGTATTTGGCCACTCATCTGCTTTACTCACATTTGCGCTTCAAAATCATCTGGTTCCTTTCAAACATCTAGGCTCCTGCACTGCTCAGAGACGCTTCATTAGCCACTGCTGTCAGTTTTCAGGTGTGCTGCTGCATCATACTCAGCAGGACAGGAACTGGACCATGTTCTGTTGTACTGTAAAGCTACTTTATTTTCTTTTTTAAACACCTGTAATCCTTCTGGGATAATTTATGAAAGGCATTATTGCAGTAGACCTCAAAATGCTGGAAAATGTACAAATAAAGGACTGGATTTTCCTCTGGGACAGGTTCGGTGCCGGAGGTGAGTCGGGGTAAGGCAACTGCCCACCACCTCGACCATGATCCATTTTGGTGAATCGGGCCTCATTATAGATGCAAGGTGAGTTCCCACTGGGATCTTTGTTCCCAGTCAACAATCGCTCAGTGGATGGTACTCTCGCCTCTGAATCAGAAGGTTGTGGGTTGAAGTCCTACTCCAGAGACTTGAGCACAAAATCGAGGCTGACACTCCAGTGCAATATTGATGGAGTGCTGCACTGTCGGAGGTGCTGTCTTTCGGATGTAAAAGATCCCATGGCACTATTTTGAAGAAGAGCAGGGGTGGTCTCCCCGGTGTCCTGGCCAATATTTATCCCTCAACCAACATCACTAAAACAGATTACCTGATCATTATCACATTGTTGTTTGTGGCACCTTGCTCTGCGCAAATTGGCTGCCGCATTTCCTACATTACAACAGTGACTACACTTCAAAAGTACTTCATGACTAAAGTACTTTGAGACATTCTTGGGTCATGAAAAGCGCTCCTTTCCTTTATAGAGGGAGCCGACTACTGCAAGACAGGGAATTTCAGCAGTGCTGCAGTGGGGAACTTGCTGAACACCAGAAGGAGGCAGTGATTTAATAAGGTGGGAGAAAAGGCCCTGGAGATCAAGAAAAAATTTGGAATAAGTCTTTACGTGAGCAAAAATTGCTGCAGCTGGCATAAGGATGGCCTGGGAGAAGATAAAGTGGCCAGGACCAGGTCTTCTCCCCGCCCCACAATAGCTGTCAGCGTGTTTTTTCTCACAGCTGCATGGCTTGTATGACCACCCTTTTTGTGCAGGTAGCTGGAGTCAGCAGTATTGCTGTGGGAAAGCAGGGAACTCGGCCGGTTTTGCAGGTGCAGGTGCGGTGATCTAACAATAGACCTCCCTGCTTCATTTTCCTCCACTTCCTGCCCTATACCACCTGATTTCAGGAGGCATAGTAGAGAAAACTTGAGCCCAAAATGTCAAATATCAAAATTTGCCAGGGCTCATGTCTAGACACCCCTAGAAATTAAACCTAATGGCTTCAGATCTTGTCCTCTCCTTCAGAAATGTCTAAATTTGTTGCTATAGACTGTGCTTTAGTGTATTTTTTCCCCTGCAGTGCAATTAATAAAATGTTGGATATACCTACTGCTAAAATACCGCAAGCCCATGTGCCACTGTGCTTTAAGAAAATAAGAACATAAGAAATAGGAGCATGAGTAGACCATACCACCCCTTGAGCCTGCTCCACCATTCAATAAGATCATGGATGATCTTCGACCTCAATTCCACTTTCCTGCCCGATCTCCATATCCCTTGATTTCCCTAGAGTCCAAAAAACTATATCTCTCAGCCTTGAATATGCTCAAAGACTGAGCATCCACAGCTGTTTGGGGTAGAGAATTCCAAAGATTCACAACCCTCTGAGTGAAGAAATTCCTTCTCATCTCAGTCTTAAATGGCAGACTCCTTCTCCTGAGACTATGCCCCCTAGTTCTAGATTCTCCAGCCAGAGCAAACAACCTCTCAACATCTACCCTGTCAGTCCCCCTCAGAATTGTATATGTTTCAATGAGATCACCTCTCATTCTTCTAAACTCCAGAGACTATAGGCCCAATCTACACAATCTCTCCCCATAGGACAACCCTCTCATCCCAGGAATCAATCTAGTGAACCTTTAAGTCTAATTGTTTTCATATAGGTCCATAACCAGAGCTGCTTTTGAGTTGTCAGCTTTCTGAGGCCCTGTCAGCATTTGTCTAAGCTGTTGGTGAACATTTTCTATACTTCTAAGTCTCTAGGTATGGTTAAGGACTGCATTCTCCAGCTTGTTCTTCATCAGAAAATATCAGCCAAAATCTCATTGTACTTATTCAGTCACATAAAGATTTTAGTTTCTGTTCCTTTTATATTTGTTAGAAGTGAAGGAAACACTGAGTAAATATTGAGAATTCACAGATGTACTGCTTATTGGCCCAGAAATTTGGGTCACCCGTAAGCCCAGTGGAAGTGCTGGTTTTGTGCATGCACTTCCGTTCCCCTGAAAGAAGGGGTTCAGAAGTCGAACGCGTGCGCAGGAGAGGCAGCGCGTGTGCATCAAACGTACATTTTTTTTGCAGGTTTTCCCGGGAGGGTAAGTCTCCAGAAGTTAGACATGAAAAAGCAGTCACAAGGCCTGCTTTTTACAAGGTAAGTGGTGAATTAATTAAAATTAAAACATTTTTTCCACAGGTTTATTATTTTTTAATATTTTAAAGAAAGGTAAGTTTATTTTTAGCCCCGTTAGAAAATATAATTAATTTTTTCAAAAATTTAAATTATTGTTTAAAATAGTTATTTCATGTAATTTATAGGTTATTTTTAAAATGTGATGTTTTTTAAAAATGTATTTGAAGATTGTAAGATTCGCGAAATTTTCATTAAATAATCACGTAGGAAAGTAGGGTTAATAAAACAGCTTTATTGACCAAAAGAAGCTTATACAGAGAAACCTTTGATAAAAGGGCACACAAAATGGCCGCCAGACCTCGTGACCAGCTTCTGGGACCATTTGAATTTCTGTTACTGCAAGCCAGACAGGCTTGTGGATTGAGGACATTAAAAGCCCGCGAAAACCAGTTTCGGGAAGCCGAAACTCATGGAACTGAGCATACATATTGATTGGATTATAAGTACAGGACAGATTTGGGTGACAGGATGAGACCCATCAAGAAATGGGCGGACAATTGAACGAACGCTTAAACCCATTACACTGTACAAAGAGAAACCGTTTAACAGCCATCCAGGGCAATCTCCAGACCGATCAATATACAAACCAAGTTATGGTAACAAAGCAAAGACATTATCGGCCCAGGAAGGCCAGTTCAGCTATCACCGACTCCCGTTATGAAGACAAAACACCCCTGCAGAGAGTTCTGCCCGCCAAAATTATTACAAAGACAGGACTATGATTTGGCGGGAGATAAGAATGTTCCAAAAAGTATAACTGTGGATTGAGTAAAGTCCATGGAAGAGTTAACTTGAACGACAGCACTTCGGTTCGGACCTTCGGAACAACTTCGGTTCGGAACGTGTTCGGTGTTCGGCCAGGCAAGGCCCGGCTACGACGGGAAGACGACGAGAAGAATTCGGCTTGGAAGCCAGCTCGGCCAGGCAAGGCCCGGCCGCGATGGGAAGACGACGAGGGAGGCCCGGGTACTTTTGTCGGGAGACCATCGACGACCCAGGCCGGAGAAGAAGACACTCAGGGCCCAGGTACTCCAGTTCTGCTCCACCGTTGGAGAAATCAGAAGGACAATTATGACTGTATAAAGAGTCATTTCGGAACCAGCGTCCCGCCCCGGGGAAGACCATCGGGAGATCATCGACGACCCAGGCCGGAGAAGAAGACACTCAGGGCCCGGTACTCCAGTTCGTCAACAATACATCGGCGAGCGCTCATCGCAGGAGAACCAAGAGGAAAACAAGCTGCGCCAGAAGCTTCCAAACCCACGTGACGACAGAAAGCTGTGTCGAAAGGCTGCAAAGCCTTTTTCGCAATTCTTAAAGTGGTGAGCATGACCCCGAGTCCCTCAAATCAAAACTTAGTTAGGTTTTAGGGGAGGGGGTTAAGGGTAATTGTAATGTGTTACCCCTTTCACGATGTGCCGTGTGTTCCCCATTTCTGTAGAGTTAAGTTTATAGATGTGTGCATGCTTGTAGTTGCTTTAATCTGTGCATATGACATGTATTTTATAATGTTGCAAACTGTTCAATAAAGGCATCCATTTCGTGCTATTCGACCTGGTCTATTGAGTTTTTCTGCACTACAGCTCCCTGCGCCTAAGTCCAAGGTCTAGAACCGTAGGGGCGAGTGGGTCGAACCACTCACGGGTAATTATTGCAAGAAGCCTGGCAGGAGACCAGAGCAAGCAAGAGAAACCCCCTACAAGATTTAGTGATGTTTTGGGGCTTATAGTATTTATAGGTTTGACAGGTCAAACTTATGAATGAAGCATTCCCTGCTACCATTGGCTCTCCATGGCCCACGTGATCCCAGGGGACGCATTGAACTAACTGCGCCCCTGGGATATGCAAGCACTGCGCGCCGGCAGTTGGAGGAGGCCCAGGATCGCAATTGCACGGGGGCCCATAGCTCAACGGCCGACGCGCAAGATAAGTGCAGGTCGGAGGCTTGCATCCGTGGGAACATAAGAACATAAGAAATAGGAGCAGGAGTAGGCCAATTGGCCCCTCGAGCCTGCTCCGCCATTCAACAAGATCATGGCTGATCTGATCCTAACCGCCAATCTACTATCACAGAACCATCTCCTGAATCTAACAGAATTAGACACACGAAATAGGAGCAGGATCAGGCTACATGGCCCCTGGGCCCGCTCCGCTACCCACAGGGCCATGACCGATCCAAACCTAGACTCATGTCCAAATTCCTGCCCACTCCCCGTAACCCTTAATTCCCTTTACTTCTAGGAAACTGTCTATTTCTGTTTTAAATTTATGTAATGATGTAGCTTCTACACCTTTTTGGGGCAGCATATTCCATGGACCTACCACCCTCTGAGTGAAGTAGTTCCTCCTCATCTCAGTTTTGAAAGAGCAGCCCCTTATTCTAAGACTATGCCCCCTAGTTCTAGTTTCACCCATCATCGGGAACATCCTCCCCGCATCCACCCGATCCAACCCCTTCACAATCTTATATGTTTCATTAAGATCGCCTCTCATTCTTCTGAACTCCAATGAGTAGAGTCCCAATCTACTCAACCTCTCCTCATATGTCCATCCCCTCATCCCCGGGATTAACCGAGTGAACCTTCTTTGTACTGACTCGAGAGCAAGTATGTCTTTTCTTATGTATGGACACCAAAACTGTATGCAGTATTCCAGGTGCGGTCTCACCAATACCTTGTCCAACTGAAGCAATACCTCCCTATTTTTATATTCTATCCCCCTAGCAATGAAAGCCAACATTCCGTTGGCCTTCTTAATCACTTGCTGCACCTGCATACTAACCTTTTGAGTTTCGTACACCAGGATCCCCAGATCCCTTTGTACTTCAGTACTTTCCAGTTTCTTGCCATTAAGATAATAACTTGCTCTACGATTTTTCCTGCCAAAGTGCATAACCTCACACTTTCCAGTATTGTATTCCATCTGCCAAATCTCTGCCCACTTACTTAGCCTGTCTATGTCCCCTTGCAGGTTTTTTATGTCCTCCTCACTCACTACTTTCCCTCCCATCTTAGTATCATCTGCAAACTTTGATATGTTACACTCGGTCCCCTCTTCCAAATCGTTAATATAGATTGTAAAGAGTTGGGGACCCAGCACTGACCCCTGCGGAACACCACTAGTTACTGATTGCCAGTCTGAGAATGAACCATTTATCCCAACTCTCTGCCTTCTGTTAGATAGCCAATCCTCTATCCATGCCAGAATATTACCCCCAATCCCGTGATTTATTATCTTAAGCAATAATCTTTTGTGTGGCACCTTGTCAAATGCCTTTTGGAAGTCTAAATACACTACGTCCACTGGTTCCCCTTTATCCACCCTATATGTTACTTCCTCAAAGAACTCCAGCAAATTTGTCAAACATAACTTCCCCTTCATAAAACCATGCTGACTTTGTCCTATTAAATTATGTTTATCCAAATGTCCTGTTACTGTCTCCTTAATAATGGACTCCAACATTTTACCTACCACAGATGTTAGGCTAACCGGTCTATAGTTTCCAGCCTTCTGTCTACTGCCCTTTTTAAATAAGGGTGTTACATTAGCAGTTTTCCAGTCTGCCGGGACCTTTGCTGAGTCCAGGGAGTTTTGGAAAATTATTACCAATGCATCCACAATCCCTACCGCCACTTCCCTCAAGACCCTAGGATGTAAGCCATCAGGTCCAGGTGATTTAGCCGCCTTGAGTCCCATTATTTTACCAAGTACCACTTCCTTAGTGATTTTGATCGTGTTTAGCTCCTCCCCCCCATAGCCCCCTGTTGGTCCAGTGTTGGGTTATTCTTAGTGTCCTCTACTGTAAAGGCTGATACAAAATATTCATTCAGTGTTTTTGCCATCTCCATATTTCCCACCATTAATTTCCCGGTCTCATCCTCTAAGGGACCAACATTTACTTTATATAACTATAAAAACTCTTCTGTTTTTATATTTTTTGCTAATTTACTTTCACAATCTATCTTCCCTTTCTTAATCAATCTTTTTGTTATTTTTTGCTGTCCTTTAAAGTTTTCCCAATCCTCTATCCTCCCACTAGATTTGGCTACCTTATATGTCCTTGTTTTTAGCCAAATACTATCCTTAATTTCTTTACTTAGCCATGGGTGGCTGTCTTTTCTTTTACACCCTTTTCTTCTCAGTGGAATATGTATTTTTTGGAAGTTGTAAAATAACTCCTTAAATGTACACCACTGATCATGTATCGCCTTACCCTTTAATCTATTTTCCCAATCCACTCTACTCAATTCCGCTCTCATACCTTCATAGTCTCCTTTATTCAAGCTTAGCACGCTTGTTTGAGATCCAACCTTCTCACCCTCTAATTGAATATGGAATTCAACCATGTTATGGTCACTCATTCCAAGAGGATCCTTTACTAGGACATTTTTAATTAATCCTGTCTCGTTACACAGGACCAGATCTAAGGTTGCTTGCCCCCTGGTCGGTTCAGTTACATACTGCTCAAGAAACCCATCCCTAATACACTCAATGAACACATCCTCAAGACAGCCCTGCCCAATTTGGTTTGTCCAATTAATATGATAGTTAAAATCCCCCATAATTATAGATGTTCCCTTATTACAAGCCTCAACTATTTCCTGATTGATACTCCATCCAACAGAGTTGCAACTGTTCGGAGGCCTATAGACTACGCCCACTAATGTTTTTTTTCCCCTTATTATTCCTTATCTCCACCCAAACTGTTTCATTATCCTGATCTTTTGATCCAATATCATTTCACTGTATTACAGTGATTCCTTCCTTTATTAACATAGCCACCCCACCTCCCCTTCCTTCCTGCCTGTCCCTCCTGATCGTTAAATAACCTGGTATGTTTAATTCCCAGGCATTGTCACCCTGCAGCCATGTTTCTGTAATGGCCACAAGATCATACCCATATGTAGTTATTTGTGCCATTAACTCGTCTATTTTGTTACGAATGCTATGTGCATTCAGATAGAGAACTTTCAAAGATGTTTTGTGACACTTAGTTCCTGCTTTTGCCCTTTTTATTACTTTACCTTTTACTCCATACCTTCTGCCCCTTCCTGACACGCTCTGGTTTTTAATTTCCCCACTGCTACCTAAGTCTATGACCTTCTCTGTTGTCATTTTTATTATTTGCTCTCTGGGAACCTCCCCCCCACTAGTTAGTTTAAAGCCCTCTCTACAGCCCTAGTTATATGATTCGCCAGGACTCTAGTCCCAGCACTGGCCAAGTGAAGCCCATCCCAACGGAACAGCTCCCTCCTGCCCCAGTACTGGTGCCAGTGTCCCAGGAAGCAAAACCCATTTCTCCCACACCAGTTTTTGAGCCACGCATTTAACTCTCTAATTTTATTTGTCCTAGCCAAATTTGCTCGTGGCTCAGGTAATAATCCAGAGATTATTACCCTTGAGGTTCTGTTTCTTAATTTGACCCCTAGCTGCTCATACTCCTTTAACAGAACTGGCTTCCTAGTCCTATCTACGGCGTTTATACCAACATGGACCACGACAACTGGATCCACCCCCTCCCACTGCAAGTTTCTTTCCAGCCCAGAGGAGATGTCCTTAACCCTGGCACCGGGTAGGCAACACAGCCTTCAGGACTCTCGCTCTCGGCTGCAGAGAACTCTATCTATCCCCCTAATAATACTATCCCTTATGACTACAACATTTCTATTTACTCCCCCCTCTTGAATGGCCCCCCGTTCCACGGTGCTGTGGCCAGGTTGCTCATCCTCCCTGCAGTCCCTGCTCCTGTCCCCACAGGGAGTAAGATCCTCGAACCTGTTGGACAAGAGCAAGGGCTGCGGCTCCTCCAACACTACCTCCTGGATCCCCGTACCTGCCTCACTCGTAGTTACACTGTCCTGTCCCTGACCATGGGCTACATCTGAATTAATTAACTTCATAGGTGTGACCACTTCCTGAAACACAGAGTCCAGGTACTTCTCCCCCTCCCTGATGTGTCGCAGTGTCTGAAGCTCAGACTCCAGCTCATCAACACGGAGCTGGAGTTCCTGTAGCAGCAGACACTTGTCACAGATATAATCACCGTGAGCCTCAATGGGGTCCACCAGCTCCCACATCTCGCAACAGTAACACATCACCTGCTCCATTCTATGTAATTAATTAAATTTTTTATTGTTAGTTATGGACACCCTCTGCCCGATTATAGATGCTAGTATCCCCTTTAATTAATTGGATTTAAATTAAATCAATCCCTCTAGTTACACCAGTTAAATGGTTTACCAACAGTCACTCTGCACCAGAAAGGCCTTATTAACTACAACCCACAGAGTTAAAGTTTGAAAAGAGCACCTAACACCCCACTTACCCTAACTCACACTTACCCAAACTCACAGCACTCTCCGCTGACTCGCACTCAGTGCTTGCTCACACTAGCACTGGTCTTTTTATACTGTTTGTTTGTTTACAGCCAAATGAGTCACCCCTGCTGATTGGTTAGAGAACTGGTTTCCACTGCCTGCTGTGCCAATTTACTCCTACTGCAGTGTTACCTTGTTTTACTCTTCTTAAACCAACAGAATCCCAAATATTTAACTTTTCCCCTTTACTTAAACTGCTTAAGTAATCTTATCAAGAATGATTTAAAGAGAAATAACAATTAAAGAACTCTCACACTTACCCAAACTCACAGCACTCTCTGCTGACTCGCACTCAGCCTCCGACCCGAATTTCTGGGCCAATGTGTTCCATACATTTTTTCTAATGATAATCCCATGATTAAGGTCTTCTTTGCAGGCTGCTATAAATACTCTATTTGCTGAGCGAAAGAGTGAAGGAGATCTATTTCACTGGTTTTGGACAAAGGAATCCCCTTGGACTGCATCCACTTCCTAACAGCAGTGTGCATGTTTTTTGTTTATTTAATCTTGAGATGCCTTTTTAGGGTTGTTTTCAAATATGCAGGACATGTATTGGTGTAACAACATAACATTCATAATATTACCTGTGGAGTTTCCTTGCCCTTTAAGCATTATTATATCATATTAACTACTAGGTTGAGCTTTAATGCTGACACACTCTTTTTCTCAAGGCAATGTTTTCTTACTATTTTATTCAGCAGCATGAAACTCTGTTTTATACTACTGAATAAATATGAAATGACATATTATGACCCATTTTTTCTAACAATTTTAAACTGAAATTCCACGAGAGAGTTGACTTCTTGTGGCACAGCATAAATGCATGAACGCTGCTCCTTGCTTGTTCTGGAAAGCCTAAAGGATTTTTTTTTAAGTTCAAAATCTGTGTAGTCCTTTTTTGCATAATGTTTATTTAGTTCAGTTTTTCAAAATGTAATCAAGCAGAATGATTTTTAAAATACATGGCACCATTCCGCCATAAAATAATAGTGGTTTGCCAAGTGCACCGCCTTACACGGGACAGAATTTCATCAGCATTGCCTGATTAACTCATTAATACTGAGCCTGCTATTCACAGATTTCTACTGGGTATTCTTTTTTTACCCCCTGTTAATTTTCTCTTTTCCTGAAGGTGTTGACTCCTTGCTGGTGCACAGACATCAGGTTCCCTGCAGTAGTTCTCCTCAGTAACCATATTCATGTGTGAGTCTTTAAAGTGAGTGTTGGTTGTATGTTTGACTGTGGGGTGTATCACAGAGGAGCCCAATCCCATCCTTGCCCATTGTCCATTCATGCATTTCTAGCAGGTATTTGTTGACAGCAATCAGAAGTGGAAAGCCAATTTTTCCCTCTCGAGGCTGCTGAGACCAATTTAGTACTCCCACCGCTGACTGACTGAGATCAGCTAACTTGGCACAGAAAATCTGCATTATCATTTTGGTATTGAAAAGCACTTCCAACTTTTAAAAGTCCCCCTCTGTCCCTTCCCTCACAAAGGACTTCAAAAAATTCAGCAGCTGTGGTGAAATACATTTGTGACCCAAACTGGATAAAATGTTGATGTGTTTGCAAAGCACTCACAATGCTTGTGGTTGAAGCAATAGGGCCACCAAGACCTTGTATATCATAACATGTTACAGAGATGCATAAAAAAAGTTACAATCAGTTCCAGAGCAGCATTACGACAGCCCTGGGAACAATTTGCCTGCTGTCTTTTTATCCAGTAATAAGACATGACATAGGGACTCTCCAAAAAAAAGCGAACAGCAAGAGCATACCTTAAAAACAGGGAATTTTACTTTCAAATATTTTCATTTTGATTTGTTGATTAGCAGCAGCAATGCAAGAATAGCCTGGAAATTGCTGTTGGGATAATCAATAAGTGTTGTTTAGCCCTAACTTACTGCCTGTTTCCTAAATTTTATAAAATTGTAATGAAATAAAAGTTGGTTTTGAGCGCTGCAGTGTTGAAGACATGCATAATGGTCATTAACCTTGTTATTCCCAGCATAGCACACCATGTTCCATTGCTAAAGTGTTGCATGTGCGATGCATTGCAAGCCCTGACACTGAACCACTGTTGCTTGTAGTGGCTGCAGTTTATGTCTTGGACTGTTTAGTGAAAGGAGAGCTGCTTCTTTTTTTAACTGAAACTTCAATTTCTTTGCACACTGTGAAGATTGGATTTGGTGCTTCACTAGCACTATAATTGGCAGAGGAGGACTAGCAAGAGTAGGAAAGGTCTGCCTGTGATATCAAGTGGCACATAGTGCATATCGTCAGGCCCCTCCGTTACATAACACAACAGGTTTATAGGCACAGCTACCTGGGAATGACAGAAGAAATGTGTCTAAGGAGATTGAGATTTAGCAGGCAGGCTGTGACAGAGTTGTGCCATCTCATTTGGTCCACTGTGATAATCTTGTGCCCCCTATGAGCTCAAATGGATTTTATTCTCTCAGTGTCCAGCTAAAATGTAAGCAACAGCATAGAATCATACAGATCTATTTGCCTGGAAGCTGTCATAATACCTTCATTTTAAGACAATCATCTGTACCACAGGGGAAGGAAAAATGAAAGGATGGCTCCTGGGAGAGCAAGGCTACCTGGCGCAGTCATAGCTAATACACCCTTACCCCAAATATGGACAGAATTAGAGTGCAGTTAAAACAAAGCTTATGCTACAACCAGAATTATTATTGAACACACAGTTTGAAATCTTGAAGCAACACTTCAGATGTCTAGATTGATTGGAGGTGTCTTATAGGCAGATAACTACCATCTGCTACATGTTCCATAACTTTTTCCTGCAAGCAGGCCTCACCATGCAGGTTGATAACCAGTACTAAAAGAGGTAGCCATGGAAATAGTGGATGCATTGGTTGTCATCTTCCAAAATTCTATAGATTATGGAACAGTTCCTGCAGATTGAAGGGTGGCAAATATAACCCCACTATTTAAAAAAGGAGGGAGAGAGAAAACCGGGAACTACAGACCTGTAGCCTAACATCAGTAGTAGGGAAAATGCTAGAGTCTATTGTAAAGGATGTGATAACAGGACACTTAGAAAATATCAATGGGATTAGACAAAGTCAACATGGATTTATGAAAGGGAAATCATGTTTGACAAACCTACTGAAGTTTTTTGAGAACGTAACTGGTAGAATAGATAAGGGAGAACCAATGGATGTGGTGTATTTGGATTTTCAGAAGGCCTTTGATGAAGTCCCACATAAGAGGTTAGTGTGCAAAATTAAAGCACATGGGATTGGGGTAATATACTGGCATGGATTGAAAATTGGACAGACAGGAAACAGAGAGTAGGAATAAATGGGCCTTTTTCAGGGTGGCAGGCAGTGACTAGTGGGGTACCGCAGGGATCAGTGCTTGGGCCCCAACTATTCACAATATATATCAATGATTTTGGATGAGGGAACCAAATGTAATATTTCCAAATTTGCTGATGACACAAAACTAGGTGGGATTGTGAGTTGTGAGGAAGATGCAAAGAGGCTTCAAGGCAATTTAGACAAGTTGAGTGAGTGGGCAAATACATGGTAGATGCAGTATAACCTGGATAAATGTGAAGTTATCCACTTCAGTAGGAAAAACAGAAAGGCAGAGTATTATTTAAATGGTGATAGATTGGGAAATGTTGATGTACAAAGGGACCTGGGTGCCCTTGTACACCAGTCACTGAAAGCAAACATGCAGGTGCAACAAGGAGTTAGGAAGGCAAATGGTATGTTGGCCTTCATTGCAAGAGGATTTGAGTACAGGAGCAAAGATGTCTTACTACAGTTATACAGGGCCTTGGTGAGACCACACCTGGAGTACTGTGTGCAGTTTTGGTCTCCTTACCTAAGAAACGATATACTTGCCATAGAGGGAGTGCAGCGAAGGTTCACCAGACTGATTCCTGGGATGGCAGGACTGTTGTATGAGGAGAGATTGGGTCGACTAGGCCTGTATTCACTAGAGTTTAGAAGAATGAGTGTGGAGATGCCGGTGTTGGACTGGGGTGGACAAACAAGGTTATAGTCCAACAGTTTTATTTGAAATCACAAGCTTTCGAAGCGCTGCTCCTTCGTCAGGTGAAGTGGAGAGATGCATAAAGACACAGCTTATATAGTCAGAGAATAATGCCAGATGATTACAGGTAATCTTTCTAACTGCCATGTATCACACCTCTGCAGAAAGATAATCACAGCAATCAAAGGTGTGAATGGTGTCCAAACAGGTCAGTCAGGAAAACATTACATCAAAGAACAATGAGGTGGGGTCACAAGGGGTCAAATGTTGCAGATGCTGGGGTCTGTATGAAAGACAAAAAAACAGACAAAAAAACATTTTTTTTGCTGGAAATCACAGCAGGTCCGGCCGCATCTGTGTAGAGAGAACAAGCCAATGATGACTCGAGTCTGGATGACCCTACATCAGGTGGGGTTACATGTAGCGTGACATGAACCCAAGATCCCGGTTGAGGCCGTCCTCATGAGTGCGGAGCTTGGCTATCAGTTTCTGCTCTACGATTTTGAGTTGTCGTGTGTCTCGAAGGCCGCCTTGGAGAATGCTTACCCGAAGATCGGAGGCTGAATGTCCTTGACTGCTGAAGTGTTCCCCGACTGGAAGGGAACACTCCTGCCTGGCGATTGTTGCACGGTGTCCGTTCATCCGTTGTCGCAGTGTCTGCATGGTCTCGCTGATGTACCATGCTCCTGGGCATCCTTTCCTGCAAAGTATGAGGTAGACAACGTTGGCCGAGTCACATGAGTATGTACCATGTACCTGGTGGGTGGTGTCCTCACGTGTGGTGATGGTATCTGTGTTGATGATCTGGCATGTCTTGCCGAGGTTGCTGTGGCAGGGTTGTGTGGCGTCGTGGTCGCTGTTCTCCTGAAAGCTGGGTAATTTGCTGCGAACGATGGTCTGTTTGAGGTTAGGCGGCTGTTTGAAGGCGAGTACTGGAGGCGTGGGGATGGCCTTAGTGAGGTGTTCATCGTCATTGATGACATGTTGAAGGCTGCGAAGAACATGGCGTAGTTTCTCCGCTCCAGGGAAGTACTGGACGACGAAGGGTACTCTGTTGGTTGTGTGCCGTGTTTGTCTTCTGAGGAGGTCTATGCGATTTTTTGCTGTGGCCCGTCGGAACTGTCGATCGACGAGTCGAGCATCATATCCCGTTCTTACGAAGGCATCTTTCAGCGTCTGTAGGTGTCCATCGCGTTCCTCCTCACGTTCCACCTGTAATCATCTGGCATTATTCTCTGACTATATAAGCTGTGTCTTTATGCATCTCTCCACTTCAACTGACGAAGGAGCAGCGCTCTGAAAGCTTGTGATTTCAAATAAAACTGTTGGACTATAACCTGGTGTTGTGTGACTTCTTACATTAGAAGAATGAGAGGGGATCTCGTGGAAACATATACAATTCTGACAAGGCTAGACAACTGGATGCAGGGAGAATGTTTCCCCTGGCTGGGGGGTCTAGAATGAGGGGTCACAGTCTCAGGATACGGGGTAGGACATTTAGGACTGAGATGAGGAGAAATTTCTTCACCCAGAGGGTGGTGAACCTGTGGAATTCTCTAGCACAGAAGGCTGTGGAGGCCAAGGCCTAGAAATTCAGTAAGGCCCCGCCAGGTCTTTAGCGCCCGAAATTTAGCGCTCGCCCGGATTCCCGTAGCGCCCGCCTGAAATTCAGTTGCGACGGGCCAAGACGGAGGCGGGCGCTATTGCAGGGTTTGGCCACCTCGCTTGGGGCGATGAAAGTCTATTTCAGGCGTCCAGCTGCTGCTGCGCCACCCGATGCGGTGCGGCAGGCTGGGGTACTGCAGGCCTCCTCCTTCTCTTAAGGAGGAGCTGCCTGCAGCCGTGAGATCGCCGCTGGATTCCCCCGGCAAATGAGCCCGGCACCACGGAGAAGTGCCGGGCTCGCGGGAGTCAGACAGCAATGCCGCGGGGGGGGTGGTGCAGGAGTCCGGGGAGGGAGGTGCGGCCATGCGGCCGCCGGGAAAGCGGCCGGCCACCCCTCCACCTTTATGCGCCGGCCTCTCGGAGCTGCAAGGCCCCGTTTTTCAAACGTTGTTTGCGGCCGCTGCGGGCGAGGCGGCCGCAACTGAATTTGGCCTTCGGCACGGAATCGCGTTGGAACCGGGGCGCTGCGCACACCGATGACGTCATTGGTGCCGGCGCAGCGCTACCGGCTAACGCCGCTGTTAGGGACCAACTTAATTTCGGGCACTAAAAAACTTCCGGCGCAACCCACTCTTTCGCCCCTAAGTGGGCGCAAACGCGACTGAATTTCTAGGCCCAAGTCACTGAATATATTTAAGAAGGAGATGGATAGATTTCTAGACACAAAAGGCATCAAGGGGTATGGGGAGAGAGCGGGAATATGGTATTGAGATAGAGGATCAGCCATGATCATATTGAATGGTGGAGCAGGCTCGAAGGGCCGAAAGACCTACTCCTGCTCCTTTTTTTCTATGTTTCTATGGATGACAAAGCCATGGCAGAGTAGGAGGGTGAAAATGACAATGAGAAATTAGTTCTGAATCTGCAATGCAGTACGGAAAACTGGTGCGTGAGGCATCAATTCAACATACCTTCCAATGATTGTGACAAAAATGCAATATTTTTGTCTAGTTTTGATTTAGTTTCTATCCCTTTAAATCCAATCGCAGTGCATAAGCAGTTTTTAAAAAAAGGACCTACAGAGCAGATTCCTGTACCAAGCTTATTTTGATGCAGTGTTGCAGACTAGAGAGAGAAATAATTCAAACTTAACTTTGTTTGATTGATTGAGTTTGTATATGACTGAAAGTTTGTCATTAATCAGTTTTGATTAATTAGCTTCCCACAGTGGTAAGAAATTCAAGGAAAAGGATCAGTGGCCTAGGCTTCCATGTAGTGATCTAAGATATTAAAGCCAAAATAATCTGGTATAATAAAAAGTTAGAAAAAACCCAAGAACGTAGCAGGGTGTAACAGCTAACATATTTTGTAAAGCTGAAAATCCCATCTGTGTCCAAACTTTCTCTTCCACTTTCATGCTTAGTTCTTCCAATCCCATTTATTACCACCTTATGCTGGTTTGCTATTTTATTTTAATTAATGCAAAACAAGTGCAGTAAATGTATTTCATCCATTATGTAGTAATTGAATGTCAGTCTGATTTGGCAGACTGCTGCCCTTTTGTGCTTCTACTTTGTTTCAGACATGTGGCACTTAGCCTCTTGAGTGCTAGCTAGCTGCAGGCTTTCACTGACAGCTAACTGGAATTTTGATGGTCCTATTGGGCCATTGAAAGGGTTCTATAGCTGAGTCAAACAAATCCAGCACTGTGGTGGCTGACTGCTTTCTGCCAGCTCCTTTCATGCCATGAAACAAGATACTATTGTGGGGACATCATCATCAGTCTCATAGTGTGTTACTTCTCTTCCTAACCTAGGTGTAGGGTTTCTAGCATCTGGTAAAGCTACCTCTCTTCATCCTGCAACACCCATTCTTCAGCAGTTTTTCTCAGTTAACAGCTAACGTGGCCTTCCCAGGTCTCTTTCCTGTTTAAATGTCTCCTAATTGCAGTTTACAGCTGATTGAGGATACAATAGCAAAATACTGCGGATGCTGGAAATCTGAAATAACAACAGAAAAAGCTGGAAAAACTGAGCAGGCCAGGCAGCATCCGTGGAGAGAGAAACAGAGTTAACGTTTCAGGTCGATGACCTTTCGTCAGAACTGGAAAAAAGCAGGAAATGGAACAGATTTAATAGCAAGTTTAGGGGCTGGGAAATGGGGGAGGGGATGAAACAACTAAAGGGAAGGTCTGTGATAGGATGGAAGGCAGGAGAAGTAAAGAGGCATTAAGAGATATTCAAGGCACGAGCAGATGGTAATGGGACAGGTTAAGAAACAAAGGATGGCTCTAGATGGAGTGTGAATTGCGCTGGCAGAATGAAAGACAGCTGCCATGTGGGAGGGAAGAAAAAAAAAGCACAAACAAAAAGTGTAGTTAAAAAATATAAATATGATAGGGGCCGAGGTTATGACCTGAAATTGTTGAACTCTATGTTGAGTCCAGAGGGCTGTAAAGTGCCTAATCGAAAGATGAGGTGCTGTTCCTCGAGCTTATGCTGAGCTTCCGTGGAACAATGCAAGAGGCCGAGGACGGTGAGGTCTGAGTGGGAATGGAACGGTGAATTAAAGTGATAGGCCACCGGGAGCTCGGGGTCCCCCTTACAGACTGAACGGAGATGTTCCGCAAAGCAGTCACACAATCTGCGTTTGGTCTCCCCAATGTAGAGGAGACCTCATCATGAGCAGCGAATACAGTATACTAAATTGCAAGAAGTACAAGTAAATCGCTGTTTCACCTGGAAGGGGTGTTTGGGGCCCTGGACAGTGGGAGGGGGAGGTATAAGGGCATGTGTTGCATCTCCTGCGCTTGCACGGGAAGATGCCGGGCGAAGGGGAAAGGGTGCTAGTGGTGATAGAGGAGTGGACTAGGGTGTCGCGGAGGGAGCGGTCCCTACGGAATGCTGAAAGGGGAGGTGAGGGGAAGATGTGTTTGGTGGTGGGATCATGCTGGAGGTGGCGGAAATGGCAGAGAATGATCCGTTGACTGTGGAGGCTGGTGGGGTGAAATGTGAGGACAAGGGGAACTCTATCGTGGTTCCGGGAGGGAGGGGCAGGGGTAAGGGCAGAAGTGCGGGAGATAGAACGGACACGGTCGAGGGCCGTGCCAACCACTGTAGAGGGGAATCCTCAGTTGAGGAAAAAGGAAGACATGTCGGAAGCACTGGTATGGAAGGTGGCAACGTCAGAGCAGATGCAGCAGAGACGGAGAAACTGGGAGAATGGAATAGAGTCCTTACAGGGGGTGGGGTGGGAGGAAGTGTAGTCCAGGTAGCTGTGGGAGTCAGTGGGCTTGTAGTGAATGTTTGTCAATAACCTATCCCCAGAGATGGAGACAGAGAAGTCGAGGAAGGGAAGGGAAGAGTCGGAGATGGACCATGTGAAGGTGAGGGAAGGGTGGAAATTGGAAGCAAAGTGAATGAAATTGTCTAGTTCAGGGTGAGAGCAGGAAACGGCACCGATACAGTCACCAATATTCCGGAAAAAGAGGTGAGGGAGGGGACCCGAGTAGGACTGGAACAAAGAATGTTCCACATATCACACGAAAAGGCAGGCATAGCTAGGACCCTTGCAGGTACCCATAGCAACACCTTTGATTTGGAGGAAATGAGTGGAGTCAAAGGAGAAGTTGTTCAATGTGAGAACAAGTTCAGCCAGGTGGAGGAGAGTGGTGGTGGATGGGGACTGGTTGGGCCTCTGTTCAAGGAAGAAGCGGAGCGCCCTCAGGCCATCCTGGTGGGGGATGGAGGTGTAGAGGGATTGTACGTCCATAGTGAAAAGGAGGCGGTTGGGGCCAGGAAACTGGAAACTGTTAAAATGGCGGAGGGTGTTGGAAAAATTGCGGATGTAGGTGGGAAGAGACTGGACAAGGGGAGAAAAAAATAGAGTCGAGATAGGAAGAGATAAGTTCCGTGGGGCAAGAACAGGCTGAAATGATGGGTCTACCAGGGCAGTCCTGTTTGTGGATCTTGGGAAGGAGGTAGAAGCGGGCTGTGTGGGGTTGGGGAACTATGAGGTTGGTGGCCGTGGGGGGAAGATCTCCAGAGGAGATGAGGCCAGTGACGGTCTTGGAAACGGTGGCTTGATGTTCGGTAGTGGGGTCATGGTCCAGGTGGAGGTAGGAGGAGGTGTCGGAGAGTTGGCGTTCAGCTTCCGCTAGGTAGAGGTCGGTTCGCCAAACAAGAAGAGCACCACCCTTGTCATGAGGTTTAATGACAATGTTGGGGTTGGATCTGAGAGAACGGAGTGCTGCAAGTTCAGAGGGAGGTAGGTTGGAGTGAGTGAGGGGAGCAGAGAAATGGAGACGGCCGATGTCACGGCGGCAGTTTGCAATGAAAAGACCTAGAGAGGGTAAGAGGCCAGGGGGAGGGGTCCAGGTAGAATGAGAATTCTGAAAGCGGGAGAAAGGGTCAGCCGTGTGGGGGGAAGACTCCTGGCCAAAGAAGTGGGCACGGAGACGAAGGCGGCAGAAAAAGAGCTCAGAATTGTGCCGAGCTCGAAATTCATTGAGGTGGGGGCGTAAGGGGATGAAGCTCAAGCCTTTGCTGAGGACTGATTGTTCGGGGTCAGAGCGGGGAAGGTCAGAGGGGATAGTGAAAACGCGGCAGGGAGTGAGATTGGGAGAAGGGGGGTCAGAGGAAAGTGAAGGGGAAGAAGGTTCCGGAGGGGCGTTGGTGTTCAAGAGTCAGACTGATACCTGGGATGGCAGAAATGACGTATGAAGAGAGATTGGGTCGATTAGGGTTGTATTCGCTAGAGTTCAGAAGAATGAGAGGGGATCTCATTGAAACTTATAAAATTCTAACAGGACTAGACAGACTAGATGCAGGAAGTATATTGTCGATGGCGGAGGAGTCCAGAACCAGGGGTCACAGTCTAAGGATAAGGGGTAAGCCATTTAGGACTGAGATGAGGAGGAATTTCTTCACCCAGAGAGTGGTGAACCTGTGGAATTCTCTACCACAGAAGGCAGTTGAGGCCAACTTATTAAATATATTCAAGAAGGAGTTAAATATATTGCTTAAGGCTAAAGGGATCAAGTGATATGGGGAGAAAGCAGGGACAGGGTACTGAATTTGGATGATCAGCCATGATCTCATTAAATGGCAGAACAGGCTTGAGGGGCCGAATGGCCTACTCCTGCTCCTATCTTCTATGTTTCTATGTTGATGAAGGTTGCGATGCTTGACATCAGAAAGGAAGAAAAAAAGTTTTTTGTTGAAGCGTCGAATGAGTCGAAGGATGAAATGGAACTGTGGACCCGGACAGCTTTGAGATAGAGTGCGTTGGTGCTGCTGAAGAGAGAGGTCGAGAGTGTTTATGTGGCGCCGCATGGCGTTGAGCGTGGATGGGTACCCGCATGGGTGCTAGCTATGCCTGCCTTTTCGTGGGATATGTGGAACACTCTTTGTTCCAGTCCTACTCGAGTCCCCTCCCTCACCTCTTTTTCTGGTACATTGATGACTGTATCAGTGCCATTTCCTGCTCTCACCCTGAACTAGTCAATTTCATTCACTTTGCTTCCAATTTCCACCCTTCCCTCACCTTCACATGGTCCATCTCCGACTCTTCCCTTCCCTTCCTCGACTTCTCCGTCTCCATCTCTGGGGATAGGTTATTGACAAACATTCACTACAAGCCCACTGACTCCCACAGCTACCTGGACTACACTTCCTCCCACCCGCCTCCTGAAAGGACTCTATTCCATTCTCCCAGTTTCTCCGTCTCCATCGCATCTGCTCTGATGATACCGCCTTCCATACCAGTGCTTCCGACATGTCTTCCTTTTTCCTCAACTGAGGATTCCCCTCTACAGTGGTTGACCATGACCATGTCCGTTCTATCTCCCGCACTTCTGCCCTCACCCCTGCCCCTCCCTCCCGGAACCACGATAGAGTTCCCCTTGTCCTCACCTTTCACCCCACCAGCCTCCACATTCAACGGCTCATCCTCCACCATTTCCACAACATCCAGCGTGATCCCACCACCAAACGCATCTTCCCCTCACCTCCCCTTTCAGCATTCCGTAGGGACCGCTCCCTCCGCGACACCCTAGTCCACTCTTCTATCACCCCCAGCACCCTTCACCTGGCACCTTCCCGTGCAAGCGCAGTAGATGCAACACATGCCCTTATACCTCCCCCCTTCCCACTGTCCAGGGCCCCAAACACCCCTTTCAGGTGAAACAGTGATTTACTTGTACTTCTTGCAATTTAGTATACTGTATTCGCTGCTCACGATGTGGTCTCCTCTACATTTGGGAGACCAAACGCAGATTGGGTGACCGCTTTGCGGAACACCTCCGTTCAGTCCGTAAGTGGAACCCCGAGCTTCCGGTCGCCTGTCACTTTAATTCACCGTTCCATTCCAACTCAGACCTCACTCTCCTCGGCCTCTTGCATTGTTCCACGAAAGCTCAGCGATGGCTCGAGGAACAGCACCTCATTTTTCGATTAGGCACTTTACAGCCCTCTGGACTCAACATAGAGTTCAACAATTTCAGATCATAACCTCGGCCCCTATCATAATTTATATTTTTTATCCACAGTTTTTGTTTGTGCTTTTTTTTCCCTCCCACGTAGCAGCTGTCTTTCATTCTGCCAGCGCAATTCACACTTCATCTAGCGCCACCCTTTGTTTCTTAACCTGTCCTATTACCATCTGCTCTTGCCTTGAATATCTCTTAATGTCTCTTTACTTCTCCTGCCTTCTATCCTATCACAGATCTTCCCTTTTGTTCTTTCATCCCCTCTCCCATTTCCCAGCCCCTAAACTTGCTTTTACATCTGCTCCATTTCCTGCTTTTTTCCAGTTCTGATAAAAGGTATTCTACCTGAAATGTTAACTCTGTTTCTCTCTGCACGGAAGCTGCCTGATTATGAGGATAATTGCTTCTTCTGCTTCAATGGCTGTCCTGCTGTGAAGGAGTTAAAGTCACTTTTTAGCTCACCTACTGAAAACAGGACAATCATGTGTTAAGCAGTTTTCTAATACTTAAAAACTCAAAGTAACATTCGTTTAACCCCTCAATAACTCACCAACAAATACTTCAAGGCTAATCTGAACTCAAATCCAATATCAATGCTTTCATGACATGTAAGCAATATTAAAATGTATGTATTATTAAAAAGCAATTAGATATATTTGGAAGTCCGTTCAAGGCTGCAATATTGTCAAGGGTCAGATTTTGTTCACTCTCAGTCCCAGCCATAGCTTATTTTCTATTCAGCACACCCTGACGTAATAAAACTCACTACGCACTTGGTTTGAGCATAAAGCAAGGCTTTAATCAACTTGTTTCAGAACATGGAGGTCTAGTTGTATTTCACTAGTTCCTTGTCTTACAAAATGTCCCTGGAGAGCTGGGGCCCACGCCCGAGTATTTATACTACTTGGACGGCGCCACCAGCTGGCCATCCAGTGTTATTTCATAAGTAGTTTCTTGATGATGAGATTTATAACACATCCCAGTCATGTTTTCCTCTGCACAAAATTACACAGCTGTTCTGAAAATACTGAGATAATTTGTTTTCTGGTTGCTCCATACTTTCAAGTTCATACCAGTGAAAGAGCTTTGTGGATCTATAGAAGAAACATTTTACAAGATCGAGGAGGAGACCAGCATCTTTGTGGAGAAAAAAAATGTACAAGGGCATTGCACAACTGCAAATCATACAAAAATAGGCCAGAAATTTGAAGCATACTTCTGGTTTGTGTGAAATCTGCTTCTGAATTTAGTGCTAAAGCAGAAAGTACCATCTTCAATTAGTGAAGTATGAGTTTCCTTTTGTTAAGTTTTGCATTGTATGACTATCTTCTATTATAATAATGCACAATTAAAACAAATTATATTAATGTTACATTTAAAGAAATGTAATTTAAGGGGTTGTGAATGAACGGAAATCAAACATCAGAGGGCCGAAATTCCAATCAGTCCACTCCTCTGGTGGAAGTGTGGTGGTTTGGGCCTTAAGTATGCCCATGTGCAAAGACACAGATCCTGACCCAAACATCAGGGACAGGGATATCTGCAAATGTGAAGTGATGGCCTGTGCCTATAAGGGCACATCAACAGCGCCCGTTTGGATGGGGGCACAGAAAATTGGAGCAGCACTACACCGCTCCAAGAGCAGAAGAGGGGCCCCAGGAAAGTCTGACAAAAGGTAGGTTTTTTTCTTCAAGATCCCAATGGATTTATTGGCACTTCTGTTTAAGTTAACTGATTCCCTTTGGGATCGATTACCTTTGGCTGATGACCTTTTCTGGGGCCTCTACAGGACTCATGCCAACTCTCAGCCTAAGTAAGTTCTTCTGAGACTTACTGAGGGTGGACTGTGCAGAATTCTTAGGGTAGCTCCGGGGGAAAAAAGCAAAACTTTCATTTCTATAGTGCCTTTCATGGCGTCCCAAAGTGCTTTACAGCCAATGAAGTACTTTTGGAGCGTAGCCACTGTTATAATGTAGGAAGCTCGACAGCCAATTTGCACACAGCAAGGTCCACAAACAGCAATGTGATAATGACCAGATAATCTGTTTTATTGATGTTGAATTGATTGAGGGATAAATATTGGCCAGGACACCAGGGATAACTCTCCTGCTCTTTGAAATAGTGTCATGGGATCTTTTATATCCACCTGAGAAAGCAGACAGGGCCTCTGTTTAATGTCTCATCTGACACTACAGCACCTCCGACACTACAGCACTCTTTCAGTACTGCACTGGAGTGACCACCTACATTTTTATGCTGAAGTCTCTGGAGTGGGACTTGAACCCATAGCCTTTCTGATTCAGAGGTGAGAGTGCTACCAACTGAGCCCCAGCTGGGATCTCACCCAGGCATGTGGGAAGAGTACAGGCGGAATATTTGCCCTCTTCCACTGCCCCCCACCCCCACTGGAATTTTGTAGACCTAGCTGTATGGGATTGGCCATTCGTCATTCATGAATTGGCCTAGCCACTGATTCTACACAATCTGTCTGTAATATTGAGTACATTGTCTGAGTCCTCACTCATGGCAATGTACCTAGCCCACCACCAGAACACATTTGAAAACCAGGAAAGTGATTTTATTAATGCTGAACTGTGTGAACCGTCTCCAGCCATTAATGGAGATAGATAATTATTGCATATGCATATAGTTACTATGTACAGACAGGAGTGATACATGACTTCTATGATCGACATCCATCATTTACATTGCTTTGGTACATACTGGAGGTACCAAGAGAATGTCAGCTCCTCTATCATCTATACAGCTTGTCCTGCTCTCAATTAGCAGTTTGCCAGCTATCACAGTCATATAAGACCAATTTATAAATGTGTACATTGTACCAGAGCGAATTGCCAGTTTTTACCACAGCATGTACTGTGTATGCATAGGAGCTACATTGAGACACCTGTGAGCTTCAAAGAAAGAACTTACATTTATATAGTGTCTTTTACGACCTCAGGACATCCTAAAGAGCTTTACAGCCCATTAATTTCTTTTGAAGTTTAGTCACTATTGTAATGTAGCATTATCATACCAGATAGATAGAAACTGCTAGCTTTTATCCCGGTGTGTTTTGCATATTGAAATAGTATTGAGACATACATAAACAATATTGTAACAGAGATGAAGTGAATTGCCAGTTTTTACCCCACTGTATGCTGTGTTTGTCACTTGTCAGATCTGCCCATAAGGGTATTGGTTGCAGCACTGCTGCGCTCTCTGCTCTGTGGACTCAGCTCACAGCACACTGACTCTGAAGATTGGATTTACTGTATATTCTTTGGCGTGCTAATTCATGTTGCTTCTGAACATTTCTCTTAGACATTTATTTCACTGAACAATCCACACATTAAGGGCTGTCTAAGTCTGACAAAGGCAGCACAGAGGTCAGGTGCAGGATGAATGCATCATGACTGCTGCCAGGAAACCAGGTACAGACTTGCCTAATACTGCCTGAGGTACAGTATATGGCAGCTTGGACCCAGGGGATGCCTTTACTTTAATGTGGGAAAAGCCTAATGCTCTCTTGTCCTGCTTCACTCTGTCAATGGGGAAAGAGATGTAGGTGTTTCTCCTGCGTAGAGAGCCTCGGTGGCCTCCACGATACAATCGTGTACTGCAAACTGTGAAATGTCGCAGATGTGACCTGCTGCTTCCTGAAAGGAGCCTGTTACATAAAAGTTAAGGGCCACAGTGACCTTGACTGCCACAGACAGTGTTGTCCTCGCCCTGGTTCGAGGCTCGAGTTGTGGCTGCAGCAGATGACGTAACCCCTCATCCTCCAGCCCCAAAGGCAGCCCTACCAGACTACCTGTGACTGCAGTAAAACTGTTTTGAAGGCAGCCAAAAACTGTGAAGCACCAGCAAAAACTTCTTCTCAGAAGTCAGAATTGAGTTTTGTAAGTCAGAAAACAGGCTAAAAAATGCACAGAAGTTATCCAGCAGCTTAAAAGGACAAATCAGCTACTAACCTTTTTGTAGTGGATGAGCCTTTTAAATAGCATTGCTGAAGGTTCCTTCCTGCCTGTTAGTGCCACAATTTGCTAAGTGAGTTTATACATGGCGAGTCAGGAGCTGGGGCAGACCAATATCACAAAAGTGTCCTACAACAAGCATAAACTCCTTATTTAAATATTTTAATTAACATATTTCCAGCAAGTACTCTGGAAGCCTACGGAGCAGCCCGATCCATTATGACGAGCGGCGCACTTCTGGTGCATGCCTAATTCCTTAAACTACCTTTGCAGTAGCCCAAACATCAGTCAGCTGCCATATTGGATGCGCTTGAAAAATGTGTGTGGCACTAATAAAATGGGTGTGGTGCTAATAAAATGGGTGTGGTGCTAATTAAATGGGTCTGGTGCTAATGAATTTCCAGGCCAATCTGTTTTAATGGTGTTGGTTAAAGGATAAATATTTGCCAGGGCATTGGGAGAACTCCCCTGTTATTCGAATAGTGCCATAGGATCTTCTGTATCCACCTGCAAATCCAGACGGGGCCTCAGTTTAACATTGCATCTGAAATACAGCATCTCTGACAGTGCAGCGTGTCCTCAGTATTTCACTATAGTGTCAGCATAGCTTATGTGCTCAAGTCTCTGGAATGGGAACCCACAACCTTCTGACACAGATGCAAGAATGCTGCCAAGGCAAGACTGACATCTTTTGCATTCCTGAATGCACATGTGCCGTAGATGATCACTATTTTGGGAGCCTGGTCCACAGGCCCACATTTATGGATGGGAATGAGCTAAGACTGGGCTACCACCTCTCCCCTCAGTGCTCCTCCTCTTATGTTGTTTGTGGGACCTTTGCACAAATTGCTTGGTACATTTGCCTACAAAACAAAAGTGAATACTTTTAAAATAACTCATTGGCTGTAAATCACTTTGGGACCTCCTGAGAATGTGAAAGGCACTAAATAAATGCAAGTTTTTTCTTTTTCTTTATCCCAGTCTTTCTTGGGATAGTTAAAATCATCCTATATTATTGCCCAGTTCTTGTTTTTCTCTCTAAACTGTTTACAGATATCCACCTCTATCTCATCTCCACTGTTTGGTAGCTTGTACTGCACATTGAGAATGGTACCGCTTACCCTTCTGCTCCTTAACTCTGTACATGCAGATTCTAGTTCAACACAAATCACAGAATCACAGAAACCCCACAGTGCAGATAGAGGCCATTTCGGCCCATCGAGCCTGCACCGACACATATCCCACCCGATCCCCGTAACCCCTACACCAACACATATCCCACCCTATCCCCGTAACCCCACGTATTTAATCCCCCTAACACTAAGGGTCAATTTATCATAGCCAATCAACCTAACCCGCACATCTTTGGACTGTGGGAGGAAACTGGAGCACCCGGAGGAAACCCACGCAAACACGGGGAGAATGTGCAAACTCCACACAGACAGTCGCCCGAGGCCGGATTCGAACCCGGGTCCCTGGCGCTGTGAGGCAACAGTGCTAACCACTATGCCACCGTCCTGCCCTAAATCCCTAGAACGACCTCACGTTCTACTGCTGTGATCAAATCTTTTATTAATCCTGATAAAGTTCTAACAAGGAATATTAAATTTCCAGTCCAAACCTAAACGATAGGTACAATGTCACATCCTTCCATAATTATTAATACTTCTAAGTCTCTAATTTTGTTGTGAATGCTTTGTGCATTCACATACATACTGGTAAATCCTGACTCCCAAGTTTTCTCATTTAACTTTTTCAAATCCCTTGCCCCTTCTACAAGTGTTTTCTTTATCTCTTGCTACTTCAAAGCCTTTCGCTTTTCCATTCTCCTTGTAATATTTTTTCAATATTTAAGCTGCTATTCCAATAGCTTTATTAATCCCTCTCTCCCTATCTAGACTCAAGCCTAGATTTTTCCCAAGTTCCTGCTGTACTAGTTTAAGTTCTCCGTCATTGCTTTATTTACCCTCTCCGCAAGTACATTTCAGTTCAAATGAAAGCTATTCCTTCGGTATGGTCTTCCTTAGTTCCAGAACTTGCTCCAGTGCCCCCAGAATGTGAACCCTTCCCTCCTGCACCAGACCTGCAGCCATGCTTTAACCTGTGTAATCTGCCTTTCCTTGACCTGTCCAGTTTGTGACATGGGAAGCAGTATGAGGATTACTACTCTTGAGGTCTTGTTTTTCAATCTAGTGCCTAGCTCCTTAAAGTACCTTTGCAGTAGCTCAAATGTACATCTACCTATTCCAACATGAACCTAGACTATTAATTGTTCTCCCTCACTTCCCAGAACTTTTACCATCTGTCCTATGATATCCTTCATCCTAGTACCCAACATAACCTTCAGGACACATGGTTCACTGCAAAAAAGACTGGCAATTCCCCTGATTATAGAATCGCCCACCATTACCATCCTCCTATCCTTGTGGTCCATTCCTTTTATCCCCCCATAGGAAATCATTTTCTCCATAGTGCCACAGTGTTATATGTGAAGAGGTGATCTCTTAAAGGGATTTGACATCACTTTTTTACAACAGCAATCTTACATTAAATTTGGGGTTTGTTTTCAAATCATTCCTATCATAGGTTTTAATGCCTAAAGATGAAAGGGATCAGTGAAGACCTGCCACAAAGATCACTTGGGACCAGAGCTAGACTGCCTTCACCCACAATTATGTCGTTAACCACATCTGCAGCTTTTGGCATACCTACCTAATAATGGCCAAGGGAGCTGCCTCTGTAAGTCAGCAGGGAGACAGTTATGGAGCTGAGCTATCTGATGCAAAGACATCAGCAGACAACCAGCGTCAGAGGCACAGCACTGCTAGTGGCAGTTGAAGTCACCTCTTTGCTCAACTGTTATGATTGTGTCTCTTTCCAGGCTAGCATAGGGAACATATGCAATATCAACCAATTGGCTGCCTACAGGTGTGCTAGTGATTAATGCATTGTTCAGCAAGGTCAGCACTTAAAGTGTCTTTCTCACTGACACAATTTTATCACATTGCTGAATTCTCCAATGTCTGATAGCATCCATGTGGCCAATGAACACCAGATACAATCTCATCATCTACATGAACCAAAAGGGATACCACTTCATCAATGTTCAGCTGGTTAGGAACACCAGATTATGTCCACTTTCCAAGCAGTCACAATGCTTTCATTCTAAGACAATCATCTGTGCCATTCTTAATGGAGGGCAAAGGCAGCTTGCAAGTGTTGCATCTGGGAGACCAAGGCTACCCTCTTCATCAAGGGTTAATGCTCCAGCCACATACAGAAATAGGATGCATATACAACAACACCTACAAAGCTACTAGAGTCATTATAGACCATATCATTGGCATCTTGAAGAAGTGCTTCAGATAGTTCAACAGATCAAGGTTCTCCTCACAGAGTACCCAGCTATAGTCTTTAAGAACATCATGGTTGTGCTGTAAGCTGCACAATTTTGCAATACAAAGAGGTCTAACCATGAGAAGGTATTCACCCCACAAGGTCAGAGCAGAATGCAGAAACATTCCTGCAGCCAAGAAGACTATTG
Organism: Somniosus microcephalus; assembly: GCF_052327205.1. Taxonomy (NCBI): domain Eukaryota; kingdom Metazoa; phylum Chordata; class Chondrichthyes; order Squaliformes; family Somniosidae; genus Somniosus; species Somniosus microcephalus. The sequence continues at coordinate 115,448,243 of NC_140993.1, read as the reverse complement.
CAGCACATTCTCGTATCTGTCTAAGCATTCACAAGGGATCCACTGCCTGGGCCTAGGACCTCTACCACTGCAGTTTCCATTGGTGATGCCCTGGGAGTTGGCACACATTCCATGGAAGACTACAGTGACAAGCAGCCTTCCTGTACCTCATGGGCTTACTTAGTAAGCAGTGAAAGAGTTTTGTTTGGGGCAGGCAGCAATTTGTGGCATGTATCTTGGTCCATCAACCTGCTATTTGCTACTATTTGGTAGGCTTACATTGGCAGCTTTCTTAAGATCTTCCATCTTCTTCTGCATCTTCCTCCAATATATGCTGCTACGCTGACCTCAGTGAAGGGTGGGTTGATGTGCCAAAGAGGGCAATCATCCTCGCTTCCACTTCATGGACCATCGCTTCTACTTTGCTATCCATAAAATTAAGGCCTAAAAATTTGGTTGATTTGCGTTCCCGTTAGCGCCCTAAGGGCGCTAACAGTGCGCAAAGCAACTGGCGCCTGAGCACGGCGCCGCCAACCCATCCCGTGAAATTCAGCAGGAGGTTTGCGGCAGCGGTAACCATTAGTGCCCCGTGGTGCTGCGCCACCGGCAATGATGTCATCGCCGTGCGCAGCGCCCCGACCGCGATCTTCAGTAGCGCTCCCTGACTTACTCCCAGACACTATGTCCAACGGGTTCAGGGGGCCTACCTGCGGCCGGGGCAGTGCAAATTAAAGGGGAGATGCTGAGTGGCCATTTTCGTTGCTAGATGCCTGCCAGCACCTGCCCCCTCTGTCATCCCTGGCCTTCTCTGCAGCTCCCCCGCAGGGTGCCGGCTGCGCTCCATGAGCCCAGCACTTCTCTTGAGTGACGGGCTCTTTTGCCGGCACTCCGATCCCTGGTGACCCAGCTGGGCCCCGGGTTACGCTGCGCTAGGCCCCTCCCCTTTAATAAGGGGAGGAAGGCATGCAGCTAAAAGTAGCTAGCGAAGTTAGCGCCCCAAAGGGGGTGCGACCCAATTTTCCCCCCTAAGGGTTTAGTTCCTGGAGAACTCCATAAATTATGCAGAGACTTGGATTGCTGGCTGAATATGATTCCTGGCCTCCTAGTGTAGAGATTAAGCCAATCAGTAGCTTATCGCTAGTCTTTCAAATAATCAGGATCGACTGCAAACCAATATGGCGGGTATATTGTGTTTAATCAGAGTTTAAGACAGAATAACATGCTAGTTATGCAGCAAAAGCATATGACCGTGTCAAGCAGCTGGTACTGGGGAGTCCCGATCGGACTTGGAAAGCACTTGGAAAGCAGTGACAGGATCGAACAAAGTCAACATGGATTTACAAAAGGTAAATCATGCTTGATTAATCTACTGGAATTTTTTGAGGATGTAACTGGTAAAATAGATAAGGGAGAACCAGTGGATGTGGTGTGTTTGGACTTTCAGAAGGCTTTCGATAAGGTCCCGCATAAGAGATTAGCGTGCAAAATTAAAGCACGTGGGATTGGGGGCAAGGTATTGACTTGGATAGAGAACTGGTTGGCAGATAGAAAGCAAAGAGTTGGAATAAACGAGTCGTTTTCCGAGTGGCAGGCAGTGACTAGTGGGGTACCGCAGGGATCGGCCCTAGGACCCCAGCTATTCACGATATATATTAATGATCTGGACGAGGGAATTGGATGTAATATCTCCAAATTTGCAGATGACACAAAGCTGGGTGGGAGGGTGTGCTGTGAGGAGGATGTCGTGAAACTCCAGTACGATTTGGACAGGCTGGGTGATTGGGCAGAAACATGGCAAATGCACTATAATGTGGATAAATGTGAGGTTATCCACTTTGGTGGCAAAAACAGGAAGGCAGATTATTATTTGAATGGCAATAGATTGGGAGAAGGGGAAGTGCAAAGAGACCTGGGTGTCCTTGTGCACCAGTTGCTGAAGGTAAGCATGCAGGTGCAGCAGGCGGTTAAGAAGGCAAATGGTATGTTGGCCTTCGTAGCAAGAGGGTTCGAGTACAGGAACAAGGATGTCTTGCTGCAGTTGTACAGGGCCTTGGTGAGACCGCACCTTGAGTATTGTGTGCCGTTTTGGTCGCCTTATCTGAGGAAGGATGTTCTTGCCATGGAGGGAGTGCAGCGAAGATTCACCAGGCTGATACCTGGGATGGCAGGAATGACGTATGAGGAGAGATTGTGTCGATTGGGTTTATACTCACTGGAGTTTAGAAGATTGAGAGGGGATCTCATCGAAACCTATAAAATTCTGTCAGGCCTGATGTTCCCGATGGCCGGGGAGTCCAGAACTAGGGGTCATAATCTAAGGATAAAGGGTAAGCCATTTAGGACTGAGATGAGGAGGAATTTCTTCACCCAGAGAGTGGTGAACCTGTGAAATTCTCTGCCACAGAGGGCGGTGGAGGCCAGTTCATTAAATATATTCAAGAAGGAGTTGGATATATTTCTTAAGGCTAAAGGGATCAAGGGATATGGGGAGAAGGCAGGGACAGGGTACTGAATTTGGATGATCAGCCATGATCTCATTGAATGGCGGAGCAGGCTCAAGGGGCCGAATGGCTTACTCCTGCTCCTATCTTCTATGTTTCTATGGACAGATGGCTGGCGTGTGTGAACAGTTCCCTGGCTTGCGGCCTCTCTTCCTCTTGTCTAGAACCTCCGAGTTGGTGAGCATGGGATCACTCTTGAAAGAGCATTCAACCAGCCTAACTTCTGCTTGGCTCTTCCCTCCACTGTCTGTGTGGGCAAGCCCTCAGGGTGTTACTTTTATTCTCTTTCTAGGGGCAGGCCTGAGGCCAAATTATTGACAAGACCATTTAACCTACAGAGGTTCCCCTAAAACCTCAGTACCCAACGTGGCGTTGAGTTTCTTGTCTCGATTTTTGGATGAAAGCTTCCCCTACAGGGGTCTCATGATCTCAGCCAATTTGTCTTATTGTTTAATTTTTCTGAAGGTTCTTCCTTTGGAATTTGTGTCTTATCTCCCTGGTCCCTAACATCCCGGGTACAATTGGTACTAGGCCTGGCCTTGTACTCTTTCAATCAGGAGGCCCAAGCCAGAACTGTCCCACTTTAGCTGGTCGTTATCTCACTTTCATCCAGCAAATGGCTCCATCCTAAGATGGATACCTTAACTTCCCCAAATTCCTTTCATTCTATGTCTTTTATACTAATTAACTTTTAATTATCTTCACAAGCAGTTTTGTTATGTTAACTCCAATTCCTACCTTAGCATTATATCATGGTTATTAGTAATAATAGAAGAAACATAGGCAATTGAGCCTTAGTTGGTCCAATTAGAGATACATAAACAAGTTGAAATCCCAACTTGAAAACAGCAGATAGTTAGCTTGGAAACAAGATTATTTATGACCGTCACACTGCAGAATGCTATAACATCCGCAGAGAACCAAAACACAAGCAGATTCTAAGCATCTATCCAGTTATTCTAATACTAGTCTGAAGAGACTTTTTCTCTCCAGTTCTAAACCATCGTGTAAACACAGTGGCCCAGAAATTCGGGTTGGAGGCTTCCCGCGGGTGCAAGCCTCCAACCTGCACTTAGCTAGCACACTGGCCGTTGTGCTATGGGCACGCGTGGTATTCCGATCCTGGGCCTGCTCCAACTGCCAGCGCACAGTGCTTGCGTATCCCAGGAGCGCAGTTAGTTTGAAGCGTCCCCTGGGATCACGTGGGCCATGGAGAGCCAATGTTTGCAGGGAATGCTTCATTCATAAATTTGACAGGAAGAGCTGTCAAACCTATAAATACTATAAGCCCCAAAACATAACTAAAACTTCAAATACATTTTTAAAAACATCACATTTTTAAAATAACTATAAATTACATGAAATAACTGTTTTAAACAATAATTTAAATTTTTGAAAAAATTAATTACATTTTCTAACGGGGCTAAAAATAAACTTACCTTTAAAGTATTTAAAAATAATAAACCTGTGGAAAAAATGTTTTCATTTTAATTAATTCACCACTTACCTTGTTAAAAGCAGGCCGTGCGCCTGCTTTTTAAAAGTGTAACTGCTGGAGACTTACCCTCCCGGAGAAAGCTGCAAAAAAAAGGTAAGTTCGATGCGCACGCGCTGCCTCTCCGGCGCACGCTTTCCACCTGTCAACCCCTTCTTTCAGGGGAACGGAAGTTCCGGTTTCCCGTGCATGCACGATACCGGCACTTTCGTTGGGCCTACTCGTGAGTACCCAGCGCGTACTCACCCGTGGAGACCCGAATTTCTGGGCCCATGTTATTCGTATCACAATTTTGTTTGCATAGCCATATACATTTTGATTTCTAACATACTCCCCACCTCGAGAGGGAGAAAGCTCTATTGCAACCTCTCATTTACGATTTTGCATACATTGGGCTGGATTTTAACTCAGGTGCGGGATGGTGTCGTATTATCCACATTTCGTGTTATCCACCCGAATCTAAATGGATGTGGGAGATTGATGCAATTTTAACTTAATTGTCCAATTGATTTCCAACGTGTGGGAACCCTTGGCAAATGAGTTTTTCCTGACTGAAAGTCGCCTCCGATGACATCACCATTGCTGCTGCATTTAGGGTCTGCAACAAGCCTTGCTTCTTCTGCAGACTGCCAACCTTTTGCCCTTTCATGCTAGAGGGACCTGGAGGCAGAATGACCAGCGAGAGACCTAGGTCTGCTCCCAGGTTTGATTATGTGGCCCTACAAGCTTTAGTTGAGGGAGCAAGAGCTCATAAAGAGGTGCTCTTCCCTTCTTCATGGAGGAAGAAGCCTCCCCAGCAGACCAAGGCTGTGTGGATCCAGGTGGCAGAGGAGGTCAACTCATTATCAGTACCCCGCAGAACCTGGATTCAGTGCAGGAAGAGATTTCATGACCTTCTGCGCACTGGAAAAGTGAGTATGAATTTCCCATCACCCTCAATCTGATCCCCATTGCCTCTCCTCACCAGCACTCAGCTTTAGCAATCTCTTCCTCCACATCCCACTTGACACTGACATCCATGCACCCTTACCCATTCCCTTTCTCTCTATGGTCACATTCACATAACTATTCGACTATGCAGCCCTCACACTCCCTATCACTGTGATGCTATGAAAACAACTGACAACACACAGGGAGGGCCCTTGGTCTTGCCACCTCACTCCATCTTTGTCCCCTTCTAAGTATCTATGCTATGGAATCTCTACACTCCTTCATTCTCACTCAACCTCCACTTGTATCACAACCTCATTGCAGGAAAAGAGAGCTCACAATAAGCGAGAAAGAGCGAGGACAGGAGGAGGGCCACCCTCACTAGCCCATCTCACCCCCTGGGCGGAGGCGGTCCTGGAGATTGTAGGAGTGGAGGAAGATGCGCATGTGGGGGATGGACAGACGGGTGCATCACAGCAAGCTGGTGACAGAATAGTTTTCCATCTCTCTCACTGACATTGCATGAGTCGCTGATAATGATTCTGAAGCTCTAACAGATTGACTTATGATCATCTGCAATATGCAATGTGCATGTAGCCTTGGCATCACATCTCTGGCTCTTTCCTTTACTCCCCCACAGGACCATCGCAAGCAGCCGTCCCCACTAGCCAGGAGGAAGAGCCTGAGCATCCAGACTCCTCAGAGGAAGCTGCAACCTCTGAGGGCGCAGCGTCAGCAGAATTCAGCGCACCCAGCACCAGCACAGACACTCACACCTCGGTGGGACCATCGCGAGATAGAGTAGTGTTGTCACCTGGTGTATCACAGCTCACAAGTGAGCATCAGCAGATGGTGGAGACAGGGACAGCAGCCGAGAGTCCTAGTCGGAGGGCGCAGGACTTTGCCAGCTCGGCTCAGCTGCATGTCGACCCTCTACCTCTGGGTCCATCTATAAGATCAGCGGTGCTGGAACTCCATGCACAGATGCAGGAGTCTCTGGCAGGTTTTGTCTCCAGGGTCGCTGCGTGTGTGGAGCGAATGGAGGAGTCCATAGCGAACATGAGCAGAGCCTTTGTGGAGTCATTGGCGCATCAACCCATCACCATGGAAAGGATGGCAACCTCCATGGAGGTGATAAGTTGCCAGAGTGCAGAAAACATGGTGAGTGTTCATAATAGAATGACATCTCTGGAGGAGCAATGGTCATCTATTGAACAGAGAAACCAGACCTTCATGGAAGTCCTTAGTAGGACTGCCAGTACAGATACAGGTCCCCATGGCCCCCTGATGTGCAGCAAGGTGCTCTCAAGCCACTTGCAAGCGCTGACCCCTTCTGGCCTGTGCAGCTTCAGGTGGGTTAGCAGCAGCCTGGCGCTCCTGTTGCTGCTGCTGTTGTTTGTGCAGCTGTTGTTCCTGGTTCTGCTGGTGCCGCAGCTGGTGCTCGAGCTCATCTAATGCCCAGAAGGGAAGGAAATAAATGGCTCCCGTGCTTCTGGTATATGCCTCAGTTGAGCAAGCGCTCAGTGAAGGTGGTGAGAGGGGTTTCCCAGGAGGTCACACTGGAGATGAGTGTCAGGCACTAAACTTCCACAGGTGTGGTTAAGCCGTCTAAAAGTTCCCCCAGACCTGAGAACACTAAGTCCTGCCACCTGCAAATGATGGCTGATCAAATCTCCTTTTTAATGGTTGACCTGCAATTGATAGTCAGCAATCCAATAGTGCTCCCGCCAGGTTTCACCGTCGTGTTTCCCACCAGGCATGTTTAACGTGGGAAAAGGGTTAAATTCGCAAGTGTTGGATCCGTGGTTCAGTGGATATGCTATTATTAAATAATCACACGGATGCTGTACATTAACAAATAACAGGTCTTTACTGGAGGAGGGTAATCTCTAGACTGGGGGTACAGAGGCATGCGCAAAGCTTATATACCAGTGTGGTCACTGCCGGTACTACAGTATACAGGAGCTGTAAAAGTAGTTCTGACTTAAAGGCACATACACTACAATTCCTCCCCTTTTAGATTAGTAATACCCCTAATATTCAAATAACAATTAACATTTCAACATGTACATTAAACAACAAAAGTCCATTTATAGATTCGGTCTTTGGGGCGGCTTCCTGACCCTTTCGGGATAGCGCCTTTCCAGAGGTTCTTGTTCTTGGTGCAGAGGCGATTCTGACCCCTTTTCATCGGGTAGTTCATCGGGTTCCACTGCTACTGGGTCTGAAGTAGATGCTACCGGTATGTCGGGTTCATCCCCAGGTATTCGAGACATGGGGTTGATGCGTTCCTGTGACACTAAGATCTGATCGACGTGGCGTCTCACAATGTTCTCCCCGACATCCACTGTGTACATTAATGGCCCCTGCCTTGTACATATCGTTCCGGGTTGCCACTTCTCTGTTCGATAGTCACGGGCCAAGACTGGTTGCCCTACATTGAAGCTCCTTGTCGGCTTCTCATTGATGTGCTAGAATTGTTTGTCCTCAACATTTCTTCGCACATTTGGTCTGAGCAAGTCCAGACGAGATCGCAACCTTCGGTTAAAGAACATCATGGCCGGGGTCTGGTTGGTAACTGCATGTGTCGTGTTTCGGTAGGCTAATAAGAAATTGTCCATCTTATGCTGTAGTGGAATTTCATCGTCGCACATGGCCTTTATCGCCTTCTTAAAGGTTTGTACGAACCTCTCAGCCAATCCATTTGTGGCTGGATGATACGGGGCGGATGTGTAATGCCTTACCCCATTCCTTTTCATGAATTTTTGGAACTCGTCGGACACAAACTGTGGTCCATTATCAGAGCAAATCTGCTCTGGCAAACCGTTTCTGGCAAATATGGTCCGTAGGACTGCAATCATTTTCTCTGTAGTGGTTGAAGACATTTTTTCACCTCAGGCCACTTTGAATGAGCATCCACTGCTATTAAGAACATTGAGTCCATGAATGGACCAGCGAAATCAATATGCACCCGTTGCCATGGAGAGGAGGGCCACTCCCATGGGTGTAGAGGGGCATGTGGTGGTGCATTTTGGACCTTCTGGCATCCTAAGCAGCTCTTAGTTAGGTCTTCAATTTGTTGATCGATTCCCGGCCACCACACATAAGCCCTAGCAAGGCTTTTCATTTTCACTCCCCGCAGATGACCTTCATGTAGCTCATTTAGCACTCTCTCCCTTAACTTGGGTGGAATCACCACTCTGGATCCACACATCACTGTCCCCTGGCATACTGACAGCTGTTCTCTTCTGGATGAGAATGCTGGCAACAGTGAGTCACCATGTGTTGGCCATCCCCTCACCGTCAATTCATATACCCGTGACAGCGTCGGATCATTGTGGGTCTCCTTCTCTATATCCGCGTTTGTTACTGGCAATCGTTCAATTATTGACGAATAAAATATCTCGATAGGGTCCACTGCTGGTGCTTCCTCCACAGTAGGCAGTGGCAGGCGCGATAGCCCATCAGAGTTCCCATGCTGTTTCGTGCCTTTATATTCTATTTCATATTGATTCGCCCCTAGAAACAGGGACCATCTTTGTAACCGCTGTGCAGTCATCACTGGAACGCCCTTCCTAGGATTAAAGATGGAGACAAGTGGTTGGTGGTCAGTCAGCAAGGTGAACTTCTGCCCATGCAGATAGTGGTTGAATTTTTTTACTCCCCATACTAGGCTGAGGGCCTCCCTGTCAATCTGGGCGTAGTTGCGCTCGGCTGAGGTTAGTGACCGAGACGCAAAGGCCACTGGCCTCTCCAACCCATCAGGGAATTTGTGCGACAGCACCGCTCCAATACCATAGGGTGATGCATCACATGCCAAACGAATTGGTAGTGCTGGGTTGAAATGGGCCAACACCTCTTTTGATGTGATCAATTCTTTACACTTCTGGAAAGCTCATCTACGTTCGTCATCCCACTTCCATGGTACCCCTGTTTGCAGTAGGGTGTTCAGCGGGTGTAATACCGTAGACAAATTTGGTAAGAACTTGTGGTAGTAGTTTACCAGCCCGAGGAACGACCTCAGTTGTGACACATTTTCTGGTGCTGGAGCCTTGACTACTGCTTCAATCTTGTCAGGGGACTTATGTAACCCCTCTTCATCGATGACGTGGCCACAATACGAGATCTGTTTCTGGAAAAACTCGCACTTGTGGCGATTAGCTCATAGCCCATACTCCTTTAATCTGGTGAGCACCTTCTCCAAGTTGGCGAGGTGATCACCGTCATTTTCGCCCGTGACCAAGATGTCATCCAAATAACACTGGGTCCCTGGAATCCCTTGCAGGACCTGATCCATCGCCCTTTGCCAGATAGCCGGAGCCGAGGCTACTCCAAACACCAGCCGGTTGTATTGATAGAGACCTTTATGAGTGTTGATCGTAAGGTAATGTTTCGAAGCTTCTTCTACCTCCATTTGCAAGTACGCCTGGGCTAGATCAATTTTGGTGAAGCGTTTACCTCCAGATAGCGAGGCGAAAATATCCTCAATTCGTGGAAGCGGATATTGCACCGCGTGAAGGACTGGGTTCACTGTCACCTTAAAATCCCCACAGATGCGGACCTTCTTTGGTTCCCCAGGCGTATTACTCAATGACCTCTTCATTACAGGAACGATGGGTGTAGCCCACTCGCTCCAGTCCACTTTGGACAGTACTCCTGAACATTCCAACCCTTCCAGCTCTGCTTCAACAGCTGGTCTGATCGCATAAGGCACTGGTCTGGCCTTCAGAAACTTTGGGCTTGCATTTTCCTCTATTTTAATCGTTGCTGTTATTCCTTTTAGTGTTCCTAGTCCCTCCTGGAACACTTCTTTTGCGTCAGTTAGCATTTTTGACAGTCGGCCAGGTGTGACGTCATCATCCTTTTTGGCCTCAACCTTCAGTGCCTGTATGGAATGCCAATCTAATTGTATCTTCCGGATCCATTCACATCCTAACAGTGGTGGTCCTCCATTTGGCAATACATATATATCCATTTTAGGTATTTCCTGGCCTTTATATATCACTTTCACCCTTATTTTTCCTTTGGGGTAGACTTTTTGCCCCGTATACGTCTTCAAAACAATCTCTGTAGCTTTCAAGGGTATGTGTGAAAATAGCCGCTTGTAGTCTCTTTGATTTATGACTGTAAGAGCTGACCCTGTGTCCAATTCCATTTCCACTTGGACTCCGTCTATCTTGAGTGTAACCCAGATAGTCTGGTGATCCTCCATTTTGGTTACCTTATGTAGTTTCAGACAACCCAGCTCCTTGCTTCCGGAGTCTGTGTCACTTTTCTGTTCATCTGAACCACTGTCCATCACCTGGTGTACCTTTTTGTACTTCTCCTGTGGAGATTTCTTACTGTTGGTTTTCTTCCCAGACCTGCAAACTCTTGCTATGTGTCCTGCTTTCCCACACTGTCTGCACACTTGGTCCTTGAACCAACAATCTTTCTGGTCATGTGTTGTTCTGCCGCAGCGATAGCACTTCCCTGTTCCATAGGACATTTCATTGGTGCCATATTCTTGCGGTCTCCGTTGTATCTCTGCAGCGCCCCTTGCGGCTGCTTCGTGTGATACTGCCATACTGAAAGCTTTGTCCAGCGTAAGGTCCTTTTCTGATAGAAGCCGTTTCTGGGTTCCTTCACTTTGTAGCCCACACACAAACTTGTCCCTTAACGTGTCTGCTAGTCCCGCTCCAAACTGGCAGTGTTTCGGTAGCTTGCGCAGTTCCGTTAGGTACTCAGCATTGCTTTTGTCTTTGTGTTGGTTCCTTTTATGGAACTTAAATCGTTCTGCTATCAGCAGCGGTGTGGGGTTTAAGTGGTCCTGTAGGATTTCTACTATGCTTTCAAAATTCTTGTTTACCGGCTTCTCTGGGGATATTAGATTTCGCAGTAACCCATAAGTTTTTGCACCCATGGAATTTAACAGAACCAGTGCTTTATTAGCATCTGGCACTTCATTTGCCCTGCAGTACACCTCAATACGTTCCACATATGTCGCCCAATCTTCGACTTCATTGTCGAACGTAGAGATACTGCCACTCTTCGGCATCCTTGGGTGTGCGTTAACTATCACAAATGGCACCTCCCACGCTTCCCCTTCTTCTCCGCTGGCACAAAATGGCATCTCCCGCGCTTTCCTTCCTTCCCACGCTCACCCTTCTTCTCCGCTGCGGCTTCTAAAAATGGCGTCTCCCGTGCTCTTCCTTCTTCTCCGCGGCTCAATGGCGTCGCCCGCGCTCTCCCTTCTTCTCCGCGGCTCAATGGCGCTTCCCACGCTCTTCCTTCTTCTCCGCGGCTCAATGGCGTCTCCCCTTTCTTCGCCCCATGGACCCTGTTCCGCCCGTGAGCACTGGCTGTGCTCTGCGCGTTCTTCTTTTTATATTTTTCGACGCCGCTCAGTCTAGAACCCGACTGTTTCTTACCCTCTCTCTCTCCGGTTTGTTTTATTTTCCTTGACGTCGCTCGGTGTTCAACCCCCGGCTGCGCCCTGCGCTCTTCACCCTCTGTCTTACCCCGTCGACGCTGCTCGGCTCTCTCTCCGCCGTCGGTTGGCTCCAGCCGCCGCTGCTCGGGAAGGGTCTGCGCTGGACCTGTCGTCGGTCTCTTACTGCTCGTTGTGGCTGGGGAACCAAGCCCGACTCTCCACAGCCTCCCCTGCGAAGTTGGATCTCTGCCTGACTGCTGGGCGGTTGCTCGTGGTCAACGCCCGTGTTCCTGGCCTCGACTTTTTTTTTTATGTTGCAGGTAGATTCGAATCGACACTCGTCGCCACTGTTGGATCCGTGGTTCAGTGGATATGCTATTATTAAATAATCACATGGATGCTGTACATTAACAAGTAACAGGTCTTTACTGGAGGAGGGTAATCTTTAGACTGGGGGTACAGAGGCATGCACAAAGCTTATATACCGGTGTGGTCACTGCCGGTACTACAGTATACAGGAGCTGTAAAAGTAGTTCTGACTTAAAGGCACATGCACTACAGCAAGGGCCTTTCAAAATAGGATTATAGAGGTTATTTAGTGCTTGTTAAGGGTCTTAACGACCTATCCCGCCTGTTGGAGGCGGGACAGAGTCGGGACCATTAGACATGACTGAGTTAAAGTTGCTTGGAGTCGGGAACCAGGCGGGGGGGAGGGGGTTCCGCCCGCCAGTTTTCGCGATTTTAACCCCCCACACGCCTCCAATCATGCCTTCGCGGCCCGTTGAAAATCGAGCCCATTGTGTCAGCTCTAAATTGTTAGTTCGATGGTTCAATTGAAGGGTCAGACGTTTCAAATAGCAAGACATCTTAATAAGGACTATTAAGACCAGACACTGGGCAACCACAAGGCCTGCTGATATCATGTGGGCCCAGGGATGCTCGCTGGCATTAGAGGCTACTTCTCAGCACTCGTGGTTCCCTTATTAACTTATTGCTTTCTCAACTTGGGTATTAGCTAGTAGGGAGACTCAGAAATGAAGATTTCCCCCTCTCTTACAGTCCACTCCTTTGAGGGGGAGGAGCAACCTCTGACCCCTCACTCAAATTCAATTCATTGTTCCGGAGTTCCAATTCTGCTCCACCTGGGGTATCCTCTTCTATCTTTCCTGATCTTATCCTGCCTGGGGTCTCCTCTACGTTGCTTCGGATCTTCTCTTTCAGTGTGCTCAATTAATTTGTTAGTGCTTGTTAACATAGAAACATAGAAACATAGAAGATAAGAGCAGGAGTAGGCCATTCGACCCCTCGACCCTGCTCCGCCATTCAATGAGATCATGGCTGATCATCCAAATTCAGCACCCTGTTCCTGCCTTCTCTCCGTATCCCTTGATCCCTTTAGCCTTAAGAAATATATCTAACTCATTCTTGAATATATTTAATGAATTGGCCTCAACTGCCTTCTTTGGTAGAGAATTCCACAGGTTCACCAATCTCTGGGTGAAGAAATTCCTCCTCATCTCTGTCCTAAATGGCTTACCCCTTATCCTTAGACTGTGACCCCTGGTTCTGGACTCCCCGACCATCGGGAAAATCCTTCCAGCATCTAGTCTGTCTAGTCCTGTTAGAATTTTATAAGTTTCGATGAGATCCCCTCTCATTCTTCTAAACTCCAGCGAGTACAAGCCCAATCGACCCAATCTCTCCTCGTACGTCATTCCTGCCGTCCCAGGTATCAGCCTGGTGAATCTTCGCTGCACTCCTTCCATGGCAAGAACATCCTCAGATAAGGCGACCAAAACTGCACACAATACTCAAGATGTGGTCTCACCAAGGCCCTGTACAACTGCAGCAAGACATCCTTGTTCCTGTACTCAAACCCTCTCGCTACAAAGGCCAACATACCATTTGCCTTCTTAACCGCCTGCTGCACCTGCATGCTTATTTCAGCGACTGGTGCACAAGGACGCCCGGGTCTCGTTGCACTTCCCCTTCTCCCAATCTACTGCCATTCAGATAAAACTCTGCCTTCCTGTTTTTGACACCAAAGTGGATAACCTCGCATTTATCCACGTTATATTGCATCTGCCATGCTTCTGCCCAATCATCCAACCTGTCCAAATCATCCTGGAGTTTCTCGGCATCCTCCTCACAGCACACACGCCCACCCAGCTTTGTGTCGTCTGCAAACTTGGAGATATTACATCTAGTTCCCTCGTCCAGATCATTAATATATATTGTGAATAGCTGGGGTCCAAGGACCGATCCCTGCGGTACCCCACTAGTCACTGCCTGCCACTCGGAAAAAGAGCCGTTTATTCCAACTCTTTGCTTTCTGTCTGCCAATCAGTTCTCTATCCAAGTCAGTACCTTTCCCCAATCCCATGTGCCTTAATTTTACACGCTAATCTCTTATGCGGGACCTTACCGAAAGCTGTTTGAAAATCCAAATACACCACATCCACTGGTTCTCCCTTATCTATTTTACCAGTTACATCCTCAAAAAATTCCAGTAGATTAGTCAAGCACGATTTACCTTTTGTAAATCCATGTTGACTTTGTCCGATCAGGTCACTTTTTTCCAAGTGCTCTGCTATTACATCATTTATAATGGACTCTAGCATTTTCCCCACTACCGATGTCAGGCTTACCGGTCTGTAATTCCCCGTTTTCTCTCTACCACCCTTTTTGGACAGTGGGCTAACATTAGCTACCCGCCAATCCATGGGTACTGTTCCAGAATCTATCAAATTTTGAAAGATGACCAGCAATGCATCTACTATTTCTAGGGCCACTTCCTTAAGTACCCTAGGATGTAGATTATCAGGCCCAGGGGATTTATCGGCCCTCAATCCCATCAATTTTCCTAACACCATTTCCCTACAAATACTGATTTCTATCAGTTCCTCCCTGTCATTAGACCCTATGTTCCCCGACCTGTTTGGGAGGTTATTTGTGTCCTCCTTTGTGAGGACAGAACCAAAGTATATATTTAATTGGTCTGCCGTTTCTTTGTACCCCATTATAAATTCCCCTGATTCTGACTGCAAGGGACCTACGCTTGACTTCACCAATCTTTTTCCCTTCACATATCTACAAAAGCTTTTACAGTCAGTATTTATGTTCCCTGCAAGCTTACTCACATACTCTATTTTCCCCCTCTTAATTAATCCCTTTGTCCGCCTTTGTTGAATCCTAAACTGCTCCCAATCCTCAGGTTTACTGCTTTTTCTGGCCAATTTATATGTCCTCTCCTTGGATCTTATGCTATCCCTAATTTCCCTTGTTAGCTGCAGTTGAGTCATCTTTTTTGTTTTATTTTTATGCCAAACTGGGATGAACAATTTCTGTAGTTCATCCATGCGATCTTTGAATGTTTGCCATTGCCCATCCACCGTCAACCCTTTGAGTAACATTCCCCAATCAATCCTACCCAACTCGCACCTCATACCATTGTAGTCTCCTTTATTTAAATTCAGGACCCTAGTCTCTGAGTCAACTATTTCACTCTCCATCTTAATGAACAATTCTATCATATTATGATCGCTCTGACCCAAGGGGCCTCGCACAACAAGATTGCTAATTAATTCTTTCTCATTACATAATACCCAGTCTAAGATGGCCTGATCTCTAGTTGGTTCCTCGACATATTGGTCCAGGAAACCATCCCGTATATACTCCAGGAATTCCTCCTCCACAGTATTGTTACTAATTTGGTTAGCCCAATGTATATATAGATTAATGTCACCCATGCTAACTGCTATGCCCTTATGGCACGCTTCTCTAATTTCCCATTTAATGCCATCCCCGACCTCTGCATTACTCTTTGGAGGTCTATATACCACTCCCACTAACGTTTTCTGCCCCTTGGTATTTTTCAGTTCTACCCATACAGATTCCACATCATCGGAGCTAATATCCTTCCTTTCAATTGTGTTAATCCCCTCTTTAACCAGCAATGCTACCCCACCTCCTTTTCCTTTTTACCTATCTTTCCTGAATATTGAATACCCCTGGATATTGAGTTCCCAGCCTTGGTCACCCTGGAACCATGTTTCCGTAATCCCAATCATATATTTGTTTACCTCTATTGATGCAGCTAATTCATCCACCATATTACGAATGCTCCTCGCATTAAGACACAAAGGCCTAGAAATTCAGTTGTTAGCGCCAGCCACTAGTGCCTTAAGAGGGCGAGAAGTGGGGCGCGAAGCAGCTAGCGCCCGGGCGCGGCGCGATTTGCGCCTCTCGCAAATTTGAGTCAAGAATTAGCGGTGGCACAAAACTGCAGTGCCCGCTCAGCTGCGCGCACAGATCCTGATGTAATTTCATGGTGCAATGCCCTTGGTGCGCCCCGAACCGGAACTTCAGTGGCGCTCCCCTTGTTTGCGCCTGGCACGCCCAGCGACTGCTTGAGTGGAACGGTTCCCAGTCTCTGTGGGGCTGGGGGGGCGCTATTTAAAGGGGACTCTTCCTTCATTCTTGGTGGCAGTCATTTTGTTCTGCTCCTTCTGTGTGAGAGAGAGAGATTTGGAGAGAGACAAAGGGAGAGAGGTTTCTGCTTTGACTCAGTGCTCGCACAGGTACTTCTGGCTTCAGGCCAGAGCTTTGCAGTTGGATTTATTTTTCAGTGCCATAGCCTTGAGTGGCCACATATAATGGGGGCTGCAATGGGTGGAAATGTTGGGTTTCTGCATTGCATTGAAAGGGCTCAGAGATGCCGAGAGAGAGTGCCAATCATGGCCAGACGGAGAAGGGCCAACAGGCGTCTGCACAGGAGGCCTTACCCTCCCAGGGTATACCGTCAGCACTTCTCCTACCTCAACATGTCTGAGGAGCAGTGCATTCGGAGGCTTCGATTCAGAAGGGAGGTGGTCACTGAGATCTGCCACCTGCTTCATAGAGATCTGCAGCCTCAGCTGAGGAGCAGGACGTCTCTGTCGGTGGCAGTGAAGGGGACAGTGGCTCTCAACTTCTATGCCACCGGCTCCTTCCAATCTGCTACTGGGGACATTGCCAATATATCCCATTTCGTGCTGCATTGCTGCATCCGCCAGGTCACGAATGCCCTCTTCAGAAGGAGACGTCAGTACATTTCCTTCCCCATGACCCTGGACAAGCAGCAGGAGCATGCAATGGGATTTGCCAGAATAGTGGGCTTCCCCATGGTCCAGGGTGCCATTGACTGCACGCATGTGGCTTTGCGGGCGCCTCTAGAGAATGCCGAGGATTACTGCAACCGGAAGGGCTACCATTCGCTGAACATGCAGTTGGTGTGTGACCACAGGCAGCTCATACTAGCTGTCAATGCCCGCTTTCCAGGCAACAGCCACAACGCCTTCATCCTGCGCCAGACTTCTGTGGCAGACATTTTCGAAGCCCCGGCTCACCCAGAAGGCTGGCTTCTCGGGGACAAGGGCTATCCTTTGTGCATCTGGCTGATGACTCCGCTCCGTGCGCCCACCACCCCTGCTGAAGAGCGATACAATGACAGCCATCAAGCGACCAGGGACATCATTGAGCACACAATTGGTGTGCTGAAGCAACAGTTCCGCTGTCTGGACCATTCCAGGGGAGCCCTACAGTACTCGCCTGAGCGAGTCTCCCATTTCGTTATAGTGTGCTGCGTGCTGCACAACCTGGCTATCCTCAGGACTCAGCCACTGCCAGCAGACATTGGAGGACCACCAGAGGAGGAGGAGGAGGAGGAGCACTAAGATGGGAGGGAGGCACAAAGTGCAAGGGCCGTCCGTCAGCGGCTTATTGCAAGTTGGTTCTAGGCCCCCTCTCAGGGAATGGCTTGTGCCATTGAAAGAACATGAATGGAGCCGTTCCGCAAACCCTGAGGCGGTCAAGGCAACAAATAGTTCAAAGTGCAAACATGGACAATCTGAATAAAGACAATGTTTTATTTAACCAACTCTGTGCCCTTCCCGCATGACAACCAAAGATAGAGAAACCCCCCAAAAAACAGTCAGACACATAACTGGCTCTCACAACCTGGAGAAAATGAACAAAACAGTTAAACAAAAATGACCATGATCCTCGGCCTTCATAAAAAACAAACACAACATTCTCGGCCTTCATAAAAAACAAACACAACATTCTCGGCCTTCATAAAAAACTCAACATTTTGCCACACCTCCTACTTTTTGGCCTGCGAGGGTGATCCACCTCGCTTGCGCGATTGGCCCCTTCCCACCCTGCAGCTCCTCCTCAGCAGGACCCCAGTGGCTGCAGCAAGGCTGGGGGAAGGCTGCTGAGGGTCAGATAGTGAGTCAGCAGATGCCCTTGGGGGACGGCCTGGACCAGCTCTGGGCCTGGAGGGCCCGGCTGCTGACTGCTCCAGCTCTGCTTGGGCGGCAGCAGTCTGTCCTACGGGTGGTGGCAGCTGCAGTGGAGGAGTGACAGTGTTGGCAACAGGAATGCTGCCAACCTGACAGAGCACAGGCACTCCCTGGTCGGCCGAGACACTGGCACTCGCACGGGTTAGCACTGAAGCATGCGCAGCAATCTGCTGAAGCACAGACTGCTGGGCTGCTGCAGCGCGGCGAGGGCCCCGGCGATTCCTGGCCGATCCAGCGAGGGTGGCAGCAGTTAGTGCCCGTGTGGCCCTGACCTGTGTCTGCATCAGACCAGCCAGTGAATGCATGGCACGACTAAGCACTTGGCTGGAAGCCGCATGTGATGCAGCGACGTCCTGCTGACTCCTGGCTTGTGATGCAGCGACGTCCTGCAGACTCCTGGCCTGTGATGCAGCGACCTCCTGCTGACTCCTGGCCTGTGATGCAGCGACCTCCTGCAGACTCCTGGCCTGTGCTGCCCCAAAGTCCTGCAGACTCCTGGCCTGTGCTGCCCTGAATTTCTCCAGACTCCTGGCCTGTGCTGCCCTGAATTCCTGCACACTCCTTGCCAGTGACTCTATGCAGTCAGGCATCCTTGCCACTGCAGCCATGAGCTCAATGTGCCTGCGCTGAGCCTGGGCACCCATTTCGCCAAGGAGCCACACCTCCTCTGTGCTTACTGTAGCAGGACTGGAGGCTGAACTCACCCTCCGGGGAGAAGGCCGCCAAGCTTCCCTACCCCTCCCGCGTTGCTGCAGCCCGCTGGGCCCCGGAGCTTCACCCTCATCAGACCCTTCCCCCCTGCTCCCCTCCAGGGAAGACGTGTCCCCATCATGGCCATGGGCTGCCTCGGCTGAGGGTGGTATTGATGGTCGGCTTCCCCTTCCGATTCACTCACAGTGCCAGCTTGAGGGCCCGCCTCCTCACCTGGCGAATCAGCATCTGAAAGCAGGGAGGCACAAGAGTTGCTTTAGAGTGAGGACAGGGCGGCAGCGAGGGAGGCATGAGTGCTGCAATGCACTGCATTGGTTCGAGAGTGGCAAAGCATGCTGGTGTGAGGCACAAGTGGAAAGAGAGAGGTCAAAAAGGTGATGACCTTACCATTGCTGTCCAGAACGGGGTCGGCATCTCCAGTGGCGACGGGGCCAATCAGCCGGCCTCCCATAATCCGCTTCACTCGCTGCTCCAGGTCGCTGAGGTCTTTAAGTTCAGGATGGCCTCCCCCGGTCCGTAGCTGCTGCCTCCTGTTGTGTGCCAGCTTGCCCTGCAAGAGAAAGGACGGGCTCTGAGTACAGTGTCAAGCCCTGATCTTGCCTGCACTGCCTCCCATGGTGGAATAGCCCTGACAGTGTCAAGCCCTCATCTTGCCTGCACTGCCTCCCATGGTGGAATAGCCCTGACAGTGTCAAGCCCTCATCTTGCCTGCACTGCCTCCCATGGTGGAATAGCCCTGACGGTGTCAAACCCTCATCTTGCCTGCACTGCCTCCCATGGTGGAATAACCCTGACAGTGTGTAAAGTGGTGAATGTGCATGTGATTTTCATGAGAGTCCCATAGGTGTTGGATGAGGGCTGGGCATTGGGGCTTTCAGGACCCTTTGGCCATAAAGTGATGTGCACATGCAGGGATGAAGAGGATACTGGAAAGGGTACTCACCCTGACAACCCGAGTGAGGTTGTTGAACTTCTTTCTGCATTGCGTGGGTGTCCTGGGGACCATGCTGCTGGAGGTCACTCTGTTTGCCACCTCCCTCCAAGCTTTCCTGTATTTGCTGGGCAGCAGCCTCCTGCCACTGTCAGGGAAGAGGATAGGTCACCTGCGCTCCACTGCGCCAACCAGAACCTTCAGGGCACCCTCACTAAAGCGCTGCGCTCGCTCCCTGGCCTTCTCCATGGTTGTGGGCGTGGCGTTGTCGAAGCAGGTCTGTCCAGGCCTAGATTCAGGGCTGCAGTGTGCAGGGCGTGGCTGCAAACCAAATCGACCCTCCCCCTTTAAGAGCTGACCGGCGCCAGCGTGTCTGCCTGCAATCGATAACTCGCCGCACCTGCGCTGTG
This sequence comes from Somniosus microcephalus, assembly GCF_052327205.1. Lineage (NCBI taxonomy): Eukaryota > Metazoa > Chordata > Chondrichthyes > Squaliformes > Somniosidae > Somniosus > Somniosus microcephalus. The sequence goes on along the minus strand of NC_140993.1, from coordinate 115,428,530 downwards.
CCCGCCCTCAGTGGTAGTGCCTCAGCTCGCCGGCTTAGCGCCTTATGATATTCATGCACCGCCTGCTTTAGCGCAGCAGCAACCTCTTGGGGCGATGCAACTCAATTTCGGCGAAGGTGGCACTAAGTTGCGCCAGGTGCTAAATTTAGCGAACGCCCGGCTGTAGCGCCCCAAACGTGGCGATACTGAATTTCCAGGCCAAAGCCTTCAGGCTTGTTTTTTTAATGCTCTTAGATCTTTTAGAATTATTATTTACTGTGGCCATGTTTGATTTAAACCCTTGATTTCTCTGCCTGCCACTTTTGTTTTTCTCCTTCCTGTCTTTTGCTTTTATCCTTGTTTCCCTTTCCTCTATGTCCCCGCTCAGGTTTCCAACCCCCAGCCATTTTAGTTTAAACCCTCCCCCAGAGCATTAGCAAACACTCCCCCTAGGACATCAGTCCCGGCCCTGCCCCGGTGCAAATCGTCCGTTTTGTACTGGTCCCACCTCCCCCAGAACTGGTTCCAATGTCCCAGGAATTTGAATCCCTCCCCCCTGCACCCCCTTAGTCATAGGCATGAGTACACAATTGGCTTATGCATCAAAGTCTTACTACACGGGTTACATATATCTAATACGCTATCATTACAAGTTGGAGAACTACCACAGCGTGTGAAATCATACAAACCTAAGGGTGTGCTGATATATTAAGCCCAATATCCCACTAGTGTAAATTGTCCCCTGTGCTGTCAATTTCAATATCTATTCTCAAGTTGTCTTGCTCCAAAACATAAAAATGCTTTAGGGAGGAGTTCAGTCACATCAAAAGCTCAGTGAAACCCTCAGACAACAGAGGAATGTCGTACCTGAATTTTGCCACATAATTGTGCAGCTCATACATAAGTGTCTCATTTACTGTCAGTTTCACTTGAGCATAGGTTTTGATACTGAGTAAAATGTGTTGGTTGATGATTGTGGGTAGATGTGGTGTGAAGCAGAAACTGGGGCTATTAATTGGACATGTAAATTTTTTACCTTCAAGTATTTATTCAATTGTCTTTTGAATGTTACTATTGATTCTTCTTCCACCACCCTTTCAGTTAGTGCATTCGAGATCACAACTCGCTGTGTAAAAAAATATTTCCTTATTTCGCCTCTGGTTCTTTTGCCATCACCTTAAATCTGTGTCCTCTGGTTACCAACCTTTCTGCCACTGGAAACAGTTTCTTCTTATTTACTCTTATCAAAACCATTCATGATTTTGAATGCCTCTATTGAATCTCCCCTTAATCTTCTCTGCTCTAAGGAGAACAAACCTAGCTTCTCCAGTCTCTCCACATAACTGAAGTCCCTCATCCCTGGTACCATTCTAGTAAATCTCTTCTGCACCCTCGCCAAGGCTTTGACATCCTTCCTAATGTGTGATGCCCAGAATTGAACACAATGGGCTGAATTTTAATGGGGAAGGCAGGTTGGGGGCTTGGGTGAGGTGGTGCTCTGCGGTGGTGCTCTGAGGTGGTCGGGAAACCCATGGGGGGTGTCTCCGATTGTTGGGGGTGGGTTAGGCAGGAACCCTGGATCCAGGAGGTAACTGTAAAGTCACTTACCTCCTGGATCCAGCAGTCTTCACCTTCCATTAGCTGGCAGGTTTCACGAGGCCTGCAAACCCAACCAGCTAAAGATAAATTCAAAATGGAGGTTAAAGCAGAGGCTTCCAGCCTCATTATAATATTTAAATAGACGACTCACCTCCTGGCAGCGCATTGGCTGCCTGCCCGGTCCCACTGCCGTTAAAACCGGGAGTGGGCAAGTTGGGGGCGGGTTCAGGTCGGGATTCAGATTTTTTAACACTTTACTACACACACACTCCCAACCCACCCATTTTTTTATGTTAAAATTCCTCCCAATACTCCAACTGAGGCCTAACCAGTGTTTTATAAAGGTTTAGCATAACTACCTTGCTTTTGTACTCTATTCCTCTATTAATAAAGCCAAGGATCTCATATGCTTTTTAACAGCATTCTCAACTTGTCCCGCCACCTTCAAAGATTTGTGTACATACCTCCCTAGGTGTCTCTTTAAAATTGTACCATTTAGTTCAGTACGATAGCAAAATACTGCAGATGTTGGAAATCCGAAATAACAACAGAAAATGCTGGAAAAACTCAGCAGGTCAGGCAACATCTGTGGAGAGAAATTTGAGTTGACGTTTCGGGTCGAACCCTTCTTCAAAACTGGAAAGAAAAGAAACTAGATCGAAGGCAGGGCTGCGATCGGACAAAAGAATAAAAGAAACAAAAGAAGTAAAAGAGATTAGAAGCTAGACGAGATGGTAATAGGCTGAGATTAGGTGTAAAGTGTACTGGCAGGGCAAGAGATAGCTGCCAGGTGTGAGAGAGAAACAAAAGGAAAGGGGGGGGGGGAAAGGAGTGGAAAAATTACAAGAAAAAATGAAATAGGGGCCGAGCTTATGATCTGAAATTGTTGAACTCGATATTGAGTCCGGAAGGCTGCAGAGTGCCTAATCGGAAGATGAGGTGCTGTTCCTCGAGTTTACGTTGAGCTTCCGTGGAACAATACAAGAGGCCAAGGACGGTGAGGTCCGAGTGGGAATGGAGCGGTGAATTAAAATGACAGGCGACCGGAAGCTCGGGGTCACCCTTACGGACTGAACGGAGGTGTTCCGCAAAGCGGTCACCCATTTAGTTCATATTGCCTCTCCTCATTCTTCCTACCAAAATATATCACTTCACACATCTCTGTGTTAAATTTCATCTGCCATGCATCTGCCCATTTCACCAGTCTGTCTATGTCCTCCTGAAGTCTGTTACTATCCTCCTCATAGTTAAGAGTGGTGGAATCAGATTCAATAGTAACTAACTGGATAGCTCTTTCATAGGCACAATGGGCTGAATGGCCTCCTTCTGTGCTTTATGATTCTAGTAGCTTTTGTTAAAATGAAAAAAATGCTATGATATTCTGAAGGGCATCAGCTCCTAAATAATATTTTTAAAAATCACTGTTAATTCTGAGTTTTAGGTGGCCCAATGCATGTTAGGGATTTGGATGAAGGATATAGTGGTCTTTCATGATGCTAATCTTGTTGGGTCATTATTGGAAGTTCCTGTAGGTGTGCATTGTTTAAATGAACAGTTCATGAGCCACTCACTAGAGTTTTATGGCTCCTCAGGCACAAACGGTCATCTGCCAGTTTTCTTAAAGGGACCACATACAATTTTTTTTTGACAGTTGATTTCTCAGTGTTTGACAGCATTGAGTTGCTGCAAACACTGACAATCACTGCACAAAGGTCGCCTCTTGCACCCAGGCTCTCCAATGACTCCCTCCATAGGCTGGAATAGATGGCAGCTGCAGGTGAGGTGACAGAGGCGATCTGTCACTGGTGAGAGAGGTTCTCCCAATGAGGTGGCACTGGACATGGATTTCAAAACTTGTAAACTAAAGAAATGTGTAAATGTATTAAAAATGCATTTCCCAACATTTTCTTACCTCTGACACTCACCAGTGCAACATTGGATCCTTCACACCACTTCTGCAGCTGTCATCAATCTAGAAACATTACAGCAGACTCACAACGCGCTGCACTTACCTGGCATGGTGTCCGGACATCGGGAAACCCGAGGCAGAAGCGGCAAAATTCAAAAATAGACTGTCAACTACTAGCAACTACCTGTTAATAGGCAGGTAATTGCCTTTAATCCTCTTCCCGCTGCTAGGTGTCAGGGCCATGCGCAAATCGGGGACCTGACATTTGGGAAAATTGTTTGGAGGCGGGATCGCAACAATTTGACCCGCCTCCAAACCCACCCTCTGAGTACCAGCAAAATCCAGCACTATGTTACTGTATATTATTTGGAAATTAGCTAATAAAGTAAAGATTATGTGGCCTGAAATTGAAACAAACAAGATACCAGAGAATTTGGCCGACTTTCTGGTTTTAGGTCAAATAGCAACTTGTCTGAATTATGCTGTTGTGAGGACCTGTTTTCTATAAGTTTCCAGGTTACTCAAAATCAATATTTGCAGGAACAGGTGGTCATAAGAGGAAGGTTAGGAAGGGAGTTTGTTTAGAGTGATCATAATGGCATCAAAGTTTCAAAAATGCAGGGAGGTAAAATTGTTTTAGATTTTGCAATTTAATGTTCCTGGCACAGAATTTCACACAATGGGAACGTATATCAAGAATTTGTGTGTGGTCAGTCTACTTTTTCATCCATTAATCTCATTAACAGAAAATTATGCAGGAAACATGGACCTCAGTGTCTAAATTCCTGATATGTGCTTTCATTGTCTGAAACTCTGCATTATGAGTGCTGATTCATAAAATCTATCTGATTATTTACTACTATGTTTATCTTTTACATTTCTATACCTAGTTTTTGTTCTATTGTGTATGTTTTATGTATACCTCCTGATTAGATTGCGTTTATTACAACATGAAAAATTCAATAAAAATTAATGTTTTATGTTAAATCAATCACTATAATATGCACTAGCGAAATAAAGTGAAAATGACTGAAACAATTAAATGGAGTATCTAATTCTGTTATGCTGTGCTATGTGACAGTGTAGACAACTTGATTCAGCAAATGTTATTCTATTTATCTAATATTCTGAAATAGGAAGTGAAGAGAACCCCTTTTCTTAACATGACAACCATACTGTACTTAGTATTTAGTAATATGCACTTATTCAATGCTAAATTTCTAATAATTAAATTGGAGTCACATTGTTAATGGATGACAATAATTAATTCCCACAAAATAAATCAACCTTTGTTTAAAGCAGATAAAAATGTTTTTTGTTGTTGAAATGGCTTGTAACAAAAAGTAGCAATAACAAAAATTGTCACTTGCGTATACTGATTTTTAGATATAAAAACTAAAGGTGTTTTCAATTTAATTTAACTTGTTCACATTTTATTTTTGTGATATTCTCACATCAGTGTGTCAGTCATAATGTAATTGTAATCATAGTAAGTGATTGGAACCAACAATTCTTTTCTTTTGAAACCGAGTACAGATCTAACAATCCCCATTTGTTTTCTGATGTCTGTGGGCAGGACTGAATGGTAGCTGGGTCCCTGCAATTTCCTGGTGGGCCATAATTCCAGCAGGAGTCAGAGGAAATTTGGGGCCAATCAGTTTAATATTAAATATAGTGGCACATGGGAACTAGATCAACAAAAAGGGTTATTTTTTTCTACTATTTGCACTATAAATATTAGGAAGTGAGGTCATTTGGATTAAAAGAAAGACCCCCTTTTTGGTGGGCTTCATTTTCTGAATATGTCAAAGCTAGTATTCCCACCTCTATAGAAGCTGGTAGGTTGCACACACAAACATGTGATGGCAAATTAACATCTCTCCAAACCCTACGGATTCTGCTCAGGCGTGATTTAAGTATTTTAATTGGATCTACCTTCAACCTTGCTTCTTTCACTGCCGACAATGGAACTGATAAACAGTGCACTGGTTGTTGAAGTGTTTCAGCTATCTGGCAGCCTTGCTAGAAAATTGTTTCAATGGACGAGACTCTAGTTCAAACAACATTCAGAGCTGGGAACAGAATCATATTTTAAATGGAATTTCAGTGCTTTTTGATAGAGTGCTTTGCCTTTTCTATTAAATACATTTCCAGGGGGAATTTTAACTTTCCCCACTCGGTGAGAACGGAGCAGGTGAGCAGTTAAAATGGAATAGCTGTTTTCTGCTCTGTTCCTGATGATCTCTGATTTTAATACCGCTGCTTTTGGCGGCCTATAAAGCATCTGCCAGATTCAGGCGGGACACTCATGCGTAAATGCTAATTGAGGTTGTATGATGTCAATAGGATCCCGATGCTACTTTAAGTGGGGCCTGACCAGGGGTGTTTCTGTGGCTCATCAAGGCAGAAGTTGTTGTTAAAGGAAAGCTGCTGAAAGTGAGATTGATTTTGCAGTCTTTTGGCCATTTCTTGAGAGTGACTGCAGGTATCCAAAATATTTTTGCACCGTTGTACTATGAACCCTCCATTACCCATGAGGAACTGTTATGATGCTTTTTTATTTAGCCAGTCCATTGTGCCAGCTGTATTTCAACTTTGCGGCAAGGGAAAGGATGGCTTTGGGTGACAGGTAAAACCCACTACTCCTGTGGCTCAAGATGGCACTTCATAGGAACAGGAGTAGACCGCTCGGCCCCTCGAGCCTGTTCCGCCATGCAATTAGATCATGGCTGATCTGTACCTCAACTCCATTTACCCACCTTTAATCCATATCACTTGAAACCCTTTCCTAACAAAAATCTATCAGTCTCAGTCTTGAAAATTTCAATTGACCCAGCATCCACAGCCTTTTGGTATAAGGAGTTCTAGTTTTCCACTACCCTTTGTACGAAGAAGTGCTTCCTGATTTCACTCCTAAGTGGCCTAACTATAATTTTAAGATTATGCCCTCTTGTTCTGGATTCCACATACTAGAGGAAATAGGTTCTCTGCATTTACCCTATTAAATCCTTTTATAATTTTGGACGGCCACCAGTGCTATAGAAGGGCGCTACAATGAAACGCATGGCGATGAAGTGCATGGTGAGACAAAATTAGAATTGAGCAAGTCATTGGATGCTTAAACGAAAGTTCCTACATTATGTGCCAAGCACAGTCTCATGAATTTTGGTAGTATGTTCTATGCTTCGTAACTTGGCAATCAGTAACTTGGCTTCATAACTTGGCAATCGGACGAAAGGTCTTCGACCTGAAACGTTAACTCTGTTTCTCTCTCCACGGATGCTCCTGGCTTGCTGAGTTTTTCCAGTGTTTTCTGTTGTTATTTCGGATTTCCAGCATCCACAGTATTTTGCTAAAGAATTAGTGACAGTTGTTCTGGAGGATGCCAGAAAGGTTGATGATGACACTACTGATTCTGTAGACCAGAGTCATGAAGAACATGAAGCTGTTGTCGTGACTAGTACTGCTAGAGCACTGAGAGGTAAACTCATTTGGGACAACTTCATAGACCTATATTTTTTGGGAGGTCTCAGCCAATCAAAGATCTGCCGTCTCTCTCCAACCTCACCATGATCTAAGTAAAGTCCTTGCTCCTCATAGCTAGCCTTCAGAACCTAAACCTGAGTTTCCCCATCATCTTATAAGAGAAACAAGCACCAAGCAGTCCTTGCATCAATAATTCCAGTGATTTATTACAACTATTTACAAAAATATTTCTTGGCATAATATCTTGTCTTTTCCTGCAGGAGGAATGCATTGTGTTAATTTGCTGTAGCAGTCTCCAGATCATGCAGTCACAATCTGTCAGGATTCATTGAATTTATGATAATGGTAGTATGTGGAAGAAAGCAAGAAACCAGGCTTTGGGACTTCAATGTGTGAATGTGTATTACAGGATGTGAGAAATTTGACATGAGTGATGGCAGGTTACAGTGCTTCTGAGGCATTGCTTGAATATTGGGGCGGTGAATACCCATTTGCCTCTCTGTGTTTCACTAAACTTTCCTGTTATTCAGCTGAGAACACACTTTTGCTGACTTATAACATCATTAAATTTCTTTTGACACTGTAAGGGGGTCCTTGGGGTGTTGGAGGTACCACTCACAGCCACAGCCACATGACCCATGTTGCTGCATTTGATGGCATCTTTCCAGCTATTGCAACAACTGCATCCTTTGCTTCTCTAATTTCTGACAGCAAGACTTCAACATCAGCCTTAGCAAGATTGAATGCTCACCTTTTACCTCCTTGTGCAGTTGCCATTGTATTCCATCTTACCAGAGCCTGCTCACCCATTAAATTGATTCATCCCTTTAAATGAGAAGTTGCGTCCTTTCTTTGCCCTCTTCCCAAATATACCAGCCCCACCCCCACTCCCCAGCCTCTCTGGGCTACTGCAGACGGGGTTTAGATCCATGTCCTGCCCAGCATTATATAAAGTAGCTAACCCCAAGGTTCTGATAGGGTCAACATCCTTGGATATTGGCTGGCAGACGTCCCTACCCGCCACGCTTCTGCCCATGCATTGGAGACCCAGGTATTTTGGGGCCATAAATTCTAGATTCATATCTCTAATTTTGTAATTCATTCTTGGGATATTGGTGTCGCTAGCAAGACCAGCATTTATTGCCCATCCCTTGTTGCCTTTGAGAAGGTGGTAGTGAGCTGCCATATATTACGTCCGTGAATGATTGAGACACAGACAGCAGGAGTTGAACAAAACAAGTCTTTACTGATGGAAGTCAATAGTGAAACTGAAAACAACTGTGGCTCACTAGTGCCTTTTATACAGGGGTGGTCACTGCCGGTACTGCAGTCTGAGACCAGTTATTCTCTTAAAGGTACATACACAACAATTCCTCCCCTTTTAGATAAACAGTACATAACATTCATTTAACAACTAAATAACTAATTACAATCACAATTATGGTTGCTAGATACATTGGTTAAGTTTAAGCAATTATAAGTTCAGTCTTTGAGGAGGCTTCCTGATTCTGTCTGGATAACGCCTCTTTGGGGTATCAGGTTCTTCTGGCAATGTTGAGTCGGGATCAATGTCGTTGTTTGGTTCATCTGCTTCCAATATTACCGGTTCTGCGGTAGCTGCAATTGGAACGTCGATTTCATTACCAGGTGTATCAGATCGTGGTGTGGAGTTGACGTTTTCCAGTGACTCTAGAATCTGGTCAGCATGGCGTCTTACAATGCTCTCCCCAACGTCCACGGTATACATGAGAGGTCCTTGTCGTGTACAAATCGTTCCTGGCTGCCATTTCTCAGTGCGGTAGTCCTGGGCCAAAACTGGTTGACCTATCTTAAAACTCCTGGTCGGCCTTTCATTCATATTCTGAAACTGCCTGTTCTCCACATCTCTTCGGACGTTTGGCTTAACCAAATCCAAGCGGCATCATAGTCTTCGATTGAAGAACATCATGGCTGGAGTTTGGTTGGTAACCGCATGTGTCGCATTCCGGTAGGCAAACAAGAAGTTGTCCACCTTGTGTTGTAGGGGTATATCTTCATTACACATTGCCTTGATAGCCTTCTTGAATGTTTGGACAAATCTCTCGGCCAATCCATTAGTGGCTGGATGATATGGGGCAGATGTGTAATGCTTAACACCATTGTTCTTTAAGAACCTCCGGAACTCTTCAGACACAAACTGTGGTCCATTGTCAGAGCAAACCTGTTCAGGCAGCCCATTCCTGGCGAATATGGTTCGTAAAACTGTGATAGTTTTTTCCGTGGTGGTTGAGGACATTTTTATTACCTCTGGCAACTTTGAATGTGCATCCACCGCAATTAAAAACATCGAGTCCATGAAGGGACCAGCAAAATCAATGTGCACCCTTTGCCATGGAGATGAGGGCCACTCCCATGGATGCAGAGGAGCTTGTGGTGGAGCGTTTTGGACCTTCTGGCATCCTGCACAGCTCTTGGTCATCTCTTCGATTTCTCTATCGATTCCCGGCCACCACACAAACGCTCTGGCTAAGTTCTTCATTTTTACCCCACCCAGATGACCCTCATGAAGCTCATTGAGCACTCTATCCGTCAACTTAGGTGGAATTACTACTCTGGATCCACACATCAAGGTTCCTCTGCACACTGACAGCTGTTCTCTTCTCGGCGAGAATGCTGGCAGCAGTGGTTCGCCATGTGCTGGCCATCCCTTCACCATTAAATCATAGACCCGTGATAGCGTCGGGTCATTCCGTGTTTCCTTTTCTATGTTTGCATTCGTCACAGGGAGACATTCGACTATGGTCGAGTGGAATAACTCCATTGGATCCACTGCAAGGTCTTCTTCTTCCACCGTCGGCAACGGTAGGCGTGACAATCCATCAGCATTTCCATGCTGTTTAGTTCCTTTGTACTCGATGTAATATTGGTGTGCCCCTAGGAAAAGGGACCACCTCTGCAGCCGTTGTGCTGTCATTATCGGTACGCCCTTCTGAGGGTTGAAAATGGAGACAAAAGGTTGATGATCGGTTAGTAGAGTAAATTTTTGACCGTGCAGGTAGTGATTGAACTTCTTCACCTCCCACACTAGGCTGAGGGCCTCTCTGTCAATCTGGGCGTAGTTACGCTCGGCAGAAGTTAACGAGCGTGACGCAAAAGCTATCGGCCTCTCTAAACCATCAAGGAATTTATGTGACAGTACCGCCCCAATGCCATAGGGAGACGCATCACACGCCAGTCTGATCGGCAGTGCTGGGTTGTAGTGAGCCAATACTTCCCTTGAAGTGATTAAGTCCTTACTCTTCTGAAAGGCCCGCTTACAATCATCGCTCCATTTCCATGCTACCCCCGTTCGTAGCAGGGCGTTCAGTGGGTGTAGAATTGTCGACAAATTCGGCAAAAACTTATGGTAGTAATTCACCAATCCGAGGAATGACCTCAGTTGCGACACATTTTCAGGCACTGGGGCCTTAACAACCGCTTCAATTTTGTCAGGGGACTTATGTAACCCCTCTTCATCAATCACGTGGCCACAATACGATATCTGTTTCTTAAAAACTTCGCACTTGGGGCGGTTGGCTCGCAGCCCATGTTCCCGTAGTCTAGTGAGCACCTGTTCTAGGTTGTTAAGGTGTTCACTGTCATCTTCACCTGTCACAAGGATGTCGTCCAAGTAACACTGAGTCCCCAGAATCCCTTGCAGGACTTGTTCCATCGCTCTTTGCCATATCGCCGGAGCCGATGCTACTCCGAATACCAATCGATGATACTGGTAAAGACCTTTGTGAGTGTTTATCGTGAGATACTTCCTAGAGGACTCTTCAACCTCCATCTGCAAATATGCTTGTGCTAGGTCAATTTTTGTAAAACGCTTCCCTCCAGACAGTGAGGCGAAGATGTCTTCTATCCTTGGAAGAGGGTATTGTACTGTGTGAAGGACTGGGTTCACCATCACCTTGAAATCCCCACAGATGCGAATCTTCCTTGGCTCCTCGGACTTATTGCTTAACGTTTTCTTCATGACAGGAACGATGGGTGTCGTCCACTCGCTCCAGTCGACCTTAGACAACACGCCTGCCTTCTCCAGATTCTCCAGCTCTGCCTCGACGGCTGGGCGAATTGCATATGGTACCGGTCTTGCTTTGAAAAACTTGGGAACTGCATTCTCTTCTATTTTTATCGAGGCGGTTACGCCTTTAAGCGTGCCCAGTTCTTGTTGAAATACCTCTTTGGCGTTAGCTAAGATTGTTGACAATCGTCCAGGAGTGACGTCTTCATCTTTTTCACCGTCCACCGTCATTGCATGAATGGAGTGCCAATCTAAGTTTATCTTCCTGATCCATTCCCGTCCCAATAACGGTGGTCCACCATTTGGCAGTATGTAGAGATACAATTTCCGTATTTTCTTGCCGTTGTATTCAACAGGCACCCTTATTTTTCCTCTGGGGTATACTTTTTGCCCCGTTTACGTCGTCAAGACGATGGATGTCTCTCTCAAGGGTATGTGTGAAAATAGCCGCTCGTAGTCTCGTCAATTCATGATGGTTAGCGCTGATCCTGTATCCAATTCCATTTTAACTTGGGACCCTGCTATCGTGAGGGTGACCCAAATGGTTCGGTGATCCTCTTTTGCGATTACATTGTGAAGTTTGAGACAGCTTAGTCTCCTGTTCCCGGATTCACTATCGCTCATCTGGTCTTCAGAACTACTGTCCGTCATCTTTTGTACTTTCTTGTACGGTTCCTTAGTAGCCTTTTTGTTGTCGCTGGTCTTCTTCCCAGACCTGCAAACTCGTGCAATGTGTCCCATCTTCCCGCATTGCCTGCATATTTTGTCTTTGGACCAGCAGTCCTTCTGGCCATGGTTAGTTCTGCTGCAGCGATAACATTTTGCAAATCCCCGTGTCATTTCGTGGGTGCCGTATTCCTGTGGTTTTTGTTGAATTTCTGCAGCTCCCCTGGCTGCTGCTTCATACGATACTGCCACGCTGAAAGCCTTATCTAGCGTCAGCTCTTTCTCTGAGAGTAACTTCTTATGTGTTCCTTCACTCAGGAGTCCACAGACAAATTTGTCCCGTAGGGTATCTGCCAGTCCTACTCCGAACTGGCAGTGCTTTGATAGCTTGCGTAGTTCCGTAAGGTACTCAGCATTGCTCTCATCTTTATGCTGAGTTCTCCTGTGGAATTTAAATCTTTCTGCTATCAACAGCGGTGCAGGGTTTAGGTGTTCCTGTAGGACAGCAACAATTTCGTTAAACCTCTTCGCCTTCGGTTTGGCTGGAGTAATCAGGATCCGCAATAGGCCGTACGTTCTAGCGCCCATTACGTTTAGCAATATCGATGCCGTTTTCTCCTCCGCTATTTCGTTTGCCTCGAAATATACCTCGACTCTTTCCACATACGTGGTCCAGTCCTCTATTGTATTATCAAAAGCAGTGATACAGCCAGTCTTCGGCATCTTGCAAATCTAAAATGGCGCCTGCCGCGCTTTGCCTTCTTCCCCGATTTAACAAAATGGCGCCTCCTGCGCTTTGCCTTCTTCCCCGCTGATTAAGATGGCGCCTCCCGCGCTTTGCCTTCTTCCTCGATTTAACAAAATGGCGCCTCCTGCGCTTTGCCTTCTTCCCCGCTGATTAAGATGGCGCCTCCCGTGCTTTGCCTTCTTCCCCGCTGTTGTTAGTGCTGCTTTCCACGGTTCCCGTTGCAACCTGCAGCTCCTCGCGTTTTCTTGCGCGTTTAATATTTTTTTTTTTTATTGTTTTCCCATCGTGGAACAACCCTGTGGGACTCTTGCCTCCCTCTTCGCGGGTCTATACGCAGCCCGGCTTTTTAGCACCGGCCGCGCCCTGTGTGCTCCACCCTCTCTCTCTCTTCTTCCCGACAACGCTGCTCGGCCCTGTTGCAAACCACCCGCTCGAGTTCGCGACCGCTGCAGCCCAGGAAGGCTCAGTGCACTACCTGCCACCAGCCCGATTAGCTGAAGCACCATCGACAGGAACCAGGCCCTGCTTCCGACAGCTTCTCCAGCAATCTTCAACTCCGCAAACATAGGGGCGGATGCCCACGGTCGACGTCCGTTTCTACTGCCTCTTACTTTCTTTTCTTTTTGGCCTCGACCTCTGCTCACTTCGCTGTAGGAATGGATCCCAGGAGGTGGTGCAGACTGTAGGTAGGTTCGTATCTGCTCGTCGCCAGTATTACGTCCGTGAATGATTGAGACACGGACAGCAGGAGTTGAACAAAACAAGTCTTTACTGATGGAAGTCAACAGTGAAACTGAAAACAACAGAGGCTCACTAGCGCCTTTTATACAGGGGTGGTCACTGCCGGTACTGCAGTCTGAGACCAGTTATTCTCTTAAAGGTACATACACAACACCATACAAGGGGTTATTACACAAAATTAAGGCTCATGGGATTGGGGGTAATATATTAGCATGGATAGAGGATTGGTTAATGGACAGAAAACAAAGAGTAGGAATAAACGGGTCATTTTCGTATTGGCAGGCTGTAACTAGTGGGGTACCACAAGGATCAGTGCTTGGGCCTCAGCTATTTACAATCTATATCAATGACTTAGATGAGGGGATCGAATGTAATGTATCCAAGTTTGCTGATGATACAAAGCTAGGCGGGAAAGTAAGTTGTGAGGAGGATGCAAAGAGGCTACAAAGGGATATAGACAGGTTCAGTAAATGGGCAAGAACATGGCAGATGGAATATAATGTGGAGAAATGTGAAGTTACCCACTTTGGTCGGAAAAGTAGAAAAGCAGAATACTTTTTAAATGGTGAGCGATTGAGAAATGTTGGTGTTCAGAGGGACCTGGGTGTGCTTGTATGCAAATCACTGAAAGTTAACGTGCAGGTACAGCAAGCAATTAGGAAAGCAAATGGTATGTTGGCCTTTATTACAAAAGGATTGGAATATAAGAGTAAAGACATTTTACTGCAATTATGTAGGGCCCTGGTGAGACCACATCTGGAGTACTGTGTACACTTTTGGTCTCCTTACCTAAGGAAGGATATCCTTGCCTCAGAGAGAGTGCAACAAAGGTTCACCAGACTGATTACTGGGATGAGGGGATTGTCCTATGAGAGGTGATCTTATTGAAACATATAAAATTCTTACAGGGCTTGACAGGGTAGATGCTGGAATGATGTTTCCCTGGCTGGGGAGTCTAGAACTAGGGGTCACAGTCTCTGAATAAGGGGCCAGCCATTTAGAATTGAGATGAGGAGAAATTTCTTCACTCAAAGGGTTGTGAATCTTTGGAATTCTCTACCCCAGAGGGCTGTGGATACTCAGTTGTTGAGTATATTCAAGGCAGAGATCGATAGATTTTTGGATATTAAGGGAATCAAGGGATATGGGGATAGTGAGGGAAGGTGGTGTTGAGGTTATCAGCTATGGTTTTATTGAATGGTGGAGCAGGCTTGAAGGGCTGAAGGGCCTGCTCCTGCTCCTATTTCTTATGTTCTTCTTTTCTTATGCCTTCTTGAACTGCTACAGTCCGTGTGATGAAGGTACTCCCACAGTGCTGTTAGGTAGGGATTTCCAGGCTTATGACCCAATGATGATAAAGGAATGGTGATATATATCCAAGTCTGGATGATGTGTCACTTGGAGGGGAATTTGGAGATGATGGTGCTGCCATGTACCTCCTGCCCTTGTCCTTCTAGGGGTAAAGGTCACAGGTTTGGGAGGTGCTGTCGAAGAAGCCTTGGAGAGTTGTTGCAGTGCATTCTGCAGATAGTACACACTGCAGCCACAAGTGGAGGGAGTGGATGTTTAAGGTGGTGGATGGGCTGCCTATCAAAGGGACTGCTAGAAATACTAAGGGGAAGAAAACGTTAGTGGGAGTGGTATATAGACCTCCAAACAGTAAGGCGGAGGTTGGGGATGGCATTAAAAGGGAAATTAAAGAAGCGTGCAATAAGGGCACAGCAGTCATCATGGGTGACTTTAATCTACATATAGATTGGGCTAACCAAATTAGTAACAATACTGTGGAGGAGGAATTCCTGGAGTGTTTACGGGATGGTTTCCTAGACCAATATGTCGAGGAACCAACCAGAGATCAGGCCATCTTAGACTGGGTATTATGTAACGAGAAAGGATTAATTAGCAATCTTGTTGTACGAGGCCCCCTGGGTCGGAGCGATCATAATATGATCGAATTCTTTATTAAGATGGAGAATGAAGTAGTTGACTCAGAGACTAGGGTCCTCAATTTAAATAAAGGAAACTACGATGGTCTGAGGAGCGAGTTGGGTAGGATTGATTGGGGAATGTCACTCAAAGGGTTGACGGTGGATAGGCAATGGCAAACATTCAAAGACCGAATGGATGAACGACAGAATTTGTTCATCCCAGTTTGGCATAAAAATAAAACAAAAAAGATGACTCAACCGTGGCTAACAAGGGAAATTAGGGATAGCATAAGATCCAAGGAGAGGACATTTAAATTGGCCAGAAAAAGCAATAATCCTGAGGATTGGGAGCAGTTTAGGATTCAACAAAGAAGGACAAAGGGATTAATTAAGAAAGGGAAAATAGAATATGAGAGTAAGCTAACAGGGAACATAAAAACTGACTGTAAAAGCTTTTATAGCTATGTGAAGAGAAAAAGATTGGTGAAGTCAAGTGTAGGTCCCTTGCAGTCAGAATCAGGGGAATTTACAATGGGGAACAAAGAAATGGCAGACCAACTAAATACATATTTTGGTTCTGTCTTCACAAAGGAGGACACAAATAACCTCCCAGAGATGCCGGGGAACATAGGGCCTGATGAAAGGGAGGAACTGAAAGAAATCAGTATTTGTAGAGAAATGGTGTTAGGAAAATTGATGGGACTGAAGGCCGATAAATCCCCAGGGCCTGATAATCTACATCCCAGGGTACTTAAGGAAGTGGCCCTAGAAATAGTAGATGCATTGCTGGTCATCTTCCAGAACTCGATAGATTCTGGAACAGTACCCATGGATTTGAGGGTAGCTAATGTTACCCCACTATTCAAAAAAGGTGGTAGAGAAAAAGTGGGGAATTATAGACCGGTAAGCCTGACATCGGTAGTGGGGAAAATGCTAGAGTCCATTATTATAAAAGATATAATAGCAGAGCACTTGGAAAGCAGTGACAGGATCGGACAAAGTCAACATGGATTTACAAAAGGTAAATCATGCTTGACTAATCTACTGGAATTTTTTGAGGATGTAACTGGTAAAATAGATAAGGAAGAACCAGTGGATGTGGTGTATTTGGACTTTCAGAAGGCTTTCGATAAGGTCCCGCATAAGAGATTAGCGTGCAAAATTAATGCACATGGGATTGGGGGCAAGGTATTGACTTGGATAGAGAATTGATTGGCGGACAGAAAGCAAAGAGTTGGAATAAACGGGTCGTTTTCCAAGTGGCAGGCAATGACTAGTGGGGTACTGCAAGGATCGGTCCTAGGACCCCAGCTGTTCACAATATATATTAATGATCTGGACGAGGGAATTGGATGTAATATCTCCAAATTTGCAGACGACACAAAGCTGGGTGGGAGGGTAAGCTGTGAGGAGGATGTTGTGAAACTCCAGTACGGTGGCATAGTGGTTAGCACTGTTGCCTCACAGCGCCAGGGACCCAGGTTCGAATCCGGCCTCGGGTGACTGTCTGTATGGAGTTTGCACATTCTCCCCGTGTTTGCGTGGGTTTCCTCCGGGTGCTCCGGTTTCCTCCCACAGTCCAAAGATGTGCGGGTTAGGTTGATTGGCTATGATAAATTGACCCTTAGTGTTAGGGGGATTAAATACGTGCAGCTACGGGGATAGGGTGGGATATGTGTTGATGTAGGGGTTACGGGGATCGGGTGGGATATGTGTCGGTGCAGGCTCGATGGGCCGAAATGGCCTCTATCTGCACTGTGGGGTTTCTGTGATTCTGTGTGATTCTGTGATTTGGACAGGTTGGGTGATTGGGCAGAAACATGGCAAATGCACTATAATGTGGATAAATGTGAGGTTATCCACTTTGGTGGCAAAAACAGGAAGGCAGATTATTATTTGAATGGCAATAGATTGGGAGAAGGGGAAGTGCAAAGAGACCTGGGTGTTCTTGTGCACCAGTCGCTGAAGGTAAGCATGCAGGTGCAGCAGGCGGTTCAGAAGGCAAATGGTATGTTGGCCTTCGTAGCAAGAGGGTTCGAGTACAGGAACAAGGATGTCTTGCTACAGTTGTACAGGGCCTTGGTGAGACCGCACCTTGAGTATTGTGTGCAGTTTTGGTTGCCTTATCTGAGGAAGGATGTTCTTGCCATGGAGGGAGTGCAGCGAAGATTCACCAGGCTGATAGCTGGGATGGCAGGAATGACGTATGAGGAGAGATTGTGTCGATTGGGCTTATACTCACTGGAGTTTAGAAGATTGAGAGGGGATCTCATCGAAACCTATAAAATTCTGTCAGGCCTGGACAGACTAGATGCAGGAAGGATGTTTCTGATGGCCGGGGAGTCCAGAACCATGGGTCATAGTCTAAGGATAAGGGGTAAGCCAGTTAGGTCTGAAATGAGGAGGAATTTCTTCACCCAAAGAGTGGTGAACCTGTGGAATTCTCTGCCACAGAGGGCGGTGGAGGCCAGTTCATTAAATATATTCAAGAAGGAGTTGGATATATTTCTTAAGGCTGAAGGGATCAAGTGATATGGGGAGAAGGCAGGGACAGGGTACTGAATTTGGATGATCAGCCATGATCTCATTGATTGGCAGAGCAGGCTCGAAGGGCCGAGTGGCCTACTCCTGCTCCTATCTTCTACGTTTCTATGTTACTATGTTTCTGCTTTGTCCTGGATGATGTCGAGCTTCTTGTGTGTTGTTACAGCTGCACTCATCCAGGCAAGTGGAGAGTATTCCATCACACTCATGACTTGTGCCTTGTAGGTGGTGGAGAGGTTTGGGGGAGTCAGGAGGTTTACATAGGATATGCAGTACAGAAACAGGCCATTCGGCCCTACCAGTCCATTTATGCTCCACTTGAGCTTCCTCCCGTCTTTCCTCATCTAACTCTATCAGCATAACCCTCTATTCCCTTCTCCCTCATATGCTTATCTAACTTCCCCTTAAATGCATCTATACTATTCGTATTACTATTCCACATTCTCACCACTTTCTGGGTAAAGAAGTTTCTTCTGAATTCCCTATTTGATTTCTTAGTGACTAAGTTATATTGATGGCCTCTAGTTATGCTCTTCCCCACAAGTGGAAACACTCTCTCTGTATCCACTCTATCAAAACCTTTCATAATTTTAAAGACCTCTATTAGGTCACCCCTTGTCCTTTTTTCAAGAGAAGAGAGACCCAGCCTGTTCATCCTTTCCTGATAGGTATACCCTTCAATTTCTGATATCATCCTTGTAAATCTTCTCTGCATCCTCGCCAGTGCCTCTATATCCTTTTTATAATATGGCGACCAGAATTGTACACAGTACTCCAAGTGTGGTCTAACCAAGGTTCAATACAGGTTTAGCATAACTTCACTACTTTTCAATTCTATCCCTCTCGAAATAAACCCTAGTTCTTGGTTTGCTTTTTTTATGTCCTGTGTCACAACTTTTAGTGATTTGTGTATTTATACTCCGAGATCCCTTTGCTCCTCTACTCCACCCAGACTCGCACCCTCCAAGTAATAGATGACCTCCCTATTCTTCCTACCAAAATGTAATACCTCACATTTATCTGTTGAAATTCATTTGCCAATTATATGCCACTCACCGCAGAATACCCAGCCTCTCACCTGCTCTAGCTGCCACAATATTTATGTGACTGATCCAGTTGTGTTTCTGGTCAATGGTGGCCCCCAAGATATTGATGGTGGAGGATTCGATGATGGTAATGCCATTGAATGTCAAAGGGAGGTGATTACACTCTCTCTTGTTAGAGATGTCCACTGCCTGGCACTTGTGTGGCGTGAATGTTACTTGCCATTTATCAGCCCAAACCTGGATGTTGTCTAGGTCTTGCTGCATGCAGGCATGGGTTGCTTCCTTATTGGAGGAATTGCGAATGGAACTGAACACTATGCAGTCATCAGCAAACAGCTCCACTTCAAATTTTACATTGGAGGGAAGGTCATTGATGAAGCAGCTGAAGATAGTTGGGCCTTGGACGCTGCCCTGAGGAACTCCTGCAGTTATGTTCTAAGGCTGAAATGATTGGCCACCAACAACCACAACAATTTTCCTTTGTGCTAGGTATGATTCCAGCCACTGGAGAGTTTTTCCCCTGATCCCCATTGACTTCCGTTTTACTAGGGCTCCTTGGTGCAACACTGATGTCAAGGGTAGTCACTCTCAACTAACCTCTGGAATTCAGCTCTTTTGTCCATATTTGGATCAAGGCTGTAATGAGGTATGGAGCCGAGTGGTCCTGCCAGAATCCAAACTGAGCATCAGTGAGCAGGTTATTGGTAAGTGCCGCTTGATAACACTGTTGATGACTCCTTCCATCACTTTGCTAATGATTGAGAGTAGGCTGATGGCATTAAAGTTGCAAACATCTGAAGTTGCCAATGCTAACAAATGTTGGTGTTCTGATTCAGGATATTTTCATTAATCAGGCAACTGAGAAGTCATGTATAAAACTCCAGGCCCACAAAATTCAAACAGAACAAATTAGTGAAAAAGAAATATAAGACTGAGCTGCCTGGACTTTATCGGCCTGATTTCCAGGTCTTGGCGTTATAGTTAGAACACCCCTGCTCTAATGTGAATATAAAGTGAAACTTTTTTTATTCATTCGCGGGATGTGGGCATTGCTAGGAAAACCAGCATTTATTGCCTTGAGAAGGTGGTGGTGAGCCGCCTACTTGACAACTGAGTGGCTTGCTAGGCCATTTCAGAGGGCAGTTAAGAGTCAGCCACAGTGCTGTGAGTCTGGAGTCACATATAGGCCAGACTGGGTAAAGACGGCAGATTTCCTTTCTATAAAGGACATTAGTGAACCAAATGGGTTTTTACAACAATACGGTTGTTACATGGTCACCATTACTGGTACGAGGGTTTTTTTTTAATTCCAGATTTATTTAATTAACTGAATTTACATTCCTCAACATAAAACTTATTTTATGAAGTATATATTATAATAAAGGTTATTTTTTATCCCTTTCTTGACATTTTTGAAGTTAAATTGATTTATTTAGTTGGTTTAAAGATGAGTTACAACCTGATTCTGTTAAATGAAAATGAACAGGGCACTCATTTTTGTCTATGTAGACTAAATTATTTGAAGTTCTGTTTTTATCAAGCATATTTAATACAGTAGGCTAATTGTGTTTCATGTCTGTTTTTTCCCGATTCAGTCACCTGCACACAGCTATTCTAGCTATGAGTCTCTCAGAAATGAAAGTGTAGGAGGTTGCCCTGAAGATCTGACTGTTAGTAGAGCTATTGAAGATGATGATGACCAGGATGACCATGATGATGTTGAGAAGATAATTGACTCAGATGGAGCAGAATCTGAGCGCCTTAAAGCTTTTAATGTAAGTTACAGCTGGGTTTTCAACGTGTATACTCCTGAAACTATGTACTTCTGCACAATAGTGTATGTAAGCATGTCATTTTTTTCTAAGCAACAGATCATTTGTAATACCTATGTACTTTTTCCACACTTTTAGTAGAATCATAGGAATTGCAGCATGAAAGGAGGCCATTTCACTCATTGTAGCGGAGTGCTAGCTCTTCAACTTGGAGCTATCTACTTTATTTCCATTTCCCTGCCCTTTCCCATATCTTTTTATATATTCTTCCTTTTCAAAGACTTATCCAGTTTTATTTTAAAGACAAGCCCCTGCCTTAATAGTTACTTGTGGCACAACAATCCATATTCTAATAATCTTCTGTGTGAAAATATTTCTTATTTACCCTCTCAAAAGCTTTCATAATTGTGGAAACCTCTGTTAGGCCCCTGATTAACTTTCTCTGTTCAATGAAAAAGCAAAACAATTTTCAAGCCTTTCTTCATAACTATAGCATCTAATTCCTGGTATAATTTTAGTGAATCTTCATTGCTTTCTATGGCTCTAATATCCTTCCATTAAAAGGATGAACAGAACTTCACACAATATTCCCAACTATGGACTAACGGATATCCTGTACAAATTGAACATAATATTCTTGCTGTAGCATTCAGTGAGCCAGTATATATAACCCAGAACTCCATTTGCTACCTTTATTGCTTTTTCTACCTGTACTCCCACCTTTAAAGATTCTGATATACAGTTGTGGTCAGAGACATTATAAGGGTACATAGAGCAAATTCATAAAATGTACCTTCACATTTAGCTTTTGGACTGGCAGAAATGATTTCATTGTGCTATTGTGTGGTGAACTGTTTTTGCATCTGTCTTTAATGGTAGCAAAACACAGGAGTGCACGTCAAAACATTATCCAGCCCAGGACAAAAGGCATTTTTTCTGTTTTTTTTGCTTTTCCATTGCTAGACAAGAAGAGGATGGGTGATTAGAGAATTAACAATGGTTATGGCTGTGTAACCAGATTGATCACAATATAAACTGTGAAATGAAACTCAAATGGTTGAAGTAGATTCCAAACCCAGTGAACCTGTGACAGCTTGGAACACACTCTCAAACAGTTTATTTTATAATGGATTACAATATTGGACTTCTTCCATTGTAATTTTTTGGCAGTTATCGTGTTATCAACAGTAGACATCATGCCTGAATTTTTACTACAGCTGTATGTCACATGACAAGAGGGGGCATTATTCCAACACATTAGAATTATATTTCAGATGATAGAGACAGTAGTATATGCTGAAGTCAGGGAACTTCACTTTATGCCCATAATTTTCTATTCATTGATTACAGTGGATGGAAAAGCTATGGGTAAAGCACCATGATTTTCTGATGTGCGGTTGCAGTGGAAGAAATTAAGCACTATCAGCGTGTGTTTGGGAAATTATTCCCAGTGTGCTTAATTGAGAAATAATAGTTTGTTTTACAGACATAATAATGGGCAACATTTCCAGAGACCCTGTACCTTGCATGTACTAGACGGCTTGTCAGAAAATCATGGCTGCGCTGTCCACAATTTCCATCCTTTAATTTCAATGGACGGAGAATCCCAGGCAGTGCACCCATAGTTTTCCTAAAACCGCCTGCTGAATGCAAGGCTCTGCTAATGGCAGAGTCTCAGGGCCACCGCTTCTCCTTTCACTTCCTCAACTCTCCCCCACCCACCCCCCCCCCCACTAACTCCTTCTTACTCTACCCCCATCCACCTACCTCTTTCCTCTTCCCTACTGCTACCTTCTTCTTCCCCTCCCTCTATCTCTCCCTCCGCTCTTCCCTCTCCCATTACCGTCTCTCCCTTCCCCCTCCACCCTCGTCCTTCCCATCTCCCTTCTCTTCTTTTCCATCATCCATTCTCTCTCCTCCAACCCCCACTTCACTTCACAGAAAAAAACTTGGTGCATAACTTGCTCAGCTTGGGGAGTAGGGTGCAGGACAATTTAGTTATGGGGTTGGTGGACACTCACAAAATAACTTGGCCAGCAGGGAAAGCCATAAATGCAGGGACCCTTGCTCAGGGGGTGAACGGGCACTTAAAAGAAATTTACTTCATGGGGCGATGGAGATTCAAAATAACTTGCTTAGCGGTGGGGGTGGGTGGGGGGTGGGAGTGCGGGAGGAGGTTGTTTGAATTGAAAGCAACTAACTCGACAGGTGAGGAAGTGAGGGGAAAATAATCAGCCACTGGAATGAAAGTTCTTCTGATCTATGCTGCTGGGGGACCACTACTATTTTCTTTTTATGGAGCAGATGAAGGATCAGACCTGGAACTAATACAATGTTAACTGCTGTGCTTCAACAGACAACTACAACTTACATTTATATATCAACTCTAATATAGAAAAACATTCCAAGCTTCTTCAGAGTGACATAATTAGATACAAAAATGGAAGCTCAAACAAAGAAGAAGATATTAGGAGGGAAAGCCAAAAGCTAGGTCAAAGAGGTGGATTCTAAGGAGGGTGTTAAAGGCGGAGAGGAAGATGGAGAGGCAGACGAGTTTATTGAAGGAATTCCAGAGCATGGGGCCTAGATAGTTCAAGGTGCAGCTGCCAGTGGTGGGGCAAAATAAGGGGAAGAATAAAAGACAAGAGTCGGAGCAGCAGAGAGTTCTGGGAGGGTTATGGGCTGAAGGAGGTGCAGATAAAGTGAGAGTCAAGGCCATGAAGAGATTTAAACATGAAGACGAGAATTTTAAATTGGAAGCATTGGGAGCCTGGAAGCCAATGTAGGTCAGTGAGGACAGGAGTGATGGGTTAGCAGAGCTTTGCTCGGGATAGGATATGGGCATCAGGTTTTTGGATGAGCTGCAGTTTATAGAGCATTGAAGATGGGAGGCTACATAGGAAAGCATTGAAATAGTCAAGCCTAGAGGTGACAAAGACATGGATGAGAGTACGGACAGAAGTGGGCGGTCATGTGATGGAGAGGATATGTGATCGGAAGTTTAATTCAGGGTCAAATAGGATTCTGTAGTTACGAACAATTTGATTCAGCCTGAGACACTGGCTGGGGAGGAATATGAAATTTAAGGCAAGAGTTTGTGGTAGAGGCCAATGTCGATGAAATTCAAGACTGGATGTCAGACAAGTAATCTGAAAAATCATGTAGTGGAGAGGTAGAGCTAGGTGTCGTCAATGTACATGTCTTTGAATAATGTTGCCAATGGGCAGCATGTAGATGAGAAAGAGGAGGGGGCCAAGGATAGATCCTTAGGGGCTCCTGAGCTAATGGAGTGGGAAGAGAAGCCAGTGCTGGAGATTCACTGGTTACGATTCAATAGGTAAGAGTGGAACCAAGTACAAGTGATCCTAATGAGCCGGACAATGGAGCAGAAACATTGGAGGAGAATGGCGTGGTCGACTGTGTCAAAGACTGCAGAGAGATCAAATAAGATGAGAGGGAAAAAATACACCATGATCACAGTTATTGAGGATGTCATTTGTGACTTTGACTAGGGTAATTTCAGTGCTGTAGCAGGGGTGGAAACTTGATTGGAGAGATTCAAACATGGAGTTGTGGGAAAAATGGGTACGGACTTGAGAGGCGACAAGTTCAAGGACTTTTTTGCAGCGGGGGGAGGTGATGAAGGTGGCTTTGAAAGAGAGGGGAACCATTTACAATGTCAGCTAGCATGGGAGCCAGGGAGAGAAGTTGGGTATTCAGCAGTCAAATTGGAATGGGGTCAAGGGAGCAGGCGGTGAGTTTCATGGACATTGAGTTTGGAGAAGGCATGAGGGAAAAGATTGGAGAGAAACTAAAGAAAGACGCAGACTGAGGGCTAAAGCAGGGGAAACCTGAGGAAAGGTTTGGTTTGGTGGGCAAGGGCAAGGGGGAGAGCAGCAAAGCCGGCTGAATTAGTGACAAAGAAGTAGGTGAGCTCCTCACTGGTGATGGGACAGGGAAGAGGCGTTTAAGGAAATTGTTGGTAGTGGAAAAAAGAATCCAGTCATTATGTTTGCTCTCCGGAGTAGTGGGCAGTTTTGGCAGACGAGAATGAAGCTTCTCTGGCTCAGATCGGGTGATGGATGGCTAAACTAGTTGTGCATCAAGATAGGCTCAAGCAGGCATCCTTTGAACTTGTGTGGGCAAATATGGGGGTCATACCAGGGGCACTGACCAGGATGGGAGAGAGTAAAGCTTTATTGAGCATTAGTGGACCAACAGTGGTTGTGAGGGAGTTCTGGCAGCTGCAGAAGTATCGTGGCAAATCCAAGACCAAAGGCTAGGCAGCTTGAAAGTGCAATTGTAAGAGAGATGAGGAAGATTTTTCCAGGGGCAGATGCAAGGGGGAAGGGGGAGTATGGGTAGTGAAGGTTACAATGAAGTGTTCAGAGATGGCCTTATCTATGGTCAAGATCATGGGAATAGAGAGGCCACATGAGATGGCAAGGCTGAGGGGGTGGCCGTGAATATGGGAAGGAGAGTTTATGTGGAGGGAGAGGTTTAGTGAGGACTGAAAGCAGGGAAATCAGAGGAGAGAGGGTAGGGTGAGTTGAGATGGTGATTGAAATCACTGAGGATGAGGAGTGTTGAGGAAGGAAAGGAGGGACCAAGGGCTAGATTTTCAGTATAGGCAGTTTTGGGGCGCTAACCTTAGCGCCCGCCCGAAGTTAGCGCCCGCCCCAAAGTAGCGCCCCGTTGCCGGGAATTCAGTGGCTTCGCCCTAAGAGGTTGGTGGAGCGCTAAAAGAGGCATTCCACTACTCTCTTTAGGCGCTAAGCCGGCGGTCCAGAGGGATAGCGCCCAGGCGGGGCGCAGCGCGGGTGCGGTCATTTTTGGACTGACAGCAGACCCCGTGGCGCCGACCAGCTCTTAAAGGGGGAAGGGACGAATTGGTCTGCTGCCACGCCCTGCACACTGCAGCCTTGCAAAGAGGCCTCAACACTGCTGCTCAGCCCCAGGGAGTCATGGCAACGCCAGAGAAGGCCCGTCAGCGTGCCCTGCGCTTCTCAGAGGGTGATCTGGACATAATGGTCGCAGCTCTGGAGGTGAGGCGCAAGATCTTGTTCCCAGAGAGTGGGAGGAATCCAACCCACCACGACTACACCAAAGCCTGGAAGCAGATCGCCCAGAGGGTGACGTTCACCGGCGATGCCCCCAGGACCCACAAACAATGTCGTAAAAAATACAACGACCTGACCAGGATTGTCAAGGTGAGTAGCCTTTCCAGTCTCCTCCTCATTCTTGCATGTACACCTGAAATGATGGGCAAAGGGAGCTGAAAGTCCTATTGGCCAGCCCTCAGCCAGCAGCATTGGGACAGTCATGAGCATCAAATGGCCATTCGGCACTCTACACTTTGGCCAAGCTATTCCACCATGGGAGGCTGTGCACACTACATCAGGGCTTCACTCTGTCCAAGCCATTCCACCATGGGAGGCAGTGCACACTACATCAGGGCTTCACTCTGGCCAAGCTATTCCACCATGGGAGGCAGTGCACACTACATCAGGGCTACACTGCGCACTTACAGCCCGTCCTTTCTCTTGCAGGCTAAAGTAGCCTTTAATCGCCAGGCCCGTGCCAGGGGTGGCCGCGCCAAGCTGCAGAAGCTCACTCGGCTGGAGGAGCGCGTGTGTGTGCTCATGGGAGCCCGTGTGATCGTCCCCACAGCGTGCGGAGTATCCGACCCTCCACTGCCCGGCAATGGTAAGGACCTCGCCTTTTGGCCCTCTCGCGTCGCACTGGCCCATCCGAGCTACCTCCTTTGCCACTGTCCCACCAATGCACTGAATGCCACCAGTCCTAACTCCCTCGCTGACGCCGTCTCCTCACTCTGAAGCTACTCTTGTGCATTCCTGCTTTCAGCTGGTGACGACCAGGACCCTGAAGCTGCCAGTGACAGCACCTCCGAGCAGGAGGAGGAGGAGAAGCAAGCCGGACCATCGGGGGAACAGTCACGTCCCGCAGGAGAGGAGGAAATGCTTGACACCTCCTCACTGGACGAGTGCCTGGAGGAACTGTCGCAGGGCAATGCAGCTTCTGGGACCAGTGGCGTCCAGCCACCCAGGAGCCGTGCGCGTGGCCCGCGGCCTTCCCCCCAAAGGGGGGAAGGATCAGAGGGGAGTGCTGCTGATCGGCACACTCGCCGCCACCAACGTGGCAAGGGTCCCTTAGTTCAGCCCCCTCCTCCCCAGCGGGAGAGTCGCGACTCCAGTCCGGACACCTTCACCTCGGAGGAGGTGCGGAAGCTGGATAAGATGGCCGAGGATTCGGACCGGCGCCACACGGAGCTCATGAGCGTGGTGGGGCGCATGCCTGAGGCCATCGAGTCGCTGGCGACCAGTGTGCGCGAGTTCGGGGCAGCAGCTGCCGCGAGTGGCCGCATGCTGACTGATGCCGTCAAGACCCTGGCGGATGTGATGCGCGCGCACACCAGGACAACAGGGGCACTCACTGCTGCCACACGCGCTGTCTCAGGCAGGCATCGCCAGGGCAGCCGCCGCGCTGGACCATCCCAGCAAGCCGCCCCTCGGCTGATTGTTGCGGATCCTGCAGTGCGGGCCCAGCCGAGTGCCACCGCGCCACAGCACCAGCCAGCGCATCCCAGACGCCAGCTGGCCCACATTGCGCCATCCGTCGCCGCCATTCCCCCACTGGGGCGTCAAGGGCAAGCGGCTGCAGCTGATGGTGGCCAGGCTCAGGTGCGCCACTCAGCAGACGGCCCCTCGAGGCCCAAACGCCGTGTAGGCCGCCCCCCAGCGGCATCTGGCGGAAGGGCATCTGAGCCTCAGGCACCTTCCCCCAGCCTCGCAGCAGGCACTGGGCAGAGCTTGCGAAGGAGCAGCAGGCCGGGCAGGGGAGGCAAAAGGCTGGGCAAGGTCTCGCCCTCGCGGGCCACTCAGTAGAGGGTGTGGCCAGCTTTCCTTTTATATGGCGGTGGCCATCTTTATTTTGCCCATGGTTGTGTTGTTGGAGGGCTTATTTTTTGCGTTAGGCCGACGTTGAGGCCCGGTTTGAAGAAAGGTGGAGTGACTCCTCCCCAGTTTGAGGGAGTGAGTCGTTTGTTGGGCTTTTTGTGGGGCCCGTTTATTGTTTTGGGGGATTCATATGGGAAGGGCTTTTCATTTTTGTTTAATAAAAAATTATCTTTATTCATGCAGTCTCCATGGTTGTTCTTCTTAGTGTTTGTTGGCTTCGCCGGCTGAGGGGTTGCGGAGCGGCTGCATTCATCTTCCCTCATGGCCCCTGGCCATTCCCTGACAGGGGGCTTAGAAGTACCGTGTACTAAGGTGGCGTCGTGCGGCCCTTGGCCCTGGTCGCTCCCTCCTGGGAACGTACTCCTGCTCCTCCTCCTCCTCCTCCTCATGCTCCTCCTGCTCCTCCTCCTGAGGTGCTGGTCCAACGTCAGGTGGCAGTGCCTGAGTCCTGCGGATAGCCAGGTTGTGTAGCATGCAGCAAACCACCACAAATTGGGAGACCCGGTCCGGCGAATACTGGAGAGCTCCTCCGGAGCGATCAAGGCAGCGGAACCACTGCTTGAGGACCCCAATAGTTAGCTCGATGATGTTGCGGGTGGTTTGATGGCTCTCGTTGTAGGCCTCTTCAGCAGCGGTCCTGGGCGCGCGGAGCGGGGTCATGAGCCAGGTGCACAAAGGATAGCCTTTGTCCCCGAGTAGCCATCCTCTTGGGGGAGGCTGTGCCTGGAACATGTCATGCACAGTACTCTGCCGCAGGATAAAGGCATCGTGGCTGCTGCCTGGGAAGCTGGCATTGACTGCCATGATGCGCTGCTTGTGGTCACAGACCAGCTGCACATTCAGAGAATGGTAGCCCTTCCTGTTGCGATACTGCTCGCCATGCTCCAGAGGGGCCCGCAAAGCCACATGCGTACAGTCAATGGCGCCCTGCACCAAGGGGAATTCCCCGAGTCTGTAAAATCCCAATGCGCGCTGATGCTGGCTCTCCAGGGCCATGGGGAAGGAGATGAATTGGCTTCTCCTTCTGAACAGTGCTTCGGTCACCTGGCGGATGCAGCGATGCGCGCCGTACTGGGAGATGTTTGCTATGTCCCCAGCAGCGGATTGGAAGGAGCCGGTGGCATAGAAGTTCAATGCCACCGTCACCTTCACTTCCACCGACAGAGACGTCCTGCACCTGAGCTTTGGCCGCAGATCTCGGCGAAGCAGGTGGCAGATCTCTGCAATCACCTCCTTTCGGAATCGGAGCCTTTTAACACATCGCGCGGCACTCATGTTTAGGTAGGAGCGCTGCTGGCGGTATAGCCTGACTGGGTAAGGCCTACGTGGCCGACGCCTGTAGCCCCCTCTGCCTCTAGCCAGGGCTGCCCCTCTCACAATGCGTCTGCGAGCCCTACGGACATGGAGCTGCAGCTCCGCGTTGGCACCCCATGCAACCCCCATCAAATCCTGGCAAACACTCAAATTTCCAAAAGGCCACTTGCAGCGCTCTGGCCTGAGTCCAAAAATACCTGAGCTCTTGCTGCTTGAAACCAGTTAGCTATCCTCCTTGTTGTGTCTCCAGAAATGCGTTGCACAAGAGTGTTTTCTGAAAAAAGGCTGGCCTTTATACTGGAGAGCACGTCCCCTTTAATTTGCGCCCCCCGGGGCCCGCGCTGGTTGTGTTGCGTTCCTTTTTCCAAACGCTCCGGCCGCCAGCCGCACAATGGGGCGGTCCAACTGAAGTTTGGAATCGGGGCGCACAAAGGGCGTTGCACGAGGATGTGACGTCATTTTCTGCGCGCGCATCCGGGCGGGCGCTAAACTTTGCGCCGGCGCTAACGGGCAACTTAATTTGGGGCGGGGCACAAACTGCGCTGCACACGGGCGCTACACGCATAGCGCCCGAAAATCACTTCTCTTAAGGCGCTAACTGCTGGCGCTATCAACTGAAAATCTAGCCCAATATCTCATGGAGAGACTCGGGATAGGGCTTGAGGAGGTGATAGAGAATGAGCTGTCTGTGAACCAAGTTTCCGTCAAAGCCAGCATGTCAATGCAATGGTCCACAATAAGGTCTTGGATGGCAAGGACTTTGTTCACAAGTAAATAGACGTTCTGAAGGGAATGCAGAGTGGGTGATTACTGTTAGCAGAGACCTTCCAGAGAATGTCGAAAGGCACAGAGGACAGCTGTGGGCTTATTGAACAGGGATTCAAGACTGAGATGGCAGCAATAGTGTAGGAAGCAAGAGAAATAATGATGGGTTGGGATAGGGATTAAGAGCAGCATAGTAAGAGGGGAGAAATAAAATGTTGCATGATTGGGTGACAGGAATGGGACAGACAATCAAATGGTACAAACAGGAAGTGTATGCAGACGTAAGATTTTTAATATCAAAACCTATGCTTGTGTTTTCCATCTGAAAATGGGCGCCCAATTCTGCGGTGCTATGCTGTGGGAGAACAGTTGCACCATGGCCGCAGGGAAGTTGTGGGAATTGGGTGAGCAGGCTTTGTGCTCATTTCCTACAATTCTATGGTCTGCTGCATTTTTGTGCTAACGTACTTGGGCCTATTTCATGCCTTAACCAAATTATGGCTCCAGATTTCATTCAAACATATTTAACTGAACACCTTTCATCACAGGTTTTCTTTTTTTTTCAGTCCTTATTTGGAATTGCAGGAAAAGTAGTTCCATGGGCTATGTGTTTCTATATTTCTGGAATTTTCATAATATTTTTGAGAGAAAAGTTTTTGGAGTGCTTTGATGGTGAGTGTGGCAGGCTTTCACTATAGGAAGGATGTGATTGCTTTGGAGAGGGTGCAGAGAAGATTCACCAGGATGTTACCTGGGATGGAGCGCCTCAGCTATGAAGAAAGACTAAACAGGCTGGGGTTGTTTTCCTTGGAGCAAAGAAGGCTGAGGGGGGACCTGATTGAGGTGTACAAAATGATGAGGGGCATAGATAGGGTAGACAAAGAGGAACTTTTCCCCTTAGTAGGGGGGTCACTAACAAGGGGGCATAGATTCAGGGTAAGGGGCAGGAGATTTAGAGGGGATTTGAGGAGGAACTTTTTCACCCAGAGGGTGGTTGGAATGTGGAACTCAATGCCTAAAAGGGTGGTAGAGGCAGGAACCCTCACAACATTCAAGAAGCATTTGGATGAGCACTTGAAATGCCATTGCATACAAGGCTATGGACCAAATGCTGGAAAATGGGATTAGACTGGACAGGGATGGATGGGCGGCGCAGACACGATGGGCCGAAGGGCCTCTTTCTGTGCTGTAAAACTCTATGACTCTAATTGTAAGTTGCAACTAGAATGGGTGTCCTGTTGAAGTATGGGTATATGTGAAATGCAATAAAAGAGCTGTAAGGTTGTCTGAAAGCTTGGTAAAGCAAACAATATATATGAAATAGGTTGACAGGTAACATTTTGTGGCATTAAATCTTGGGCCATTTACTTTCAAAACATCTATATCTTGCTGTTAAAAAGCAAGAAACTAAACTGGAAATCTGAAACAAAAACAGAAAATGCTGGAAACACACAGCAGGTCAGTCAGCATCTGTGGAGAAAACAGGCAGGTCAATGTTTCAGGCTGGTCATTTCAGTAACCAACTGTATCCGTTCTAATGTCTTCACCTTCCACATCAGAGTTTCTGAGAGCTTTCCTCAGCCAAGGATTCCCCCCCTGCAGTAGTTGACGGGACCCTTACCTAAGTCTGTCCCATTTCCTGTGCTTCTGCTTTTATCCCCTCCTTCCTCTCACAACTGTGACAAGGACCCCTTCTCACCTTCCACCCCACAAGCCTCCATATTCATCAGGTCATCATCAACATTTCTGCCACCAAACATCTCCGCCCCCATCTTTTACAGTTTCCAGAGGGACTATCCCCTCTAGACACCCTGGTCCACACTTCCACCACTCCACCTTCCAGTTCCCCTTCCCCTGACACTTCCCAGTGCAACTGCAGGAGATGCAGCATCTGTCTATTCATTTGCTCCCACACCACTGTTCAGGGCCACAGACATTCCTTCCAGGGGAGATAGCAATTTATGTGTACTCCTCAAATATTCTATACTTACTGCTCATGGTGTAGTCTCCTCTACAATGGGAAGACCAAATGCATATTAGGTGAGTGATGTGCCATCGATAACTCAAAGACAAGGGCCTAGAAATTCAGTGGCCTGCGCCACCAGTTTGCGCCCAAAGAGGGCTTTTGCGCCAGTCTGCAAAATTCAGGCGAAATTCAGCGGGGCGCTAATGGCGGCGTTAGGCTGTAGTGCTGCGCCGCCACCGATGACGTCATCAGTGTGCGCAGCGCCCCGTTTCCACGAAGAACGCCATATTAAGTCGCGCCCGCCTCTTCAGCGCCGGCCGTAAACAGCGACCGGTACACAGGGCCTACCTGTGGCGGTAGTGGCGGTAATTAAAGTGGAGGTGCGGCCGGCCGCTTTTTCGGCGGCCGCCTGCCCGCACCTCCTTCCCCGGCCTCCTCCACCCCGCCCCCCCGCGGCATTGCCGGCTTGTTTCCGGGAGCCCGGCACTTCTCCGTTCTGCCGGGCTCTTTTGCCGGCACTCGCGATCGGGGCTCCGGTTGCTGCAGGCACCTCCCCCTTAAGAGAGGGAGGAAGGCCTGCAGTACCGCAGCCTGCCGCTCCGCTGCGGGTGGCGCTGCGGCCACTAGCGCGCCGATATTCAGTTTCAGCGCCCAAGCGGGGCGCCGAAACCCCTGTTTAGCGGCCGCCTTCCACTTGGTGCGCTGACACTGAATATCCCGCTTGCGCAAGTGGATCCGCGCGCAGCGGTAATTCCGGCGCCCAGGCAAGCTGGGCGCCCCATAATGAATTTCTAGGCCAAGGAGTTTAAAAGGATTCAACTAAAGGCTTTTAATCACTAAGAACATTGCAGGTCTTTACACATCGGGTTCGTCTGATAGAATGACTCATACAGCTCTTGAGACCTTTATATGACAAAAGACAGGGGCGTAGCCAATACACACAATAGGAAAAAGGGGGCGGTACCCACAATACAAAGCAGGTAAAACACAAGGGCTGACGAAGGCATATATTTCATCACATTCACCCCTTCTACAGATTTAGTCTGTCCGGGGGTATGATAGTCCTTCCTGAACATCGCAACAGTACCTCGGGTTCCGACCGGGAGTCCGTGGTGCCCTCCTGGGCATACCCATGTGTTGGGGGTGTTGCAGGTACTTCTGGGGGTGGTGAGCCTGGGGATGGTGGAGGTTCTCCTGGGGGTGGTGGTGATGGGTCGTCGTCGCTTCCTGCCGAGGCGAGGTCCTTTATGGACACGGTGTCCTCACGCCCGTCGGCGTGCTTGACGTACGCGTACTGTGGGTTTGCGTGGAGTAGGTGTACTGCCTCCACGAGTGGATCCGTTTTGTGGCCCCTCACATGCTTTCGTAATAGGACTGTCCCTGGGGTGGAGAGCCACGAGGGTAGGGACACTCCTGAGGTTGATTTGCGGGGAAAAACAAACATCTTCTCGTGAGGAGTGGCGTTAGTAGCAGTACACAGTAGCAACCTTATCGAGTGGAGTACGTCTGGGAGGACCTCTTGCCAGCGGGAGGCCTTTAGACCTTAGTGCTAAGGTGACCGCCTTCCACACTGTCGCGTTCTCCCTCTCCACTTGCCCATTACCCCGGGGGTTATAACTAGTGGTCCGACTCGTGGCTATCCCCTTCGACAGCAGGTATTGGCGCAGTTCGTCGCTCATGAACGACGTCCCCCTGTCAGTGTGGATGTAGTTAGGCATGCCGAACGTGCAAAACAGGTTGCCGAGGCACTTGATGACCGTGGCACTGGTCATGTCTGGGCAGGGGTAGGCGAATGGGAAGCGGGAGTACTCGTCCACAATGTTGAGAAAGTACACATTGCGGTCGGTGGAGGGGAGTGGTCCCTTGAAATCTAAGCTCAGGCGCTCGAATGGCCATGTAGCTTTGATCAGGTGGGCTCGGTCGGGCCTGAAAAAACGGGGCTTGCATTCCGCACAGGTGCGGCAGTCCCTGGTCATAGACCGGACCTCCTCGATGGAATAGGGCAGGTTACGGGATTTTATAAAGTGGAATAGCCGGGTGACCCCCGGGTGGCAGAGGCCATTGTGGAGGCCCTGTAGCCTGTCCCCCTGGATGGTGGCACACATCCCTCGTGATAGGGCGTCGGGGGATTCGTTGAGGGCCCCCGGCCTATATATTATGTCGTACTCAAACGTGGAGAGTTCGATCCACCACCTGAGAATTTTGTCGTTCTTGATCTTCCCCCTCTGTTTGTTGTTAAACATGAAGGCTACCGACCGTAAGCAGGGTGAAGCGTTTGCCGGCTAGGTAGTGCCTCCAGTGCCGCACTGCCTCCACTATGGCCTGGGCCTCCTTCTCTACCGAGGAGTGCCTGATCTCGGGCCCTTGGAGGGTTCTTGAGAAAAAAGGCTACGGGCTGCCCATACTGGTTGAGGGTGGCTGCTAAAGCGAAGTCGGACGCATCGCTTTCGACCTGGAAAGGGATGTTTTCGTCCACTGCCCGCAGCGCGGCCTTCTCAATGTCGTGTTTAATGCTGTTGAAGGCGGCGTGGGCCTCGGCCGTGAGCGGGAAGGACGTTGATTTCAGGAGGGGACGGGCCTTGTCGGAATAATTGGGGACCCATTGGGCGTAATAGGAGAAGAACCCCAGGCACCTTTTCAGGGCCTTGGGAGTGTTTGGTAGGGGTAGCTCCCGTAGGGGACGCAATCGGTCGGGGTCCGGACCGATTTCCCCGTTTTCCACCACGCAGCCCAGGATACAGAGGCGCATGGTGCTAAAGACACACTTATCCTCGTTGTAGGTGAGATTGAGTCTGAGGGCGGTTTTCAGAAATCTCGCGAGGTTCGAGTCGTGGTCTTGCTGGTCGTGGCTGCAGATGGTGACGTTGTCTAGGTATGGGTAGGTGGCTGTTAACTGGTTCTCATCGACCATGCGGTCCATCTCCCGCTGGAAGACCGAGACCCCGTTCGTTACCCCAAAGGGGACTCTGAGGAAGTGGTAGAGGCATCCGTTCGCCTCGAAGGCGGTGTATGGACGGTCCTCCGGCCTAATGGGGAGCTGGTGGTATGCCGATTTTAGGTCGATGGTGGAAAACACCCGGTATTGCGCGATTTGGTTAACCATATCCGCTATGCGGGGCAGAGGGTAGGCGTCTAGCTGGGTGTATAGATTAACCGTCTGGCTATAATCTATCACCATCCGCTTCTTTTCGCTACCCTTAACTACTACTACCTGGGCGCGCCACGGGCTGGTACTGCATTCGATGATACCCTCCCGCTTGAGTCTTTCTACTTCCGACACAATGAACCGTCTGTCCTCCCAGCTGTACCGCCTACTCTTGGTCGCTATGGGTCGACAGTTGGGTGCGAGGTTGGCGAACAGAGAGGGCGGCTTGACCTTCAGGGTAGCCAGACCGCACACTGTGAGGGGCGGCTGGGACCCACCGTAGGTAAGCGTGATACTTTGGTGGTGGCACTGGAAGTCCAGACCCAAGATCACGCTCACACAGAGATCTGGCATTATCAATAGTTTAAAATCTCTGTAATCAGTGCCTTTTACCGACAACATAACCGCGCAGAAACCTGTAATTTTTGAGGTATGAGTCTTATCAGCCATGGCGATTTTGCCCTGTGTGGGGACTATCGTTAGTGAAAGTCGTTTTACCAGGCTAGGATGAATAAAGCTTTCGGTGCTCCCGCAGTCAATCAAGCATTTAACCTTGTTCCCGTTTACCTCTATGTCCATCATCGATTTAGACAACGGATGCGGCCTGGATTGATCCACTGTGATCGAGGCCACCAGTGGGTCCTGGAGGTCCGTGTAGTTGGGGCAAGATGGTGGACTCCATGAGGGTGGACAAGATGGCGTCCAAGATGGCAGCCCCCACGGCGTGCACGAGGCGGAGTGGGCCGCGTGGCCTGAGGAACAGGATTCAGAGTTCCTCTGGGCCATATCCAGCGATCGCGCTATACCCATAGCCTGTTTTAAGTCCAGTCCCTCCTTTTCAAACAGTTTCTGCCGAATGTAATTAGAACTGAGGCCCGCAATAAAGGAGTCTCGGATCAGCTCCTCCGTGTACACGATGGCAGACACGGCCTTACAGTTACAGTCTCTGCCCAGTACTTTTAGGCTTAGCATAAAGTCCTCTAGTGACTCACCATGCCGCTGCGTGCGAGTAGTCAGAAGATGCCTGGCGTACACCTCGTTTATTGGCCGCACGTAGTGGGCCTTCAGAATGGTGCTGGCATCCCCGTAGCTGGTGGCATCTTGGATGAGAGGGGAGACCCGATGGCTCACCCAGTTTCGCAGGATTCCCAGTTTCACGTCTCCGGTGGCGGTTGCGGCTGCTATGGTGGTGGATGAGTTTGCAATGAAAAATTCGAAGCATTGGAACCAGTGTCCGAACTGTGTGGCTGCATCTGAGGCATGGGGGTCCAGATCCAAGCGCTCTGGTTTCAGGAGTTGATCCATCTTGGTGTTTTAGTGATTAAAATTGATGTGCCATCGATAACTCAAAGACAAGGAGTTTAAAAGGATTCAACTAAAGGCTTTTAATCACTAAGAACATTGCAGGTCTTTACACATCGGGTTCGTCTGATAGAATGACTCATACAGCTCTTGAGACCTTTATATGACAAAAGACAGGGGCGTAGCCAATACACACAATAGGAAAAAGGGGGCGGTACCCACAATACAAAGCAGGTAAAACACAAGGGCTGACGAAGGCATATATTTCATCACATTCACCCCTTCTACAGATTTAGTCTGTCCGGGGGTATGATAGTCCTTCCTGAACATCGCAACAGTACCTCGGGTTCCGACCGGGAGTCCGTGGTGCCCTCCTGGGCATACCCATGTGTTGGGGGTGTTGCAGGTACTTCTGGGGGTGGTGAGCCTGGGGATGGTGGAGGTTCTCCTGGGGGTGGTGGTGATGGGTCGTCGTCGCTTCCTGCCGAGGCGAGGTCCTTTATGGACACGGTGTCCTCACGCCCGTCGGCGTGCTTGACGTACGCGTACTGTGGGTTTGCGTGGAGTAGGTGTACTGCCTCCACGAGTGGATCCGTTTTGTGGCCCCTCACATGCTTTCGTAATAGGACTGTCCCTGGGGTGGAGAGCCACGAGGGTAGGGACACTCCTGAGGTTGATTTGCGGGGAAAAACAAACATCTTCTCGTGAGGAGTGGCGTTAGTAGCAGTACACAGTAGCAACCTTATCGAGTGGAGTACGTCTGGGAGGACCTCTTGCCAGCGGGAGGCCTTTAGACCTTAGTGCTAAGGTGACCGCCTTCCACACTGTCGCGTTCTCCCTCTCCACTTGCCCATTACCCCGGGGGTTATAACTAGTGGTCCGACTCGTGGCTATCCCCTTCGACAGCAGGTATTGGCGCAGTTCGTCGCTCATGAACGACGTCCCCCTGTCAGTGTGGATGTAGTTAGGCATGCCGAACGTGCAAAACAGGTTGCCGAGGCACTTGATGACCGTGGCACTGGTCATGTCTGGGCAGGGGTAGGCGAATGGGAAGCGGGAGTACTCGTCCACAATGTTGAGAAAGTACACATTGCGGTCGGTGGAGGGGAGTGGTCCCTTGAAATCTAAGCTCAGGCGCTCGAATGGCCATGTAGCTTTGATCAGGTGGGCTCGGTCGGGCCTGAAAAAACGGGGCTTGCATTCCGCACAGGTGCGGCAGTCCCTGGTCATAGACCGGACCTCCTCGATGGAATAGGGCAGGTTACGGGATTTTATAAAGTGGAATAGCCGGGTGACCCCCGGGTGGCAGAGGCCATTGTGGAGGCCCTGTAGCCTGTCCCCCTGGATGGTGGCACACATCCCTCGTGATAGGGCGTCGGGGGATTCGTTGAGGGCCCCCGGCCTATATATTATGTCGTACTCAAACGTGGAGAGTTCGATCCACCACCTGAGAATTTTGTCGTTCTTGATCTTCCCCCTCTGTTTGTTGTTAAACATGAAGGCTACCGACCGTAAGCAGGGTGAAGCGTTTGCCGGCTAGGTAGTGCCTCCAGTGCCGCACTGCCTCCACTATGGCCTGGGCCTCCTTCTCTACCGAGGAGTGCCTGATCTCGGGCCCTTGGAGGGTTCTTGAGAAAAAAGGCTACGGGCTGCCCATACTGGTTGAGGGTGGCTGCTAAAGCGAAGTCGGACGCATCGCTTTCGACCTGGAAAGGGATGTTTTCGTCCACTGCCCGCAGCGCGGCCTTCTCAATGTCGTGTTTAATGCTGTTGAAGGCGGCGTGGGCCTCGGCCGTGAGCGGGAAGGACGTTGATTTCAGGAGGGGACGGGCCTTGTCGGAATAATTGGGGACCCATTGGGCGTAATAGGAGAAGAACCCCAGGCACCTTTTCAGGGCCTTGGGAGTGTTTGGTAGGGGTAGCTCCCGTAGGGGACGCAATCGGTCGGGGTCCGGACCGATTTCCCCGTTTTCCACCACGCAGCCCAGGATACAGAGGCGCATGGTGCTAAAGACACACTTATCCTCGTTGTAGGTGAGATTGAGTCTGAGGGCGGTTTTCAGAAATCTCGCGAGGTTCGAGTCGTGGTCTTGCTGGTCGTGGCTGCAGATGGTGACGTTGTCTAGGTATGGGTAGGTGGCTGTTAACTGGTTCTCATCGACCATGCGGTCCATCTCCCGCTGGAAGACCGAGACCCCGTTCGTTACCCCAAAGGGGACTCTGAGGAAGTGGTAGAGGCATCCGTTCGCCTCGAAGGCGGTGTATGGACGGTCCTCCGGCCTAATGGGGAGCTGGTGGTATGCCGATTTTAGGTCGATGGTGGAAAACACCCGGTATTGCGCGATTTGGTTAACCATATCCGCTATGCGGGGCAGAGGGTAGGCGTCTAGCTGGGTGTATAGATTAACCGTCTGGCTATAATCTATCACCATCCGCTTCTTTTCGCTACCCTTAACTACTACTACCTGGGCGCGCCACGGGCTGGTACTGCATTCGATGATACCCTCCCGCTTGAGTCTTTCTACTTCCGACACAATGAACCGTCTGTCCTCCCAGCTGTACCGCCTACTCTTGGTCGCTATGGGTCGACAGTTGGGTGCGAGGTTGGCGAACAGAGAGGGCGGCTTGACCTTCAGGGTAGCCAGACCGCACACTGTGAGGGGCGGCTGGGACCCACCGTAGGTAAGCGTGATACTTTGGTGGTGGCACTGGAAGTCCAGACCCAAGATCACGCTCACACAGAGATCTGGCATTATCAATAGTTTAAAATCTCTGTAATCAGTGCCTTTTACCGACAACATAACCGCGCAGAAACCTGTAATTTTTGAGGTATGAGTCTTATCAGCCATGGCGATTTTGCCCTGTGTGGGGACTATCGTTAGTGAAAGTCGTTTTACCAGGCTAGGATGAATAAAGCTTTCGGTGCTCCCGCAGTCAATCAAGCATTTAACCTTGTTCCCGTTTACCTCTATGTCCATCATCGATTTAGACAACGGATGCGGCCTGGATTGATCCACTGTGATCGAGGCCACCAGTGGGTCCTGGAGGTCCGTGTAGTTGGGGCAAGATGGTGGACTCCATGAGGGTGGACAAGATGGCGTCCAAGATGGCAGCCCCCACGGCGTGCACGAGGCGGAGTGGGCCGCGTGGCCTGAGGAACAGGATTCAGAGTTCCTCTGGGCCATATCCAGCGATCGCGCTATACCCATAGCCTGTTTTAAGTCCAGTCCCTCCTTTTCAAACAGTTTCTGCCGAATGTAATTAGAACTGAGGCCCGCAATAAAGGAGTCTCGGATCAGCTCCTCCGTGTACACGATGGCAGACACGGCCTTACAGTTACAGTCTCTGCCCAGTACTTTTAGGCTTAGCATAAAGTCCTCTAGTGACTCACCATGCCGCTGCGTGCGAGTAGTCAGAAGATGCCTGGCGTACACCTCGTTTATTGGCCGCACGTAGTGGGCCTTCAGAATGGTGCTGGCATCCCCGTAGCTGGTGGCATCTTGGATGAGAGGGGAGACCCGATGGCTCACCCAGTTTCGCAGGATTCCCAGTTTCACGTCTCCGGTGGCGGTTGCGGCTGCTATGGTGGTGGATGAGTTTGCAATGAAAAATTCGAAGCATTGGAACCAGTGTCCGAACTGTGTGGCTGCATCTGAGGCATGGGGGTCCAGATCCAAGCGCTCTGGTTTCAGGAGTTGATCCATCTTGGTGTTTTAGTGATTAAAATTGATGTGCCATCGATAACTCAAAGACAAGGAGTTTAAAAGGATTCAACTAAAGGCTTTTAATCACTAAGAACATTGCAGGTCTTTACACATCGGGTTCGTCTGATAGAATGACTCATACAGCTCTTGAGACCTTTATATGACAAAAGACAGGGGCGTAGCCAATACACACAATAGGAAAAAGGGGGCGGTACCCACAATACAAAGCAGGTAAAACACAGGGGCTGATGAAGGCATATATTTCATCACAGTGAGCTTTGCCAAACACCTCCATTTTGTCTACAAGTGTGACGCTGTGCTTCCCTGTCTTGACATTTTAACTCCCCCTCCCAATCCAACACTGACCTCTCCGTCTTTGCACCCTTACATTGTTTCACTATGTTTTGACAAACACCTCCATTTTGTCTACAAGTGTGATAATATTACTAATATTAGTCCTGCATTGCAGGCTCTCTTTTTAAGTCTCTCATTTTCTTGCTTTTTCTATGGATGTGCCCCTCACCACACTAGATATTCACAGCTCCCTTGTGACCTCAAGTGTGACTCTGAGTTTCCTTAGTTTCTTTAATGTCTTTCCTTTCTTTGATGCTCCTTTCCATTGCCTGACTGATGAGATTATCTGTTAGATCATCCAACCATCATTCCATCAATACTTCCTCCCTGCCATCTGTTTGTTTTTCTCCCCTCAACTTTTTCTGATACTTTAAAATGCTTCTACATCTATCATTTTTCAACCCAAAACATTGACTTGTCTCTTTTGCCCACAGATGCTGACTGACTTGCTGTGTGCTATCCAAATTTTCTATTTTTCTTTTACTTTTTGCTGTTGTTAACTATTGTTAAATTGAATTCTTATTTAAACAAATTAAATCATTTGTTTTCTATTTTAGATTGCTCTGCTGAGGACTAAAGAACAAAAAATAAAAACTGTGTACTGTGTATGTGGAGGAAAGTGAAATCACTTGGGCTCTGGGCAAAGCACCTTTAGAGGGGCAGGTGTGATTTTCTGGTTGCATGCTCATTAAATTTTGAGGGAAGCTTCACTCAAAGAATGTTAAATACCTCATCTACAAAGCAGTAAACTTTTGCTGTGATAAGAACTAGCTACATGTTAACTGTCTGTACACTTTGGGGGAGAAATTGGATATGTAGCGCCACCTATTAGCACCTAAAGAGGGCAGTCAGTGGCTGTAGCGCCACTGGCCGCGCCTCCCGCGATATTCAGCGGGGGCGCTAATGGTGGTGTTAGCCTGTTGTGCTGCGCTGCCACCGATGACGTCACCAGTGTGTGCAGCGCCCCATGAGCGCCCCGATCGCGATATTTGGTAGCGAACACCGCTGCAGCGCCGTTCGCTACCCGCGTCCGGTTCACGGGGCCTTGCTGTGCCGGCAGTGGCGCAAGTTAAGGTGGAGGTGCAGGGCGGCCGCCTTTTTCGGCGGCCGCCTGCCAGCACCTCCGTCCCCGGCCTCCTGACCACCCCCCGTGGCATTGCCGGCTGTTTCCCGAGAGCCCGGCACTTCTCCTCAGTGCCGGGCTCTTTTGCTGGCACTCGCGATTGGGGATCGTGCTGTTGCAGGCCCCTCCCCCTTAACAATGGGAGGAAGGCCTGCAGTACCGCAGCGTGCCGTGCCGCAGCGTGTGGCGCTGCGGCACGTTTCGCTGCGATATTCAGTTTCAGTGCCCTAAGAGGGACGTGGAGCGCCTCGAGCCTTGCCCCGTCTCCCTCTAGGGGCGCTGAAACTGAATTTCTGACGTTCGTTAATGCTCCGATCGCTGCTCAAAAATCAGCGCCCAGGCGAACTTGGTGCCACTTGGGCGCCTCAACCCAATTTCTCCCCCTTTATGTATATAGATATAAATCAGATTTTATAAGATTAATAAATGACAAATATACACTGGAAGTAATCTACCATTACTGCTAGATAATATTTTTAGACTTCCCTGGTGTCACAATAGCTTAAGAGTGATATTTGCATGTCATTGGGATGCAGACTCAATTATTTACTACTAACCCTGTTTTTATGTTTCACTCCCACTCTGATCTCTCAGTCCTCGGCCTCCTACACTGTTCCAATGAAGCTCAACGTAAGCTCGAGGAACAGCAGCTCATCTTTCGATTAGGCACTTTCAGCCTTGTGGACTCAACATTGAGTTCATCAATTTCAGATCCTAATCTCTGCCCCCATTTTTTCAGACGGCAGCTGTTGCTGATGATTCTGATATTTCCATTTACACCTCTTCTAGACCCATCTTTGTTTCTTTACTTGTCCCATTGCCATCTCCTTTTGCCTTATACAATCATACCTTTTGTCATTTAATCTCTCCTCTACTCCACCCTATCACAGACCTTCCCTTTTGTTCTTTCCTCCCTTCCCCCTTTCCCTG
Organism: Somniosus microcephalus; assembly: GCF_052327205.1. Taxonomy (NCBI): domain Eukaryota; kingdom Metazoa; phylum Chordata; class Chondrichthyes; order Squaliformes; family Somniosidae; genus Somniosus; species Somniosus microcephalus. Next base: position 115,386,487 of record NC_140993.1, on the reverse strand, counting down.
CCTCTGCACTTGCTTAAATCCTATTATTTCTCTAACTTTTTCCAGTTCTGACAAAAGGTCACTGACCTGGAACGTTAATTCTGTTTCTCTCTCCACAGATGCTGCCTGACCTGCTGAATATTTCCAGCATTTTCTGTTTTTATGTGCTTACATTAAATTTCGACAATGGTTGGCCCGGATTTTGTGATAGGAATCTCTCTTAGGCAGTCCCTCGGAACCGAGGATGACTTGCTTCCACATTAAAAATGAGTTCTCAGGTGACTGATGAGTCCAATGCGGGACCTACAGTCTCTGTCACAGGTGGGACAGACGGTGGTTGAAGGGGTGGGTGGGTGGGGTGCTTGGGTTGACGTGCGCTGCTTGAGCTTGGCTTCCGCTTGCTCCCTGCGAAGAGACTCGAGGTGTTCGGCGCCTTCCCGGATGCTTCTCCTCCACTTTGTGCAGTCTTGGGCCAGGGATTCCCAGGTGTAAGTGGGGATGTTGCACTTTTTCCAGGAATAACGGTGAGGCTATCAGCACTCACTGTTATTATGCAGTAAATCGAACAGCAACTTCTGGCGCCGCACATGTGCAGTTAACCGCAGAAATCCAGAAGTTGGGGTTCGAGTTACCCTACACTTCCACAGATTTTGCTACATCGCCAATAGTTTCAGCATTGAAACACATGAAGGGCATGAAGTTATGGTTCTTACCCACTAGTTACCCACTAAACACGTCAGCAAAAATTCGGGCTGGTGCATTCATCGTAAGTGAATTTTTAACGGCGTGATGTGTTATAATTACTGCCGAGCAACCTCTCTGGCCCTGAAAATTTAATTTTGCAAGTGTGGCGTCTCATTCCTTCAGAATTTAATTACTGTTGGAGATCTTTTTTAAATAAAAATTAAAATTATTTTTTTTACATTTTCTTTCTGTCTCTTATCTCTCTTAATGCCATCTTTCTTTCCTTCTCTTTATTTAATTTTCTGTACATGATTTTATATTGCGTTAAATATTGTAACTTACACTTCCTGGTTTAGACTCTGCAGATCCGATATTGACACGGGCAGGTTGTGTAGACGGGCGGGCGGGCAGAGTTTTGGACTGGAAACCCAGAAAGCCAAGTTTCTCCGTATGCTGTGGAGTTTTAACTCCACAGCGTGCAACTTTTTTCTTTGACAGGATCTCCACCTGGAAGTCAGCCTGATTGACATGCTTGGCTTCCAAACAGGTGGGGAGAAATCTGGAGCAGGCCACAGGAGCAGGTAGGAAGCCTGCAGCTGCAAGTGGGAGCGTAGGGGGGATCCGATCTCCGACCCTAGGGTGGTCTTTGTTTGAGGGGGGGTGGCGGTCTGATCCAAGGAAAGAAGGTAAGCTTGGGGTGCCGAGGAAGCACTTCTGTTCCTTTTGGCCCACAAGTAGTGCTCTAAAGGCACTTACCTTACAAAAGGTAAATCGTGCTTGACTAATCTACTGGAATTTTTTCAGGATGTAACTAGTAAAATAGATAAGGGAGAACCAGTGGATGTGGTGTATTTGGACTTTCAGAAGGCTTTCGATAAGGTCCCACATAAGAGATTAGCGTGGAAAGTTAAGGCACATGGGATTGGGGGCAAGGTATTGACTTGGATAGAGAACTGGTTGGCAGATAGAAAGCAAAGAGTTGGAATAAACGGGTCTTTTTCCGAGTGGCAGGCAGTGACTAGTGGGGTACCGCAGGGATCGGTCCTTGGACCCCAGCTATTCACAATATAAATGATCTAGACAAGGGAACTAGATGTAATATCTCCAAATTTGCAGACGGCACAAAGCTGGGTGGGCGTGTGTGCTGTGAGGAGGATGCCGAGAAACTACAGGATGATTTGGACAGGTTGGGTGATTGGGCAGAAGCATGGCAGATGCAATATAACGTGGATAAATGTGAGGTTATCCATTTTGGTGGCAAAAACAGGAAGGCAGATTATTATCTGAATGGCAATAGATTGGGAGAAGGGGAAGTGCAACGAGACCTGGGTGTCCTTGTGCACCAGTCGCTGAAGGTAAGCAGGCAGGTGCAGCAGGCGGTTAAGAAGGCAAATGGTATGTTGGCCTTCATAGCGAGAGGGTTTGAGTACAGGAACAAGGATGTCTTGCTGCAGTTGTACAGGGCCTTGGTGAGACTACATCTTGAGTATTGTGTGCAGTTTTGGTCGCCTTATCTGAGGAGGACATTCTTACCATGGAAGGAGTTCAGCGAAGATTCACCAGGCTGATACCTGGGATGGCAGGAATGACGTATGAGGAGAGATTGGGATGATTGGGCTTGTACTCGCTGGAGTTTAGAAGAATGAGAGGGGATCTCATTGAAACTTATAAAATTCTGGCAGTACTGGACTGACTAGATGCAGAGAGGATGTTCCCAATGGTCGGGGAGTCCATAACCAGGGGTCACAGTCTAAGGATAAGGGGTAGGCCTTTTAGGACAGAAATGAGGAGGAATTTCTTCACCCAGAGAGTGGTGAACCTGTGGAATTCTCTACCACAGAAGGCAGCAGAGGCCAATACATTAAATATATTCAAGAAGGAGTTGGATATATTTCTTAAGGCTAAAGGGATCAAGGGGTATGGGGAGAAAGCAGGGACCGGGTACTGAACTTGGATGATCAGCCATGATCGCATTGAATGGCAGAGCAGGCTCGAGGGGCCGAATGGCCTACTCCTGCTCCTATCTTCTATGTTTCTATGTTTCTCCCCAAAGCTATCCTCACCTCCCTTGAGCTGCCAGGTTTCTCAGGGTCTGGGAAACCTGGTCAGCCAGGCCAGTGTTAAGCCGCAAAGCATGTTAAATCTGAGGCTGCCAGTCTCATTTGCACGGGCTTTGGAGTGACAACTTACAGTATTCAGAGATCCTTTTCAGGTGATCTGTGGCATGTGTGAGCAGAGTAATCAACAGCATGTCTTCGAAACCAATCAGTGAGACACGCAGGGGTGAATTTTAACAGCCAAAAATGGGTGGGTAAGGGTTGGGTGAGATGTTAAAAATTTTAAATTCTCAAATCCGACCTCAATCAGCCCACCTCTCTAACTTTTGCTGGCGTGTTTAGTGGTTAACCAGTGGGTAAGTACCACAACATCACACCCTTCATGTGTTTCAATGCCGAATCTATTGGTGATGTAGCAAAGCTTGTGGAGGAGCAGGGTAACTCGAACCGCAACTTCCGGATTTCCATGTTTAACTGCATCAGAAGTTGCTGTCCGATTTACTGCATAAGAACAGTGAGCTCTCCTGGGAGCTAGTTGGCTGCCTGCCCCCTGTCCCACCTCTATTAAACCCGGAAGTGGGCAGGTTGAGGTCGGATTTGAGCGTTTAAAATTTTTAACATCTCACCTGACCCCAACCCACTTGTTTTTGGCTGTTAAAATTCACCCCTGCCTGTCTCAGTGATTGGTTGAGGAGATATGCTGTTGCATTTCCAACTCACGCATGCCACAGATCACCTGAAAAGGATCTCTAAATACTGTAAGTTGCCGCTCCAAAGCCCGTGCAATGTCTGTGGGCAGCTGTAAGCAAAATGAACGGTGAACGCTGTTGCTGCGCCACTGACCGCAAAATCTGGGCCTATATATATTAACTGTAGCAATTTGCAAGGTAATTAAAACTTGGTACATTTTCAATACTGGAGTCTGAAAGACAGTTGTATTTGTAATCTGTTTTAATAAGGTCCCAATAGGTTGTGTTGTTTTGGAAAGACTGACAAGAAGCCCTTCCCTCTCAAGAAAGGAGGGAGAGAGAAAACAGGGAACTACAGGCCAGTTAGCCTCACATCAATTGTCGAGAAAATGCTGGAATCCATTATTAAGAAATTGGTGACAGGACATTTCGAAAATCATAATATGATTAGGCAGTGTCAACATGGTTTTATCAAAATCAAATCAAATCAAATCAACTTTTATTGTCATTGTTAGTGCACAAGTGCCAGAGAGGAGGTATTGAGGGACCAGGAGAGGTCTTCCGTGATGTGGACTCCGAGGAACTTAAAGCTGTCCACCCTTTCCACCACAGCCCCATTGATGTGGATGGGGGTGTGACTTCCGCCTTTAGACTTCCTGAAGTCCACAATGATTTCTTTGGTTTTCTTGATGTTAAGGGCCAGGTTGTTATCGGCGCACCACTTCACGAGATGCTGGACCTCCTCCCTGTAGGCTGACTCATCGTTGTTGGTGATCTGGCCTACTACCATGGTGTCATCCGCAAACTTGATGATGGTGTTGGAACCATTAACAGCCACACAGTCGTGGGTGAAGAGGGAGTAGAGGAGGCGGCTCAGCACACATCCTTGTGGGGCCCCCGTGTTCAGGGTCAGGGGGGGGGGAGGTGTGGTTACCTAATTTGACAGACTGGGGTCTGTTTGTTAGGAAGTCCAGGGTCCAGTTGCAGAGGGAAGTGTTCAGGCCAAGAGTTTGGAGTTTGGTGGCCAGCTTGTTGGGGACGATAGTGTTGAATGCTGAGCTGTAGTCTATGAACAACATTCTGATGTAGGTCTCCTTACCATCTAGGTGATTCAGTGCCGAGTGTAGAGCAGTTGTGATTGCATCCTCCGTTGATCTGTTTGCACGATAGGCAAACTGGTGTTGGTCAAGAGAGGCAGGAACACTGGCTTTGATGTGGGCTAAGACCAGTCTCTCGAAACACTTCATTATGATGGGTGTGAGTGCGACAGGTCGATAGTCGTTCAGGCACGTCACAGCCGTTTGTTTTGGCACAGGAATAATGGTAGCGGTCTTGAAGCACGTAGGGACTACTGCCTGGGCCAATGACAGATTGAAGATGGCGGTGAAGACATCAGCCAGCTGATCAGCACATTCCTTGAGTACCCGTCCAGGGATGCTATCTGGTCCAGCAGCCTTTCGTGTGTTCACTCCGTGTAGAACACCCCTTACGTCGGAGGTCGACAGAGTGAGCACCTGGTCTTCCGGGGGTGGCAAGGCTTTGGTAGCCGGCTCCCTGTTGTCCCTGTCGAAGCGAGCGTAGAAGTTGTTAAGCTCCTCCGGAAGGAAGGCATCGCTAACCGGGGGGCTGGTGTTTTTGCCCTTGTCGTCAGTGATGGACTGGATGCCTTGTCACATGCGCTGGGGGTCCGAGTTGTTGCGGAAGTGATCCTCTATCCGCAGTGTCTGTTTCCTTTTGGCAGTCCTGATACCCTTTTTTAGGTTGGTCCTAGCTGCACTTATGAAAGTGAAATCGTGTTTAATAATTTTATTAAGAGTTTTTGAGGATGTAACTAGCAGGGTAGATAAAGAGGAACCAGTGAATGTTGTATATTTGGATTTCCAAAAGGCATTCGATAAGGTGCCACATAAAAGGTTGTTACACAAGATAAGGGATCATGGGGTTGGTGGTAATCTATTAGCATGGATAGAGGATTGGTTAACGGACAGAAAACAGAGAGTAGGGATAAACGGGTCATTTTCAGGTTGGCAGGCTGTAACTAGTGGGGTGCCGCAAGGATCAGGCTTGGGCCTCAGCTATTTACAATTTATATCAATGACTTAGATGAAGGGGCCCAACAATATATCCAAGATTGTTGACGATACAAAGTTAGGTGGGGAAAAAGAAGGACCCAAAGAGCCTGCAAAGGGATATAGGCAGGTCTGCACAGAGCGCGATTAAGCGCAGTGGACTTGAACAGAGTGTTTTATTTGGGAATTTGGAAAGAGTTGGAATTCAGAGAAGGGGTGGAAAGAGTTGCTGCTTTTTGCCTACACTACTTGTACTGCTTTATGTTATAGGTAGATATTTAATTTCAGTACCCTTAACTTAATCTAGATCAAGTAAGCAGTCAGGAAACTGCACTGTAAAATAAGTTACCTAATTACAAATGTAATTAAATTTAATTAAATAAAACAAGGTCATATAGGGATGGCAGTGCAGGTGATGTACCACAACTGCAGTATGTGGGAGTTTGTGGAGAGCATTGTGATCCCGGACAACCGTGTTTGCAGTAAGTGCCTGCACTCGAGGAACTTCAGCTCAGAGTTTTTGAACTGGAGTCTGAGGTGCAGACATTGCGGGGCATCAGGGATGGGCAGAGTTACCTGGACACTTTGATCTAGGAGGCAGTCACATCCCTTAGGTTAGGTAGTGGTACAGGTCTGGTTAGTGGTCAGGGACAGGAGGGTGTGACTACAACTCAGGCAGGTAAGGGGACCCCAGGTGCAGTGCTGGAGGAGCCTCAGCCTTTGCCCTTGTCCAACAGATATGGGCCCAGAAATTTGGGTCGGGGGCTTCCCGCGGGTGCAAGCCCCCGACTTGCACTTACCTACCGCGCCGGCCGTTGAGCTGTGGGCCCGCGTGGGATTCCGATCCTGGGCCTCCTCCAACTGCTGGTGCGCAGTGCTTGTGTATCCCAGGGGCGCAGTTAGTTCGATGCATCCCCTGGGATCACGTGGGCCATGGAGAGCCAATGGTAGCAGGGAATGCTTCATTCATAAGTTTGACAGGAAGACCTGTCAAACCTATAAATACTATAAGCCCCAAAACATCACTAAATCTTCAAATAAATTTTTTTTAAATCACATTTTTAAAATAACTACAAATTACATGAAATAACTATTTTAAACAATAATTTAAATTTTTGAAACAGTTAATTACATTTTCTAACGGGGCTAAAAATAAACTTACCTTTCTTCAAAGTATTTAAAAATAATAAACCTGTAGAAAAAATGTTTTAATTTTAATTAATTCACCACTTACCTTGTAAAAAGCAGGCCTTGCGCCTGCTTTTTAAAAGTGTAACTCCTGGAGACTTACCCTCCCAGGAAAACCTGCAAGAAAAAGTAAGTTCGATGCGCACGCGCTGCCTCTCCAGCGCACGCGTTCCACCTGTCAACCCCTTCTTTCAGGGGAACGGAAGTGCCAGTTTCCCGTGCATGCGCGGTGCATGCACGAAACCGGCACTTCCATTGGGCTTACGGGTGAGTACCCCATGCGTACTCACCCGTGGAGACCCGAATTTCTGGGCCATGAGTTTTTTGCTGCCTGTGTGGATGAGGGAAAAGCCTGCAGGATGGATGAGCAACCTGATCATGGCACCATGGTGCAGAAGGCCATTCAAGTGCTGGGAGTGAAAGGGAATGTAGTTGTGGTAGGGGACAGTATAGTCAGGGGGATGGATACTGCTCTCTGCAGCTGCGACCAAGAGTTCCGAAGGTTGTGTTGCCTGCCCTGTGCCAGGGTTAAAGACGTCTCCTACGGCTGGTGAAGAACTTGGAGTGGGAGGGGGAGGATCCAGTTGTCGTGGTCCACATAGGAACCAACAACGTAGGTAGAACTAGGAATGAGGTTCTGCTGAGGGAGTTTGAGGAGCTAGGATCCAAATTAAAAATCAGAACCTCAAAGGTAATAATCTCTGGATTGTTACCTGAGCTACGTGCAAATTGGCATAGGGACAAACAGATTAGAGGTTTAAATGCGTGGCTCAAAGAATGGTGTGGGAGGAAGGGGTTTCAGTTCATGGGGCACTGGCACCAGTACTGGGGAAGATGGAGCTGTTCTGTTGGGACGGGCTCCACTTAAACTGGGCTGGGACCAGTGTCCTGGTGAACTGAATTACTAGGGCTTTAAACTAATGAAGCGGGGTGGGAGGATTCAGGAAAGAGTAAATTTAAAAACAGTGAGAGAAATGTCAAGGTTCTAGAGCCAGAGTAGAGTTTGGGGAAAACATAAGCAGAGTGTGTCAGGAAGGGACAGAGAGAGTAACAAAGGTAATAAGGCATCAGTGACTAAGGTGACATCAGGGAAAAATAGAAGTAAGTCAAAGCTAAAGGCGCTATATCTGAATGCGCGAAGCATTCACAACAAAATAGATGAATTAATAGCGCAGATAGAAATTAACAGGTTTGATCTAATAGCCATAATGGAGACCTGGTTGCAAAGTGGCCAAGGTTGGGAACTAAATATTCCAGAATACTTCACTTTTAGAAGAGATAGGCAAAATGGAAAAGGAGGAGGGGAAGCCCTGATAATAAAGGATGGGATAAAGACAATAGAGAGAAAGGATCTTAGCTCTGAAAATCAAGAAGTAGAATCAGTTTGGGTGGAGCTAAGAAACAGCAAGGGGCAGAAAACATTGGTGGGAGTTGTTTATAGGCCCCCAAACAGTAGTTGTAACGTAGGGCAGAGTATAAATCAGGAAATTAGAGGTGCATGTAACAAGGGTAATACAGTGATCATGGGGGACTTTAATTTATATACAGACTGGGCAAACCAAATTTGCAGCAATAGTGTGGAGGACGAATTCATGGAATGGATGCAAGATAGTTTTCTAGATCAGTATGTTGAGGAACTAACTAGGGCTATTTTAGATCTAGTATTGTGCAATGAGAAAGGGTTCATTAATAACCTTGTAGTAAAGGGATCTTCAGGAAAGAGTGACCATAATATGATAGAATATTATATTGAGTTTGAAAGTGATTTAGTTAAATCCGAAACTAGGGTCTTCAATCTAAATAAAGCAAACTGCGAGGGGCGAGTTGGCTAAGGTAGATTGGGAAACTACATTAAAAGGTATGATGGTAGACAAGCAATGGCTAGCATTTAAAGAATTAATACATAATTTACAACAAATATGCATTCCTTTAAGGCACAAACCCCACAGGAAAAGTGGTCCAACCGTGGCTAACAAGAGAAGTTAAAGAAAGTATTAGATCAAAAGAAGAGGCTTATAATGTTGCCAAAAAGAGTAGTAAGCCTGAGGATTTGGAGGATTTTAGAATTCAGCAAAGAAGGACCAAGAAATTGGTAAAGAAAGGGAAGATAGAATATGAGAGTAAATTAGCTAGAGACATAAAAACAGACTGTAAAAGCTTCTATAGGTATGTAAAAAGGAAAAGATTACTGAAAGTAAATGTGGCTCCCTTACAGACTGAGGCAGGAGAAATTATAATAGGGAATAAGGAAATGGCACGGAAATTAAACAAATACTTTGGCCGGAATTTTACCGGCGCTCAGAGTGCGGGTTTGGAGGCGGGACCGCTGTCAAAATCGCAAAGGTTGACAGTGGGTTTCCTACCCGCTGTCAACCCACCTCCAATTAATCTTCCCAAGTGTGGGGTCCCCGATTTGAGCATGGACCCGACCCCTAGTGGCGGGAAGATGATTATAGCCACTTAACTGCCTGTTAACAGGTACGTGATAGTTGTTAACAGGCTCTTTTTCAATTTTGCCGCTTCTGCCTTGGGTTTCCCAACGTCCAGACACCACACCAGGTATGTGTGGCATGTTGTGAGTCTGCTGTAATGTCTCTGCATTGATGACAACTGCAGAAGTGGTGTGAAGGATCCAATGGTGCACTGGTGAGTTTCAGAGGTAAGAAAATGTTGGGAAATTCATTTTTAATGCATTTACACTTTTCTGTAGGTAACAAGTTTTGAACTGGATGCCTAGTCCCACCTCATTGGGAGAACCTATCTCACCAGTGACAGATCACTTCTGTAACCTCACCTGCAGCTGCCATCTGTTCTAGCCTAAGGATGGAGTCATTGGAGTGACTGGGTGCAAGAGCTCACCTTTGTACCGTGTTTGTCAGTGTTTGCAGCACCTCAATGCTGTCAAACACTGAGAAATGAGCTGTCAAAAAAAATTGTGCATGGTCCCTTTAAGAAAACCAGCAGATGACGCATCATCAAATGACGTAATCTGACTGGCTTCCTCTTAATTGGCCGGCAAACCCGCAGGGTGGGTAAATCGACAAGGTAAATCGACGTAAAATCACGTCCGTGGGCCAGATGCAGTTGGGGGCGGGACTGATACCCGGAAATCAGCTGACCCGCTCCCAAGCCGCATCCAATGACAAAATCGCGGCCTTTGTGTCTGTCTTCACGGAAGAAGACACAAAAAACTTCCCGGAAATAGTGGAGAACCAAGGATCTAGCGAGAATGAGGAACTGAAAGAAATTAGTATTAGGAAAAAAATAGTACTGTAGAAATTAATAGGACTGAAAGCCGATAAATCCCCTGGACCTGATGGCCTACATCCTAGGGTTTTGATAAAGATAGTGGATGCATTGGTTGTCATCTTCCCAAATTCCATAGATTGTAGAACGGTTCCCGCGGATTGTAAGGTAGCAAATGTAGCCCCACTGTTTAAGAAAGGAGGGAGAGAGAAAACGGGGAACTACAGACCAGTTAGCCTGACATCAGTAGCAGGGAAAATGCTAGAATCTATTATTAAGGATGTGGTAACAGGACACTTAGAAAATAATAATAGGATTGGGCAGAGTCAACACGGATTTATGAAAGGGAAATCGTGTTTGACAAATCTGTTCGAATTTTTTGAGATTGTAACTAACAGAATAGATAATGGGGAACCAGTGGATGTGGTGTATTTGGATCTTCAGAAGGCATTTGATAAGGTGCCACACAAGAGGTTATTAAACAAAATTAGGGCTCATGGGATTGGAGGTAATATATTAGTATGGATTGAGGATTGGCTAATGGACAGAAAACAGAGAGTAGGAATAAACGTGTCATTTTTGGGTTGGCAGGTTGTAACTAGTGGGGTACCTCAAGGATCAGTGCTTGAGCCTCAGCTATTCACAATCTTCATCAGTGATTTGGATGAGGGGACCAAATGTAATATATCCAAGTTTGCTGATGATACAAAGCTGGGTGGGAATGTAAGTTGTGAGGAGGATGCAAAAAGGCTTCAAGGGGATACAGACAGGCTAAGTGAGTGGGCAAGAACATGGCAAATGGAATATAATCTGGAGAAGTGTGAAGTTATCCAGTTTGGTAGAAAAAATAGAAAAGTAGAGTATTTTGTAAATGGTGAGAGATTGGGAAATGTTGGTGTTCAGAGGCACCTGGGTGTCCTTGTACACGAATCACTGAAAGTTAACAAGCAGGTACAGCAAGCAATCAGGAAAGCAAATGGTATGTTGCCCTTTAATACAAGAGGATTTGAGTATAAGAGTAAAGACGTCTTACTGCAATTATATAGGGCCCTGGTGAGACCAGACCTGGAGTACTGTGTACAGTTTTGGTCTCCTTACCTAAGGAAGGATATACTTGCCATAGAAGGAGTGCAACGAAGGTTCACCAGACTGGTTCCTGGGACAGGGTGATTGTCCTTTGAGGAGAGATTAGTAGACTTGGCCTATACGCTCTAGAGTTTAGAAGAATGAGAGGTGATCTCATTGAGACATAGAAAATTCTTACAGGGCTTGACAGGGTTGATGCAGGGAGAATGTTTCCTCTGACCGGGGAGTCTAGAACCAGGGGTCACAGTCTCAGAATAAGGGGTCGGCCATTTAGGATTGAGATGAGGAGAAATTTCTTCACTCAGAGGGTGGTGAATCTTTGGAATTCTCTACCCCAGAGGGCTGTGGAGGCTCAGTCGTTGAGTATATTCAAGACAGAGATCGATAGATTTTTGAATATTAAGGGAATCAAGGGATATGGAGATACTGCAGGAAATGGAGATGAGGTAGAAGATCAGCCATGATCTTATTGAATGGCGGAGCAGGCTCAAAGGGCCAAATGGCCTACTCCTGCTTCTATTTCTCATGTTCTTATGTTCTAGGTTAAGTGAGTGGGCAATAAAGTGGCAGATGGAGTATAATGTGGGGAAATGTGAAGTTATTCACTTTGGTAGGAAGAATAGAAAAACAGAATATTTTTTAAATGGTGAGAAACGACTAAATGTTGGCATTCAGAGAGATTTAGGTGTCCTCGTACAGGAAACACAGAGGGCTAAAAATTGAGCAGCGCCCCAGAAAAATTAGCGCCCCCGCGCTGGAACCTAAGTGGTTGCGCCCCAAGGGGGAAGCGGGGCGCTACTGGAAGCGCCCTTCATCCCTCTTGGGGCGCTGCGAGTCAGTATTGCGGTGTTATGTGCTGCAGCGCCACACGCTGCAGCACGTCGCGCCACGGTATTGCAGGCCTTCCTCCCCTTCTTAAAGGGGAGGGGCCTTTTGCAGCGCGACCTGGGGCCCAGCTGGGCCCCCGGGGAACGGGAGTGCAGGCAAAAGAGCCCAGCACTCAAGAGAAGTGCCGGGCTCTTGGAGTGCAGCCAGTACTCTGCGGGGGGGGGGGAGCGTTTCAGGAGATCTGGGACGGGAGCGCAGACAGGTGCTGGCAGGCGGCCAGCAACAAAAATGGGCGCCCCGCACCTCGCCTTTAAATTGCGCCTCCCCGGCTGCAGGTATACCCCCCTGACCCCGTCGGACATAGCGTCCGGCGGTAAGTCAGGGGGCGCTCCCGAAGATCGTGAGCGGGGCGCTGCGCACGCCAATGATGTCATCGCCAGCGCCGCAGGGCGCTACCGGTTAGCGCCACCACTAATCTCCCGCTGAATTTTGCGGGAGGCGTGGGCAGTGCCGCGCCCGGGCGCTAGTTGGTTTGCGTCCCGTTAGCGCCCTCTTAAGGCGCTAACGGGAGGCACAACCAACTGAATTTTTCCCCCAGAGAATTAGCATGCAGGTACAGCAAGCAATTAGGAAGGCAAATGACATGTTGACCTTTATTGCAAGGGTTTGGAGTACAAGTGTAAGGAAGTCTTGCTACCATTATACAGGGCTTTGGTGAAGTACTGTACACAGTTTTGGTCTCCTTATCTGAGGAAGGATATATTTGCCGTAGAGGCGGTTCAGTGAATAAATTTGTGTGTAACATTCTCTGAAACTACAACAATAGGGACCAAATGAAGCTGTACACTCGAGTGAAGTACTAGAAGCTTGAATTTTGTATGCATAAAACAACATTTTAGATATACTTTACTTTTCAAATAATGGCCCGTATTTTCCGATTGGAGGCTTCCTGCGTGCGGAGGCCTCCAATCTGGAAAAAAATCTACGCCCTTACCTGAGGGCTCCGGAGGTCCGGACATTTCCACTCCTGGGCCTCTCCACTACGAAATGTGCAGGGCCCAGCTATCCCAGAGGTGCATGCGGTTCGCTAGCGTCCCTGGGATCACGTGGACCATGGGGAACCAATGAAAGAAGGGAATCTCCCTTCATACTTTTGGCAAGTCATAGAGTCATAGAGTTATACAGCACGGATAGAGGCCCTTCGGCCCATCGTGTCCGCGCCGGCCATCAAGCCCTGTCTGATCTAATCCCATATTCCAGCATTTGGTCCGTAGCCTTGTATGCTATGGCATTTCAAGTGCTCATCCAAATGCTTCTTAAATGTTGTGAGGGTTCCTGCCTCCACAACCCTTTCAGGCAGTGAGTTCCAGACTCCAACCACCCTCTGGGTGAAAAAGTTCTTTCTCAAATCCCCTCTAAGCCTCCCGCCCTTTACCTTGAATCTATGCCCCCTAGTTATTGACCCCTCTACTAAGGGAAAAAGCTCCTCAGCATCCATCCTATCTATGCCCCTCATAATTTTGTACACCTCAATCATGTCCCCCCTCAGCCTCCTCTGCTCCAAGGAAAACAAACCCAATCTGCCCAGTCTCTCTTCATAGTTGAAGCGCTCCAGCCCCGGTAACATCCTGGTGAACCTCCTCTGCACCCTCTCCAACGCGATCACATCCTACCTGTAGTGTGGCGACCAGAACTGCACACAGTATTCCAGCTGTGACCTAACCAGTGTTTTATACAGTTCCATCATAACCTCCTTGCTCTTATATTCAATGCCTCGGCTAATGAAGGCAAGTATCCCATATGCCTTTTTTACCACCTTATCCACCTGTTCCGCCGCCTTCAGGGATCTGTGTACTTGCACACCCAGATCCCTCTGACCCTCCATCTTGCCTAGGGTCTTACCATTCATTGTGTATTCCCTTGCCTTGTTAGTCCCCCCAAAGTGCATCACCTCGCACTTTTCCGGGTTAAATTCCATTTGCCACTGTTCCGCCCATCTGACCAACCCATCTATATCGTCCTGCAGACTGAGGCTACCCTCCTCGCTATTTACCACCCTACCAATTTTTGTATCATCCGCGAACTTACTGATCATACCTTTTACATTCATATCCAAGTCATTAATGTAGACCACAAACAGCAAGGGACCCAGCACCGATCCCTGTGGTACCCCACTGGCCACAGGCTTCCAGTCACAAAAACAACCTTCGACCATCACCCTCTGCCTTCTGTCACTAAGCCAGTTTTGTATCCAATGTGCCAAGGCACCCTGGATTCCATGGGCTCTTACCTTCTTGACCAGTCTTCTGTGCGGGACTTTATCGAAGGCCTTACTGAAATCCATATATACCACATCCACTGCGTTACCCTCATCCACACACCTAGTCACCCCCTCAAAAAATTCAATCAAATTAGTCAGACATGATCTTCCCTTGACAAAGCCATGTTGACTATCCCTGATTAATCCTTGCCTCTCCAAGTGGAGACAAATTTTGTCCCTCAGAATTTTTTCCAATAATTTTCCTACCACTGATGTTAGGCTCACTGGCCTGTAGTTCCCCGGTTTTTCCCTACTTCCCTTCTTGAATAATGGTACTACATTAGCGGTTCTCCAGTCCTCTGGCACATCCCCTGTGGCCAGAGAGGTCCTGAATATATGTGTTAGAGCCCCCGCAATCTCTTCCTTTGCCTCACACAGCAGCCTGGGATACATTTCATCCGGGCCTGGGGATTTATCCATTTTTAGGCCAGCTAAAACCGCCAATACCTCCTCCCTCTCGATGTGAATATGTTCAAGCATATCACAGTCCCCCCGCCCTATTTCTATGTCTACATCGTCCTTCTCCATAGTGAAAACAGATGCAAAAAATTCATTTAGAACCCCTCCTACATCTTCCGGCTCCACACACAGATTGCCACTTTTGTCCCTAATGGGCCCTATTTTTTCCCTAGTTATCCTCTTACCCTTAATATACTTATAAAACATCTTAGGATTTTCCTTTATTTTGCTCGCCAGTGTTATTTCATGGCCCCTCCTTGATCTCCTAATTTCTTTTTTAAGTATCCCCCTGCACTTTTTGTACTCCTCTAGGGCTTCCTCCGTCTTTATCCTTTTGTATCTGCCAAAAGCCCTCCTTTTTTTCCTAATCCATTCTCGTATATCCCCTGACATCCAAGGTTCCCTGTGGTTTTTGGAACCACCCTTGACCTTTACGGGAACATGTTGCCATTGTATGATCTCAATCTCCCTTCTGAAAGCCTCCCATTGCTCTGATGCGGATTTTCCTACAAGTAGCTGATCCCAGTCCATTTTGGCCAGATCCTGCCTTATCCTATTAAAATCGGCCTTCCCCCAATTTAGAACCTTTATTTCCGGCCCATCCCTGTCCTTTTCCATGACCACCTTAAATCTTACCATATTATGGTCACTGTCACCAAAGTGCTCACCTACTAGCACTTTTTCCACTTGGCCGGCCACATTCCCTAGAATTAGGTCCAGTACCGCCCCCTCTCTTGTAGGACTTTCTACATGCTGGCTCAAAAAGCTCTCCTGGATGCACTTTAAGAATTCTACACCCTCTGAGCCTTTCACACTCTGACTATCCCAGTTAATATTGGGGAAGCTGAAATCCCCCATTATTATTACCCTATTATTTGCACATTTCTCTGAGATTTGCCTACATATCTGTTCCTCTATCTCCCCCTGACTGTTTGGAAGCCTATAGTACACTCCCATCAAAGTGCTTGCCCCCTTTTTGTTTTTAAGCTCCACCCATATGGCCTCATTAGAGGAACCTGCTAATATATCACCCCTCCTTACTGCAGTAATTGACTCCTTAATTAATATTGCGACACCCCCTCCTCTTATACCTCCCCCTCTGTCTCGCCTGAAGATTCTGTACCCCGGAATATTGAGCTGCCAGTCCTGCCCCTCCCTCAACCACGTCTCCGTGATAGCAACAATATCGTACTCCCATGTGTTTATCAACACCTTCAGTTCATCCACCTTATTTGCAAGACTCCTTGCATTAAAATAGATGCCATCCAGCCTTGCCCTTATATATTTGCCCTGTCTACCAAGCTGACTTGTTTTTTTCTCTATAATTGGCAGCACATCACCCCCTATTTCAGCTCCCCTCTGTATCCCATCCCCCTGCCAAGTTAGTTTAAACCCCCCCAACAGTGCTAGCAAACCTCCCCGCAAGGATATTTGTCCCACTCTGGTTCAGGTGCAACCCGTCCGACTTGTACAAGTCCCACCTTTCCCAGAAGCAGGCCCAGTGATCCAGAAAAGTAAAACCCTCCCCCCTACACCAACTCTTTAGCCACACATTCATCTGCTCTATCCTCCCATTCCTATACTCACTAGCACGTGGCACTGGGAGTAATCCAGAGATTACAACCTTTGAGGTCCTGCTCTTTAATCTGTTACCTAGCTCCCTAAATTCTTGATGCAGGACCTCATCCCCCTTCCTACCTATGTCGTTGGTCCCAATGTGGACCACGACCTCTGCCTGCTCACCCTCCCCCTTAAGAATGCCCTGTAGCCGCTCAGTGACATCCCTGACCCTGGCCCCAAGGAGGCAACAAACCATCCTGGAGTCACGTTTGCGGCCACAGAAATGCCTATCTGTTCCCCTTACGATAGAATCCCCTACCACTATTGCTCTCCCACTCTTTTTCCTCCCTTCCTGAGCAGCAGAAGCGTCCCTGGTGCCAGGAAGCTGGCTGCTGCTGCCTTCCCCTGGTGAGTCATCCCCCTCAACAGTATCCAACTTGGTATACCTGTTTGAAAGGGGGATGTCCGCAGGGGGTCCCTGCACTACCTGCCTGCCTTTGTTGCTCCGCCTGATGGTCACCCCCTGTGCTGCCCTACCCTGAGGCGTGAACAACTCGCTAAACGTGCTATCCACGACCCTCTCAGCATCGCGCATGCTCTATAATTCATCCACCCGCAGCTCGAGCGCTGCAATGCGGTCTACAAGTAGCTGCAGCTGGATGCATTTCCCGCACACATGGTCGCCAGGGACACTGGCAGCATCCCTGACTTCCCACATGGAGCAAGAGGAGCAGAACACGGGTCTGAACTCTCCTGCCATGACTTACTCCTTTAATTAATTTAAAAATTTATTCAATACCCCAGTTACAGGTATACTCTAGGGCGCTTTATTTACCAACTGTCCCCACTACACCACAGAAATTTAACACCACAGAATTCAAGCTTGTATTGAAAAGAGAGAAATACTCACCAACCAATCACTTACCTGCTCCCTGGTGATGTCACACTTGGATTACTTTTTACCTCTCTCCTGGAACCTGGATTGGTATGCCTCTGACTGCTCCCTTTTAAGCCTTCAAGCTCTCCCGCCTCGGGCTGCTCCCGCGCAGGTCCGCTGCTTCTCCGGTCTCGGGGCTGTGGGCCTCGGTGCCTCTGACTGCTCCCTTTTAAGCCTTCAAGCTCTCCCGCCTCGGGCTGCTCCCGCGCAGGTCCGCTGCTTCTCCGGTCTCGGGGCTGTGGGCCTCGGTGCCTCTGACTGCTCCCTTTTAAGCCTTCAAGCTCTCCCGCCTCGGGCTGCTCCCGCGCAGGTCCGCTGCTTCTCCGGTCTCGGGGCTGTGGGCCTCGGTGCCTCTGACTGCTCCCTTTTAAACCTTCAAGCTCTCCCGCCTCGGGCTGCTCCCGCGCAGGTCCGCTGCTTCTCCGGTCTCGGGGCTGTGGGCCTCGGTGCCTCTGACTGCTCCCTTTTAAGCCTTCAAGCTCTCCCGCCTCGGGCTGCTCCCGCGCAGGTCC
Organism: Somniosus microcephalus; assembly: GCF_052327205.1. NCBI lineage: Eukaryota > Metazoa > Chordata > Chondrichthyes > Squaliformes > Somniosidae > Somniosus > Somniosus microcephalus. Next base: position 115,368,873 of record NC_140993.1, on the reverse strand, counting down.
GCTGCTTCTCCGGTCTCGGGGCTGTGGGCCTCGGTGCCTCTGACTGCTCCCTTTTAAGCCTTCAAGCTCTCCCGCCTCGGGCTGCTCCCGCGCAGGTCCGCTGCTTCTCCGGTCTCGGGGCTGTGGGCCTCGGTGCCTCTGACTGCTCCCTTTTAAGCCTTCAAGCTCTCCCGCCTCGGGCTGCTCCCGCGCAGGTCCGCTGCTTCTCCGGTCTCGGGGCTTTCAGCTTAGATCCGTTAAAAGTATGAATGGAGATCATTCCAAAAACACACCAAAACATTAAAAAAAAAAATTTAAATCACGTTTTTAAAATTAGTTAAAATTACACTAAATTAAATATTTTAAACAAAAATTTAATTTTTTGAAAAAAAAATTTAAGTTTTTTAACAGGGCTAAAGATAAACTTACCTTTTTTAAAAGTATTTTAAAATTATAAATGAATGGAAAAAAATATTTTTTTACTTTTTTAAACTCTTATGCTGGTAAAAGCAGGCCTTACATCTGCTTTTACCAGGCGTAAGATATTTAAGGATTCCAGCGGGCGGAGGTTCTGCAGAAAGCGGAATTCTCCACCCGCAGATGCCCTTCTCCAGGGCAGGCGTGCGATCTGTCAAGAGGATTCTTGACAGATCGGAAGTGCCGGTTTTCAGCGCATGCGCTTCGCATGCCTGAAACCAGCACTTGCGAGGTCCCTACGGGTGTGTACACAGCTCGTACACACCCATAGGGATCGGAAAATACGGGCCATTGTATATATTGGCCTAGAATTTCCACTAGTTTGTGCTGTTTTTTCCGGTGCAACTCGCCCAAAATCGGCTTAACCAGTACAAAAGATCGCGGAATTTCCAGCGCACATCATAGTATTACATAGGATATATGGCACAGAAACAGGCCATTCGGCCCAACCAGTCCATGCCGGCGTTTATGCTCCACTCGAGCCTCCTCCCGTCTTTCCTCATCTAAATTTATCAGCGTAACCCTCTATTCCCTCCTCCCTCATATGCTTGTCTAGCCTCCCCTTAAATGCATCTATACTATTTGCTTCAACCACTCCATGTGGTAGCGAGTTCCACAATCTCACCACTCTTTGGCTAAAGAACTTTGTTCTGAATTCCCTATTGGATTTCTTGGTGACTATCTTATACTGATGGCCTCTTCCCCACATTCTCTCTGTATCTACTCTATCAAAACCTTTCATAATTTTAAAGACCTCTATTAGGCCACCCCTCAGCCTTATTTTTTCAAGAGAAAAGAGACCCAGCCTGTTCATCCTTTCCTGATATGTATACCCTCGCATTTCTGGTATCATCCTTGTAAATCTTCTCTGCACCCTTTCCAGTGCCTCACAGCGCCAGGGACCCGGGTTCAAATCCGGCCTCGGGGTGACTGTCTGTGTGGAGTTTGCACATTCTCCCCGTGTTTGTGTGGGTTTCCTCCGGGTGCTCCGGTTTCCTCTCACAGTCCAAAGATGTGCGGGTTAGGTTGATTGGCCATGATAAAAATTGACCCTTACTGTTAGGGGGGATTAAATACATGGGGTTACGGGGTTACGGGGATAGGGCTTGGGTGGGATGGCTGTCGGTGTAGGGACCGGGTGCTAGGGTTTGGATGATCAGCCATGATCTCGTTGAATGGCGGAGCAGGCTCGAAGGGCCAAATGGCCTACTCCTGCTCCTATCTTCTATGTTTCTATGTATATCCTTTTTATAATATGGCGACCAGAACTGCACGCAGTAAGTGTGGTCTAACCAAGGTTTGATACAGGTTTAGCAAACTTCCCTACTTTTCAGTTCTATCCCTCTAGAAATCAACCCTAGTGCTTGGTTTGCTTTTTTTATGGCCTTGCTAACCTGTGTCGCAACTTTTGGTGATTTGTGTATTTGTACTCCGAGATCCCTTTGTTCCTCTACCCCACCTAGACTCGCACCCTCCAAGTGATAATTGACCTCCCTATTCTTCCTACCAAAATGTAATACCTCACATTTATCTGTGTTGAACTTCATTTGCCAATTATATGCCCATTCTGCAAGTTTATTGATGTCCTCCTGTAACTTGTTGCAGTCCTCCTCAGTATTGACTATCCCCCCCAATTTGGTGTCATCCGCATTAAGTTTCTGCGATTTTTTGCACTGGTTTAAAAAACATCAGGCTAGAAGTTGGCTCTGCCCACAAAACTGGCTGTGCCCCCGATCAAATTAATCACCATTGCGAGTTTCCGCTAATTGGGCCCGTTTGCGGGCCTTCAGGGAGCTCTTTAAATTAAGCTTTTTTAGGCGCAAGTACACTAATAGACATGTTTTAAAAGCTTTTGAATATAATGGGCTGAATTTTAATCATGAAGGCGGGTTGGGGGCCGGGGTTGCTCTGAGGTGGTTGGGAAACCCGGAAGAGCAGGTTTGCTGCAGGCCCTGCCAATTTAACAGCAAGGCCTGGTGTGAATATGAAGCTTCTGTTTCCTACCCGCAGCCAGCCAGATTGAGAGGCTGGCTGGCTCCGGGCGGATAGGCCTGTGACTTAGGCTGCACAGAGGAGGGAGGGAGGGATCGTATGGGGACCGTGGTCGGCCTGGAGGAGCAGGGGAGGGTCTGAAGATCAATCGGAGGAGCAGGGGAAGAGGGTTGGGTCTGAAGATTGGTGGCGTGGAGGAACGAGGGTGGGTAGGTCTGAAGATCGATCAGGGGCCGGGGAGCAACCATAGCAGCAGGGGGTGGTCTGAAGATCGATTGGCAGCCTGGAGGAGCGAGGTGGGGGGGTGGTTGGCTGTGAAGATCGGCAGCGTGGTGGAGCGGGAGGTGGGGGAGCGTCTGAAGATCGATCGACGGCCTGGAGGAGTCGAGGGTGGGGGAGGGTCAGAAAATCAATTGGAGTCATGGAGGAGCGGGGGTCGGGGTGGGTGTGTCTGAAGATTGATCAGGGGCCGTGGAGCGGACATAGCAGGGGGTGAGGCGGGTCCCAAGGATCAGGGGCCAGAGGAGCATGGTGGGGGTGGGGAGGCATCATGGGAGTATCAGGTGCCTGGGTGTGGGGGAGGGGATCGGAGGCCTGGGGGGGAATCGGAGGCCTGGGGGTATTCGTAGGGCTGGACAGGGGGGATCGGAGGCCTCGTGGGGGGGGTCTACCATCGTGGGGGTGGGTTAGGCAGGGACCCTGGATCCAGGAGGTAAGTGTAAAAGCACTTAACTCCTGGAAACAACAGTCCTCGCCTTGCTTTAGCTGGCGGGTTTCACAAGGTGAGCAAAACCAGACCAACTAAATACAAAATGGAGATTTAAACAGAGGCTTCCAGCCTCATTATCTCTTAGGCAGTCCCTCGGAACCGAGGATGACTTGCTTCCGCATTAAAAATGGGTTCTCAGATGACTGATCAGTCTGATGCGGGACCTACAGTCTCTGTCACAGGTGGGGCAGATGGTGGTTGAAGGGGCGGGTGGGTGGGGTGCTTGGGTTGCCTCATTATAATATTTAAATAGATGACCCGCCTCCTGAAATTAAAATCGGGCAGGTTGTATAATGGGCAGGTGGTCCGTTCTTGCAGATTACCCACCCAGGCAGTGAAGAAAATAATATACCCTATGTCTTTTTCAGTACAAAGATACAACTTGAAATAAAAACAAGCTGCAAATCTCCGCTCATTTAACTCAGAGCTTCAAGAGCAAAAAGATAACTGACATATTGGCCCTGATATTTACAGGGAAGCGGGAGGGTGCGGGAGAGCGTAGTGGTGTGGGGAAAACCTGGCAAGGCCAGGGCACGGAGGTCCTGCCGAATTTAACAGCAGGACCTCATTATAATTTTTTTCTTACAATACCCGCCCGTCAGCCAGCCAAATTGACAGGCCGGCTGGCTACTGGATGGGAAAACTAGTGGCAGGAGACTCTTGGGATCAGTTCCCGGCAATCAGGAGGGGAGGAAACTGCAGATTGGGGGTGGGACGGGGTAGGCTGGCTGAAATCGTGGGGCAGGCTAGACAGAGGCTGCAGTTAGCAGAAGGGAGGCCAAAGGCTTCCTTGAGGGGCTGGTGACGCACTCTGCTCCTCCTGGCCCATAAGGAGTGCTATAAGAAGCACTTACCTTTTGGAGCTGGCAGCTCCCGCCACCATTTCAATGCCAGGACCCCTGGGAAACCCGTGCAGCAGCAGTTAAATTTAAATCAGGCTCCCAATTGCACTGTAGGAGCCTAATTTAAATATGTTAATGAACTGTCCCGCTTCTCCAAAACGTATGTCTCGCTACCCGCCATCGTAAAAATAGTGGCAAGCTCGTATGCTTCGGGTTGTGGTCGCATTTCACATTTTTTTATGGTTTAACCCCCCCTTCCCCTGACCACCTCCTGTCCATTTTAGGGGTGGGGCCATATTGAGGCCACTGTGTAGTCCAGGTTTAACACAATTGCCATTGTTACTGGTTCATTGCTAGGCACATATGAATGTCAGTGTAATTGCTCTTTTAACTCTTATTTGCCCTGTTAGATCCATACTGCTGCTAGCCACTGGCCTATATACCCTCATACTCTTCCAGGAGGGTGTCACAATCTGGACGATGAAATATGCTTATGGTGGGTGGATCTGGTTCTGTTAGTTTTTCTGATCTTTCTTTACCCTCCCTCCTGGATTGGAAATGCTCTGCTAAAATGGTAATCAGGCAGTGGAGTGATGTGTTGGCTGCAGGGAAACAGACTGGCCCATAATGTGCATTATTGTATGAGAACATTACGATGCATATTAAAGGTGCAATTTATACCTACCAATGCAAATCTGACTCATTGGGGGGAATTTTAAACTGAAAAAAACGGGTGTGTTGCTGTGTAGGAAATTAAAGTGTTAAAAATCTGAATCCCGCCTCCAACCCGCCCACTTCCGGTTTTAACGGAGGTGGGATGGGGGCAGGCAGCCAACCCGCTCCCAGGAGGTGGGTCGCCTATTTAAATATTATAATGAGGCTGCCGTGCCTCAGATTTAACCTCCATTTCAAAGTTAACAGTAGCTGGTCGGATTTTGCAGGCCTCGTGAAACCCACCAGCTAATGGAAGGCGAGGACTGCTGGATCCAGGTGGTAAGTACCTTTACACTTACCTCCTGGATCCAGCGTCCCTGCCCAACCTGCCCCTGACGATCGGAGATCTCCCCGACGAAGCCTCCAATTCCCACCATGAGGCCTCCCATCTTCATGCTTCTCCGGCCCTCTGAAGATGTCTGCCTCCTTGCCGCTCGTCCTCCCCCTCCTCCGCCCACCTGCTCCTCCTGGCCCCCCGTGCTCCTTCTGGCCATCAGATAATGCTCTGAACCCCATCTCCCCTGCTCCTCTGGCCCCTGGTCTGCTCCAGACCCTCCCCTCCCACACCCCCCCCCCCCCACCGCTCCTCCGTCGCTTCGATCGGTCCTGACTCCCCCCTGTAAGATTTAGGATCGCAGGTCACACACACATTATCCAAAGGGTCTTAGGAGTTGTAAAGCGTTTTATTAAAGAGCTACAGTTTAAGTGTAATCAGATACGACATGCGATTGAAATAGATACAGTAGACATACAACCCGTGACAGATGAGGGTGATCTATGGTCTCGGAGCGGAACGGAACGTCCGGGCGGATGGACGGTGAGGCAGAACGGTGGTCTCAGATTGGGTGGGTCCCTGCAGCCTGCGGCAGCGGTCACTTCCGTTGGGTCGTCCCTCGAGCTGTTGGAGGTGTTAGGCCGTTGGCCAGCAGTGATCCACCCCAGAGGCTAAACTTGACCAAGGTGTTAGGACGTAGCCAGCATGCATCCACCTCGGAGTAGCCTTTGCCCTTAACTGCCTGTTTTCCTCTCTCGGTCGCCCGTTTTTACACCTTATTTCGATGGGCTGGTGGATACCTGGTGTCGATCATTTTTACCCATCCCATTGTCCAATTACAAGGGACAAGGTACCTCTGACAGTCCCCCTTCCATCTTGCTGAGGTCAGTTATTTCCCTATCTCGGTTCTAAAGGTCTTGTTGCCCTCTCGTAGGCAGCTTGTTTATCCTACTGCTCCTTGCTGCTTCCCTTATCAGGGCTAGCTATACCCACTCAAAGGCCTGTTTTTGTGTTCTGACCTCGTAATTCAGCTCTCTCTACAACTCTTTTTCTGACATGACTGGAATCCTTCTGTGTCATCAACTTAGATAAATTGCTGAGCTAGGGAACCTACAATAGACTAATAATTTTCCAATCCACGATATCTTACATCTCCCCACCTGGAGAAGGAAATATCCTTAATGACTTCACACAATCGGCTCTTAACTAATCTAACTAGTTGTAAGTTATCAGCCCACTGATATTATTCGTGCCCAGGGATGCTGACTGGCATTATAAGCTACTTCCCACCACTCACAGTCCCCTAATTTGCTTATTGCTTTCTCAACTTGGGCGTTAGTTAGGAGAGAGACTTAGAAATGAAGATTTTCCCCCTCTCTTACAGCCCATTCCTTTGAGGGGGAGGAGCAACCTCTGACCCCTTACTCAAATTCAATTCACTGTTCCGGTGTTCCAATTCTGTCCCGCCTGGGGTTTCCTCTGCTTCTTCTATTTATCCTGATCTTACCCCACCTGGGGTCTCCCCTATGTTGCTTCGGATCTTCTCTTTTGGTGTGCTCAATTAATTTGTTAGTGCTGGTTAAGCCCAATATCCCACCAGTGTGAATCATCCCCTATGCTGTCAATTTCAATATCTATTCTTGAGTTGTCTTGCTCCAAAACATAAAAATGCTTTAGGGAGGAGTTCAGTCACATCACAAGTTCACTGAAACCATCAGACAACAGAGGAATGTCGTACCCGAATTGTGCCACACAATTGTGCAGCTCATACTTAAGTGTCTCATTTACTGTCAGTTTCACTTGAGCATAGGTTTTGATACTGAGTAAAATGTGTTGATTGATGGTTGTGGGTAGATGTGGTGTGAAGTAGAATCTGGGACTATTAATGGGACAGGTCCTGTTAGACCCATAAAGCATGGTAGTTGCGGTAGTAGTGACACAGGAGGCACCTCCAAAACCACCTCATACTAGATTCGTACTGTTTTTTCCCACGCTCTGTTACCTACAAAACACAATTATTACAGTCACAGTTATAATTCAGTCTTACAATCACTTCAAGCGACACTACAGTTTAACATTTAAATCAACAAATCATGGACTTAAAAGATTCTCCAGATCTCTTTTACTCGTATCCATCTTGTGGATAATTCTTGCTAAGCATGATTTCTCCTTAGCCCTCAATTGTCCCAATCCAAATTCCATGTAACTCTCCACTTCAACTATGATTTCATTCCCTCTAACAGGTACCAGTGTGTTTAACTCTATTCTGATTGTTTCATTAATTAGATAGTTTCTCGATGGAGTATGTGTCAGTGCTTTAAAAGTGGTCTCACTGAACCACATTAGCCATTTCATGTCTTGCTGTTGTCAAGTAACTGAGCATGTCTGAGACCCGTTCTTCAGTGCAAATTCACCACGCATTTCCAGATATTAATTGCTTTGTACGTAACAAATCACATTTGCACACTCATACTGGTATCTCAATATCATGCTACATGTGCCATCCAATACAAGCCATTCTCGGGCTTTCAGATGATCTTATCAAAAGATTCACAGAATCACAGAAACCCCACAGTGCAGATAGAGGCCATTTCGGCCCATCGAGCCTGCACCGACACATATCCCACCCGATCCCCGTAACCCCTACACCAACACATATCCCACCCTATCCCCGTAACCCCACGTATTTAATCCCCCTAACACTAAGGGTCAATTTATCATAGCCAATCAACCTTCCACCGCATGGTCCCGATGTCTCAGGTAGTGGTCAGACTATCAAATTCAGTTTTCTTAAAATGTTCATCATAGGCAGGGACACAAATATCTCCAAGAGAGAGCTATCAATTTACTATTCGTAAATACACTTTCCTGACTTTCACTAGAAAGTTAGGAAAGTTCTCATTTGGTAGTGTAATTTTCTTGTTTCAATCTTACATTTTAAGTGGGGCAACCCATTAATTATTATTCATATCTCATTCACGAGTCCTGGAGGAACTTTACTGTCCAATACAATATTAAAGATAGAAAGCATAGATCAAAGTTGTTTGGTGAACCAATTAAAAAAAAAGCTGCCAGCGGAAATGGTTAACTCATTTGCAGGTTTATAAGAAGGTGGAGCAAATATTACCACACGTACGCAATTGCATCACTTCACATAAATTTAAAAAACTTTCCTGATTGAAAAAGACAGTTGGGTTTTCACAATTTAATAGGTTAGTTAACTTTAATAATTACAATTTAATTCAGACCAATATTTTTTAACTAAACATGATACAGAACAGATAAAACAACAAAATGGCACATGCTTGCAGAAAACAGTAAATTACGTCATATTTCTTATTGTCCTTTTTTCGGATGCCTTTCCAAATGATTATAAAAACACTCAATATAACTGGAGAACAATTCGTTTTTCATATTTAAACAAACCATGAACTTTTTACACAAAAGGAAAAAGAGGGAGGAGCTTCCCTCAGCTTGTAGCTTCAAAACATTCATACAATTTTTTTAAGGGACACTACACTGAAAGTAGAAAAGGGACAGAATCTTTCCTTTTCTCCTTTCTTTATTTCAACATATAAAATTCTAACAGGACTAGACAGACTAGATGCAGGAAGGATGTTCCCAATGGCGGGGGAGTCCAGAACCAGGGGTCACAGTCTAAGGATTAAGGGATAAGCCATTTAGGACTGAGATGAGGAGGAATTTCTTCACCCAGAGAGTGGTGAACCTGTGGAATTCTCTACCACAGAAGGCAGTTGAGGCCAATTCAGTAAATATATTCAGGAAGGAGTTAGATATATTTCTTAAGGCTAAAGGGATCAAGGGATATGGGGAGAAAGCAGGGACAGGGTACTAAATTTGGATGATCAGCCATGATCTCATTAAATGGCGGAACAGGCTTGAGGGGCCAAATGGCCTACTCCTGCTCCTATCTTCTATGTTTCTATGGTTAGTGGATACCTGGTGTCAATCATTTTTACCCATCCCATTGTCTAATTACAGGGGACAAGGTACCTCAGACAGCCCCCCTCCCATCTTGCTGAGGTCAGTTATTTCCCTATCTCTGTTCTAAAGGTCTTGTTGCCCTCTCGTAGACAGCTTGTTTATCCTATGGCTCCTTGCGGCATCCCTTATCAGGCCTAGCTATGCCCACTTGAAGGCCTGTTTTTGTGTTCTGACCTCGTAATTCAGCTCTCTGTGCATCTCTTTTTCTGACATGACTGGAATCCTTTTGTGTCATCAACTTCGGCAAACTGCTGAGCTAGGGAACCTGTAACAAACTATTATTTCTTCGAATCCATGATTTCTGACACACGCCCCGTTCCTCCGGTCCTCTGATTGGTCCCGAACCCTCCCTCCCCGCTCCTCCAGCCCTACCCGTGCTCTTCCGGCTCATTCTGAACACCCCCCTGCCCCCACATGATCCCTCCCTCCTCTCTGCGGCCTAGTACCGCAGGCCTACCCACCCTCAGCCAGCCAGCCTCTCAAGAGGTTACCAATGCAAATCAGGCCCTGCCATTAAATTCGTTATCCGGGTTTCCCGACTGCTTCCGAGCTCCCCCACTGCCAATCTGTCAAACTAGTAAAATTCAGGCCATTGGTTTGGTAGAAAACACGCAGCTAACTTATGAGCCTACTTCCACCTCCATGACATTGCCCAACTTATGCCCCTGCCTCAGCTCATCTGCTGCTGAAACCCTCATCCATGCCTTTGTTACCTCTAGACTTGACTATTCCAACGCTCTCCTGGCTGGCCTTCCATCTTCCACCCTCCATAAACTTGAGCTCATCCAAAACTCTCCTGCCTCTATCCTATCTCACACCGAGTCCCGTTCACCCATCACTCTTGTGCTCACTGACCGACATTGTCTGCTGGTCTTGCAACACCTCAATTTTAAAATTCTCATCCTTGTTTTCAATTCCCTCCATGGCCTCTCCCCTCCCCATTTCCGTAACCCCCTCTAGCCCTACAATCCTCCAAGATCCCTGCGCTCCTCCAATTCTGGCCTCTTGTGCATCCCGATTTTGATCACACTACCATTGGCGGCCATGTTTCAGCTGCCAAGGCCCTAAGCTCTGGAATTCCTCCCGAAAACTCTCTGCCTCTCTCTCATTTAAGGCGCTCCTTAAAGCCTACCTCATCTGTCTTAATATCTCCTTATGTGGCTCGGTGTCAAATTTTGTTTGATAACACTTCTGTGAAACGCCTTGGGACGTTTTACTACTTTAAAGGCGCTATATAAATGCCAGTTGTTGTTGATGGCCATGTGTACTGAAGCTCCTACTCTTGCAACGTTACCATTGCATGTCAGCAGGGTTTGAATGATACATGATGCATTGCATGTGCCTATGCATGCACAGCAGCACTCTGGGTTTCAAAGGAAGCTGACACATTCAATTTCCTGTTGATAGCCTATTTCAATGTGGCTCACATTCATCAGTATGTTAAGTATGAAAAGGGCATGAGTGTTAGTTGAGACTGGACATTTGACTTTATGCCCTGTAAATGAGAATCCAAGACTTTTCTATCAGAACTACCCAGCTACCTGTTGAATTTGATCATTTTTCAAAGGCACATATTAAATTTTTCATTGTCTTTGCTTTCCTTAAATGTTTCCTCATACTTTGTGATTTTTGTATTGTATCTGACATTTTTCTCCCTAAAATAAAAACTTTAATGTAGTATAAACAGAGACTGCAGTAATGGCAACTTGCTGATTTCTTCCTCAGCTGATGTGTTACACTAAAAACTTATCTTGCTAATATTGTACAAATACTTGATGGTTGAAGTTACTAAAATCAATTGTCATCCTTTGTATTTGGTGCAAGGACAAGTTTGATGCAATAAATAGTTCTTATTGCTTTATTACAATTAAGATAATTTAATCTTATCACAATTAGAGTTAATATCCTAAGATGTTTGGTTAATAATTGTTCTTACCTTTGACCCTAAAATTTAAAGATGAAAATCTTCAGACCCCATTTGGAGCAGCAATGTGAGGATGCTGTGAGAATGTCAGTCTGGAAAATGCAGACTTTTTGCTGCAAAATCTTGAAATAATTCTGATATATTTTCAAATAGACATTCTAAAGTATCTAGATCCCATTGCCTACTTTGAGAATTGTTACAAATCCTTAAAACAATCCATTACAAATGTTGTAGCTGACATTTGGAAAACATATGAGGATAAAAAAGATCTACAGTTACATTTATTTTGGTTTTAAAGCACAATACATTTTATGTAAGGAACAAACCAGCTTTGTTCCCAGTGTCATGTACAGTATATTGACAGGTATTTGCTTTCCTTTTAATTGTTGTCTATATTGATTAAATTAAAGATTTGTTTGAGAATTTGATTAATGGTTTCTAACTGGTGAAAGTTAAGATTGTAAAACACATTTTAGTTGCTTAAAATGTATTATTAAAAATGTGGCAGCAAATAGTAATGTCTTTGATAATAAGGTTTTAACATCTCCCTCAGAGAACAAAAAGTATAATCTAGAAACTTTGCATGCTATGTAAGAGACACATTTACAAGATATATCTTTTCATTGTTAGTTGCAAATGAAATGAAACTTCTTTTTCATATTATAGAATTTTTACAGGAAAGTCCCCAAACACCTCATAGCGGGTCATGTGGGGGAATATATTCCTATAATGCATTATGCCAGCAACATGCTCAGTGAATGAAAGGTGCCATTAATGACAAGGTCAAACACTTTTTAAAGATGTGGTGTCACATATTTGTCAAGATGAGACTTCATAGTGGTGCTGGATAGTCTGATACTTATTTTCTAGTACACAGAACAATGGTTTGCTCAAAAATAATCTGTTGCATTCAGTTAACTGGCATGTATTTGCTGCTTTTTAAATTTTATATATTAAAATGATTTTGCTTGGAAAGGTTTCAGATATAAACATTTACTCACTGAACCTGCACCCCAACGAGAAACCTCGCAAGACAGAAACATGAACTGGAAAATCAGTGTTATAGTATTGTAGCACACTCTCCCATCAAGTGGGCCTGCCCGTTGGAAGTGCAGGGTCACTGAATTTATCCGATGGTGTCCACTCAACGAGGCAGTAAAGGGATACAAAATAGAGCAGCCGTCCAATGCCTTCTTTTCCTCTGTCTTCCTCTTGCCAACAGATGTTTGTGAGGCTGTTTGTAGATGAAAACTTGGACCGAATGGTCCCCATTTCTAAGCAGCCCAAAGAAAAGATCCAGGCAATAATTGAGTCATGCAGCCGGCAATTCCCTGAATATCAGGAGCGTGCCCGGAAGCGCATACGTACTTACCTCAAGTCCTGCAGGCGGATGAAAAAGAATGGTTTTGAGACGGTGAGTTGGACTGTCCAAATACAACCCATTCCCAGTCTGCATCCAGTTCCCATGCATAAACTCATCACAAGATTTTTTTCCCCACCCCCCACCATTATGATGATTTTTTTTAATGTTATTTTTGGTAACATCAGTTCAAAGACCTTTCCCTTTCATCTAAACCATGTTTACTTTGCGTCACTGGTGTCTAGGAACATATTTTATGTGAATGATTGTAGTTTCAAAGGTTGATGATTGAAGTGCTGCATAAAATATTATAAACAATATTCTGTGTCTTATGTACTGTACCTGTCTACAAACTTTTCTCCAAATCTATTCTTTGACATGCTGAACACTGAGTTATTTCTAATATATGTAATTATTCCTTTTCCTCATTCTGATTAATACACTGCAGATAACTAGTTGCTTATACATAATTTAGCAGAAGTACAAACAAAAATCCCTGATGGAGTTTGGGAGTTGCTTACATAAAATATACAGGCCATTCGGCCCAACTAGTCCTAAGGCATGATGTATGTTAGCATCTCACAGGAGTTCCTGTGGATGTATGATATCAACTGGGTAATGTACTTTATGGCAGTCTGAGTGTCCATAACTGAATTGATATTGGTATCAGGAATTAAGGATTTGAACTGGTCGAAAGTGCTTTAATTCCACTTTTCACAAAAAAAGTTGAAAGAATTTCTTTGAATATTTTTACCAAGGTGAGCAATCTCATTTTCTATATGTTAAATAACACGTCACTCTGTATATATTATAATTTTCAGCGTAACTTTTGTCATACAAGTCAGAATGATTAGTTCACAGAGATTTCCTTTCCACTATGTTCTTAAAAATTATGGAAATCAAATTATATTACTTAAACAACTATATGGTTAAAGAAATGGGATCCATTTTATTAGTGCAATTCAGATTGGTCGATCCAGGAGAATTTTCTCTTTACCAGGTTCCTGCTTTCTTTAAAAAAAAAATAAAAGTTGTGTTTTTAAAAAAGTTTCAGCACAGAATTAATTTATTCTGAAAAGCAAAGCAGAAAAGGCTGCTATCCCACTTTAGAAAGATACTTTTAAATTTCAGTTGAGTCTGTAGTTGGTTTGGGAGTGTAAGGGGAAAAAAGTAAGGAGGTAAGAATTCAGAAAAACTTCTCAACCTCACTAACTTTATCTACTGGTGAAAAACTCTTGTTTTATTGTCCTGTGAGTACATTATGAGTTCCTTTGATTTATTATAATAGATGGTGGCATTTTTGGAAAACCTAATTTTCAACTTCTTTCATTTAATATCTAACTAATATGCCTTGTGAATAAGTATGACATCATAGAACGGTATCACTACAGGAGTTATTCAACTGAAATTGCTGGTAACAACTGCTTTTCTTCAATGTTATCATAAGCTTGGTTACTTGCTACCAGTTTTTATTTTTGTGGATTAAGTGTCCTGCTTGGACTCTAGATTTTGCAGAGCTCATTTGAAGTCATATTAGGTAAAAAAGAGTAAGGCCCTACAACATTGTAACTATTAAAGGAAATCATACGAATGACTGGGAGGAGAGTCCACAAGAATAAAGGGCTCACTGATCTTACATTGATACATTTTATCCACTAATTAGAGGATGCAATATTTTTCACTGCCATCCATATGAATCAAAGGACAATACTGCAGTGCTCTGTATCCATAACTTAGTTATACAGCACTGTCACAGACTCAAAAGTATACAAAATGAAAGAAACAAGAAAAATATGATGCTAATTGACTAATGATAGACTTAAAAGGCTTGAGTTGGATAGGTGTGGAAATTAGGTAACAACTAGACAACACAATAGCAATAAATGAGGTTGACGTCAACCCAAGCACCCCACCCACCTGCCTGCTCCTTCAACCAGCGTCTGCCCCACCTGTGACAGAGACTGTTGGTCTCGCATTGGACTCATCAGTCACCTGAGAACTCATTTTTAGTGTGGAAGCAAGTCATCCTCGGTTCCGAGGGACTGTCTAAGAAGAAGAAGAAATGAGGTAAAAGGAAAATTAATTTGAAAAAGCAGGTGGTTAAGAAGATCAAAGTAAATTCCTAAGCAAATTTATGAAAATATGGTTAGCTCCCCACTTTTCCAGCCTGGGAGTGCATTCATGTGCCACAACCTCAAGGCCATTTTCCACATGCTCAGGCACTCTAGTGTTCTCCTATCTGTCACAGTGCCCACCACAGGACACATCAATTGCTCTATCTTTGTGTCATCACTCTGGGAATGGACCTAAATTAGTGGCACGCATACAGTTGGAATGGACAGGACAAAACTCTTCTTATCCCCTTCATTAACATGATCAACCCATTCTAATAGTTTAGGAACTATAGGATGAAACCAATCCTGTTCATGTAGCAGGGAGGCATGCTCAAAGTAAAGGCAGGATGAAGAATTGGCATGACGGTGCTGTAGCCCTATCTCTAATCCAAGCTCCCTTTGAGCGCAACTCCTATAGAGCGCTGCCTTTGAAGGTTTTCAGGAGGCCAGTTTGCTGTTCATCAGTTCATCCGGCAGGTAACGGATCCATTGTTTGTCAGGACGGACCAATATATAGAATTCTTTATTGATGCCAGGGTACAGCAAGCCTGTGCCCTTTGGCTTTTACAGACTTGTAGGGTTGTCCAGGGTTCAGGAAGTAATAAATGGAACCTATATGGGCCTTCATGTTCTCACAGAAAGGAGTGCCCACACATGAATAGAAAGCTGTGATACACCATAAACATGTAGCTTGTGTGTGATCACTAATACAAAATAATGCAGGTGAATGTCATGTCGGCTGCCAGTTTGCACATTACCTTTATTGTTAATCAATCTACCATTCCAGCACTGTTTGAAGAAGGGCAAGTATTCAAGGGCTGGCTGCCAAAGGACCTTGGCTACCTGTCTTTCCCGTGGATAATGACACCACTGTGGGCATCTTCCAGTTTTGCAGAACAACATTATAATGAGGCTTATGCACCCACACGAGTAAACATGGAGAATACCTTTGGGATGTTGAAGCAGGGGGTCAAACTTTGGACCACTGCGTGTGAATATGAAAATTCCACCCCGCAAGTACTTATATGACAAATTGTGATTGATTCATCTTCCGTATGACTTCTTATAATTACACTATCTCATTCGGTTTACAATATATTCAAGTTTTATTTTCCTGAACTGTTTAGTAACTGAATTGCTAAAAATGAAATCATTTTTTTCATGGCCATATCATTATCATGTAGAGACCAAAAAAGAAGTAGATAGTAATGTGATTGGTTCTTAGGGAATTGTACCACAGTATTATCCAAATGACTGGAATAACAATTCAAAAGATTTATTAAGACACCTGAGAGACAAAAATGTTTTTGATAAATTAAATGTTCTTCAGAAATAATCCTTTGAACACTGTAATATTAAAAATAATTAGCCCATAAAAGCTTGTAAATGGTAACATCCAGGAACATGAACCAGTTCAACAGCATATCCACATGATAGCTCATTTTTGTGCATCCAAGTTTGTTCTGAATGTAAAAAAAAATCATTTCAAGGGAAGTCTGTGTGCCCAGCATTGTTACAGGCCTCAGGTGGGGGAAAGGGGGATTTAAAATGTAAAAAAAACAGTTTTGGCATTGCAGCCAATTGCAAACCTTATGGCCGCAATTTTGCCAGTGCTCAGAGGGCGGGTTTGGAGGCGGGCCAGGGGTTAAAATCAAAATGACTGATGGCAGGTTGCAAACCCGCCACCATCCCGCCTCCATACAACTTTACAAAGTGTCGGGTCTGCGAGGCCCGATCAGACCCGACACCAAATGGTGGGAGAGCCACTTAAGGCAGTTAACAGCTTGTTAACTGCCTAGATAATCCCATTTTAACAGGCTGTTTCCATTTTACTACATTTTCAGCATGTTGCACGTCATGTGACAAACACACCAGCTGATTGTGCCAGATTCAGCAAGTAGCTGAATTGTTGACAGCTGCTCTTGCAGCATAAAAGTGGACCTGCAACATGGCTGACCTTCAGATGCCAGAACTTTGTGTTTTGAGATTTTGGAACACATTTTGCAGGTCTATTGAGCTTGTAAGTGTTTAAGCTGAGATCTATATGCACTGTGACCTCCTTGGAAAACCCTCTCCCCACATTGACTGAGTGCTTATAACATCTGTTCCTCAACTGAGATATATAGCAGTGGAATGGGAACCATTTATATCCTCTCATCCTGGTCCTCAGAATCAGAGGAAGAGCAGCCGTGGCTGCAGCAGAACCAGGCACAGCAGCAGCAGCAACAACAGGAGCACCAACCTTCTCCTCAGCCACCTGATGCTGCACAGGGCAGAGGGCATCAGCGCAGGGCTGCACTGCGCTGCAGGAGATACCCCCAACACACGGTTTACAGGCCAAGGATGAGCTTCCTCAACATGAGTGAGCAGCAGTGCGAGAGGAGGCTGAGACTTCCACAAGAGGTAACTGCTGACATCTGCACAATGCTGCACCAACATCTGGAGCTCAGAGGAGTGGGTGGACACTCCTTACCAGTGGCTGTCAAAAGTCACCACCGCCCTCAGCTTATTTGCTTCAGAGTCCTTCCAGGGATCAGCAGCAGACATTGGCGTCTCCCAGTCAGCCGCGCACACACTTGCTTCATGCAGGTTACCGATGCCCTCTTTGCAAAGTCGCACAATTACATCCACTTCTTTTCAGATGAAGCAAGTGTAACCGCACATGCGGTTGGCTTTGCAAATATGGCAGGCATCCCAAGGGTGCATTGTAGACTGCACACATTGTAGGGCACCCCGTCACAACCCAGCTGTATTTGTGAACCGCACGGGCTTCCACTCCCTTAACGTCCAGCTGGTGTGTAACCACAGGAAGAAATTATGCATGTTTGCGCCAAGGTCCCTGGCAATTGCCATGACTCGTTCATCCTGAGGCATTCTACTGTGCCTCAGCTCTTCACTCCATCAACCCAACTTTCCGGATGGCTACTTGAAGACAAGGGCTATCCCCTGAAGTCATGGCTAATGACACCAATGAGGAGGCCATCCAACGAAGCTTAGGAGCGCTACAATTTGAGACAAATTTCCACCAGAAGCATCATAGAGCAAACCATCGGCTTGCTCAAAATGCGATTCAGATGCCTCGACAGATCTGGTGGTGCCCTAAAGTACACACCAACCAGGGTCTCCAGAATCATTGTGGTCTGCTGTGCCCTGCACAACATCGCACAGCAGCGTGGCTTACTGCTGCCTGAGGAACAAGTGGCTCAGCGCACAGCCTTCTCCTCCTCAAAGGAGGAGGCAGATGAGGAAGACTTAGTGGAGATGGATGTGCCAGTTCCACCAGCATGTGAGCACATTGCTAATCCATGCCAGATTCGCGTAAGTTTACGCAGCAAAATGAGCGTCTGGCCAACCTTAACATCTGTACAATAAACTGTGGATTCCTATCACTCTCACCACCATCATTACAGATGAAAGGTGCCCTGACCCCTCACTGTGCAACTTCCATTTCTAAGCACACATAGGCCAACTCTTTGAAACTTTGCCATCGCATTTCTTTATTACAATTGAAATAACGATGAGAAACTTCACTTTCCATTAGATCAAAACACCCAAGTGACTATCCTTGTGACTATTTGTAACTTTCTCTTACGTGTGCTTCTATGTGGTGCTTCCCCTGTGGCTTCAGCAGATGTTGAAGCATCTAGCTCATGTCCATGCTGCGCCTGCTTTGATGCCTTTGGCGGGCGTCCTCTGGGTTTTGGAGTCTGGGAGGGCTCGGCAACAGTCTGCTCCTCCTGTGGCTGTACAGGGGCTGAGACAGCCATCTCAGTTGGGTGAGGAATCTGGGGCTCTGACCGAGGGCTCCATGGTGGCATGGTCGTGTGAGCGCTTGGAGAGGAGCCCACACTTCCTTGTTGTCAACCACCAACATCCCTCTCATGGGTCGCCCGCACTTCACTGCTAGCAGGTAGTTGGAGGGCACCTTGCTGCACATCAGTGGGGCCATGAAGACCTGTCTCTGTACTGACAGTCCTCATAACGGGGATGTCCATGTACCTCTGGTTCCTCTCCTCAATAGATGCCCATCTATCCTCCATAGCAGACCATCTATTTAGAAGAGTCACCATATTCATTTGAGTCTGTTGATTTATGTCCTCCACGGAGGTTGCCATCCATTCCCTGGCAGCACCTACATTTGCCATTGCGTGCAACACGGCATTGCTCGTGTTTGAGCTGGACTCCTCCATTCTCTGCACACTTGCAGTTACAGTAGTTGCAAACCCTGTCAGAGACTCCTGCACTTGTTCCTGAAGTTCCAGCACCACTCTCTTTCTGGATGGCATCAGAGGCACAGCGTCCACATGCAGCTGAACAGAGCTAGGAGCATCCAGCGCCCTCTGATGAGGACTCTCCTCTGCTGTCCCTATCTCCACCATCTGCTGATGTTCACTTGTGAGCTGTGATACACCAGGTGGCAACACTAATCTATCTCGCGACAGACCCACGGAGGTGTGCGTCTCTGCGCTGGTGCTGGGTGCACTCAATTCTGCTGACACTGCACCCTCAGAGGCTGCAGCTTCCTCGGATGAGTCTTCCAGCTCTTCCTCCTGGACAGTGGGGAGGGGGGCTCTCGATGGTCCTGTGGGGGAGTAAATGCATGAGTTAGACATGTGATTTTAACGTAGCAGACACATCCCATTGTGCAGATGATCAGAACTCAATCTGTATGAATATCTTCTCTTAGGCAGTCCCTCGGAACTGAGGATGAATTGCTTCCACACTAAAAATGAGTTCTCAGGTGATTGATGAGTCCAATGCGGGACCTACAGTCTCTGTCACAGGTGGGGCAGACGGTGGTTGAAGGGGCGGGTGGGTGGGGTGCTTGGGCTGACGTGCGCTCCTTCCGCTGTTTGCGCTTGGCTTCCGCTTGCTCCCGGCGAAGAGACACGAGGTGTTCGGCACCTTCCTTGATGCTTCTCCTGCACTTTGTGCGGTCTTGGGCCAGGGATTCCCAGGTGTCAGTGGGGATGTTGCACTTTTTCAAGGGGGTTTTCAGGGTGACCTTGAAGCATTTCCTCTGCCCACCTGGGGCTCTCTTGCCGTGTCGGAGCTCTGAGTAGAGCGCTTGCTTTGGGAGTCTCGTATCGGTTATGCGGACGATGTGGCCTGTCCATCGGAGCTGATCGCGTGTGGTCAAAGCTTCGATGCTGGGATGTTGGCCTGAGCAAGAACACTGATATTGGTGCGCCTATCCTGCCAATGGATTTGCAGGATCTTGCAGAGGCAGCGTTGGTGGTACCTCTCCATTGCTTTGAGGTGCCTGCTGTACATGGCAACCTGTATGAATATCAGATGCCATATCAGTCACTCATGAAATCTAAATAAGAGGGTTGCAAATCTATCCTGTCACCAGTTTGCTCTACTGCACCCATCACTCCGTCCCCCACTTCCAGCTCCTCAGCACCTTCGACGATGTCGATAGCAGCCTCCTCAGCGTTAGTTAAATGCGCCATGGAATGTGGGCCTCCTCCTGTCACAGAATCACAGAATCACAGAAACCCCACAGTGCAGATAGAGGCCATTTCGGCCCATCGAGCCTGCACCGACACATATCCCACCCGATCCCTGTAACCCCTACACCAACACATATCCCACCCCTATCCCCGTAACCCCACGTATTTAATCCCCCTAACACTAAGGGTCAATTTATCATAGCCAATCAACCTAACCCGCACATCTTTGGACTGTGGGAGGAAACCGGAGCACCCGGAGAAAACCCACGCAAACACGGGGAGAATGTGCAAACTCCACACAGACAGTCACCCGAGGCCGGATTCGAACCCGGGTCCCTGGCGCTGTGAGGCAACAGTGCTAACCACTATGCCACCGTGCTGTCCTCCCCCTCTCCCTCTTATTGTGGGCATTCTTTTCCTGCAATGAGCGACACAAGTGGAGTTTGAACAAGAATGTTAGAATGAGTGTAGAGAATCCATAGCATAGATGCTTCGAGGAAAACAAAGATGGGGTGAGATGCCAATACCAAGGGCCCTCCTTGTGCATTGTTAGTTGTTGCCATTGCATAACAGTGATAGCAAGTGTGAGGGGTGCATAGTAGAATGGTGGAGTGATTCTGTACATAGAGAGAGAGTGATGGTTAATGGTGCAAGGGATGTAAGGGTAAGTTGGGATGTGCAGGAGTAGGTTGACAATGCAGAGTGCTGGTGATGAGAAGAGATGGGGAGCAGATTGAATGTAAGTGTGATGTTATACTCACTTTTGCTGAGCGCAGCAGATCTTTGAACCTTTTCCGGCACTGAACCCAGGTGCATGCACACAAAAACCTGTGCTAACCTCCTCAGCAATTTGCAGCCAGCCTGCCTTGGTTTGCTGAGGAGGCTTCCTCCGTCCATTTGAGGGGAACAGAACCTCCTTGCGCCCTCTCACTCCCTCCACAAAAGCATGGAGGGAGTCATCATCGAATCTTGGAGAAGCCTTGGCTCTTGAAGCAGTCATCTCACTATCAGTAACAATGAGAAGCAGCAGAATGTGAATGAAACAGCACAAGGCTGCATGGGCCCCTTAAATGCAGCTGAATGGAAGACGTCAGCAGAGGCGAGCAGCAGACCCGAAACCACTGATTGGGCCGGGTAACGCGCACGGCAGGCTTAATAAGCCCAGTTAAGGCAAAATAGTTATTTCAGCCCAGCTGAAACCGGCAGCGGGACCAGAACCCACTGACCAGCCAACCTGACTCCAATCCGCCGCCTATGGTAAAATCGTGGCCCAAGCTGCAGCTGGGCACCACAGCAATTTTCATGCACCCTCTTCCCCACCTGAGGTGGGCATCTACTCGGGCCATAAATAGCAGCAGCGCCCGTCAAAATATTTAAATGCCTATGACACCAGGCAGTGGGCCAGGCTCGGGTAAAAACAACAGATGGTCATAAGTCCCACCTTGCTGCACTATCGCTGGCCAAGCAGGACCACATGATATTTGGCTCCAAGATGCTTTTAGATTTAAAAATCACGAATTTAGCACTGCAATAACAAATTTCAGTTATATTCATTGCTGGATCAGGGGGAATGCTTAACATTCTGTGTCTCTTCAAGGCAAATCAAAGAAAGTTAGATTGTTGCTTGACTCAGTTTTGTCAGTAAAATGTGGGCCTTTTTGGTGAGGATAGGGGGCAGACATTTCTCATACCACCTATATTTCTAACTATTTTGGAAATCTGAATTGTTGCAGTATTTCCACAGTCCTGCGCATCAGAGCACTAACACTCCTTGTCACCAAGTGAAACAAATGTAGGTTTGAACCTACACTCTTCTCTCTCAGCCACACCAAGTACGGAAGTACTGAGCAAGGACTGCAGCTTCTCCTTGCAAGGAGAGAGAGGATATCAGAAGAGAGAGTCATATCTGCATAAAGCATAGCACCTCCTGATAGGAGAGCGCTCTTGGGGGCCATTGATGGCACTGGTACCAGGTTCTGCATCTTATCTCTCAGTTACAGCGATTGAAGAATAGGTATACCAAAAGATAGAAGATAAGTTAGAATGAAAATTTACAAAAAGAAAGACAACTCCATTGTCAGCAACAGATTAACATTTATAAAGAACATTTTTCATCTGCCTGAAAAAACTAAATGGGACTGGAAAAGTACTTCAGCATCCAGAAGGAATGTCAATAGAATAATTCAAGTGTAATGTTTAATTTATTGTATACCACACTTTGATGGAGCGGGGGCTATTGAAACAGTATGATGTTGAACGCAGAACAGTTCATTCAAAAACTGAGTTTGATACAGTTGATACAGTTGAATTCTGATGTATTATTTGGTCCATCTGTAGAGAATTAAATATTAAATAGCTATTTTTGCTGACAAATGACCTGCTCAATAACATACAATATGACAGCAGAATGTAATTCCACTGTGATATTTTCAGCAAATTTGTCTTTGAAAGGTACAATCCTTGTTTACATCAGAACATTCAGTACGAAAATCTCAGTGTTTGAACTTTGGAATTATTGAAAAGATCTCCGAACTCACAATATGCAGTTATATGATAGTACCTTTGTTTTCAATAACATGCTAGTTTAACTCTCTATTTTTCTTTTGCAAGATGCAATGCTGCTTATGGGGGCAGTAGCCAAAGCAGAAAACTGGGAGCTGATGCAAAAGGGGCCAGGAATTGTCTTTGTGCAGTTTCATTTTCCTCAAGTATGAACTTTATTCTCAAGACCTTCATTTCTTTAGAGGCATTTGTAAACTATTGATCAGAGACAACTAAAGAAGCTGGTGCAAAACTGCAGATATCTTTAGAGAGAATTCTAAATAGGGTTCACTATAGTTTTCTAAAGATCTGTTTGCATATGTGCCTATACTGACTCCAGGTAGTGCAGCTGGATTCATAAAGAGAGGAATTCCTCTGTTTATAGTCTCACAGTTAGGGTAGCTCTAATGAAAGGTTGCAGTTTGTACATTCCTGACAACTAGATGACATCAGAAACCTCAGATGCCATTTCATTACTCTTAGTATTTGGAGGCAACTGCATGGGTGGTATCTCAATACTATCAGGCAGCAGATTATACTACTCTGACTAGCATAAAATTAAACTCACGTTGATTAAAACACTAAGTAAGACAATTATTAGGATGCACTGCTTCCTAAGATAAGTTTTTTAAAAATCTTGCCATATACACAGCAAATACATTGAATCTGTGTCCCTAATTGCAACAACCAGAACAGTAGTCGTCAAAGTGATGATGCAAACAATTTTAATCCCACTGGCTTCTTGCAGTCATGAGGAAGAGATTATTATGGCATTGGGCATACTTCAAATTGATGAGATGACTCATGTCAGCAGAACTCAGATGTACCCCCTGGGCCACTAAAAGCAGCAATGAAAGCAGATGGTAAGACAATCTCCTCATTAACCTGTATAGTTGACTGCACTGCTCCACCATGTTGCTAATAGGCGTAGTGGACTGAATTCCAGCTATGTGAGAATCTAATGCACCATGGAAGTCATTTAAGGAACATTGCAATTCTGTCCGCACCACTTCTTGGACATTGACAAAATTGTATAACCTAGAGTTCCTCTATGCTTTGCTCCACTGAAGCTCATAGATGTGTAATGCCTGTTTGTGCATCCAGTTGATCGAGAAGAATTCTATCCTTAAAGATAGGTGTAAGGAGCTATGCAATTCCTTCTTCCTCATCATCCTATATATGTGGCCTCCATTGCTTTGAAATTCTGAAGAGGCAATCAACTGATGCTTCCTCCTCTAGTACTGCTAATTCCTTCAGCACTAGTGCTCACTCATATTGTGGCAATGATGAAGTAGATTGTTCTTCTGCTGGATCAGCTTCCTCTGTTCTGGTATTAGTAGTGGATTCCAGTGCTGGATATTCTATATGATTTATACCAGTACTCTTTTAGAGAGCAATCCGAACAGACAGCATGAATATGCTCGCTGCTCAGGCAAAACACGACTCCATGCATGCTTACTTAAATGTATGTACAGAGCTCCACTTACTGGCTTAACAATGCTAGTGATATTTTTAATGTTAGAAAAGATTGGACTATACTTTCAGCACTTTGCTATCATTAAAAATTCAAAAGGTGGTCCAGCAGATTACCTGAGAGCTTTTCAGTGGTTGCAGCAACTTGTGTGAAGCCAAAAATGGTGAGAGATGGCCTTTTCAGGTGTTCATAATTTAATATGTGTGTGTGTTAATATATGTTTGACAATGTCATTTCACTTTGAATATTGCAATATAAATGTTTCTGGAAAAATTCAGATTCAGTGGTACTTGGAGACATTTATCTTATTCAGTAGTAATCCCTCTTACATCATAGGCTCAAAGCCCCCCTTCTGTACAGATATTAACTTCTTCCATTTCAGCTAGTTTTACCCCTGCGCTAATGCATTTGTGCTAGTTAAACTTTTGCAATTTGTTTCATGTAATTGAAATATTTCCTAACTTCTATCCAGATCTGTTTTATGGAAGTTTGTATGCAGCTACTCAGTAACCTTTGGAGTATCTCCAGGAGTTTGGGGATTTACTCAGGCTCTCTGCTCAGCATCTCCTCCACAATTAGACACACCTCCTGTTTTGTGAATCTGAGCTTTGTTATTATTTTCAAGTCAGTCATATTCTGCATTTTGGGCTTTTGGTATTATATGATATTTATCATTGTATCATGCAACTGCCAGGATGATAGAGGCAAATAAGATGGATCTTAGTCTTTTTCGTCTAGCAATTCCTATGTTCCTATATAGGATTTTTAGGAATCAAGGACATTGGATCAAGATTAAGTAGTTAAGACAATTGTTGAAAGCATTTTCACATTTGCCATCCTAATTTACCATTGGCAGTAACTTACCATGCACCAATGGACAATGTCACATCGAATGACAGCTATCAATTATTTGTAAACTATTTACTCCCAAGAGTGCCTTAGTGACCCCACGCAGAATGATTTAACCCTTAGGTGTTAAAATATTGTGTCATCTGTGCTTTAAAGTATTTTGAAAGTAAAAATGAATGATGTCTCATTATAAAAGAGTTACAATTGTTTCTAGTTTCAATATGATGATGTATCTTTAACACTGTCAATCTTCAGATAAAACAAATACTGGAAATTCATTGAAAATAGTGAAGACCTCATGGAGAGTGGTTGTTTATGAGAAATAATTCACCAAGTAACCTCAGACCCAATCCTATAATATTAATTGTAATTTCATCTTGAAAATGTTTTAATCCTCATGCTTTTCTTCAAATAAATCCAATCACATTTCCTCCCAACTTTCATTTTCTTGCAATTTTATTTGACTGTAAAGATAATTGCAATGCCTGTAGTAGATCCTTTGCCATTTCTTCCAGTAATACAGAATGAATGTTTTTTTTTCTTCCTGTAATATGCCTGAAACAATTGTCTGCAAAATGATAAAGTTCAATACAGCATTAAGTACCATGATAAATTGCGGAGTGCCTAAAATATTTTATTATGGTGCAAGATGCTTCCATGCATTTTAGAGAGTACAAGGCATTTGAGTTTAATAGGCAAGGTAGTAACACAGCACTTGATTTGCAGCACCTGTACCCAGAAGATGCCACTGGCTGTTGAAATGGTAAGCTAATGAACCAGACTGAATTCAGTCTACAGAAAAGCAACAAAAATGATTTTATGATGGATTTCTGTGGCATTGCCAGATTTGGCCTCTTGAGTGCTCATCATTTTTTTATTATTAGGACTTGTAATTTTCTTTCTTTGCCTTGCAGAATATTGGAACAGACAGGTGTGCTATGGATTTGTGATGGTGTTGCTATTTTAGAAATACCATCATTAAATATTTTGTGTTCGTTTTTGACTATCTTTTTTAAAGCCTGATGTAATATTTCTTTTGTATTTCTTTCTTCAGTCTCGTCCCATCCCTTCACACCTCACATCTGCAGTAGCAGAGAATATCTTGGCCACAGCTTGTGAGAGCGAGAGCCGGAATGCAGCTAAGAGAATGCGTCTGGATGTGCGTCAACAGCAACAGGTATTAGTATCATAATTGAATGAGTGTCCCACGGTAACAGTTTTACAAGCACAAAGAGTACATTATGACACTTTCCTCCAATGGGTAATCTGCTCATTGTGACTTGAGCACATACTCTAGATTGACATTCCACTGCAGTACTGAGGGAATGCTGCATTGTGGAGATGCCATCCTTTGGATGAGATGTTAAACTGAGGCTCCATATGCCTGTGGATACTAAAGATTCTGTGACACTATTTGAAGAACAGCAGGGAGCTCTTCTGGTGCTCTGACTAGTATTCTTATCTCACCCAACACCACCAAAAAAATTAAGAGCATTGATCTTATTGCTGATTGTGGGATCTTGCTGTGTGTAAAATGGCTATTGCATTGCGAGTAAAATATATTAGATTTGGTCTGTAGTATCAAGAGACTAGAGGGAGTTTTGTTCCAAAGTATAAAGGATTTTTTAAGAAGTTAACACCGACAAGGTTCCGAGGTAATTAGGCTTGCATGGCCTTGCTACCACTTGAGCGTGTCTAGTTTCGCTCCCAGAATATTCTAACATCTATGCTTTAAGTCCAGCCTTATATACGTCAATCACCCATTAGTGCTTACAGAACTTTGTGCCCGCATGTCAATTAATTTCAATGTCTCCCAAGCCAAGCAGCCACATGCTGACTTCTGCACTTTCCCCAATAAGGCAGAAACAGACAACTAATGGTTTCCCATGCCATGATCCCATAAACATGCGATAACTAATGGTGACCCCCTGAGATGGGGATCTGATAAAGTAGATAGAGAGGGATGGGTGGAGGTGCAAGGTAAGTTGGTGTGAGTAAGGATGTGCAGGAGTAGGGTAGGGAAGGCAGAGTGATGTGGATGTGATGAGTGGCACAACAGGATGAGCTTGAGTGTGGCTTTGCAGTAACGTTTTGTGATCTACTGAGATCATTGAAAGGTTTGCACCACTGCAGCCTGGTCCTCCTGATGACATCCCTGCTTAGGTCCTCCTGTGCAATGTGCAACTGCGTTGGTGTCCTGGGTCTCTTCCACTCATTGGAAGGAAAGAGAACCTCCCTGTGTGCTGTGACCTCCTCCATAAGCATATGGAGTGAGTCATGGCAGAGCCTGGGTGCAGCCGTGCATCTCTGTGCATTGCTTGTCAGTATTTGCAACACCTCAATGCTGCAGAACACTGACAGCACAACTGTCATAATCAATTTGCGTATGGTCCCTTTAAAGAAACTGGCTGATGACGCGTCATCAAATGATGTCATCAGACCTGCTTCCTTCAATTGGCCGGCAAACGCACTGGGCGGGCTTAACAAGCCCAATCAGGGGGAAATCATTTTTGGACAGCGGGCTGGAGCTGGCAGCGAGGTCGGGGCACACCATGGACCTGCCAAGGTAAGGGAAATCGCAGCCAAGGTGTCTCATTATGTGGTTTCATGAAGGACGTACTATCTAAACAAAGTTAAGCAGTCTTCAGACAAAGCTTCTGATGTTTTTCTTAACAAGTTTAACAATTATACAGTAGGTTGCTAAAGATGCTTTTCTTACATGCTGTTAAGTCTGTGTGTTCCAGTTGTATTAAGATGAATTACTGACACAGACTACAAGAATAAAGTTCAACAGGTCTTTACTAGTTGGAGGTCAGGACTATACTAAATACAATATCACTACACAGTACTTATATACCGGTGGTCACCACCGGTATTATGTATACAGCAGCCAGAGAAAGTAGTACATCTCTTAAGGTGGAACAGGCTTAAGTTCTCTTAAGGTGGAACAGGTTACATACACCACAATCCTCCCTTTTTAGCTTAACAGTCATATCCCCATTTAACATAACATAATAACATATATACATATATAACTTCAGGTATAAACAGTTCAAAGGTTCAGTCTCTCAGGAGGCCTTCTGATTCGGTTTGGATAACGCCTTTCAGTGGTCTCTGATTCTTGTTGCTGAGGTGACTCTTCTTGTTGGTTTCCTACGTATTGGACATCATCATCAGGTACAGTCCCTGCCAAGGTAGATGCTTCAGGTTCATTAACGTCTTCCACAGTTGTCTCTGTCGCAACCATGGGTTCGACCCTTGCTCTTGATTCTACCAGTTGATCCGCATGACGCCTTATCACATTGTTACCAATATCTACTGTGTACATCAGAGGTCCTTGTCTGGCCCGAATTGTTCCGGACTGCCATTTTTCGTTTCCATAGCCCCTTGCCAACACTGGTTGTCCTACGTCGAAACTTCGAGTGGACTTGTTATTAATATGCCGGAACTGTTTGTTTTCCACTTCCCTCCGCACATTTGGTTTTAACAAGTCCAACCTGGACTGCAACCTCCTGTTATAAAACATCATGGCAGGACTTTGGTTAGTCACTGCATGAGCGGCGTTTCGATATGCCATTAGGAAATTGTCCACCTTGTGTTGTAACGGAATCTGATCATCGTTCATGGCCTTTATTGCCTTTTTGAATGTTTGGACAAATCTCTCGGCCAACCCGTTTGTCGCCGGATGATATGGGGCAGAGGTATAATGTTTCACCCCATTCTTCTTTAAGAATTTTTGGAATTCTTCCGACACGAATTGTGGTCCGTTGTCCGAACATATCTGTTCTGGCAATCCGTTCCTTGCGAATATTGTTCTTAACACCGCAATTGTCTTTTCTGAAGTAGTGGTATTCATCTTGACCACTTCTGGCCATTTGGAATGTGCGTCCACCGCAATTAGGAACATGGAGTCCATGAATGGACCAGCAAAGTCAATATGTACGCGTTGCCATGGGGCTGAAGGCCATTCCCATGGGTGTAGCGGTGCGATCGGAGGTGCATTTTGCACTTTTTGGCACCCAGCGCAGCTTTTTGTCAACTCCTCTATCTGTTGGTCAATGCCCGGCCACCATACATAAGCCCTAGCAAGACTTTTCATCTTAACTCCCCCCAGATGACCTTCATGCAGTTCCTTTAGAACTCTTTCCCGTAACTTGGGAGGAATAATCACTCTTGTCCCGTACATCAAAGTACCATGGCAGACGGACAGCTGGTCTCGCCTTGCCGAGAATGCCGGTAACAGAGGATCACCATGTGTTGGCCATCCCTTCACTGTCACCTCGTAAACTCGGGACAGTGTCGGGTCGTTCCTGGTTTCTCTTTCAATACTTGCATTGGTGACTGGTAAACACTCGATGATGGTCGAATGAAATAACTCAACAGGGTCAACTTTCGTCGTCTCTTCTGCTTCAGGTAGTGGCAGGCGCGACAGCCCATCAGCATTGCCATGCTGCTTTGTACCTTTGAATTCTATTTGATATTGATGTGCCCCTAGGAAAAGGGACCATCTCTGGAGTCGCTGTGCTGTCATCACCGAAACACCCTTCTTAGGGTTAAAAATGGATATCAACGGCTGATGGTCTGTCAGAAGTGTGAATTTTTGGCCCTGCAGGTAATGATTAAACTTCTTCACTCCCCATACAAGGCTGAGAGCCTCCCTATCGATCTGCGCATAGTTGCGCTCAGCGGAGGTCAATGATCTGGATGCAAACGCGACTGGCCTTTCCGTGCCATTTGGCAACTTGTGTGAGAGTACTGCCCCAATACCATATGGAGAAGCATCACAAGCCAACCGAATAGGCAGTGTCGGGTTGAAGTGAGCCAACACTTCCTCTGAGGTGATCAATTCTTTGCTTTTGCGAAATGCCTTCTTACAGTTTTCGCTCCATTCCCATGGTACCCCCTTCTGTAAAAGAGCGTTCAACGGGTGCAGTACCGTGGATAGATTTGGTAGAAACTTATGGTAATAGTTAATCAATCCCAGAAACGACCTCAACTGAGAGACATTATCCGGAGCGGGAGCCTTTACAACTGCCTCTATCTTGTCAGGAGACTTATGAAGCCCCTCCCGGTCAATGACATGACCACAGTACGAGATCCGCTTCTGAAAGAACTCACATTTCTGCCGATTAACTCTAAGTCCATACTCTTTCAGTCTGTTGAGCACCAGTTCCAAGTTTGCGAGGTGTTCTTCATCACCATCACCTGTAATCAGAAAATCGTCCAGGTAACATTGTGTGCCTGGAATTCCCTGTAATACCTGCTCCATGGCCCTCTGCCAAATTGCCGGAGCCGATGCCACTCCAAAAACCAGCCTATTATACCGGTACAAACCTCTATGCGTGTTGATCATGAGGTACTGGCGTGACTCTTCTTCAACCTCCATCTGCAAGTACGCCTGCGCCAGGTCTATCTTGGTGAAGTGTTTCCCGCCAGACAACGAAGCAAAAATATCCTCAATCCGCGGAAGCAGATACTGCACCGTGTGAAGCACCGGATTAACGGTGATCCTGAAATCTCCACAGATGCGAACCTTCCCTGGTTCTCCTGGCTTGTTGCTCGAAGGACGTTTCATAACGGGAACAATGGGTGTCGCCCACTCACTCCAATCTACCTTAGACAGTACACCTGAACGTTCTAGCGCTTCCAGTTCCGCTTCTACAGTAGGTCGTATTGCATAGGGTACCGGTCTGGCTTTGAAAAATTTTGGTTGTGCATGTTCATCAATCTTGATGTTTGCCGTAATTCCTTTCAGTGTTCCCAGTCCTTGCTGGAACATCTCTTTAGCATCATCCAATATTTTGGACAATCGTTTAGGTTTGACACCTGTTTCCCCGGAATCTACCGTTAGT
Source organism: Somniosus microcephalus (assembly GCF_052327205.1). Classification (NCBI taxonomy): domain Eukaryota; kingdom Metazoa; phylum Chordata; class Chondrichthyes; order Squaliformes; family Somniosidae; genus Somniosus; species Somniosus microcephalus. The sequence goes on along the minus strand of NC_140993.1, from coordinate 115,338,251 downwards.
GCTTTTAAGGAGTGCCAGTCCATATTCATTTTCCTAATCCACTCCCATCCCAGTAGTGGTGGACCTCCTTCAGGTAGCACATATAAGTCCATTGCTTGGCTTTCTTCGCCCTTGTGGACCACTTTTACCTCTATCTTTCCGATGGGGTACACTCTTTGCCCCGTTTTCAATATAATCTCCGTATCCCGTAGGGGAATATGTTGGAATAACCTTTTGTAATCTTTCTTATTCATGACCGTCAATGCCGATCCAGTGTCCAATTCCATCTTTACTTGGACTCCTGCTATCTGAAGAGTGACCCAAATTGTCTGGAGATCTGCATCCTTACCAACGTTGTGTACTCTTAAGCTACCCAGTTCATTACTGCTAGCGTCTGAATCTGACTTCTGTTCGTTCGAACTGGTCTTTGTCACCTTGTGCACCTTTATGTATTTTCCTTGCGGTGACTTTTTGTTGCTGGTCTTCTTTCCTGACCAGCATACTTTAGCTATGTGGCCAAGCCTGCCACACGTTCTGCATTCTTGGTTTTTAAACCAACACTGGTTCTGATCGTGTGTTGTCTTTCCACAACGATAACATTTTACAGTACTCAAACCCAATTTATTTGTACTGAGTTCCGGTGACCGTAGCTGCATTACTGCCGTGCCTCTCGCTGCGGCTTCGTGTGCTGCTGCCATTGTGACCGCTTTCTCAAGCGTCAGCTCATTCTCCTCGAGCAGTCGCTTTTGTGTATCGTCTTTTAATAATCCACACACAAATTTATCTCTTAGCGCGTCTGTTAGTCCCGTTCCAAACTGACAGTACTTTGCTAGCTTACGCAATTCCATTAAATATTCAGCATTGCTTTCATCCTTCAGCTGCCTTCTGCTGTAAAATTTAAATCGTTCCGCTAGCATCAGCGGCGTGGGGTTTAGATGATTTTTCAGGACAGTAACAATCTCCTCGAACGTCTTATCCGCCGGTTCATCTGGTGATAAAAGGTGTTTCAATTGCCCGTATGTCTTCGCACCCATTAAGTTTAATAAAGTTAGTGCTTTCTCTGTATCTGGGATTTTATTTGCTTTACAATAATTTTGTATGCGCTCTACATACATGGCCCAATCTTCGATGTCGCTATCAAAGGTATTAATGTTCCCATGTTTAGGCATCGTTGCAATTTATTTTATCCCACGATGGCGGCTTCCCGCTCTTGTCTTCGTCCTCCGCCTACAAAATGGCAGTTTTCCCGCGCTTGGCGGTCTTCACCCACTGGCTGCAATGGCGTTTGGCGTGCCGCTGCTGCTCCCCTTTCCCAGCGGTTAGTAACTCCCCCGACGCTGTCTCCGCTTCACCGCGGCTCCCTCGGGCATTCGCGCTTCCCCGATGTCGCGCCTCGCAGCCCTTCTTGCAGCCCGGTTATTAGCACCGGCTGCGTTCGCCTTCACTGCGGCTCTCGCGCCTTCAGTCGCCCCAGACGCTGCGCCTTTTTGGCCCGAAAGCGGCCCGGCCCTTATCACCAGCCGCGATCGATGTCCCCGCGCTGCGCCTTTTGGCCCGAATGCGGCCCGGCCCTTATCGCCGGTCGCGATCGATCTCACCGCCCTTATTCCTCCGTCTTCCTCCCCCCGTCTGTACAGCCAACGCGGCCGACTTTCTGCTCGCATCGCTGACCGGCTTACCCACCACCGAGATAGAAAGAAGATAGCTGACTGCCGCTGATGGAGGCTTCGAGTTCAGGATGTCTTCTGCACTCCGGGTTCTCGATGCCTGCCGCGCGACGTGTCTTCCAGCAGGGTGATGAGGGTGGATGCCTCTCTTCGACGCCCGTTCTGTGGACGAAGCCGCCGTGGATATAAACTGCCGCAGGGTAAGAATCGGACTCGTCGCCACTGTTAAGTCTGTGTGTTCCAGTTGTATTAAGATTAATTACTGACACAGACTACAAGAATAAAGTTCAACAGGTCTTTACTAGTTGGAGGTCAGGACTATACTAAATACAATATCACTACACAGTACTTATATACTGGTGGTCACCACCGGTATTACGTATACAGCAGCCAGAGAAAGTAGTACATCTCTTAAGGTGGAACAGGCTTAAGTTCTCTTAAGGTGGAACAGGTTACATACACCACACATGCATTTACCTAAATAATATCATTCACTGCACTCCAAAATTATTCATTTATGTGCTGCTTTTAGACATTTCTGAGAAACATAATAAGGTGCTATATGATTACACAAATTTATTTCTTCACATTCTTACGTTGTCACACTTTTTGTAATTACAGTTCAGCCTATACTTATGGTCACCTCTATGCAATTACCCTCTATTTTTACAACTTCTGAATTACCTACCATTGAAGGTGATGTAAGATTTGCTCTGCAAACCCGTCACCTGCGTAGACTATATGTTGGCACTTCACTTGGCACTCTGCTGCATTCAACTTTTACATTAGGATGCATAAAGCCTACTAAAGTGTGAGTGCGGGAGCCCAGAAATTGATTCAAACACCCACTAAATTTATTTAGGCATAATTCTGAACACACTAAATGGAGTCCTGAGGCAACTCCCTGCAAGCATAGAAGTTTAAATTGCTGCCTTATTTTAATGCCACATGCTGTAGCTAAAAAGCCTGGATTTTCTGATCAGGGAAATTGGAGGGAACATATCAGAAAATTTGGTGGAGCCCAATTCTCCTCCATCCTATTTTCCACCATCATTTCCAGTGGCTACAGTGAGTTCTGTCCATGTTTGGGCTAGTGCATGCAAAGACAAGGCTGAAGCATTTGCAACCTTCTTCAGCCAGACGTGCCGAGTGGATGATCCATATCGGTCTCCTCCTGAGGTCCCCACCATCATAGAACCCAGTCTGAGCTTCCACTGCAGCACTGAGATGTTGGGTCACTTCCATTTGTGCTGCAATGGAAGCTGCGACATCGCCCATCACATCCAGCATCATGGTTGGGTCCACATGGTCTCCAATGGAGTTGCCATCATTTCCATCCTGGGAATCACGGGCTCCAAGCTCCATGCAAAGCCCCATGCAATGTTGAAGCCGGACAACTCCATGCACCTTGACACTGACAAGAGACTCTCTGACAGGCTTGCCATTGCATCAACCATTTCTGTGTGCATGCACATCACCCTTCTTGTGAAGGTTGCCCCATCAAGTTTAACATCTGAGTTGTGTGCAGCAGAACACATGCACGAACTAGCCCTCTGGGGAGCTAGCACCTGAGTTACCCTTTCCCCCTGGCCTGGCTGCAACTCACTCGTGCCCGGTGACTCACCATGTGCAGATTCTGCCTCTTTTCTACCCTCTAAAGACCGCGTAGTGACATTTTCTGAGCAGGTGCCTGCGAGTGTCAGATGCAGTGACGGTCCCTCTTCTTCTCCTTCACTCTTCGTAGCGAGAGGGTTCACGTACATGAACAAGGATGTCTTGCTGCAGTTGTACAGGGCCTTGGTGAGACCACATCTTGAGTATTGTGTGCAGTTTTGGTCGCCTTATCTGAGGAAGGATGTTCTTGCCATGGAGGGCGTGCAGCGAAGATTCACCAGGCTGAGACCTGGGATGGCAGGAATGACATATGAGGAGAGATTGGGTCGATTGGGCTTATACTCGTTGGAGTTTAGAAGAGTGAGAGGGATCTCATTGAAACTTATAAAATTCTAACAGGACTAGACAGACTAGATGCAGGAAGGATGTTCCCGATGGCTGGGGAGTCCAGAACCAGGGGTCACAGTCTAAGGATAAGGGGTAAGCCATTTAGGACAGAGATGAGAAGGAATTTCTTCACCCAGAGAGTGGTGAACCTGTGGAATTCTCTACCACAGAAGGCAGTAGAGGCCAATTCATTAAATATATTCAAGAAGGAGTTAGATATATTTATTAAGGCTAAAGGAATCAAGGGATATGGAGAGAAGGCAGGGACAGGGTACTGAATTTGGATGATCAGCCATGATATCATTGAATGGCGGAGCAGGCTCGAGGGGCCGAATGGCCTACTCCTGCTCCTATCTTCTATGTTTCTATGTTTCTATGGGTCGTATGTACATCACATTTGACTCACATTTGAAAGTGACCTGCTGCCTGACTCAGGTGGCCTGCTAGAACACCCAAGATAGGCCTGGGGGGAGATTGTGCCACCCTCAGTAAGGGTGGGAACATGGCGGTAAATCATTCCCTACCATTTTCAGGGCACTACCGCCCCATTTCCACCACATGGGAAGCCTCCAAATCTACTCCTAAATGTGGGTATGAAAGGATGAGAAGAAAGATTACATAGGATTACATAGAATATACAGCACAGAAACAGGCCATTTGGCCCAACCAGTCCATGCTGGTGTTTATGCTCCACTCGAGCCTCCTCCTGTCTTTCCTCATCTAACTCTACCAGCATAATCCTCTATTCCCTTCTCCCTCATATGCTTGTTTAGCCTCCCCTTAAATGCATCTGTACTATTCGCTTCAACCACTGCCTGTGGTAGCGAGATCCAGATTCTCACCACTCTTTGGGTAAAGAAGTTCCTTCTGAATTCCCTATTTGCTTAAGAAAGAAAGAAAGACTTGCATTTATATAGCGCCTTTCATGACCACCGGACGTCCCAAAGCAATTTACAGCCAATTAATTATTTTCGAAGTGTAGTCACTGTTGCAATGTAGGAAGAGGTCCAGATATTTGTCCTGAATCTGTAGCTGCCACATGGCCTCCTACTTGGCAGTAGATTTTAGATTCACAAAACTTCTTTCCTTGGGCAAAAATGGTAGTGATGTTCCCTGTCCTTGCAGGCCTTTAAATCCTGCACCAGCAGTCTATTTCCAGTCCCTAAATGGTAATGCTGCCAATGAGAGGTGATTCTGTTGCCTGGGTCTCATCCAAAAAATTCAACTTAGGCTAACTCCAGAAATTAAGACAGGGTCAGTACTCATTCCAATAAGTGGATGCAAATTGAGCTCCACCAAACTGTCAGTCAGGCTGTGCCTAATTGAAAATTCATGCTGAAAAGTCTTATTCTTCCTAAATCTCATTAAATATAATGGAGATCAATTTCAATGCTACGGAAGCACTACAAGTATATATCAACTGTTAGAAAACCATTTCGTGTGTTCAAAATTATACCTAAATATATTGACTTCAATATTCCTGCTGGCAGATATGAAGAATATCACTTTCCCGAACCTTTTCAGTACAGTATACAGTACTATACAAGAACCACCTGTGTATTACAGCAAATCAGGACCATCACACAATGAGCACAAAAGACAAGTTGCAATGTAAATAGTGAATAATAGATACCTGGAAGTTATTACTGTGTAATAATCTTCTCTCAGGGTCTAGGTGATATTATAACCCATGAGAACAAGGTTCAAGTGATTTATAATAGTCATCTGAACTCTGAAATGAGATTAACAGTTTATAATCACTATCACCTATTTTTTGTTTCTATGTATACATACATAGCTATGGGCTCACAGTAAGTCAGAAGCTGCATTAAAATGTGACATCTGACATGTGATATCTGAAGTGTTATGGCTAAAGTGTGAAATTAAGTAAGTGTGATGCTCATTAAAGTGTGCACTATATTATAGACAGATAAACATATATATGTTGTATGGTATCTGGGAACAGAATTATTTCATTGTTTTTTGGCTGCTGTTCAATATCATGAGAATTCTCCAAGTAATAGTTGACTTTCCCAGTGAAAAATTAACAATCGTAAAGTAATCAGTCCAAATTCGTTGAGTGATACTGGGAAATAAGGCTTGTGATTTTTACAGAATAATGGATACAGTAAGTGGTAGTGATTACAATGCTTTTTTGTTCCTCAGATATCTCACAAGCACAGAACCCTATCATCATGCTTAAGAGTATCTAAACAAAGGTACCGAGAAATCTAGAGAGGTAGACTTTCTATTTCTCTGATATGGAATGTCTTCCCACAGTAATACACTCCCCTTATTTAAATCCAGGAAATGTAGGTGCAGATTTTGATCCAGGCTGTGAGCCAATTGAGGTTTCCTGATGAGATTGTGTACCTCAACAACAATGCTTAAATGGTTATTGAAATCATGTAAACCCAAATAATAGATAAACAGACATTGGAACAATTATTTACTGTGGGCCATATTTACTCTATTAGAATTTTTTTTTAATTGCTCATCATGGTGAGGGACATTAGTGCTGGGGAACGCTTCCCATTTCAAGCACTGGGCATCAGCATTAAGTTCTCCCAGGTCAGTTCACAAGTGTGTTAGTTTTTACAAAAAATTAAACATTGCATACTGAACCTATAAGCAATATGCTCTGACTTGTCAGCAGTGCTTCTGCTACTATCCTTGCCTATATCCCACCAGATGCAATATTGCTATTCACCTTCTAAGAATAAATTTTGAAAGAAGGTGCAACCAGTTTATTTCTCTACTCCAGCATCTTGTATATATGCTTCAATGTTCATTTGCAGAAGAGGAATGTCTGACCTAGCTCTCACTCAGGTTGTGGTTGCTCCTTTGTTTCCACCTCCACTGCACCTTCTCACTAGTACTGGGTGCTCACCAGGTGCATCCTCCTAACTCTATGGGGCAGATTTTCCTGTACCTGCACCTAGGCACATTGAATCAATCTGGCGCAGCGCATAGAGGAAAATCGGGCAAGCAGAAGTGTGCCTGCTTGATCATCTGCCCATCTAAACAAATGGACAGAAAATCAGTTGGGATCCCTTATGGGTGTGTGATCCTCTCAGTCCAATTTTCCTCTATGGATGGCACTCAGGTGATCCAATAAACCCAGGCACAAGAACTGGAAAACTTACCCTCTCTATCCTCAAGATGCATGTTTCTAAACTGGTGCCTGTGTACTAAACCGCCACAAACTCTGTTCCCCAGCCACCGACTCCATCTCTTTCCCTGGCAACTGCCTGAGGCTGAACCAGGCTGTTTGCAAACTTGGTGTCGTATTTGACCCTGAGATGAGCATCCGACCACATATCCACGCTATCACTAAGACCACCTACTTCCACCTCCGTAACATCATCTGCCTCCACCCCTGCCTCAGCTCATTTGCTGCTGAAATTCTAATCTAGACTTGACTATCCAATGCACACCTGGTTGGACTCCCATCTTCCACCCTCCATAAACCTAAGCTCATCCAAAACTCTGCTACCTGTGTCCTAACTCGCACCAAGTCCCGTTCACCCATCACTCCTGTGCTCGCTGACCTACATTGGTTCCCGGTTGAGCAACGCCTCAATTTTAAAATTCTCATTCTTGTTTTCAAGTCCCTCCATGGCCTTGCCCCTCCCTATCTCTGTAATCTCCTCGAGCCCTGCGACCCTCGGAGATATCTGCGCTTCTCCAATTCTGGCCTCTTGCGTATCCCCAATTTTTAATTGTGTCACCATTGGAGGCCATGCCTTAAGCTACCTAGGCCCTAAGCTCTAGAATTCCCTCCTTAAACCTCTCTGCCTCTCTACCTCTCTTTCCTCCTTTAGGATGCTCCTTAAAACCTACCTCTGCTCTTATACCTCCTTATGTGGCTCGGTGTCAAATATTGTTTGATAAAGCTCCTGTGAAGCGTCTTGGGCTGTTTTACTATGTTAAAGGTGCTATATAAATGCCAGTTGTTGTTGTTAATGGATGCTGTTATGATGAGCCAGATTCCTGTTCATCTCTGGTCAGCTACACCATTTGGGAGGCCCCTACAGAAAGAGAAAAGAAATGTACATTAACATGGGGCATTCGAAGAAAAGCTTTGCACACAGCACTAAGGCCAATAAAGTACCATGCTGCTGATGGGCAGATGCGCCTGCATGTTACTCAATGGGTTTGACGTGCTAGCAAGAAGAAACTGAAGAGAACACTTGACTTATTGTGTTACTACAAAGCCACTAAGCTCTCCCTCACACACACCCTCTATGGCCTCCATCCCCACTATTTTCAGAGCTGCCTCTTCATTGTGGGTGCAATGGTGCAGGTTGGTTGCCGCCACCATTGCGGGTCCTTTCTCTATGGTTCTGGGCAAACTTCTCCTTTGAAAATAAGGTGCCCCCAGTAACCAGCCTTTATTCCCTTTGTGTGAACGGATGACTATACAGTGTAGAAGTAGCTGTAGGTGTCATTTTGACATAGTGGTACGACATGCAACAGTTATATGTGACAGCTAAAGCTTATCTGAGTGGCAGCTTCAAAGTATAAGATACAATTTGCATGCGCAAGATGTGAGGGGTTGCGACAATGTATTCCAAGCACCATTGCTGATGCTTCACTATGTTGTGGGTCCAGTGCTTGTGGCATGCAAACTACAGGTATAAATTTAATTAAGTTAAAAGACGATAGACAACCTTGCCTTGGCACTTTTCTTCAGTCCACACAATTTCTCTGGGGAGGAGAGGTAATCGGTTTTATTCACAGACCTGCTGGTTAATCACTGAATGGGAAAGTAGTCAGAGGGACAGCCTTCCCACTAGCTGGGAATACAGTGAGAAAAGAACAAAGTGACACATGAGTAGTCAGTTAGCTAGCTAGGTCTGGGGAGGAAGCCAATCCCAGAGCCAGTCAGAATCAGAAAGCCGACCAGGAAAGTGAAGTGACCCACTAATAGGAATAGTGTGTTATTTTTCATGTTCTGCAAGAAGGTTCTGTAATTGTTTGAATCAAGGTGAGATTTGATTACACTTATTACTCTGCCTGGTGCTTCCCCTTTGTGACAATGTATAATGAGGGTCACTTACAAATTATTCTAGTGCTCCATCTGGTACAATCTTAGTGGGAGAAGGAAGTAAGGTGACTGGTGACTGCATGCTGCCAAAGGCTTCCGATGATGAAATAGCTTGATATCTCCTTCTGCAAGGTAAAAGGAGACCCCTACAACCACCTCTACTACTGTCATTGCTCTCTGGGCTTACTTGCTTTCTGGTACTGCATGGGTCACCTAGAGCAGCTGGGTGGCATATTGAGTCACCTCGAGAAATAGCTCCACTAATTAATCTGTGCCTCCTCCTGCCATGCCTCTACTGCTGGGCACTCCCTCACCATTGTGAGAATCCCCATTTTTGGGACTTCATAGAATCATAGAAATTTTTGGCACAGCAAGAAGTCATTCAGCCCTTCGTATCTTCATGCCGGCCAAACAAGAGCTATCCAGACTAATCCCACTTTCCAGCTCTTGGTCTGTAGCCTTGTAGGTTACAGCACTTCAAGTGCATATCCAAGTACTTTTTAAATGCAATGAGGGTTTATGCCTCTACTACCCTTTCAAGCAGTGAGTTCAGGACCCCCACCACCCTCTGGATGAAAAAAGTTCTCCTCAACTCTTCTCTAATCCTTCTTCCAATTACTTTAAATCTATGCCCCCTGGTTATTGACCTTTCTGCTAGGGGAAATAGGTGCTTCCTAGCCACTCTGTCTAGGCCCCTCATAATTTTATACACCTCAATCAAGTCTCCCCTCAGCCTCCTCTGTTCCAAAGAAAACAAGCCCAGTCTATCCAATCTTTCATAGAGTCATAACGGCACAGAAGGAGGCCATTCGGCCCATCAAGTTCGTGCCGTTCCTCATAGCTAAAACTCTCCAGTCCTAACAACATCCTCTGTACCCTCTCTAGTGCAATCACATCTTTCCTGTAATGTGGTGACCAGAACTGTACGTAGTACTCTAGCTGTGGCCAGACTAGTGTTTCATACAGTTCAAGCATAACCTCCCTGCTCTTCTATTCTATGCCTTGGCTAATAAAGGAATGTATCCCGTATGCCTTCTTAACTACCTTATCTACCTGTCCTGCTACCTTCAGGGATCTGTGGACATGCACTCCAAGGTCCCTCTGTCCCTCTACACTTCTCAATATCCTAACATTTATTGTGTATTCCCTTGCCTTGTTAGCCCTCCCCAATGCATTACCTCACATTTCTCCAGATTGAATTCCATTTGCCACTTTTCTGCCTACTTGACCAGTCCTTTAATATCATCCTGCAGTCTAACAACTTTCTTCCTCACTGTCAACCACACAGCCAATTTTTGTATCATCTGCAAACTTCTTAATCATGCCCCCTACATTGATGTCTAAATCATTGATATATACCACAAAAAGCAAGGAACCTAGTACTGAGCCCTGCAGAACCCCACTGGAAACAAACACTCATTTACCCTTTGCTTCCTGCCACTGAACCAATTTTGGATCCAACTTGCCACTTTGCCTTGGATCCCATGAGCTTTTATTTTTCTGACCAGTCTGCCCTGTGGGGCCTTGTCAAAAGACGATATCAAACGCTCTACCCTCATCAACCCTCCTTGTTACCTCCTCAAAAAATTCAATCAAGTTAGTCAGACATGGCCTTTCCTTGACAAATCCATCCTTGATTAATCTGTGCCTTTCTAAATGATGATTAATATTGTCCCTCTGAATTTTTTCCAATAATTGCCCACCACTGAGGTTAGGCTGACTGATCTATCCCTTTCTTCCTTTTTAAAATATGGTACAACATTAGCAGTCCTCCGGCACCACACCTGTAGCCAGAGAGGATTGGAAAATGATGGTCAGAGCCTCCATTATTTCCTCCCTCTCTTAATAGCCTGGGATACATTTCATCTGGCCTGGCAATTTATTGACTTTTAAAGATGCTAAACCCTTAATACTTCCTCTCTCACTATGTTTAACTCATCTAATATTTCACATTCCTCCTCCTTAACTACAATGTCTGCATCGTCCCTCTCTTTTGTAAAGACAGACGCAAAGTATTCATTAAGAACCATACCCACATCTTCCGCCTCAACGGGTTGCCTTTTTGGTCTCTAATACGCCCTACTCTTTCTTTAGTTATACGCTTGCTCTTTATGTATTTCTAAAACATCTTTGGATTTTCCTTGATTTTACTTGCCAATATTTTTTCATGCCCTCTCTTTGCTTTCCTAATTTCCTTTTTAATTTCACCCCTGCACTTTCTATACTCCTCTAGGCTTTCTGCAGTATTTGGCTCTCCGTATCTGACATAAGCTTTCCTTTTTTGCCTTATCCTACCCTGTATACCCCTTGACATCCAGAGGGCTCTAGATTTGGGAGTCCCACCCTTTGTCTTTGTGGGAACATATTTGCTCTGAACCCCCACTATCTCCTCCTTGAATGCCTCCCACTGCTCTGACAATGATTTATCTTTAAGGTACTTCTATTATTCCAAATGATTTGACTTTTGGTAGTAGTGATTTAAACTTTATTCAGCACAAGCAAGGATCAATAGAATTACTATATCTTAAGCAGCAGCTTACAAGGTATAATGAATAGTTATACTACTCCGTTATGCCTTGGGTAAAAGAAAGAATTGTCTGCACCCTCTGGCTCGTGCCCTCTCTGGTCCGTCTCCACCTCTGAGTGTCTGAATTTATTGAACTCGGCTCCAATCTTCTACCCTAAAGCACTGCTGGGGTCCCCTTCTTATACCGTTACTTTCAATTCAAAACCTATGGAGCTTCCCTGGACCTTTCACCGGTTGACACTTAACCTTCCTTTCTTTCTCTATAGGGTCTCTCATGTCTTCTGACCTTCTGGAGTACTTCCTTTTCTTGTACTTTTTTCACAGCAGTTAAGCTATTCCAAGAACCTTGGTTGACACGCAGGCCCCTTTCCTATCAGTCTGCTTTGCTACCTTATCAATCTAGTTGCTACACTTGAACAGTTCCCAGCCATTTTTCAAGGTCCTGCTGCAATATTTCAATTCACCATTGTTCAGTTATATGTATATTGTGATAAATGTTTGCTCTTTATTTAGTCAAGTTAGCCATTATTATCCCATCTACCCGTTAAGCTAACAATTAAGGTATTACAATTTGGTAAGAAAAATAGGGAGGTCACATAGTATTTGAAAAATACGAATCTAAATGGGGTAGAGGAGCAAAGGGATCTTGGAGTACTATAGTAATCTGGGGTGTAATGCTTAAGTTATCCACTAGATGGAGACAAATATTAAGGGATCATATTTACCAGTATTAAGGTAATGTCCTGGTACACCACTTATTAAGGTAGTGGCATTGCATTCTGGGTATGACTCAGAGGTTGATCCTCCATCTTGGTGATCGCACAGTAAGAATTGGAAGTGTTTGCCTGCAGTTGTAAGAGATGTTTCTCTGCTACATATGTATAATTAAACAGTTGAGTTTTGGTTCCTGAAGTCTGGCTTATCTCAGTTTCTGACCTTACCACTCGGATATCACAAATACAAATCACCAAAAGAATCGACACAGGTTAACAAGGTCATAAACAAAGCAAACCAAGCACTAGGGTTTATTTCTAGAAGGATAGAATTGAAAAGTAGTGAAGTTATGCTAAACTTGTATCGAACCTTGGTTAGACCACACTTGGAGTACTGCGTTCAATTCTGGCCATCATCATATTATAAAAAGGATATAGAGGCACTGGAGAGGGTGCAAAGAAGATTTACAAGGATGATACCAGAAATGCGAGCATGTACCTATCAGGAAAGGATAAATAGGCTGGGTCTCTTTTCTCTTGAAAAGAGAAGGCTGAGGGGTGACCTAATAGAAGTCTTTAAAATCATGAAAGGTTCTGATAGAGTGGATACAGAGAGAATGTTTCCACCTGTGGGGAACAGCAAAACTAGAGGCCATCAATATAAGATAGTCACCAAGAAATCAATTAGGGAATTCAGAAGGAACTTCTTTACCCAGAGAGTGGTGAGAATATGGAACTCGCTACCACAGGGAGTGGTTGAAGCGAATAGTATAGATGCATTTAAGGAGTGGTTAGATAAGCTAATGCGGGAGAAGGGAATAGATCGTTATGCTGATAGAGTTAGATGAGGAAAGACGTGAGGAGGCTCGAGTGGAGCTGGTTGGGCCGAATGGCCTGTTTCTGTGCTGTATATCTTATGTACTTATGATTGTCTACCTATATAAAGTATGAATAAGCAAAAAGACTATAATCTTACACCATGTCTGGCTCTCTATGTGGGGGCAGACCACAAGACTGCTATAAAGCCACTGAAGCCCCGTATCAGGGTCCTATCCAGACAATCCCCCAGTATGGGGAATCCAGCAAATTGAGTTGTGGATATTAGAGCTCAAGATCGCTATAGTATCAGTTATGCCACTCTTGAGAGAGTTCACAGCTGTACTTAGGACCTCATCTCCCCTGGAGATAACCCCAGAAGTACCACGTACTAAAGGATGAACTGCAGTTCCATAAAGTGCTCAAACATCATTGCACAGGTACGAGTGGTGGACTCTTCCATACTAGCCATAGTACTTTGCAGGGTTCTTTGCACACTCTGAAAGGAATGTAAGAATTGATCACGCTCAGAAAGCAGGCTTCCTTGATAGGCAGGCTCCTGGATGGTACTAGTTCCCCAAACTCAGCATCTAAGGGTGACCTGGAGCTGACCTTCTGGCTAACTTCTTCCTGTTCTTCTGCTGCCACCTGCACTTGTTTTTCCTCACTCGTGCTGTGAGTGCTCACTGAGTGCTCCCTGCTCTAACTCTAATTCTACATCTTTCCCTAGAGTGGATATTCCTTTGCTGATGCTTGCTGCAGGTAGAGTAAGTGGCGCTGTGTCATATGAAGTAGATGGGCCCTCAGCCTCAGGGCCTGTAAGCATCTTATCCTCAGTCATTCCTATGCAAGTCCCTGTAACACATTTCAGTAGCTAACATGCCACAATATAACATGCTGGTGCCAGATAAGATCGCTGTTTGTAGAATGTTTGAATGAATGATAGAATCCTTGAGGGAAGAGAAAAATGCAAGAATCGGTTCTAGAGTGCAGATACAGGTTGGACACCTCCGTGCCCAACTCCAAGAGGCTCGTCAGAGTTGCAGCTCACAGTATAGAGTACCAGCTCCTCCAGGCTGCTTGGGAACTTCTGATTGGGTATGCCCTTTCCAGTTGCCAGCCACTCCTTTATCTACGCCCCTTTTCTTCCTACAATGATGAAGAGATTGATGAATTGCTGGCTGTTTAATGAACTTCGACATAGCTGTGTAATTGGCCAGGCTGCTCAAGCTTTTGCAGAAGAAATGTAGCCTGAAGTAGTTCCAACTCAGAATTTAGTTACCATGAGATGAGGGCTACCTCAGTCCCAAAAGGCTCCTCAACTACCATAGCAATCAGCCACCTCACATATACTTTAGGTAGTTCCTCGGGGAAGCACAAGGACAGGTGTAAGAAGGTGTGAGGTTGTTTCCCTTGGCTGGAGAGTCTAGAACTAGGGGGCATAGTCTCAGGATAAGGGGGCAGCCATTTAAGACTGAGATGAGGAGGAATTTCTTCATTCAGAGGGTTCTAAATCCTTGGAATTCTCTGCCTGAAAGGGCTGTGGATGCTGAGTCGTTGAGTATATTCAGGGCTGAGATAGATAGATTTTTGGACTCTAGGGGAACCAAGGGATATGACGATCGAGCGGGAAAGTAGAGTTGAGATCGAAGATCAGCCATGATCTTATTGAATGGCGGAGCAGGTTTGAGGGGCCATATGGCCTACTCCTGCTCCTAATTATTATATTCTTATGTTCTTAAGTCAGGTATTATACACTGGCACCAAGGTGAAACACAGTAAAACAACAGCAACATTTTGTATATTGTACCTTTAATGTAGAAAAACATCCCAATGTGCTTCAAAGACGCGTAAACAAAAATAATGGACACCAAACTAAGGGGGTGAAAAAAAATTACATTAAACTTTTGGTTTCACTGAAATTGTTGTTCTTTGCAAGATTTGGAAGTTACTCATATCTGTTGAGATGAATAGGAGCTGTGTGATTTGGAGTACATTGGAAATGTTAATAGGCGATGGCATGTTAATGGTTTAAGGGAGCAGGATACACAGGATTATTTATGCCATAGATGGTTTCCTGAATGTGTCTTGCAGTCAGCAAAGGGTGCTCCTGCTCCTCAGGCAAAGGGTGGTCCTGCTCCTCAGGCAAAGGGTGCTCCTGCTCCTCAGGCAAAGGGTGCTCCTGCTCCTCAGGCAAAGGGTGCTCCTGCTCCTTAGGCAAAGGGTGCTCCTGCTCCTCAGGCAAAAGGTGCTCCTGCTCCTCAGGCAAAGGGTGCTCCTGCTCCTCAGGCAAAGGGTGCTCCTGCTCCTCAGGCAAAGGGTGCTCCTGCTCCTTAGGCAAAGGGTGCTCCTGCTCCTCAGGCAAAGGGTGCTCCTGCTCCTTAGGCAAAGGGTGCTCCTGCTCCTCAGGCAAAGGGTGGTCCTGCTCCTCAGGCAAAGGGTGCTCCTGCTCCTCAGGCAAAGGGTGCTCCTGCTCCTTAGGCAAAGGGTGCTCCTGCTCCTCAGGCAAAAGGTGCTCCTGCTCCTCAGGCAAAGGGTGCTCCTGCTCCTCAGGCAAAGGGTGCTCCTGCTCCTCAGGCAAAGGGTGCTCCTGCTCCTTAGGCAAAGGGTGCTCCTGCTCCTCAGGCAAAGGGTGCTCCTGCTCCTTAGGCAAAGGGTGCTCCTGCTCCTCAGGCAAAAGGTGCTCCTGCTCCTCAGGCAAAGGGTGCTCCTGCTCCTCAGGCAAAGGGTGCTCCTGCTCCTCAGGCAAAGGGTGCTCCTGCTCCTCAGGCAAAGGGTGCTCCTGCTCCTCAGGCAAAGGGTGCTCCTGCTACTCAGGCAAAGGGTGCTCCTGCTGCTTAGGCAAAGGGTGCTCCTGCTCCTCAGGCAAAGGGTGCTCCTGCTCCTCAGGCAAAGGGTGCTCCTGCTCCTTAGGCAAAGGGTGCTCCTGCTCCTCAGGCAAAGGGTGCTCCTGCTCCTTAGGCAAAGGGTGCTCCTGCTCCTCAGGCAAAGGGTGCTCCTGCTCCTCAGGCAAAGGGTGCTCCTGCTCCTTAGGCAAAGGGTGCTCCTGCTCTTTAGGCAAAGGGTGCTCCTGCTCCTCAGGCAAAGGGTGCTCCTGCTCCTCAGGCAAAGGGTACTCCTGCTCCTTAGGCAAAGGGTGCTCCTGCTCCTTAGGCAAAGGGTGCTCCTGCTCCTCAGGCAAAGGGTGCTCCTGCTCCTTAGGCAAAGGGTGCTCCTGCTCCTCAGGCAAAGGGTGCTCCTGCTCCTCAGGCAAAGGGTGCTCCTGCTCCTCAGGCAAAGGGTGCTCCTGCTCCTTCGGCAAAGGGTGCTCCTGCTCCTCAGGCAAAGGGTGCTCCTGCTCCTTAGGCAAAGGGTGCTCCTGCTCCTCAGGCAAAGGGTGCTCCTGCTCCTCAGGCAAAGGGTGCTCCTGCTCCTCAGGCAAAGGGTGCTCCTGCTCCTCAGGCAAATGCAGTTAACAGCACCTCCGCCTGTATCCTCAGATGTGGGGGTAGGTACATGTGACTCCAGGGCAGCCTTACCATTCCAGTCTCCCTCCATTACTCCACCTCCTCTTCCAGGAAGCAAACTTAACAGGAATTCCCAATGGGAAAACGATTGTGCTCTGTCTGAAGGGGAGGAGAGGAATGATAGTCCCACAGCAAATTGTATTTGGCAAGAGAAAAAACACAAAAATAGTTCCAAAATCCATGAAGAATCATGATTTTCCAGTTTTGTAGCCTCCCAGCAGATCTTCAGCAGGATGTGGGTTCCACCTGCCACACAAATGTGCTATAACCTTGAACGATTTTTCTGGGTCAGCGTAATTGGTCATTTTTAGGCCTGGAGGGCAAGGCTGAGATTGGCTGCAGCGGGCCTTTGGCAGAAATGGTGGGATTCGGACTGCGGATGCTGGAAATCTGAAATAAAAACAGAAAATGCTGGAAATACTCAGCAGCAATGTTCCTGTTAAGCTATGCAGCACTCTGGAGATTCCACACAGGCCACTTGCCGGCTTCACATTGGGAAAAGGGTCATGCACCCTCAAAAAAATTAAAGGGAACATTGCTCAGCACATCAGGCAGCACCTGTGGAGAGAGAACAGAGTTAATGGGCTGAATTTTCTCAGTGGAGACGAGTTGGAGGCAGGACTGCTGCTTGTTGGGTCAGTGTCCCACCTCCATCATCTCCTGGCTAACCAGAGGGATTTTCCCCTGATTGACCTTGTTAAGCCCACCCTGCTGGCTCAGCAGGCCAATTAGGGGGAAGTCACTGACAGAGCATGTCAACGTCTAACGTGCTATCTGTCAAGACTTCTTGAAAGAAGAAATGTCAGCATTTGACAGCCCTGTGAAGCTGTCAAACACTGACATTCTCTGTAGTTTGATGAGTCCTTGTGTTCAGGATTCATCAAACCTTTCAACTTTGTAGATTTCAGATGGCTGTTGGATCAGAGGACAAGGTAAGTGAACATTTTTTAACACTTAGCACTCACCTTGCATACTTACCACTCCACACTTGCACCCATCACATACCTCTACATCTTACTTTCAGGTGCCTCCGACCCCCGCAAATCTCCTTCGCGTCTCCTCCAACCCGACGGGGTTCTCCGAGGTCGGGAAGCCTTCACCTGAGAAGGTAAAATGGCACTAATCCTTTTTTCTGCTTGTTAACAGGCAGTTAAAAGGATTTAATCCCTTTCCCGACTCCAGGAGACGGGACCCGAAGCAGCACATCTTCCCGCCTCCTGGCAAAAGGGCACGGAGGTGCGATGGGGCGGTTTTGCCATCCGCCCCCACTTTCTGCTACTTTACCGACAGTTCCACCTCCATGCCCGCCTCCTCGGGGCTGAGAAAATCCAGCCCAATGTTTCAGATCGATGACTTTTCTTCAGAACTGGAAAAGTTAGAAAACCGTTTCCTGGCCCTAACCATCTCCTTTTCACCATAGACGTCCAGTCCCTCTACACATCAATCCCCCATTAGGACAGCCTGCAGGCCCTCTGCTTCTTCCTTGAATGGAGACCCAACCAGTCACTATTCACCAACACCATCCTCTGCCTGGTTGAACTTGTTCTTACATTGAATAACTTCTCCTTTGACTCCACTCACTTCCTCCAAATATAAGGTGTTGCTATGGAAACCGTATGGGTCCTTTTCATGGGATATGTGGAACATTCTTTGTTCCAGTCCTACACAGGATCCCCTCCCTCAACACTTTTTCTGGTACATTGATGAGTGTATCGGTGTCACTTCCCACTCTTGCCCTGAACTGGAAAATGTCATCAGCTTTGCTTCAAATTTCCTTGCCTTCACCTGGTCCATCTCCGACTCTTCCCTTCTCTTCCTTGAGTTCTCTATCTCCATTTCTGAGGATAGGCTGTCGACCAATATCTGCTATAAGCCCACTGACTACCACAGCTACCTGGATTACACTTCCTTCCACCCCGCTTCCTTTAAGGACTCTATTCTATTCTCCCAGTTTCTCCATCTCCCTCACATCTGTTCTGACAATGCCACCGTCCACACCAGTGCTTCTGATATGTCTTACTTTTTCCTCAACCGAGGATTCCCCTCCACCATGATTGACAGGACCCTCAACCGTGTCTCTCCCATTTCCCTAACTTCTGCCTTCACCCCTTCCACTCTCTCCCAGAACCATGATAGAGAACCCCTTGTCCTCACCTTCCACCCCACCAGCCTCCATATACAACAGATTATCCTCCGCCATTTCTGCCACCTCCAGCGGGATGCCGCCACCAAACAAATCTTCCCCTCCCCTCCTGTTTCAGCATTCCAAAGGGACCGTTCCCTCTGCGATACCCTGATTCACTTTTCCATCACCCCCAACACCTGTTCCCCTTCCCACGGCACCTTCCCATTCATGCACAGGAGATGCAACACCTACCTTTTTACCTCCTCTCTTCCCACCATCCAGGACCCCAAACACTGCTTCCAGGTGAAACTGTGATTTACTTGTACTTCTTTCAATTTAGTATACTGTATTCACTGCTCACGATGCGGTCTCCTCTACGTTAGGGAGACCAAATGCAGTTTGGATGATAGATTTGGTGAACACCTTCATTCAGTCTGCAAGCATGACCCTGAACTACCGGTGGCTTGCCGTTTTAATTCTCCGCCCCACTCCTCCTCCATTGTTCCAACGAAGCTCAACAGAAGCTCGAGGAACAACACCTCATCTTTCAATCAGGTGCTTTACAGCCTTCCAGACTCAAAATTGAGTTCAACAATTTCAGATCATAACCACTGCTCCCATTTCTTTGGACAGCAAGTGCTGGTAATGGTTCTGCTGTTGCCATTTACAGCTCCTCTAGATCCATCTTTTGTTTCTTTTCTTTACCTGCCCCTTCTGCCTTGCACCATCATCCCTTTTGTCTCTTAATCTCTCCCGTCTTCCATCCCTTTTGTTCTTTCCTCCCCTCCCCCCTTTCTATGCCTTGCTTAAAAATTGTTATATCTCTAACTCTTTCCAGTTCTGACGAAAGGTCATCGACCTGAAACGTTAACTCTGTTTCTCTCTCCACCGATGCTGCCTGATGTGCTGAGTATCTCCACCATTGTCTGTTTTTATTCTGCTCAAGTTAAGCTGGGTTCCCAGCTGAGGCTGAGCAGCGGCTGAACTCATCAGATTATAACAGGCCTTTTGGATGAGGCTGGCCGAGCCTGGCGGGGACCCCATATTTGGCTGCAGCTCCTGGACAGGGGCTCTGCATGTCCAGACATTAATGTGCCCCTGTTGCTTGGTTCTTTAAATTTACTTCCACCTGTCCCCCAGTGTCTTGAAATCCTGGACACCATTTTACACAGATCTGATCGCCATTAAATGCAGGTGCAGCAGTAATGATGGAAACTGGGATGGATGCATCACCACATCATTACTGCTGCATTTATATCTACCCAACCAAAAATGGACAGGCACTTTGTGGTATGCTGCAAATGATGGTGGGGTCTGAAGTGGGAAGAGATCCTGTGTAATAGATCATCACTCCCATTTCTTACCCCTACCTGCCTAGTTACATCCCCAGAATTAGGCAGGAAATCATGGCTCCAACGTCTCCTCATCAAAGCGAAGACTTCTGGCTTGGTGAGATTCAGTGGCCCCAGGAGCAGTCAAGCAAACAAGCTGCATACTCAAGTCCCAATTTTCTTAACTCTGGGTGGGAGTTGGGTGGGCGGGCCCGAGACAGGTGCCAAACCATCCCAAACTCTGCCGCATGAGGCCCGGAGATTTTAACTCCTGGGCCTCATCTGCATAGCACAAGTCAGCCTTCCGCCCGAAGCTGGCGGGAAGTGGCAGCTGGCCCGTGGGCAGGGGCGCACTGTTGAGCAACAGGAGGCCGCTGTCATCAGCACTTGGGTAAGTTTGGGAGGTCCTCACGATCAGAGGATGGGCACAGGCCCATGGCAGGAGAGGCCTAAACTTTCCATGTTGGGCCTGGAGAAGTACTCCTACTCCTCCTGCCCTCAAGAAAAGTTTAAAAAATGACATTTTGGGGCCTCTTCAAGCCCGGACAGCTTCACTACGCAGACCTCTGGCTAAAATAGCAGTAGGGTCTAAATGACATCATCAGGGTCATACTTAAAGAAGTCAGTTCTCCACTCCGCTTGTGCAAGTTATTTGTGTGCAGTAATCCTGGGCCATTTTGCCTGGGATTGTGGAATATGCTTCTAAATCTAATTTATTAATTCAAGTTCAACAATATTTTTTTCAGGAGAAAAGCCTTACATGACTGTTAGGTCTCAGATGTTGCAATTATGTCCCAAGCTACTGGCTGACCTGACATTCCCCTCTGGATAGTTATCATTGCCCAGAAATTCGGGTCGGGGGCATCCCGCGGGTGCAGGCCCCCGACCTGCACTTACCTAGCGCGCCGGCCGTTGTGCTATTGGCCCGCGTGGGATTCCGATCCTGGGCCTCCTCCAACTGCCGGCGCGCAGTGCTTGCGTATCCCAGGGGCGCAGTTAGTTCGATGCGTCCCCTGGGATCACGTGGGCCATGGAGAGCCAATGGTAGCAGGGAATGCTTCATTCATAAGTTTGACAGGAAGAGCTGTCAAACCTATAAATACTATAAGCCCCAAAACATCACTGAAACTTCAAATAAATTTTTTAAAAATCACATTTTTAAAATAACTATAAATTACATGAAATAACTATTTTAAACAATAATTTAAATTTTTGAAAAAATTAATTACATTTTCTAACGGGGCTAAAAATAAACTTACCTTTCTTTAAAGTATTTAAAAATAATAAACCTGTGGAAAAAAATGTTTAAATTTTAATTAATTCACCACTTACCTTGTTAAAAGCAGGCCTGGAAAAAAAACGTAAGTTCGATGCGCACGCACTGCCTCTCCGGCGCATGCGTTCGACTTCTGAACCCCTTCTTTCAGGGGAACGGAAGTTCCGGTTTCCCACGCATGCGCAGTGCATGCACGAAACCAGCACTTCCATTGGGCTTACGGATGAGTACCCCATGCGTACTCACCTGTGGAGACCCGAATTTCTGGGCCCATAGCAGCAACCAAAAGTAGACAGGTTTGTGTGAGTGTCAATTGTAAACTTTGAACAAAGCTTTGGCTTAATGTAATATGAATGCTGTTACTAAAGTACTTTGAAGCTTGATACAAAATGTTCTCTCCTACTTACAATTGATTTGTAGCTAATTTAAAAATGTTCACATCCTGCGTGGCTGAATTCCAAGATTTTATTTACTCTGAACAACAAAGGCTTTCTTTGATTCTGAGAAACCGACTTGTTCACAACACTTGTTTTTCCAAGCCTCTATATTATACAACACCCTATAGAATATGGGCTAAAAATTGAGTAGCGCCCCATTTGAGGCGCTAACTTCGCCGGGGCGCTACTTTTAGCTGGGCCACCGGGGATCGGGAGTGCCGGCAAAAGAGCCCAGCACTTAGCGCAGCTGGCACTCCCTGGGGGAGGCAGTTCAGGAGGCCGGGGATGGGATCGCAGGCAGGTGCTGGCAGGCAGCCAGCAACAAAAATGGCCGCCCCACACCTCGCCTTTAAATTGTACCTCCCCTGCCGCAGGTAGGCCCCCCCTGACCCTGTCGGACATAGCGTCCAGTGGTAAGTCGGGGGCGCTCCCGAAGATCGCGACTGGGGCGCTGCGCACGTCGATGACGTCATCATCGGCGGCGCAGCACTGCGGGGCGCTACCGGTTAGTGCCACCGCTAACCTCCCACTGAATTCCGCGGGAGGTGTGGGCGGCAGCACGCCCGGGCACTAGTTGCTTTGCGCCCCATTAGCGCCCTCTTAGGGTGCTAACGGGAGACACAAAGCAACCCAATTTTTCCCCCTATGTATATAATGCCCAAAAATCCATGGGTGTGTGGGGAGGGATAGACTCCACCACTGTCCAGAAGGAAGTGGGCTTTTGTTGGTGTGGGGATGGCATCTGTGGTGCCCCCGCTGTCCTTGCCAAAGAAGCCTGAAATATTGGCAGAAGGTTACCGGGACCGGGCAAAGGTTCCAAACCTGTTCTTGGGAGGGTAACTTTAAAAATTAAAAAAATTGCACTCCTGATCTTCAGGGGGAATCCCAGCCTAGATTCCCAGGTGGGCCTCATTTCTGCTAGATGTTAGCGACGTACACCTGGTGAGACCAGGGATACCTATGCTGTTACTATGCCAGGTTTCAACTGAGAGCCAGGGTGCAGGAACTCGCCAATATAGGAAGGATCTCCTCTCATATCGATGGGCTTGTGGGGGTGCGTGTAATCACCACCCCCACAAGGCCATCCCAAAATCCTGGCGTAGCTAGATTCTAGGCAAGTTTACAACTGTTCTGGCAGACTCCCACCAAATTTAGGAGTCTGGAACAGCTGTAGATTTTCAGCCCCATACTATATATATAAACGGATCGTTCTTTCTGTCTGTCTATCTGTCTGTCCTTCTGTCTGTCTGTCTGTCCTCATGTGTGCGTCTGTCCGGCTATGCGCTCGAAAGTTATAGAGCGTACCTACGCGTGCGTTACGTCGAAAGAAAGCTTACCTTTCCGAAACGGTGGTAAGCGTATTTACGTTTCGACCGGACAAAAATCGCGCCCGCAGTATCCGAAAAACGTTTAAAATTCCGCTCATTAGCATCTCATTATCCGCTCATTAGCGACAGAGTGACCTCGAGGTCAACCAATCGTACGCCGGGTTCCTGGCGCGTGCGGCCGGGCCCTCCTACGGTCGAGTGACAGGACGATTGACCAATCCTACGCTTTGGTGACCTGACGGTCGACCAATCGGTGCGTGTGTGGGCGGGCCTTATCGTTCTGAACCGAGGTGAGTCGCCGCCATCTTGATTCCAAACTTTTCCTTTCTTTTTCCCGCTTTCTGCGTCTTTCAAAAAAACGTTGCTTTTAAAACACATATTGTTTTTAAAAAAAAAGATTTAGAAAGTAATTAACTTATCTAATCTCATTAATTTTCCTACCTTTCCCCATTTTTCCAGGTAGGCCTCGAAGCCTCGGCCTCTCCTCCGCACCCACGCCCGAGCTAGGCACCTCCCGGCCCCAGTCAACAAGCAGCCCCCAATCGCCGCCATCTTTGTGAAGGCTGGAGGGGCGGGCCTCAGCCGAGTGCCACTACCTTAGTAAAGGGTGCGCGCGCAGCAGGAGCAGCTGAGACGCGGCGTCTCTCTGTTCCCCGCTCGGCGCGGGCGGGGCTGGGCTCTCGGGAGTGCTGATCTCGGGCGGGGCTTGGAGAGCGGGAAGGGTTACCCCGGCAACTGGGCCCGCCGGCCGTCTCTCAGCCGCAATCGGCGCTCTTCAAGCCAGCTTGGGAGGGCGGGGCCATGTCAGTGCGTGGGGGGGCACGGAGCTCCGTGGAGACATCGCCGGCGCTGGGCTCGGGTGCTTTGTGGCCTGCGGACGAACAGCGGCTGCGGACCTCGAGCTGACTGGGGCGCTGGACTCGGCTGGGCCATGTCTTTGCCTCACGGCCAACGGCATCAGGGTGACGGCCGAGGGAACGCGCTCATCCAGGTGCCGAGGCACGGGCCCCGGGGCGGAAAGAGGGATTGGAGCGGGGGATGAGGGCTCAGGCAGGGGAGAGGGAGAGGGGAGAGGAGAGGGAGGAAGGGGGAGGAGAGGGAGGAAAGGGGGAGGAGAGGGAGGAAGGGGGGAGGAGAGGGAGGAAGGGGGGAGGAGAGGGAGGAAGGAAGGAGGTGGTGAGAGGGAGGAGGGGGTGGGGTAGGGAGGAGGAGGGGGTGGGGTAGGGAGGAGGAGGGGGTAGGGAGGTGGTGAGAGGGAGGAGGAGGAGGGGGAGAGGGAGGAGGAGGGGGAGAGGGAGGAGGGGGAGAGGGAGGAGAGGAGGGGAGGGGGAGAGGAGGGGAGAGAGAGAGGCTGGGGGGAGGGGAGGGAGAGAGGGTGGGGGGAGGGGAGAGAGAGAGGGTGGGGGGAGGGGAGAGAGGGTGGGGGAGGGGAGAGAGAGAGGGTGGGGGAGGGGAGAGAGAGAGGGTGGGGGAGGGGAGAGAGAGAGGCTGGGGGAGGGGAGAGAGAGAGAGAGGGTGGGGGAGGGGAGAGAGAGAGAGGGTGGGGGAGGGGAGAGAGAGAGGGTGGGGGAGGGGAGAGAGAGAGGGTGGGGGAGGGGAGAGAGAGAGAGGGTGGGGGAGGGGAGAGAGAGAGAGGGTGGGGGAGGGGAGAGAGAGAGGGTGGGGGAGGGGAGAGAGAGAGAGGGTGGGGGAGGGGAGAGATAGAGGGTGGGGGAGGGGAGAGAGAGAGCGAGAGGGTGGGGGAGGGGAGAGAGAGAGAGAGAGGGGAGAGGAGAGAGAGAGGGGAGAGGAGCGAGGGTGGGGGGAGGAGAGAGGGTGGGGGGAGGAGAGAGGGTGGGGAGAGGAGAGAGAGAGAGGGTGGGGGGAGGGGAGCGAGAGGGTGGGGGGAGGGGAGCGAGAGGGTGGGGGGAGGGGAGCGAGAGAGGGTGGGGGGAGCGAGAGAGGGTGGGGGGAGCGAGAGAGGGTGGGGGGAGGGGAGCAAGAGAGGGTGGGGGAGGGGAGCGAGAGGGAGTCCTGGGACTCAGTGAAGTAACTACTAACACTACTAACAATAACCAGCCACAGGACAGTGACAGCGTAACACAAAGAATTCGACCCAACACAATCGTCGCTAAGCAAAAGGAAAAATATCTGACATACTGGGCAGAAACAACAAAAACCCAAAGCAAACTCAATTGCTACTTGGCCCTAAACAGACAATACAACATAGCTGATTACCTGACCATGGTAAAGGACAGCAAACTGAGAAAAATCCTGACAATGTACAGACTTAGTGAACATAGCCTGGCGATCGAAAAAGGTAGACACAGACAGACCCGGCTACCAAGGGAGGACAGGATATGCTCTCACTGCAGTCAGGGAATGGTGGAGGCAGAGATGCACTTCCTCACAGCTTGTAGAAAATATCAGGGCATAAGGGAGAATTTCTACCTAAAATTTACAAAAATATGCCCGGAATTCAGAAAATTGAATGACGACCAAAAACTCCCATACCTACTAGGGGAAGAGAGAAGTTGCATAACACTGGCGGCACACTATGTTACAGCTTGCCATAAACAGAGGGACAACCACTAAAGATAAGATAAGAGTATATATAAATTATATGAAAGTATATTTATACACTCAGGGATATATCTGTTTATACACTGTATGGATAGATCTGTATTTTTGTGAACAAACATGAATGTTTTCCAATGCTTTGGCAACATAAGATGTAACTTGTCATGCCAATAAAGCGATTTGAATTGAATTGAAATTGAGAGACAGGGGGAGGGAGAGAGAGAGGGTGAGGGAGGGAGAGCGTGAGGAGAGGGGGAGGGAGAGTAAAGCAGGGAGAGACGGGGGAGGGAGAGAGAGGGTGAGGGAGGGAAAGAGTGAAGGGGTGGGACAGGGAGGGAAAGAGTGAGGGGGTGGGAGAGCTTACCTTCTTCCTTCCTTCGCAGGGGTCCATCGGGCCACCATCCCCCCGTCGCGCTCTCTCTCTTCCCCCCCCAGTCGCGCTCTCTCTCTTCCCCCCTCAGTCGCGCTCTCTCTCTCCCCCCGCCAGTCGCGCTCTCTCTCCCCCCCAGTCATGCTCTCTCTTCCCCCCCAGTTGCTCTCTCTCTTCCCCCCGCCGTTGCTATCTCTCTTCCCCCCCCGTTGCTCTCTCTCTTCCCCCCCGTTGCTCTCTCTCTTCCCCCCCCAGTCGCTCTCTCTCTTCCCCCCCAGTCGCTCTCTCTCTTCCCCCCCAGTCGCTCTCTCTCTTCCCCCCCCAGTCGCTCTCTCTCTTCCCCCCAGTCGCTCTCTCTCTTCCCCCCCCAGTCGCTCTCTCTCTTCCCCCCAGTCGCTCTCTCTCTTCCCCCCCAGTCGCTCTCTCTCTTTCCCCCCCCAGTCGCTCTCTCTCTTCTTCCCCCCCAGTCGCTCTCTCTCTTCCCCCCAGTCGCTCTCTCTCTTCCCCCCAGTCGCTCTCTCTCTTCCCCCCAGTCGCTCTCTCTCTCTCTTCCAACAACAACATGCCCTCGAAAAAGCCTCGGCACCGCCGGGCACTTCAGCTATACTATATAAGTAAAATGGAAGATGTTATTTATTTTTGTATGCAATGGAGATACTGATGCAGTTCTTCAAAGGATTAATGTCCTACACCATTAGAACCTCTGCATTTCAGTGAAGATTGTTACCTGGTAACACAATTTTTTACAGACAGCTTGCCAAATATAAAGAAGTAAATGAGGTGGATAGTTGCCTTAAGGCAGGAGCCATATTATCAAAGGTAGCAGTGCTCAGGAAAAATGTATTTAAATTCTTGTTTTAGAACACATTTATTTTTCGAAGGAGGATGACATGAGTATTCAAATTGAATTTGATGCGCAAGTTGCAGCTTTTTAACCGTGTCTACTCACCATCTAGAGTTGTTTTATTTTAAAAGGCTTCCAGCTTCTTCACCTTTTCATTTTAAACCTGTTGCATATTAGCTGTAATCATTTGATTAGTTGGATTTCTGTTGAATGTAGGAACTCCTCTTTGTTATCATTAGGTCTAACATTTTAGTGGCCTGCCAGGTATACAGATTGAATGGAAGCCTAGCAGTTCAAATGGCAACCATTTCCAGTAGTGCCCATAATTGTTTAGTAAATTGTCTCTTTGTCATACTAAATATTATGTCCATGTATAATTGAGACACGGACTGCAGGAGTTGATTATAACAAGTCTTTACTGAATGGAGACAACCTGGAAACTGAAACTACAGAAGCCTACTAGGGCCTTTTATACAGGGGTGGTCACAGCCGGTACTGCAATCTGAGACCAGTTATTCCCTTAAAGATACATACACAACAATTCCTCCCCTTTTAGATAAACAGTACATAACATTCATTTAACAACTAAATAATAACTAATTACAATTACAATTATGGTTGCTAGATACATTGGTTGAAGTTAAGCAATTATAAGTTCAGTCTTTGAGGAGGCTTCCTGATTCTGTCTGGATAACGCCTCTTTGGGATATCAGGTTCTTCTGGCAAGGTTGCGTCGGGATCAATGTCGTTGTTTGGTTCGTCTGCTTCCAATATCACCGATTCTGCGGTAGATGCAATTGGTACTTCGGTTTCATCGCCAGGTGTAACAGATCGTGGTGTGGAGTTGACGTTTTCCAGTGACTCTAGAATCTGGTCAGCATGGCGTCTTACAATGCTCTCTCCAACGTCCACGGTATACATTAGAGGTCCTTGCCGTGTACAGATCGTTCCTGGCTGCCATTTCTCTGTGCGGTAGTCCCGGGCCAAAACTGGTTGACCTATCTTAAAACTCCTGGTCGGTCTTTCATTCATATTCTGAAACTGCCTGTTCTCCACATCTCTTCTGACGTTTGGCTTAACCAAATCCAAGCGGCATCGTAGGCTTCGATTGAAGAACATCATGGCTGGAGTTTGGTTGGTAACCGCATGTGTCGCATTCCGGTAGGCAAACAAGAAGTTATCCACCTTGTGTTGTAGGGGTATATCTTCATTACACATTGCCTTGATAGCCTTCTTGAATGTTTGAACAAACCTCTCGGCCAATCCATTAGTGGCTGGATGATATGGGGTGGATGTGTAATGCTTAACACCATTGTTCTTTAAGAACCTCCGGAACTCTTCAGACACAAACTGTGGTCCATTGTCAGAGCAAATCTGTTCAGGCAGCCCATTCCTGGCAAATATGGTTCGTAAGACTGTGATAGTTTTTTCTGTGGTGGTTGAGGACGTTTTTATTACCTCTGGCCACTTTGAATGTGCATCCACCGCAATTAAAAACATCGAGTCCATAAAGGGACCAGCAAAATCAATGTGCACCCTTTGCCATGGAGATGAGGGCCACTCCCATGGATGTAGAGGGGCTTGTGGTGGGGCGTTTTGAACCTTCTGGCATCCTGTACAGCTCTTGGTCATCTCTTCGATTTCTCTATCGATTCCCGGCCACCACACAAACGCTCTGGCTAAGTTCTTCATTTTTACCCCTCCCAGATGACCCTCATGAAGCTCATTGAGCACTCTATCCTTCAATTTGGGTGGAATTACTACTCTGGATCCACACATCAAGGTTCCTCTGCACACTGACAGCTGTTCTCTTCTCGGCGAGAATGCTGGCAGCAGTGGTTCGCCATGTGCTGACCGTCCCTTCACCGTTAAATCATAGACCCAGGAGAGTGTCGGGTCATTACGTGTTTCCTTTTCTATGTTTGCTTTCGTCACAGGGAGACATTCGACTATAGTCGAGTGGAATAACTCCACTGGACCCACTGCCAGTTCTTCTTCCACCGTCGGCAACGGTAGGCGCGACAATCCATCAGCATTCCCATGCTGTTTAGTTCCTTTGTACTCGATGTCATATTGGTGTGCCCCTAGGAAAAGGGACCACCTCTGTAGCCGTTGTGCCGTCATTATCGGTGCGCCCTTCTGAGGGTTGAAAATGGAGACGAGAGGTTGATGATCAGCTAGTAGAGTAAATTTCTGACCGTGCAGGTAGTGATTGAACTTCTTCACCCCCCACACCAGGCTGAGGGCCTCTCTCTCAATCTGGGTGTAGTTACGCTCGGCTGAAGTTAACGAGCGTGACGCAAAAGCTATCGGCCTCTCTGAACCATCAAGGAATTTATGTGACAGTACCGCCCCAATGCCGTAGGGAGACGCATCACACGCCAGTCTTATCGGTAGTGATGGGTTGTAGTGAGCCAATACTTCTCTTGAAGTGATTAGGCCCTTACTCTTCTGAAAGGCCCGCTTACATTCATCGCTCCATTTCCATGCTACTCCCATTCGTAGTAGGGCGTTCAGTGGATGCAGAATTGTGGACAAATTCGGCAAAAACTTATGGTAGTAATTCACCAATCCGAGGAATGACCTCAGTTGCGACACATTTTCAGGCGCTGGAACCTTAACTACCGCTTCAATTTTGTCAGGGGACTTATGCAACCCCTCTTCATCAATCACGTGGCCACAATACGATATCTGTTTCTTAAAAAACTCGCACTTGGGGCGATTGGCTCGTAGCCCATGTTCACGTAGTCTAGTGAGCAGCTGCTCTAGGTTGGCAAGGTGTTCACTGTCATCTTCACCTGTCACTAGGATGTTGTCTATGTAGTGTATGTGCCTTTAAGAGCCCCAGGTGTGCTGTAAGGCCGGTAATTGCCACTCGGGCTATGTAAGCCTGTATATTGTGTATATCCGTTAGAACCACCCCCAGACTTTGCTTAGTAAACACCTATGAACCAACTCCTGTCTTCAGTGTCTTTATCAACACACGAACACTACAGTGGCGATGAAGTGGAAACGGACTTACCTGCAATTCGGCAGCACCTCAAGCACATCGATTCCTCGGGCGCCCAGAAGACTCAAGAAAGTGAGAGAAGCTGTGGTTTCACCAGCTGGCCAAGCTGGTGGCAGGTACTGTGCTAATCCTTCCTGGGCATCAGGCTGGGGCTCCAGCGGCTGGCTCTACAGCTGAGACAAGCAGCGAAATCGGAGGCAAGCAATAACGGACTGGGAGGGAGCACTCGGGAGATGGCCGGCGCGGCAAGCAGGTCAGCGTTCAGACCTGGAGAGAAAGTCCGGCGGGAACGAGTCTCCAACTGTAAATTAAAAAAAAAAGAACGGAAACCGTGGGAAACAGCGTTGTCATCGGCAGCAGCGGCGGGAAAGCGCGGGAAGCGCCATATCTTTGCTGCAGAAAAGAAAGAAAAGCGCGGGAAGCACCATATCTTTTCTAAAATGCCTAAGTCTGGCAATATTGATGCTTTTGATAGCGAAATAGAAGATTGGACCACATACGTGGAAAGAGTAGAGGTATATTGCACTGCAAATGGAATAGAAGATGAAAAAAAAGCTTCAGTACTGCTGAACCTAATGGGCGCAAGGCATACAGGCTGTTATGAAATTTAATCACTCCAGCCAAACCAAAGGACAAGAATTTTAAAGAAATTGTTGATAACCTGCAGGAGCACTTAAACCCAACACCGCTGCTGATAGTGGAACGATTCAAATTCTTCAAGAGAAATCAACACAAGAATGAAAGTAACGCTGATTACCTAACCGAATTAAGAAAGCTATCAAAGTACTGCCAATTCGGGGCAGGACTATCAGATTATCTTCGAGACAAATTCGTTTGCGGTCTCTTAAGTGAAGGAACACAAAAAAGGCTGCTTTCTGAAAAAGATTTAACATTGGACAAAGCTTTCAGTGTGGCTGTATCATACGAAGCAGCAGCAAGAGGAACTGCAGAGATACAACAAAAGACACAAGACTTTGGCACCCATGAAATGACACAGGGTTTCGAAAGATGTTATCGCTGCGGCAGATCCACCCATAACCAGAGGGACTGCTGGTTCAAGGACAATGCATGCAGGCAATGCGGAAAGATTGGACACACTGCACGGGTATGCCGATCTGGACAAAATAAATCCACAGACAGAAAAAAAAAAATCAATAAAGGAAAGTACAGGAAGGTACAAATGATGACGGACAGTAGCTCCGAAGACCAGAAGAGCGATAGCGACTCCGAAAACAAGAGACTAAGCTGTCTCAAATTACATAATGTACTTGCCAAAGATGATTGCCAAACCATTTGGGTTACCCTCACGATAGCAGGATCCCCAGTTAAAATGGAGCTAGATACAGGATCAGCTCTAACCGTAATAAATCGACGGGATTACGAGAGGCTATTTTCGCATATACCTCTAAAAGACACATCCATTATCTTAAAAACATATACGGGGCAGAAAGTATACCCCAAAGGAAAAATAAGGGTGCCTGTTGTATACAACGGCAAACAAATACAGAAGTTGTATTTATACATTCTACAAGATGATGGTCCACCGTTGTTGGGACGTGAATGGATCAGAAAGATACGTTTAGACTGGCACTCCATTCAGGCACTGACGGTGACCAGTAAGAAAAAAAACAATGATGACATCACACCTGAACGATTAAAAGACATCTTGGCCAACGCCAAAGAAGTGTTTCAAGAGAAACTAGGAACCTTGAAAGGCATCACCGCCTCAATAAAAGTGGAAGATGCAGCAATTCCCAAATGTTTTAAGGCAAGACCGGTGCCATACGCAATTCGTCCAGCAGTCGAGGCAGAGCTGGAGAATTTGGAAAAGGCAGGCGTATTATCCAAAATAGATTGGAGCGAGTGGGCAACACCCATCGTTCCAGTCATGAAAAAAGCATTGAATAATGATAAATCTGAAGAACAGAGAAAAATTTGCATCTGTGGAGACTTCACGGTGACTGTAAACCCGGTCCTTCACACAGTACAGTATTTTCGCCTCACTATCCGGAGGGAAACGTTTCACCAAAATTGACTTGGCACAGGCATATCTACAGATGGAGGTTGAGGAGGCCTCTAAAACGTATCTCACGATAAACACACACAAAGGCCTGTACCAGTACAATCGACTGGTTTTTGGAGTAGCATCAGCTCCAGCTATCTGGCAAAGAGCTATGGAGCAAGTCCTGCAAGGGATTCCGGGGACTCAATGCTACCTAGACGACATCCTTGTAACAGGAGAAAACGACAACGAGCACCTTGCCAATTTGGAGCAGGTGCTCACTAGGCTGAAAGAACGGGGCCTACGAGCAAATCGCCCCAAGTGCGAATTTTTCCAAAATCAGATATCATATTGTGGCCACATAATTAATAATGAAGGGTTGCATAAATCACCTGAAAAAATTGAAGCGATCATAAAAGCCCCAGCACCTGAAAATGTTTCACAATTAAGGTCGTTCCTGGGATTAATAAATTACTATCATAAATTTTTACCGAACTTATCAACTCTTCTACACCCTCTTAATGAACTTCTACAAACAGGAGTGATTTGGAAATGGAACGAAGACTGTAAACGTGCCTTCCATAAATGCAAAGACTTAATCACATCCGAAGAAGTTTTGGCTCATTACAGCCCATCACTCCTAATCAGACTGGCGTGCGATGCATCCCCTTACGGCATAGGAGCGGTATTATCCCATAAATTCCCTGATGGCTCAGAACGGCCAATAGCTTTTGCGTCACGCTCATTAAACTCAGCTGAGCGTAACTATGCCCAAATCGACAGGGAAGCACTCAGCCTGGTATGGGGAGTGAAGAAATTCAACCATTACCTACACGGACAAAAATTTACCTTGTTGACTGATCATCAACCCCTCATCTCCATATTCAACCCTAAAAAGGGTGTTCCCATTATGACAGCGCAAAGGCTACAGAGGTGGTCCCTTTTTCTAGGGGCACACCAATACAACATAGAATACAAAGGATCAAAACAGCATGGGAATGCTGACGGTTTATCGCGCCTACCGTTGCCAATGGTAGAAGAGGCACCTACAGTAGACCCAGTAGAGATGTTCCACTCTACCATAGTGAAATGTCTACCAGTAACAAATTCTGCCATTGAAAGGGAGATGAGAAATGACCCGACTCTCTCACGGGTCTACGATTTAACAGTGAAGGGATGGCCAGCACATGGCGAACCACTGTTGCCAGCATTCTCGCAAAGAAAAGAACAGCTGTCAGTGTGCCGAGGAACCTTGATGTGTGGATCCAGAGTGGTGATTCCACCCAAACTCCAGGATAAAGTGCTAAAGGAGCTTCACGAGGGGCATCTGGGTGGAGTGAAAATGAAGAACCTAGCTAGGGCATTTGTATGGTGGCCAGATATCGATAGAGACATCGAAGAAGTGACCAAGAGCTGCCTAGGATGCCAGAAGGTCCAAAACGCTCCACCACAAGCCCCTCTACATCCATGGGAGTGGCCCTCATCTCCCTGGCAAAGGGTGCACATCGACTTTGCTGGTCCATTTATGGACTCAATGTTCTTAATCGCGGTTGATGCACACTCCCAAGTGGCCGGAGGTAATAAAGATGTCTTCCACCACCACGGAAAAAACCATCACAGTATTAAGGACCATATTTGCCAGGAATGGGCTGCCGGAACAGATATGTTCTGATAATGGACCGCAATTTGTGTCCGAAGAATTCAGAAAGTTCTTAAAAAACAATGGGGTTAAGCACTACACGTCCGCCCCATACCATCCCGCCACCAATGGATTGGCTGAAAGGTTTGTCCAGACCTTCAAGAAGGCCATAAAGGCCATGGGTAATGAAGACATAAAACTTCAGCACAAGGTGGATAACTTCTTGTTCGCATACAGGAATGCAACACATATGGTTACCAACCAAACTCCCGCCATGATGTTCTTCAATAGAAACCTAAGATGCCGGCTGGATTTGGTCAAGCCCAACATCAGAAGGGACGTGGAGAACCGGCAGTTTCAAGGCATGAATGAAAGGCCAACTAGAACCTTCCAGATAGGTCAACAAGTTTTGGCCCGGGACTACCGTACTGAGAAATGGCAGCCTGGAACTATCTGCACACGACTAGGACCACTGATGTATACTGTGGACATCGGAGAAAGCATAATACGGCGCCATGCTGACCAAATCATAAAGTCATCCGGAAAAGGGACAACCTACACCACAACTCTGTACGTCTAACGATGAAGTAGAGATACCCATATCTACCTCCGATCCGGTGATACTGGAACCCGATGAACCCGACACTGGCATTCAAGCAAAATCAGCCTTGCCAAAAGAACCTACTACACCACCAGAAACGACTACACCCCCGAGGCGTTATCCGGACCGAGTCAGGAAGCCTCCTGAGAGACTGACTTATAATTAATTAACTACAGCAATGTGTATATTATTTTTCTTATAACATGTAATTAATAATTACTTAAAATATGATGTACTGGTTAGCTAAAAGGGGAGGAATTGTAGTGTATGTGCCATTAAAAGCCCCAGGTGTGCTGTAAGGCCGGTAATTGCCACTCGGGCTATATAAGCCTGCATATTGTGTATATCCGTTAGAACCCCCCCCAGACTTTGCTTAGTAAACACCTATGAACCAACTCCTGTCTTCAGTGTCTTTATCAACACACGGACACTACAGTCTAAGTAACACTGAGTCCCCGGAATCCCTTGCAGGACTTGTTCCATCGCTCTTTGCCATATCGCCGGAGCTGATGCTACTCCGAATACCAGTCGATTATACTGGGAAAGACCTTTGTGAGTGTTTATCGTGAGATACTTCCTAGAGGATTCTTCAACCTCCATCTGCAAATATGCTTGTGCTAGGTCAATTTTTGTAAAACGCTTCCCTCCAGATAGTGAGGCGAAGATATCTTCTATCCTTGGAAGAGGATATTGTACTGTGTGAAGGACTGGGTTCACCATCACCTTGAAGTCCCCACAGATGCGAACCTTCCTTGGCTCCTCAGACTTATTGTTTAACGTTTTCTTCATGACAGGAACGATGGGTGTCGTCCACTCGCTCCAGTCTACCTTAGATAACACGCCTGCATTCTCCAGATTCTCCAGCTCTGCCTCGACGGCTGGGCGAATTGCATATGGTACCGGTCTTGCTTTGAAAAACTTGGGAATTGCATTCTCCTCTATTTTTATCGAGGCGGTTACGCCTTTAAGAGTGCCCAGTTCTTGTTGAAATACCTCTGGCGTCAGCTAAGATTGTTGACAATCGTCCAGGAGTGACGTCGTCATCCTTTTTACCAGCCACCGTCAGTGCCTGAATGGAGTGCCAGTTTAAACTTATCTTTCTGATCCATTCACGTCCCAATAACGGTGGTCCACCATCTTGCAGAATGTAGAGATACAATTTCCATATTTTCTTGCCGTTGTATTCGACAGGCACCCTTATTTTTCCTCTGGGGTATACTTTGTGCCCCGTATACGTCCTCAAGACAATGGATGTCTCTCTCAAGGGTATGTGTGAGAATAGCCGCTTGTAGTCTCGTCGATTCATGACGGTTAGAGCTGATCCTGTGTGGAAGTACAGTTTCTCATTTAGACATAAAATGGCTTCCTGGGCATAGAATGAAATCCATTTAAACTTTAAAATGGCCAACAGCATGATTCACTAATCATGTTTCAAGGGAACGAGATAATTTAGGAATGCTATATACGTACTCCTTATCTGTAATAAGCGTACAAAGAGCCTCATTCACCAAACAAATAGCCAAGGACATGTTAAGGTAAACATCGGCCCACAGGCTCAGTTGGTACAGTGGGAGAACAGAAGGATCCCATAATAAAGGATTAATTAATCTTATCTCGAGGTATTTCTGTTCGTTATTCTAACGAAGCCTGGAATACGTTGTTCCAATAATTCGCAAGGTCTGTGCCTTTGTAACCAGGTATGATTCAATACGATGTCATGTGGCATAGAAAGCCTGTTTTGTTTCTGTACTGTATAAATATGTTACAAATTCTGTATTACTTTGAAGAGGTCTGATGTAGCCCTTGTCTACACAACTCTTCCCTTGCAAGCAAATAAAGCCTGTCTTTAACGATACTTTGTGTTTAAAGAGTCTTACTCGGGAGTCGAGACTTCGACACCTGTATCCAATTCCATTTTGACTTGGGACCCTGCTGTCGTGAGGGTGACCCAAATGGTTCGGAGATCCTCTTTTGCGATTACGTTGTGAAGCTTGAGACAGCTGAGTCTCTTGTTCCCGGATTCACTATCGCTCATCTGGTCTTCGGAACTACTGTCCGTCATCTTTTGTACTTTCCTGTACGGTTCCTTAGTAGCCTTTTTGTTGTCGTTGGTCTTCTTCTCAGACCTGCAAACTCGTGCAATGTGTCCCATCTTTCCACATTGCCTGCACATTTTGTCCTTGGACCAGCAGTCCTTCTGGTCATGGTTTGTTCTGCCGCAGCGATAACATTTTGCAAATCCCCGTGTCATTTCGTGGGTGCCATATTCCTGTGGCTTTTGTTGTATTTCTGCAGCTCCCCTTGTTGCTGCTTCGTACGATACTGCCACGCTGAAAGCCTTATCTAGCGTCAGCTCTTTCTCTGAGAGTAACCTCTTCTGGGTTCCTTCACTCAGGAGTACACAGACAAATTTGTCCCGTAAGGTATCTGCCAGTCCTGCTCCGAACTGGCAGTGCTTTGATAGCTTGCGTAGTTCCGTAAGGTAATCAGCATTGCTCTCATTTTTATGCTGATTTCTCCTGTGGAATTTAAATCTTTCTGCTATTAGCAGCGGTGTAGGATTTAGGTGTTCCTGTAGGATAGCAACAATTTCGTTAAAACTCTTCGCCTTTGGTTTGGCTTGAGTAATCAGGTCCCGCAATAGGCCGTACGTTCTTGCACCCATTAAATTTAGCAATACCGATGCCTTTTTCTCATTGGCTATTTCGTTTGCCTCGCAATATACCTCGACTCTTTCCACATATGTGGTCCAGTCTTCTATTGCATTATCGAAGGCAGTGATATCGCCAGTCTTTGGCATCTTGAAAATCTAAGATGGCACCTCCCGCGCTTTGCCTTCATCCCCGATGGATCAAAATGGCGCCTCCCACGCTTTTCCTTCTTCCCCGCCGAGTTAAGATGGCGCCTCCCGCGCTTTCCCGCCGCTGCCGCTGCTGCCAACGCTGTTGCTGGCGATTATATTTATTTTACTATCGTGCTTCAATATTTGCTCCGTTAATTGAAGAACCGTTCCCGTCATGGAGCGGACCCTCTGGGACACTTCCCTCCCTCTTCTTAGGTCCGAACGCTGCCCGGCTTCGAAGCACCGGCCGCGCCCTGTGTGCTCCACCCTCTCTCTCTCTCTCTTTGCTTCCCGACTCGCTGCCCGGCCCCGTTGCAGAGCCACCCGATCAAGCTCTAGCCCGCCGCAGCCCAGGAAGGATCAGTGCACTACCTGCCACCAGCCCGATTAGCTGGGAAACCACAGACTGGAGAACCAAGCCTGGCTCTCGACAGTCTCTCCTGCACTTTTCAATTCGATGATTTGGAGGGCGGTTGCCCACGGTCGACGCCCGTTTCTCGGGTTCTTTGGATTATTTTTTTTTCTTCTGGCTTCGACCTTCAATAACGTCGTCTGAGGTGCTGCCGAGTTGCAGGTAAGTTCGTTTCTTCCTCGTCGCCAGTATTATGTCCATGTATAATTGAGACACGGACTGCAGGAGTTGATTATAACAAGTCTTTACTGAATGGAGACAACCTGGAAACTGAAACTACAGAAGCCTGCTAGGGCCTTTTATACAGGGGTGGTCACTGCCGGTACTGCAATCTGAGACCAGTTATTCCCTTAAAGGTACATACACAACACTAACCATTTCTGATTAATCATCAGTATAACAAAGCTATATATTGAGATATACTAGGCAATGTACTTTAAGGTAACTGATGTGCCTTCAATAACCACAAAACTAGAAGTTATAGACTTTAACAAGTTGGCTTTTAATCACTAAGATCAGAGCTAACATCTCAACACACTGACTGGCTCACAGGAATGAGTCATACAGATCCTGGGATCTTTATGTAAGAGAAGTCAGGGCGGAGCCAAGAGCCAAGACCTGGAACCTTCCAGGTTAGTCAGGGAAGAGGAAGTGAAACTACACCGTGTGGGGGAGGGTAATATACATGAGTGCAAAACAAATACAGGCAAGACAAACAGATTTCATTACATTCACTCCTTCTTTAGGTTTAGTCCATCGGGGTGATGTTTCTTAAAAGTTGGTATAAGTGAGTCTGTCAGGAGGTTTTGCGGTTCTCAGTGATCGGCACAAAGCCGGTTGGGGTGCCTCTAGCGGAGTGGATTCTGGTTCCTCCGCTGTCCGGGCCTCCGCAGTGTCTTCCAGGTTATCTGCAGTGTCCTCCAGGTTAAAGTAGGGTATTGATACCTCTGGGCGTCCTGTCTCTTTTTGGTGTAGGTCTTCCTCGGGTAGTCTCTCATCGTTCTCTCCGCTCCCCGAGGGAGCGAGGTCTTTTATGGAAACAGTGTCCTCTCGCCTGTCAGAGTATTTGATATAGGCGTACTGAGGGTTTGCATGGAGGAGCTGTACCTTTTCCACAAGGGGGTCCGTTTTATGGCCTCTCACGTGCTTCCGCAATAGTACTGTCCCCAGAGACGTCAGCCACGCGGGTAGAGATATGCCCGAGGTGGATTTCCGGGGGAAAATGAACATCTTTTCGTGAGGGGTAGCGTTAGTGGCTGTACATAACAGAGACCTTATGGAGTGGAGCACGTCTGGGAGGACTTCCTGCCAGCGGGAGGTCGGAAGGCCTTTTGACTTTAAGGCTAACGTGACAGCCTTCCAAACAGTAGCATTCTCCCTTTCCACTTGCCCATTACCCCGGGGGTTGTAGCTAGTGGTTCTGCTAGTGGCTATCCCCTTTGAGAGTAAGAACTGGCGCAGTTCGTCACTCATAAATGACGTCCCCCTATCGCTGTGTATGTAGTTCGGCATGCCAAACATGCAGAATAGATTACAGAGACACTTGATGACTGTGGCACTGGTCATGTCTGGGCAGGGAATGGCGAAGGGGAAGCGGGAATATTCATCGATGATATTGAGGAAATATACATTACGGTCGGCAGAGGGAAGGGGTCCCTTGAAGTCCAGACTTAGGCGCTCGAATGGCCGTGTGGCTTTGATAAGGTGTGCACGGTCAGGCCTGTAGAAACGAGGCTTGCATTCCGCACAGGTGCGGCAGGCTCTGGTCATTGCCCTGACCTCCTCGATGGAGTGGGGCAGATTGCAGGACTTTATAAAATGGTATAGTCGGGTGACCCCTGGGTGACAGAGGTCGTTGTGGAGACCCTGTAATTTGTCCGTATGAATGCTGGCACACATTCCCCGCGATAGGGCGTCTGGGGGTTCATTAAGGGCTCCCGGCCTGTACATAATATCGTAGTCGAACGTGGATAGTTCGATCCTCCACCTGAGTATTTTGTCATTCTTGATTTTCCCCCTTTGTTTGTTATTAAACATGAAAGCCATCGACCGCTGGTCGGTGAGCAGGGTGAAACGTTTGCCGGCTAGGTAGTGTCTCCAGTGCCGCACTGCCTCCACTATAGCCTGTGCCTCCTTCTCGACAGAAGAGTGCCTGATTTCAGGTCCCTGAAGGGTTCGGGAGAAGAAGGCCACAGGTCTCCCAGCCTGATTGAGGGTCGCAGCTAAGGCAAAGTCTGACGCATTGCTTTCGACTTGAAAGGGAATGCTTTCGTCCACTGCACACAGTGCAGCCCTTTCAATGTCCTGTTTGATACTGGTGAAAGCCTCCCGAGCTTCAGCTGATAGTGGGAAGGACGTCGATTTAATGAGGGGTCGGGCCTTATCAGAGTAATTGGGCACCCATTGGGCATAATACGAAAAAAATCCCAGGCACCTTTTTAAAGCTTTGGGATTGTGTGGCAGGGGCAGTTCCTTTAGGGGGCGTAATCGGTCAGGGTCCGGTCCAATTACCCCATCTTCCAACACACAGCCGAGGATACAGAGACGGGTTGTGTTGAAGACACATTTGTCTTCGTTGTAGGTTAGATTCAGCTTTAGGGCAGTTTTTAAAAATCTCGCAAGATTTAGATCGTGGTCTTGCTGGTTGTGCCCGCAGATAGTGACATTGTCCAGATAGGGGTAGGTAGCTTGTAGTTTATTCTCGTCAACCATGCGGTCCATCTCACGTTGGAAGACCGAGACCCCATTTGTTCCCCCGAAGGGCACTCTGAGAAAATGGTAGAGGCGTCCGTTCGCCTCAAAGGCGGTGTATGGGCGGTCCTCCGTTCTAATGGGGAGCTGGTGATACGCGGATTTGAGGTCGATAGTCGAGAAGACTCGGTATTGCGCAATCTGGTTGACCATTTCTGATATGCGGGGTAAAGGTTAGGCGTCCAGCTGGGTATAAATATTAACAGTCTGGCTGTAGTCAATTACCATCCATTTCTTTTCGCTATTTTTAACTATGACTACTTGGGCACGCCACGGACTGGTACTGCATTCAATAATGCCTTCCCGCAGGAGTCTGTCCACTTCCGCCTTGATAAAGTGTCTGTCTTCCAGACTGTACTGTCTACTTTTGGTCGCTATGGGCCGACAGTTCGGAGCGAGATTAGCGAATAAAGAGGGCGGGCTGATTTTTAAGGTTGATAGGCCACAGACTGTGAGTGGCGGCTGGGACCCGCCATATGCTAGCGTGACACTTTCGTGGTGGCACTGGAAGTCCAGGCCCAAGATTACATTAACACAGAGTTCTGGCATCACGAGGAGTTTAAAATCCTTGTAGTCCGTGCCTTTTACAGTCAGTGTTACCACACAGTAGCCCAAAATGTCCGAAGTGTGGGGCTTAGCAGCCATAGCAATTCTGCTCCGTGTAGGGGTTACCGTTAATGGGTGCCGCCGTACCAGGCTAGGGTGGATAAAACTCTCGGTACTCCCACAGTCAATTAAACATTTCGTTAAATTTCCGTTTACCTGTATGTCCATCATAGATTTTGTCAACGGGTGTGGCCTGGATTGATCCACCGTGATCGAAGCCACTGTTGGGCCCTGGGCGGCCGCTGAGTCGGGAAAAGATGGCGGATCCCAAGATGGCGGCCCGCACGGCACGCACGAGGCGGTGACGGAGTTGGAAATCGGATTCCCCCTGCAGACTTTGCTAAAATGCCCCTTTTTCTTACATTTGAAGCATGTAGCGTCCTTCGCTGGGCATCGTTATCTGGGGTGCTTGGCCTGGCCGCAGAAGTAGCATTTCGGGCCTCGAGACATTGCCGCTGTAGTAGGACTCCTGGGTGAACTTCTGTGTGGGGACTCCAGCGATGTAGAGCTGGTCTGAGACCTGGATGGGGAAGATGGCTGATTCCAAGATGGCAGCCCACTCGGCGCGCACGAGGCGGTGAGGGCCGCATGGCCGGAAGAATAAGAGTCAGAGTTTTTCTGGGCCACGTCCAGTGATCGCGCAGTGGCCACTGCCTTTTTTAAGTCCAGGACCTCCTTCTCCAGCAGTCTCTGCTGGATATAATTCGATTTGAGGCCCGTGATGAAGGAATCGCTGACCAATTCATCAGAGTACACGTTGGCCGTCACGGCCTTGCAGTTACAGTCCCGGACCAAGTCCTTTAGGCCCTGTAAGAAATCGTCCATTGATTCCTCAGGTCGCTGCCTGCGTGTAGCCAGCAGATGTCTGGCGTACACTTCGTTTACTGGCCTCTGGTATTGGGCCTTCAGGATAGTGATGGCCTCCGTGTAAGAGGTGGCGTCCCGGATGAACGAATAAATCCAATGATTAACGCGAGTAGTCAGTAGACTCAGTTTATCTACCTCGCTAGCGGATGAGGCCCTTGCGAAGA
Source organism: Somniosus microcephalus (assembly GCF_052327205.1). Lineage (NCBI taxonomy): Eukaryota > Metazoa > Chordata > Chondrichthyes > Squaliformes > Somniosidae > Somniosus > Somniosus microcephalus. The sequence goes on along the minus strand of NC_140993.1, from coordinate 115,296,828 downwards.
GTTCGAAGCATTTGAGTCAGTGTCCAAATTGATTTGATGCTTCAGCAAAATGTGGATCCAAGTCCAGACGCTCTGGTTTTAGGAGCCGATTCATCCTAGTATTCTTTAGTGATTAAAATTGATGTGCCTTCAATAACCACAAAACTAGAAGTTATAGACTTTAACAAGTTGGCTTTTAATCACTAAGATCAGAGCTAACATCTCAACACACCGACTGGCTCACAGGAATGAGTCATACAGATCCTGGGATCTTTAAGTAAGAGAAGTCAGGGGTGGAGCCAAGAGCCAAGACCTGGAACCTTCCAGGTTAGTCAGGGAAGAGGAAGTGAAACTATACACCGTGTGGGGGAGGGTAATATACATGAGTGCAAAACGAATACAGGCAAGACAAACAGATTTCATTGCAGTAACTATTTTTATATTTGATAAAACTCAAAATATTATCACTTTATAATGCCAATAATTGGAAAGAATTTTTAGCTTAGCTTGTTTTCAAGGAGTTTTCATAAGTGATCTTTAGGTTTGTTTCAGAGCTGATATTAATCAGTGAAGTTTTATCGCTGCAGCTCACTAGGTTACTGACTTGTTGAAGTATATGATATTTGGATGATAACGAACACTTTGATGAATGCATTTCTTTTTTGATGTCTGCAGTAAGATTTCTACATAATTAATCAAACTGTACTGTGGAATACAGGTCATGGAGACTTAGTAGCATAAAAGAAAACAGTTTGTATATAGTTCCTGTAAAATCAAACCTGCTTATATGTCATATTTAAGAAAAGATATACTTGCTCTCGGGGCAGTTCAAAGAAGGTTCACTCGGTTGATTCCGGAGATGGGGGTTGACTTATGAGGAAAGGTTGAGTAGGCTGGGCCTCTACTCATTGGAATTCAGAAGAATGAGAGGCGATCTTATCGAAACATATAAGATTGTGAGGGGGCTTGATCGGGTGGATGCGGTGAGGATGTTTCCACTGATGGGTGAGATTAGAACTAGGGGGCATAATCTTAGAATAAGGGGCTGCCCTTTCAAAACTGAGATGAGGAGAAACTTCTTCACTCAGAGGGTAGTAAATCTATGGAATTTGCTACCTCAGAGAGCTGTGGAAGCTGCGACATTAAATAAATTTAAAACAGAGATAGACAGTTTCCTAGCTGATAAGGGAATTAGGGGTTACGGGGAGCGGGCAGGGAAGTGGACGTGAGTCTAGGTTCGGATCAGCCATGATCCTATTGAATGGCGGAGCAGGCCCGAGGGGCCGTCTGGCCTACTCCTGCTCCTACTTCTTATGTTCTTATGTTCAATAGCAAAATACTGCAGATGCTGGAAATCTGAAATAACAACAGAAAATGCTGGAAACACTCAGCAGGTGAGGCAGCCTTGAGGAGAGAGTAACAGAGTCAACGTTTCAAGTCAGGGACCCTTAGTCAGAACTGGAAAAGATTAGGGAAGAGAGATTTTAAGTAGGGGCAGGGAGGAGGGAAGGAAAGAACAAAGGATGGAAGGCAGGAGAGATTGACTGAAAAAAAGGGATGATGGTGCAAGGCAAAAGGAGAGGTAATGGGACAAGTTAAGAAACAAAAGGTGACTCTAGATGAGGTGTGAATGATGATGGCAGCATCATTAACAGCTACCATGTGAGAAAACAAGAGAAAAAATAAATAAATAAAGAAAGAAATACAGGTTATAGTCTGAAATTGTTGCACTCGATGTTAAGTCCAGAAGACTTTAAAGTGCCTAATAGAAAGATGAGGTACTGTTCCTCGAGCTTATGTTGAACTTCGTTGGAACAGTGTAAGAGGCCGAGGATGGAAAGATCAGAGTGGGAGTGGAGGGGAGAATTCTCTGTCTCCGCCGCATCTGTTCTGACGATGCCACCTTCCATACTAGTGTGGTATGTCTTCCTTGTTGACACGGCCCTTGACTGTGGTTGACACGGCCCTTGACCGTGTCCGTTCTATTTCCCGCACTTCTGCTCTCACCCCTTCCCTCCCTCCCACGATAGGGCTCCCCTTGTCCTCACTTTTCACCCACCAGCCTTCGCATTCAACAGATCATCCTGTGCCATTTCTGCCACCTCCAATGTGATCCCACCACCAAACACATCTTCCCCTCCCCCCCCCTTTCAGCATTCTGAAGGGACTGCTCCCTCCGCGACACCCTGGCCCACTCCTCTATCACCCCCAACACCCCTTCCCCTTTGCCCGGCAGCTTCCCATGCAAGCGCAGGAGATGCAACACCTGCCCTTTCACCTCCTCCCTTCCCACTGTCCAGGACCCCAAACACTCCTTCCAGGTGAAACAGCGATTTACTTGTACTTCTTATAAATTAGTATACTGTATTCGCTGCTCATGATGTGGTCTCCTCTACATTGGGGAGACCAAACGCAGATTGGGTGACCGCTTTGCGGAACACCTCCGTTCAGTCCACAAGCGTGACCCGGAGCTTCCGGTCATCTGTCACTTTAATCCTCCCTTCCACTCCCACTTTGACCTCTCCTTCCTCGGCCTCTTACACTGTTCCAACGAAGCTCGACATAAGCTCGAGGAACAGCACCTCATCTTTCTATTAGGCATTTACAGTCTTCTGGACTTAACATTGAGTTCAACAATTTCAGACTATAACCTGCATTTCTTTATTTTTTTCTCTTGTTTTACATAGAAACATCGAAGATAGGAGCAGGAGCAGGCCATTCGGCCCCTCGAGCCTGCTCCGCCATTCGATGAGATCATGGCTGATCATCCAAACTCAGTACCCCGTACCTGCCTTCTCCCCATATCCCTTGATCCCTTTAGCTCTAAGAAATATATCCAACTCCTTCTTGAATATATTTAATGAATTGGCCTCAACCGCCTTCTGTGGTAGAGAATTCCACAGGTTCACCACTCTCTGGGTGAAGAAATTCTTCCTCATCTCTGTCCTAAATGGCTTACCCCTTATCCTTAGACTATGACCCCTGGTTCTGGACTCTCCGACCATCGGGAACATTCTACCTGCATCTAGTTTGTCCAGACCTGTCAGAATTTTATAAGTTTCGATGAGATCCCCTCTCATTCTTCTAAACTCCAGCGAGTATAAGCCCAATCGGCCCAATCTCTCCTCATACGTCATTCCTGCCATCCCAGGGATCAGCCTTGTGAATCTTTGCTGAACTCCTTCCATGGCAAGAACATCCTTCCTCAGTTAAGGTGACCAAAACTGCACACAGTACTCAAGGTGTGGTCTCACCAAGGCCCTGTACAACTGCAGCAGGACATCCTTGCTCCTGTACTCAAACCCTTTTGCTACGAAGGCCAGCATACCATTTGCCTTCTTAACCACCTGCTGCACCTGCATGCTTACCTTCAGCGACTGGTGCACAAGGACACCCAGGTCTCGTTGCACTTCCCCTTCTCCCAATCTATTGCCAGTCAGATAATAGTCTGCCTTTCTCTTTTTGACACCAAAGTGGATAACCTCGCATTTATCCATGTTATATTGCATCTGCCACGCTTCTGCCCAATCACCCAACCTGTCCAAACCATCCTGGAGTTTCTCGGTATCCTCCTCGCAGCACACACGCCCACCCAGCTTTGTGTCATCTGCAAACTTGGAGATATTACATCTAGTTCCCTTATCTAGATCATTAATGTATATTGTGAATAGCTGGGGTCCAAGGACCGATCCCTGCGGTACCCCACTAGTCACTGCCTGCCACTCGGAAAAAGATCCGTTAATTCCTACTCTCTGCTTTCTGTCCACCAACCAGTTCTCTATCCAAGTCAATACCTTGCCCCCAATCCCATGTGCCTTAACTTTACACGCTAATCTCTTATGCGGGATCTTATCGAAAGCCTTTTGAAAGTCCAAATACACCACATCTACTGGTTCTCCCTTATCTATTTTCCCAGTTACATCCTCAAAAAATTCCAGTAGATTAGTCAAGCACAATTTACCTTTTGTAAATTCTCACATGGTAGCTGTTAATGATATTGCCATCATCATTCACACCTCATCTAGAGTCATCTTTTGTTTCTTAACTTGTCCCATTACCATCTCCTTTTGCCTTGCACCATCATCCCTTTTGTCAGTCAATCTCTCCTGCCTTCCATCCTATCACAGACCTTCCCTTTGTTCTTTCCTCCCCTCCTCCCTGCCCCTGCTTAAAAATCTCTCTTCTCTAACCTTTTCCAGTTCTGACAAAGGGTCCCCGACTCGAAACGTTGACTCTGTTTCTCTCTCCTCGAAGCTGCCTGACCTGCTAAGTGTTTCCAGCATTTTCTGTTGTTATTTCAGATTTCCAGCATCTGTAGTATTTTGCTATTGACGTATAAGCAGGTTTGATTTTACAGGAACTATGTACAAACTGTTTTCTTTTACTCTACCAAGTCTACATGACCTGTACTCCACAGTACAGTTTGACCTGCTGAGTTTTTCCAGCATTTTCTGTTGTTATTTCTGCTTATATGTCATTTATTCATAAATGCCCACCTACAAAACTCAGAAAAGCTGACACAGACCCAAAAAAAAACGACTAAAAAAAAATTACAACTGAGAAACAACCCTGAATAAAGGCCTATGACCAAGACCACTGCTTCAAGGTGACTGGATAAATTAAATTCCTTTTTTATTTAATTGAATTTCAGGACATTTATTAGTATTTTGGGATCACATTCCACAATTCAGGTTAAACAAAAAAACAAAATACTGCAGTTGCTGGAAATCTGAACACAAAAATACAAAAAGCCATAAATCCTCATCAAGTCAGACTGATGGCCGGGGAGTCCAGAACCAGGGGTCACAGTCTAAGGATAAGGGGTAAGCCATTTAGGACAGAGATGAGGAGGAATTTCTTCACCCAGAGAGTGGTGAACCTGTGGAATTCTCTACCACAGAAGGCAGTGGAGGCCAATTCATTAAATATATTCAAGAAGGAGTTAGATATATTTCTTAAGGCTAAAGGGATCAAGGGATATGGGGAGAAGGCAGGGACAGGGTACTGAATTTGGATGATCAGCCATGATCTCATTGAATGGTGGAGCAGGCTCGAGGGGCCGAATGGCCTACTCCTGCTCCTATCTTCTATGTTTCTATGTTTCTATCTGTGGAGAAATAGAAGTCTTAAATCTTAGACCCTTTGTCAGGACTGTGTCTTCTGCTTCTCCACAGATGCTGCTGAATATTTCCATCTTTTTCTGGGGTTTTTTCACTGTCCAGGTTGTTTTTCTGAAAATACTAAAACCCGATGACCTCATGTATGACATATGAAAAAAGATATTTAGAATGTGAGTGCATTGGGCTATGACTCCTAGCTGAAGTTATATCCAGTATTTCACCAGTTGTACTTTAGGTACAGAAAAGATCAATTTTTGAAGGGTGGATTTTTTAAATTCTGAAAGAAGTAAACTGATGGTACAAAACTTATTTTTAGGGGTGTCTGAGGGCATGTCTCTGAGGAAGATTTGACTTTTGACACATTTGTGCATTTTCCAACATTTTGAATTGTACTTTGCTTCAGCATTATAGAGAGGAAGACTCAAAGGAAGCACAGGGACACTGAGGAGAGGGAGAACCAAAGAGGGCTCAGCAACACCAAGGGTTGACCTAAATCCATGGGCTCCCACTTATTAAAATAGCTCTTATACCCAGAGACCCAGAACATAGAGCTGAGAAAGCTAATATATAAAATGTCTATATATTGAATATTTTGTGTTCACTGCCACTCTTTAAGTGCTTCAGCTATCAGGGGAAGTATGTACATAGAAACATAGAAACATAGAAGATAGGAGCAGGAGTAGGCCAGTCGGCCCCTCGAGCCTGCTCCGCCATTCAATGAGATCATGGCTGATCATCCAAATTCAGTACCCTGTCCCTGCCTTCTCCCCATATCCCTTGATCCCTTTAGCCTTAAGAAATATATCTAACTCCTTCTTGAATATATTTAATGAATTGGCCTCAACTGCCTTCTGTGGTAGAGAATTCCACAGGTTCACCACTCTCTGGGTGAAGAAATTCCTCCTCATCTCTAAATGGCTTACCCCTTATCCTTAGACTGTGATCCCTGGTTCTGGACTCCCCCACCATCAGGAACATCCTTCCTGCATCTAGTCTGTCTAATCCTGTTAGAATTTTATAAGTTTCAATGAGATTCCCTCTCATTCTTCTGAACTCTAGCGAATATAAGCCTAATCGACCCAATCTCTTCTCATACGTCATTCCTGCCATCCCAGGTATCAGTCTGGTGAATCTTCGCTGCACTCTCTCCATGGCAAGAACATCCTTCCTCAGATAAGGTGACCAAAGCTGCACACAGTACTCAAGGTGTGGTCTCACCAAGGCCCTGTACAACTGCAGCAAGACATCCTTGCTCCTGTACTCGAATCCTTTCGCTACGAAGGCCAACATACCATTTGCCTTCTTAACTGCCTGCTGCACCTGCATGCTTACCTTCAGCGACTGGTGCACAAGGACACCCAGGTCTTGTTGCACCTCCCCTTTTCCCAATCTATTGCCATTCAGATAATAATCTGTCTTCCTGTTTTTGCCACCAAAGTGGATAACTTCGTATTTATCCATAGACACATAGAAGATAGGAGCAGGAGTAGGCCATTCGGCCCCTCGAGCCTACTCCGCCATTCAATGAGATCATGGCTGATCATCCAAACTCAGTACCCTGTCCCTGCCTTCTCCCCATATCCCTTGATCCCTTTAGCCTTAAGAAATATACCTAACTCCTTCTTGAATATATTTAATGAATTGGCCGCAACTGCCTTCCGTGGTAGAGAATTCCACAGGTTCCCCACTCTCTGGGTGAAGAAATTCCTCCTCATCTCTGTCCTAATTGGCTTACCACTTATCCTTAGACTGTGACCCCTGGTTCTGGACTCCCCTGCCATCGGGGACATCCTTCCTGCATCTAGTCTGTCTAGTCCTGTTAGAATTTTATAAGTTTCAATGAGATCCCCTCTCATTCTTCTAAACTCCAGCGAGTATAAGCCCAATCGACCCAATCTCTCTTCATATGTCATTCCTGCCATCCCAGGTATCAGTCTGGTGAATCTTTGCTGCACTCCCTCCATGGCAAGAACATCCTTCCTCAGATAAGGTGACCAAAACGGCACACAATACTCAAGGTGTGGTCTCACCAAGGCCCTGTACAACTGCAGCAAGACATCCTTGTTCCTGTACTCGAAACCTCTCGCTACGAAGGCCAACATACCATTTGCCTTCTTAACTGCCTGCTGCACCTGCATGCTTACCTTCAGCGACTGGTGCACAAGGACACCCAGGTCTCATTGCACTTCCCCTTCTCCCAATCTATTACTGTTCAGATAATAATCTGCCTTCCTGTTTTTGCCACCAAAGTGGATAGCCTCGCATTTATCCACATTATACTGCATCTGCCATGCATCTGCCCAATCACCCAACCTGTCCAAATCATACTGGAGTTTCTCAGCATCCTCCTCACAGCACACACGCCCACCCGGCTTTGTGTCATCTGCAAACTTGGAGATATTACATCTAGTTCCCTCGTCTAGATCATTAATATATATTGTGAATAGCTGGGGTCCTAGGACCGATCCCTGCGGTACCCCACTAGTCACTGCCTGCCACTCGGAAAAAAGAGCCGTTTATTCCAACTCTTTGCTTCCTGTCTGCCAACCCGTTCTCTATCCAAGTCAGTACCTTGCCCCCAATCCCATGTGCCTTGACTTTACATGCTAATCTCTTTGTATGACCACAGAATACAGCTTTGCTATTTTCTACAGAAAAATTCCCAGTGTATTAATGTATTCTCTAAGACCTACAAAGTATTCTGAATCTAAGAGAAAAACCACACCATGAGGACTATGATAAACAGGGCTCTAACCAATGGTTTTACTTTCTATAACTATTATCCTTATTGTGAAGCAACATCAAAAATGGTTTCAATTATGTTATATCATTGCTGTTTTATCATTGCAAACTGAAAGCCCACAGCCGTACACATTTTATATATTATTGATCATATGATACATTTAATTGAAACATTCTTAAAGGTATCAACATGTGCTTGATTATGATCAACATCAGAATAAATTACTCTTGATGGTACAAAATGCAGTTTGTATCATGCATTTTGCATTTCACACCTGGTGAAGTTACAACGCAGGACTACATGCATGCTAAACAGCAGCATGCTATAGACAGAGCTAAGTGATCTCACAAACCAACAGATCAGATCAAAGCTCTGTCATCCTGCCACATCTAGTCATGAATGGTGGTGGACACTTATACAACTAATGGGAGGAGGAGACTCCAAGAACATCCCCATCCTCAATGATAATGGAGCCCAGCACGTGAGTGCAAAAGACAAGGCTGAAGCTTTCGCAACCATCTTCAGCCAGAAGTGTTGAGTGGATGATCCATCTCGGCCTCCTCCTGAGGTCCCCAACATCACAGATGCCAGTCTTCATTCAATTCTATTAATTCCACATGATATCAAGGAACAGCTGAGTGCACTGGATACAGCAGAGGCGCCCCAACAACATCTCGGCTGTAGTGCTGTGAAGACTCCAGAATTAGCTGCGCCTCTAGCCAGGTTGTTCCAGTAAAGCTACAAACTGGCATCTACCTGACAAAGTGGAAAGTTGCCCAGGTATGTCCTGTCCACAAAAAGCAGGACAAATTCAATCCGACCAATTATCGTCCTATCAGCCTAGTCCCAATCATCAGCAAAGTGATGGAAGGTGTCATCGACAATGCTATCAAGTAGCACTTACTCACCAATAAGCTGTGCACTGATGTTCAGTTTGGGTTCCACCAGGACCACTCGGCTCCAGACCTCATTACAGCCTTGGTCCAAACATGAACAAAAGAACTGAATTCCAGAGGCTAGTTGAGAATAACTGCCCTTGACATCAGAGTGCCATCAACGATCCCAAGTAAAACTGGAGATCGGGGGAAAGCTCTTCAGTGGCTGGAGTCATACCTAGCACAAAGGAAGATGGTTGTGGTTATTGGTGGCCGATCATTTCAGCCCTAGAACAAGAGTTCCTCAGGGCAGTGTCCTAGGCCCAACCATCTTCAGCTGCTTCATCAATGATCTTCCCTCCATCATAAGGTCAGAATTGGGGATGTTCGCTGATGATTGCAGTTATCAGTTCCATTTGCAATTTCTCAGATAATGAAGCAGACCGTGCCCGCATGCAGAAAGACCTGGACAACATCCAGGCTTGGGCTGATAAGTGGCAAGTAACATTTACGCCACACAAATACCAGGCAATGACCATCTTCAACAAGAGAGAGTCTAATCACCTCCCCTTGACATTCAATGGCATTATCATCATTGAATCCCCCACCATCAACATTCTGGGGGTCACCATTGACCAGAAACCTAACTGGACCTACCACATAAATACTGTGGCTACATGATAGGGTACAGTAGCACAGTGGTTATGTTACTGGACTAGTAATCCAGAGGCCTGGACTAATGATCCGGAGTTCAGAGCCCACCATGGCAGCTGGGAAATTTAAATACAATTAAATAAATCTGAAATTAAAAGCTCATAATGGTGACCATGAAACTACCGGATTGTCGTAAAAACCCATCTGGTTCACTAATGTCCTTCAGGGAAGGAAATCTGCCATCCTTACCTGGTCTGGCCTATATGTAACTCCAAACCCACAGCAATGTGGTTGACTCTTAACTGCCCTCTGTTGTATCAAAGGGCAATTAGGGATGGACAATAAATGCTGGCGATGCCCAGATCCTGTGAATGAATATAAATACTGTGGCTACAAGAGCAGGTCAGAGGCTGGATATTCTGCGGCGAGTGACTCACTTCCTGACTCCACAAAGCTTTTGCACTACTTATAAGGCATAAGTCAGGAGCGTGATGGAAAATTCTCCACTTGCCTGGTTAAGTGCAGCTCCAACAACACTCAAGAAGCTCGATCCCATCCAGAACAAAGCAGTCCGCTTGATCGGCAGCACATCCACCACCTTAAACATTCACTCCCTCCACCACTGGCATACCGTGGCTGCAGTGTGTACCATCTACAAGATGCATTGCAGCAACTCACCTTGGCTTCTTCGGCAGCACCTCCCAAACCCGCGACCTCTACCACCTAGAAGGACAAGGGCAGCAGGCGCATGGGAACACCACCACCTCCAAGTTCCCCTCCGAGTCACACACCATCCTGACTTGGACATATATCACCATTCCTTAATTGTCGCTAGCTCAAAATCCTGGAACTCCCTACCTAACAGCACTGTGGAAGTACCTTCACCACATGAACCGCAGCACCAACTTCTCAAGGGCAACTAGGGATGGGCAATAAATGCTGGCCTTGCCAGTGACGCCCACATCCCATGAATTAATACAGTTTTAAAAACCTGTCAAATAAAATAGGTGGATTTTATCTGGTAGCACAGTGGTTTATTGATTAGTCATGGAGGGGATGCCAAGGACAAAGGTATATGACGTCTCATTAGAGAATGTATTTAAATTAAAACACAGCATTGCACAAACTGTGGGCCAGTTGCATTCGTGCTGAATTCTGCTCCCATGTGCCAACAGCACAAACATGGGCTAGGCACAGAGGGGGAGGAAAACTGGAACAGTCCTTGTGTCTGTGTGTGCTAGCTCCAGGGACTGAATTTTGCCGGCGCTTAGAATGCGGGTTTGGAGGCGGGTCAACTGTCAAAATCAAAATGATTGACAGCGGGTTGAGAACCTGCTGCGAACCCATCTCCATGTAAGTTTCCAAAGTGTCAGGTCTGCGATTTCAGAACAGACCCAACACCAAGCAGCGGGGGAGGCATTTAAGATACTTAACTGCTTGTTAAGTGCTTGTTTACTACTATTTTGCCAGCCTTTTTTTATTTTACCACATTTTTAACGGGGTTCATGTCGTTCGGAGATCACGTCAGGTAAGTAGGTCAGGTTCTCTATGTCTCCCCATTAGGTGAATAGGTAACAGCTGCAAAAGTGGTATGAGAGCTACCATTTCACAGCTGGTCACTTTCCAATATCAGAAGCTTGAGCCTCAGGACTTGGAAGACACTTTTCAGCTGTATGCAGTTTGGAAGTGTTTGGAGTAAACTCTCTATCCACTGTCACCTCCTTGGAGCAAGCTCTCTCACCATTGACAGATCGTTTCAGTCATCTCAGCTTCAGCTGCCATCTATTCCAGCAACATCGATGCCCTTGAAAAAATCTCACCTTGGTCCTCTGAATCAGTCCATGATCAGCCCCAACACCAACATCACCAGGCCCAACAACAATATCAACCTTCTCCGCAATCACCTGATGCTGCACAGGACACAGGGCATCAGTACCCGACAACATTGCTGCCTGGGAGGCAAGCGATGGCATCACCATGGCCACATTTACTTCACTTGACACTGTACACCCTGGCTGCAACATGATGCGCCAGGTTGACACCACACCATAAAACATTCCTACAATGACCAAGCCATTCCTTTCACACTCATCACCATTGCAGGGGATACCGTTATGTCTCACCATTCACTGCAACTCACTAAGACACTTCTAAAGGCAAGCACAGATCTGTACAATAAGGCAAAGTGTTGAGAATAAAGATTTCAATGTTTGACAACACATTAACAGAAAATGTAAATGAACATTGCATAAGTGCCTACCCTTGTGTGTTGTTAGTTGGTATAATTGCACTAGGATGTGGGCGGGTGTGAGGGGTGGCTAGTGAGATGGGGATGTGATAATGTAGATAGAGAGGGATGGGTGGAGGTGCAAGGTAAGTTGGTGTGAATAAGGATGTGCAGGAGTAGGGTAGGGAAGGCAGAGTTATGGGGATGTGATGAGTGGCACAGCAGGATGAGGTTGAGTGTGGCTTTGCAGTAAAGTTTTGTGATCTACTGAGATCATTGAAAGGTTTGTGCCACTGCAGCCGGGTCATCCTGACAACATCCCTGCTTGTGTCCTCCTGTGCATTGTGCAACCAGGCTGCATTGGTGTCCTGGGAAGGACTCTTCTGCCCTTGGAAGGAAAGCGAACCTCCCTGCGTGCTGTGACTCCCTCCATAAGCATATGGAGGGAGTCATGGGAGAGCCTGGGTGCAGCCGTGCACCTTTGTGCAGGGCTTATAAGTGTTTGCAGTACCTCAATGCTGCAGAACACTGATAGCACAACTGTCAAAATGAATGCGGCCATGGCCCCTTTAAGGAAACCGGCTGATGATGCATCATCAAATGATGTCATCAGACCTGCATCCTTTTAATTGGCCGAGAATCCCGCAGGGCGGGCTTAACAAGCCCTATTGCCGGAAAATCCTTTTTGCAGAGTGGCTGCAGCCGGGTGCGGGATCGGAACCCACCAAACACCTCTCCCACTGCGAAATTGTGGCCCAGGTTTTCTATGGGGCTTACAATGAGTGCAGAACATGCTTATATTGCTCTGTTCGCAAGCCTTATTACTACCTAAATTTTGGGAGGTTCCCTTTAACACCAGGAATTCCATTGCATTGCGCTTTTGACAGGACAAAATTGCAATGCATCATAAAAAATGGAGTGGACAGCCGGCTTGCTGATTCACAGCTGCCAGAAAAACTTGAAGGTGCATGAATAAACCTTGACCTTGGTTCTGACTTTGGTGACATTGTTATCTGTTTTAGCAGATTTTATTTTCCTTATGATAGTCTATGAAATTGATGTCCTTCTGTTTCATTTGGAGTGGAGCAATGATTTGGAGTTGTTTATTTCTGAACTTTATTTCTCCACCCCAAACTATGCAGTCACCTTGTCTGGCGTAGGCAAGTTCATCCGGACGATGGGCATTCCATTAGGTATGCCTTTGGCTCTTTGAGAGATGGAGGATGTGGAAGGTGTATCCCAAGGCATATGTTTACAGGTCAGGACATGGATTCCCAAGATGTCTGCGAAGCTGTGACTCACAGAATGACAGTTCACTAGGGCGGCAATAGTGCATCTGTGTTGAGTCCTGCAAGAAGGACAGCTCCAGGCCTGGAATTGCTCTGACTGTGGCAGTGAAGGTGTGCTGCATTAAACAGTTATGCTACTGGCTGCTTTCAACGTGTCATGGGGAACATATAAAAATAAGTCCATATGCAGTGACACATAGGAGTGTAAGCAGATGTGCTAGCTGCCCTCTTTTTCATAGTACTGTACAAGGCCCAACAATCCATTACTGGATTTTTTTCCCACCCACCCACCAAAAAAACCAACCAACAAGTGAAGAACAGTAGTGGCAAGAAAGTACAAAGTATTTTTTTTTAATTACCAGGGCTGAGGGACTTCAGTTATGTGGAGAGATTAGAGAAGCTGGGATTGTTCTCCTTCGAGCAGAGAAGGTCAAGGGGAAATTTAATAGAGTTTTTAAAATTATGAGGGGTTTTGATAGTGTAAATAGATACAGTGGCGGTTCTGTGCCTCACCTAACTCTGCATGTGAGAGGGCCTTCTGAAATCAATGAACCACAAACCAGTAAAGGACACCCCTGGCACTGATGCAGCTTTATCGGGTTCATCACAGCTATTGATAACAAGCCTCCCTCACCCCAAGCCGCTCACCAACTAGCTGAGCATCACAGGTAGCAGCATATAAAGTTCATGATTAAACCATGACAAATCATATTATAGATGCACTAAAATACATAATAACATTAGTTCACTTCTGTTATATAGAAACATAGAAGATAGGAGCAGGAGTAGGCCATTCGGCCCCTCGAGCCTGCTCCGCCATTCAATGCAATCATGGCTGATCATCCAAATTCAGTACCCTGTCCCTGCTTTCTCCCCATATCTCTTGATCCCTTTAGCCTTAAGAAATATATCCAACTCCTTCTTGAATATATTTAATGAATTGGCCTCTACTGTCTTCTGTGGTAGAGAATTCCACAGGTTCACCACTCTCTGGGTGAAGAAATTCCTCCTCATTTCTGTCCTAAATGGCTTACCCCTTATCCATAGACTGTGACCCCTGGTTCTGGACTTCCCGACCATTGGGAACATCCTTCCTGCATCTAGTCTGTCCAGTCCTGTCAGAATTTTATAAGTTTCAATGTGATCCCCTCTCATTCTTCTAAACTCCAGCGAGTATAAGCCCATTCGACCCACTCTCTCCTCATACGTCATTCCTGCCATCCCATATCTTGCAGTCTGTCATTCTTTTATTGTGCAGAAAAGAAAAATTGTCAGATACACAAAAGTAAAGGTAACAAAATATACTGGTAAAGCAAATATCACTTTAAATGAACTAATGCTGGGCCTCACCTGGTGTCGAATATGTAGTTCTGCACAGGCCACTGTAGGGCCTCTGAAGCCAGTGAATCCACAGTAACTCTAGCAAATGACATCCAAGCACTGGGTTAATCGTAGATACAGGTATTGAGCCTGAGTAGGTAACTATAAACCATTGAGCCTAAAATCAGTAATGGGCAAGCTTCTGGAGACCATAATATGGGATAAAGTCAAAACTCATTTAGAGAGGGTTAATTAAGAACAGCCAGCACAGATTTGTGAAAGTCAAGTCATGTCTGACAAATTTAGTAGAATTCTTGAGGAAATAATGGAATGTATTAATAAAGGAACTGCTGTGAATGCGGATATTCAAAAGACATTTGATAAGGTGCTGCATAGGAGACATGTTGATAAAATAAGGCACACAGTATTAAAGGGTACATGGCATAGTGGTTACAAAGTTTGATAAAGGATAGAAAACAAAGTAGTTGTTAATGGATGTTTTTCTCAGTGTTGACTCCCAGGGGTCAGAGTTTGGACCATTAATATTCTTAGTATATATATATAAATGATCTTCAGTTGGTAAAACTTTTGGAAAAGCAGAGAGACTTTGTGCTTCAGTTACAACAAAATTATAATTGGGAAGACAAAAAAGGTAATGCTAAACCTATACAAATCATAGGTAAGGCTGCAGATAGAATATTGTCTACAGTTATGGATGCCTTACTTTAGGAAGGATGTCAAGACCATGAACAGGTACAAAAGAGAATGTGAAACTCTTTTCACTAGAACATAGAAGGTTACGAGGAGATCTAATAGAGGAGTTCAAAGTTATGAGTGGTTTTGATAAGGTGGATAATAGGAAAAACTATGTCCACTGGTTAGTGAGTTTGTAACTACAGGGCATAAATTCAAAATACCAAAAGAAAAAAGGTTAGGAGATTTTTGGTTATACAAAGGGGTGTTAGGACATGGAAACGCTCTACCAGGGAGAGTGATGGAAGCAGAATTCACAATAGCTTTTAAAAGGGCAGTGGATAAACATTAAAAAAAATACAAATTTAAAGTGTGTGAGGAAAGGGCACAGGAAAAGTGCAAAATGTTTCAGGTGTGCTGGACCAAGTGGCCTCCTTCTGTGCTGTAAAATTCTATGGTTCTAAGCTAGGTGAATTGGCTGACCCAAAAGGTAAAGTAATAAAAAGGGCAAAAGCAGGAACTAAGTGTCACAAAACATATTTGAAAGTTCTCTATCTGAATGCACGTAGCATTCGTAACAAAATAGACGAGTTAATGGCACAAATAACTACATATGGGTATGATCTTGTGGCCATTACAGAAACATGGCTGCAGGGTGACAATGCCTGGGAATTAAACATACCAGGTTATTTAACGATCAGGAAGGACAGGCAGGAAGGAAGGGGAGGTGGGGTGGCTATGTTAATAAAGGAAGGAATCACTGTAATACAGAGAAATGATATTGGGTCAAAAGATCAGGATAATGAAACAGTTTGGGTGGAGGTAAGGAATAATAAGGGGAAAAAAACACTAGTGGGCGTAGTCTATAGGCCTCCGAACAGTTGCAACTCTGTTGGACGGAGTATCAATCAGGAAATAGTTGAGGCTTGTAATAAGGGAACATCTATAATTATGGGGGATTTTAACTATCATATTAATTGGACAAATCAAATTGGGCAGGGCTGCCTTGAGGATGAGTTCATTGAGTGTATTAGGGATGGGTTTCTTGAGCAGTATGTAACTGAACCGACCAGGGGGCAAGCAACCTTAGATCTGGTCCTGTGTAACGAGACAGGATTAATTAAAAATGTCCTAGTAAAGGATCCCCTTGGAATGAGTGACCATAACATGGTTGAATTCCATATTCAATTAGAGGGTGAGAAGGTTGGATCTCAAACAAGCATGCTAAGCTTGAATAAAGGAGATTATGAAGGTATGAGAGTGGAATTGAGTAGAGTGGATTGGGAAAATAGATTAAAGGGTAAGATGATACATGATCAGTGGTGTACATTTAAGGAGTTATTTTACAACTTCCAAAAAATATATATTCCACTGAGAAGAAAAGCGTGTAAAAGAAAAGACAGCCATCCGTGGCTAAGTAAAGAAATTAAGGATAGTAGTCGACTAAAAACAAGGGCATATAAGGTAGCCAAATCTAGTGGGAGGATAGAGGATTGGGAAAACTTTAAAAGACAGCAAAAAATAACAAAAAGATTGAGTAAGAAAGGGAAGATAGATTATGAAAGTAAATTAGCAAAAAATATAAAAACAGATAGTAAGAGTTTTTATAGTTATATAAAAAGAAAAAGGGTGGCTAAAGTTAATGTTGGTCCCTTAGAGGATGGGACTGGGAAATTAATGGTGGGAAATATGGAGATGGCAAAAACACTGAATGAATATTTTGCATCAGTCTTTACAGTAGAGGACACTAAGAATATCCCAACACTGGACAAACAGGGGGCTAAAGGGGGGGAGGAGGAGCTAAACACGATTAAAATCACTAAGGAAGTGGTACTCGGTAAAATAATGGGACTCAAGGCGGATAAATCACCTGGACCTGATGGCTTACATCCTAGGGTCTTGAGGGAAGTGGCGGTAGGGATTGTGGATGCATTGGTAATAATTTTCCAAAACTCCCTGGACTCAGCAAAGGTCTCGGCAGACTGAAAAACTGCTAATGTAACACCCTTATTTAAAAAGGGCAGTAGACAGAAGGCTGGAAACTATAGACCGGTTAGCCTAAAATCTGTGGTCGGTAAAATTTTGGAGTCCATTATTAAGGAGACAGTAACAGGACATTTGGATAATCATAATTTAATAGGACAAAGTCAGCATGGTTTTATGAAGGGAAAGTCATGTTTGACAAATTTGCTGGAGTTCTTTGAGGAAGTAACATATAGGGTGGATAAAGGGGAACCAGTGGACGTAGTGTATTTAGACTTCCAAAAGGCATTTGACAAGGTGCCACACGAAAGATTATTGCTTAAGATAAAAAATCACGGGATTGGGGGTAATATTCTGGCATGGATAGAGGATTGGTTATCTAACAGAAGGCAGAGAGTTGGGATAAATGGTTCATTCTCAGACTGGCAATCAGTAACTAGTGGTGTTCCGCAGGGGTCAGTGCTGGGTCCCCAACTCTTTACAATCTATATTAACGATTTGGAGGAGGGGATCGAGTGTAACATATCAAAGTTTGCAGATGATACTAAGATGGGAGGGAAAGTAGTGAGTGAGGAGGACATAAAAAACCTGCAAGGGGACATAGACAGGCTAAGTAAGTGGGCAGAGATTTGGCAGATGGAATACAATACTGGAAAGTGTGAGGTTATGCACTTTGGCAGGAAAAGTCGTAGAGCAAGTTATTATCTTAATGGCAAGAAACTGGAAAGTACTGAAGTACAAAGGGATCTGGGGGTCCTGGTGCACGAAACTCAAAAGGTTAGTATGCAGGTGCAGCAAGTGATTAAGAAGGCCAATGGAATGTTGGCTTTCATTGCTAGGGGGATAGAATTTAAAAATAGGGAGGTATTGCTTCAGTTGTACAAGGTATTGGTGAGACCGCACCTGGAATACTGCATACAGTTTTGGTGTCCATACTTAAGAAAAGACATACTTGCTCTCGAGTCAGTACAAAGAAGGTTCACTCGGTTAATCCCGGGGATGAGGGGATGGACATATGAGGAGAGGTTGAGTAGATTGGGACTCTACTCATTGGAGTTCAGAAGAATGAGAGGCGATCTTATTGAAACATATAAGATTGTGAAGGGGTTGGATCAGGTGGATGCGGGGAGGATGTTCCCGATGATGGGTGAAACTAGAACTAGGGGGCATAGTCTTAGAATAAGGGGCTGCTCTTTCAAAACTGAGATGAGGAGGAACTACTTCACTTAGAGGGTGGTAGGTCCATGGAATATGCTGCCCCAAAAAGCTGTAGAAGCTACATCATTACATAAATTTAAAGCAGAAATAGACAGTTTCCTAGAAGTAAAGGGAATTAAGGGTTACGGGGAGCGGGCAGGAATTTGGACATGAGTCAAGGTTCGGATCGGACATGGCCATGTGGGTAGCGGAGCGGGCCCAGGGGCTGTGTAGCCTGATCCTGCTGCTATTTCGTGTGTCTAATTCTGTTAGATTCAGGAGATGGTTCTGTGATAGTAGATTGGCAGTTAGGATCAGATCAGCCATGATCTTATTGAATGGCGGAGCAGGCTCGAGGGGCCGATTGGCCTACTCCTGCTCCTATTTCTTATGATCTTATGTTCTTATGACCCATCACTCAGAGCAACCATCTGGCCTGTACACACCTCACAAACAATGTTCCCTTTAATCATTTTTTCAGTGCGCAGCCCCTTTAACGGGCTGTGCGGGCCATTCAAATGTCCGTGTATGCGTGGTTATTTCTATTGAAAAGGCCATGAGTCAGCCTGCGCTGGTCATCCAGAGCACAGCCACGTAGCTTAACGGGAACATTGCTCACAAGTGAAAATGGAATTTCAATGTCTGCCAGTCATCTATGCTGCTTTCATCAGCCTATGGTTTTGTTGATTCTAGCCCACTGTTCAAACTTGTTATTTAGTGTGCAGTGTCAACCAGTGAAAATTCAGAACGGCAACAGTAAGTGAGTCACTGGAAAGTAGGTCACTTGTGTTCTTTGTATCTCCTAAAAGTATGAGATATCTGCATTGAAGCTGTCTTTTGTTCTTAACTTAGAAAAATCTACGCCTATGTTGAGTCCTGCACGTTCCCCAAATATGTTACCAACATTTTCAGCAAATTTTAATGAAATTTCTGCATAATTTGAGCAACCTAGGGGAGAAGAGTGAGTGCCACAGCCCCAGCCTATATCTGACTTATTTACTTACAATTTGGCAGCAGTATGTTAACCTCATGTGTGTTTAAATTACTCAAAATACATACAGCTATAGCAAAACTACCTTCTGACAAACTTTTCACAATAAATATCGTTAAAAGGTCAGAGAAATTAAAATAATTCAAGTTTTATTTTAATCCACTGTATTTGTGAAATGGTCCAGAGTAATAATCCTTGTTACATTTTTGATTTTGGTACAAAAACTTTTGTATGGTTAAATATGTTTTGCTGCTTGCCATCAGTTGGTATTTTGGCTCTGTGCAGAGAACTGTCATACAGCATAAAGCATGGTGTGTCCTATAATTTTATGTGGAGTTAGGACAGTTAACTTGACTTTATTTGTCTATACATTTTGTAAATAATGGCCCTGATTTTGCTGTAATAATAATGGCGAGGCTGTTGGCTCTTGCCATTATTACAGGGTAAATCTGACAGCAACTTCTGGCATCTGCACATGCGCAGTTAAATGGGGAAATCCAGAGATTGCTGTCAGAGATACCTTACTCCTCCACAAGGTGTGCTGCTGCAGTCCTCACCAATAGGCACTGTAATGGCGTGAACTTGGGGTACTTACCCATTAGTTATGCACTAAATTCAGCTGAAAAGGTTAGAGCTGGTACATTTGGGAGTAAGTGAGTTTTTAATGGCATAATAAGTGATAATTATTGCTGGACAACCTCTCTGGCCCTGAAAGATTCATTTTACAAGTGTGGATTCTCATTCCCTCAGAAGAAAATTAAAATGTGTTTTTATTACTTTTTCTGTTAGTCTTTTATCTCTCTCCCTTAATCCCATCTGCATTTCCCAATCTTTATTTTGCTTTCTCTACATCATTTAAATGTAATTTATATTTCCTGCTTTATAATTCCTGGTTTGAACTCTGCATGTCTCAATGAGGATATCTCAGTTTGATTGTTTGAAAAGCCTCGTTGTTGCTTTACCTGTTCAGAGCTGCCACAGATTCCCTGTAAAGGGCACCACACTGAAACAGACACTGGATTAGTGGAAATCAACGTTGACAAACCCGCAAAAATCTGTGGGCAGTTGTACACGAGGTGAAGTCATTCCTTTGCTGCTGAGAGCAAAATCTGGGCCATTGTTTTCAACTATATCGGGAAAGTATCATATTTGTCACTACCATAACAAGATGTACCTTCAAACCTTTTACTGGCACTAGGACACATTTAATTTTGAACAAAAGCTTTCCATTGCTTTTGTATCCATGACTACCATAAATATGTTTTGCCCATAAATAAACTTTGCATCTCATTAATAAAAAATACTTTGCACTTTTGCAGGATGAGCCTGTTGCAGTTGGCAAACAGTGGACGAGAGACTCTGCCCAGGTCACTTACACAGCCCCAGCAGTTTCTTACTCACAGGAGCTGATGTACATCAATGGAAATACGAGCTATAGTTACCATGGTTATGGAGGACTGGGTGGTGAGAAGCAAAATCCAACTTCCTTACCAAGTGATGGTACAAACAGTGGTAGGTGCTATTGGATATCTGTTATTGATCATCAGTAATATCTCAAACAGTTTCAATATAAAGAAATAATTTCTTGAATGCATTAGTCATATTCTGGATAATTGAATGTTACTAAAAAAATCTATACAGTACTCCAAATGCAAATACACAGAAGGCTGAGGACCTAAGATAAAAAAGGAGACTTTAGTGAAAGAGCAAAGGGATTTAATATGTTTTGTCATGTTAATCCTGTTTCAGCAGCTCAGAACAGGATGCCAGGTGCCAATGTAAAGTCAGAGGTTTAAATGCAACAACTTTGTCAAAATGTATCCGTAAGACAGATTTAGCAGCTGTTAATGTCATTACCTTAATCGTTATCAACAATCGCAGTATCTGAATACTGAGAAATCATCTTGCTTTTGTCAGGTTTGTACAAAAGCACCAGGAGCTAGCAATTTTTAAAATGAATAAAGAACTTCCCCAATAAATCTGACGTACATATAATGTTATTCTTGTTTAAAGATTTACAGTATGTCATCTTATGTTCTTATGTTCTTATCTGCTATTGCATATTATGTAACAAAACTTGCCAAAGGGATAGCTGGAATGTTAAATTTATAAAACTGATTGCAGAAATAATCAGAGTGACTTGAAATTAAGGTGAGATATACATTAGAAGTGCATCCAAGTATAGAGTAATGTTTCATTTCTATTCAAAGGCCCAGCAGATCTCAGCGTGAAGAAGTCACTTGCATCACACTCTGGATCCTCCAACATTAACAATTCCAAAACCCCACCGGCTCAGCTGAGTCCCACTGAAATAAATGCAGTACGGCAGCTTGTTGCAGGATATCGAGAGTCAGCAGCCTTTTTACTCCGTTCTGCAGATGAGCTTGAAAACTTGATTTTACAGCAGAATTAACTCCCATCAAGCTGCCCTCTTCGCTGTTGATGTTTAGATTTCTGGGGCAGACACCTCTCTGTTACTATACAGTACCATGGGATAAAGGCTGTCATAGTCTCCCGTCATACCCCTGAATGTTCAACAACAAATTGGACCACCTCTGGTCTTTTATGAGGAACCATTGCATTTGCAGCATAAAGCTTCAATCTGTTCTACTTCATATTTTCTAATTGAAGTAACAAACAGAACATGACCACAAATGTTTAACCATCTTCAATGACTGACCGCCAAGTAAAAACAACAGCATCAATATCGTCTTACGTTCCAAGTGCAATATGAGTTTAAGGTGCTACAATAGTTTACTTTGTACAATTGCAGAGATGAAAAGAATTTAAGGAGGCTTTATACCTGTGAAAAAGAATCATGTTGTAGTAGGTGCTGAGCAGGATATGGGAATTTGTTGCTGGTTTTGGGGTGGTGGTAACAGGTTAATGGGGGATTACTAAGCCAATATCATTTATCATATTGGGATTACGCTCCTCCTGTTATCTATCCCCATCTCACTCACACATACATCTACCCCTGTGTTCCGGTAAATTAAATCCTGATGACTATTATGGTGCCTGTGTAAAATGCATCTGAAAGCAAAATAGACAAGTTGTTTATTGGATTGATTTAAATCTGATGTTTATTGGAAAAATAAAACAAAAAACCTTGTGGGATGTATTTCACTGTAGGTTGTATATTTTGCAAGTAACAATCTGAGATCTTTGTACAGTTTCATTTTAGAGAATTCTATTGAGAGGATGTCATGAGACACCTTTTACTGTGGGATGTATTTTGCTGTAGGTTGTATATTTTGCAAGTAACAACGTGAAATCTTTGTACAGTTCCATTTTACAGAATTCTATGAAAGGAGGCCAGGAGACATTCTTTTGATGTGATGTGCAGTTCACTGCAATATTTTGTTGTTCCCTAAAGCCTGTACTGACTGGATGCAGTTCTCTCACAATTACTGTGGGTGTACTTATATTCTGTCAATTATTTTATAAATTATTAATTGTACACAAATTGATGTTAATTTCAGTTGTTTAAGACCATTTTATCTGTACTTCTTGGGGAAATTGCTTTTGCTTTTCATGTTAGAATATAATTTAAATTTTGTATTTTTGCTGTGCACTTAGTGAAGAGGTATAGTGGGTTTCCCTGTATAGTTTCTACACTTGTGAATTCCTTAAAAACTGTCTCATTCATGTTGATTCTCATTTACGTTTTGATAATTGTGTTTAATGAACTGGTAACATTTTGAGTATATGTGAATTAGTGTTTTTCAATTTGTTAACAACTCCTGACTGTGATTGTGAACTGCGTTATGTGCACTTTGTTCTATAGTAATTGGACAGCACTGACATCTAAGCTTTTTGTAATGTTTATTTGATTGATTGATATATTGTTTAACAAAGTCAAAATGGTTGGTATTGTAGGTGAATATAAATGTGAGAAAACAGTCACTGCTATAATCCAAATATTTGTGGATTTTTCCTTCTACTGCAGCATATACCTCTTAATAGAAAGCTGGAACCAATAAATATTGAACAAAATTAGTTTTGAAACATCTTGACAGATAATGCCAAAATATATTTATAGTGCAATGCAAGTGCCTTTCCCTCCTGGTTAACAACTAATTCTAATGGATGCTAGATACATATTTACTAAAGCAACAGTATGCATTACCCAGGAAAAGTTATTGTAGGCTATTTTAGAGTCTTTAATTACATTTGTTGCACTGCAAACTCAGTTATAAAAAAATATTTAAAATTCTAACCTATTTTTGTCATGTCACTAAAATGTTAATTGGAATTGAAATATTTTCACATGCAAGTCATTCCGAGAACAGTTATTTTAGTAATTATGCACAAAGGTAGTACTACATACAGGAGCATAAAGGTATTCTTGGTCCAGCCAAAATAGAAGTTCATAATGTGGGCTCCAATATTCAGCCAATGAGAACATTCATTTTGACTGTGTATGGGAGCGTTATTATGTGCATGGCTCAGCTACTCAGAATAAACTTACTGAGCCATCAGGGGAGGATAGGAAACTGTCTTAATTGGTTCATTTTCGTTATCTAGACACATCGCACTGCATGTTTTTTTGATTCACCCACTGCAGACGATCTATCCACCAGATAGGAAGAATTCCCTTAGTAATTGCACTACCATCAACGACAAAAGCCGTAAGCTGACCAATTGAAATAATTCCTTGTATTCCTGTGATGGCTCAGTGAGTTTTTCTTGTGAATGGCGCTGACATCTAGACCAGAAAGATACCATCTGCACTGTGCTGAGTTAACTGGCCTTAATGAGAACAGCAGTATGGTGTCAGCACTCCTGGGTTAGGCAGGAACCAATTGGCTAAAGATGCTAATCCTGATTGCATTTAGTAGTCCCTTCTGGAGGTGCATGCTTGCTGTTGACACCAGTTGAAAGAACTGGGTTCAGCTGTGATGGAATAGCCTGCCACCAGTTACTGTCAAGCTCATACATGAATAATGGCCACCCGTGCCAAGAACTGAAGGGTGCCTGGGATCTTTAAATGGATGGAACCACTAGCCACACAATTTCCCACTCATTATTCACATGAATTCTGCCGGTGATAATGTTACTGCCAGGCAGAAAAACAACCTAACATATTAATTCCTGGTTCAGCAAAAATACTTCTATATATTCTTCTATATATTCCATCCTAAGTTACTGGCAGACACAATGCTTTGGAGATTGAGAGAAAAAAATACCATCCTTCTCTAAGACTGTTATCAAGTTTTAACTCTTAATCATTTATTAACCAATGCCTAACGCCTATGGCCTACCCCAAAATATCAAAGCCTGTATAAAAGGCATCGCTAGTTACTAGATGGCAGTAGTAAGGCAGAAGCCCCACCTCCAACCTCTTTCCTTTCCAAAATTCCTGAACGTGTTGTTGCCTCCCAAATCCGTGCCCATCTTTCCTGCAACTCCACGTTTAAATCTCTCTGATCAGGTTTCTGTCCTTGCCACAGCATTGAAACACTGCTCATCAAAGTCATGTGACATTATCTGCGACTGTGACCATGATGCACTATCCCTCTTCAATTTATCTGCAGCCTTTAGATAAGGTCGACCACACCATCCTTCTCCAACGCTTCTCCTCCATTGTCTATCTTCATGGGATTGTTCTCGCTGAGTCCAAGTTTTACCTATCCAATTGTAGCCAGAACATCTCTAGTAATGGCTTCTCTTACTGCCTCCTCCACCATTGTTACCTCCGGAGTTACCCAACGAGCTTTCCTTGGCCCCACATACTTTTTCCTTATCTACATGCTGCCCCTTGACAACATCATCCGCAAACATGAGGATGGAGCTTTCACATGTACACTGATGAAACTAGCTCTACCTCTCCACCACCTCACTTGATCCCTGTGCTGCCATTTTGTTGTTAAACTGCTTGTCCAATATCCAGTCTGGGATGAACTGCAACTTCGTCCAGTTAAACATTGTGAAGACTGAAGTAATCACCTTTGGCGCCTGCCACAAACTCCATATCCTCACCACCGATTCCATCTGTCCGCCTGGCCATTGTCTCAGGCTGGACCAGATTGTTCGCAATCTCTACATCATATTCAACCCTGAGCTGAGCTTCCAACTCCATATCCTCTCCATCCCAAGGACCGCCTACTTCCAACTCCGTAACAATGCCAGCCTCTACCTCTGCTTTAGCCCATCTGCTACTGAAACCCTCATCCATGCCTTTATCACCTTCAGACTCAGCTGTTCCAATGCTCTCCTGGCCAACCTCCCATTCTCCATCCTCTGAAATTGCTGCCCGTATCTTGTATTGTACCAAGTTCTGCTCATCCATCAGCCCGGTTCTTGCTGACTTACATTGGCTCCCAGTCCCCCAACGTCTCAAATTTAAAATTCTCATCCCATTTAAAGCCTTTCATGCCTTGCACCTTCATATCTCTGTAACCATCTCCAGCCCTACAACACCCCCACACCCACCTTTGACCCACCATTGGTGACGTGCCTTCAACTGTCTAGGCCACATACTATGGAATTCCGAACATAAGAAAAGAAATAAGGGAAAAGACCAGCTGGTCCATGAAGCCTGTCCCATCTGGCGTGGTGTAACTTCCATATGCCATCACACCATCCCCCCACACAGCCATGTAACCTCCTGTGAGAAACAAAAAAAAGAGAAAAACCCTTTGGCTACTGCACAGACACAGAGCAGTGGTTTATCAAACCTTAGACACATACCTAGCCCAGAGGATAAAGCATCATTGGTGCAGAAAGGCAAATTATAGAGACTTGTGTAACATTACTAGTGTCTTGAACCTGAGGGCATTTAACTGAAGAGATCAAGGGGGAAAAATTGAGTTGCACCCCCGTTTGGGGCACTAACTTCGCCGGAGCGCTACTTTTGAAAAAATTGGCGCCCCTGTGGCTGAAATTCATCGATAGCGCCCTAAGAGGGAAGTGGGGTGCTACTGGAAGCACCCCGCCTACCTCTTGGGCGCTGCGAGTGAATATTACGGCGCTGCGGCACATTGGGCCGTGGTACTGCAGGCCTTCTTCCCCTTCTTAAAGGGGAGGGGTCTTGCGCAGCACGACCCAGGGCCCAGCTGGGCCACCAGTGATCGAAGTGCCGGCAAAAGAGCCCGGCACTCAAGAGAAGTGCCAGGCTCACGGAGCACAGCCGACACTCCATGGGGGGGCTGGTCAGGAGGCCAGGGACGGCAACATGGGGCACGTGCTGGCAGATGGCCAGGAACAAAAATGGCCGCCCGGCACCTCACCTTTAATTAGCGCTGCCCCAGCCGCAGGTAGGCCCCCCTGACCCCGTCGGACATAACGTTCGGCGGGAAGTCAGGGGGCGCACCGAAGATCATGGCCGGGGCGCGAGTGGGGCACTGCGCATGGTGATTATGTCATCACCAGCGGCGCAGCACCGCAGGGCGCTAATGGTTACCGCCGCCGCTAACCTCCCGCTGAATTTTGCGGGAGACGTTGGCGGTGCCGCGCCCGGGCATTAGTTGCTTTGCGCCCCGTTAGCACCCTCTTATGTTTCTCAAAATTTTAGGCCCAGTTATGCTTTGAAGGTTATAACTATTGGAGCAGCAACAATATACATACCGTGCGAATACTGCGTCTTATAATGTAATAGGTCAGAGTTTGCACACTCTCCAAGACTTAGGGCTAAATTTAACAGCCAAAAACAGGTGGATTGGAGTTGGGACAGATATTAAAATTTAAACAATCTGAAACCTGATCCCAAACCGCTCATTTAGGGGTTTAACGGATGTGGGCAAGGGCTGGGCAGTTAACCTGCTCCCAGGCGGTGGGTTAGCAATTTACATATTTTAATGAGGCTGGCAGCCTCTGATTTAACCAGCTTTCCAGGTTTTACAGTGGGCAAATTGATTTCCCAGGTCTCGGAAAACCTGGCAGCTGAAGGGAGTTGAGGACAGCTTCGGGGAGAAGGTAAGTGCCTTTACAGCACTGCTTGTGGGCCAGGAGGAGCAGGAGTGCTTCTGCCAGTCTCCCAAACTCTCCTCCATCATATCCACCCTGACAAAGACCCCCGGGATTCGACCTTCCCCTGCCCAGGGTTGTGGATTGGACCTACCTGCTCCTGCGGCTTTCTCCGGAGTCTTCTCCGCCCAACTGGAGGCCAAGCCTGTCAGTCAGGCTGACATCCAGGCAGGGAACCTGTCAATGACAAAAGACGCACACTCTGGAGTTTAAACTCCAAAGCATGCAGGGAAACCCAGGCTATAGTCTCTCAACAATATGTTATGCTTTACAACCACATGCCGGGACTGGAATCTAACCTGAAGAAATTGTTATTCAACATGGTGACTCAGGTGTAATCATCTTTTCTCCTTGATTTGTGTGTACAGCAACATGGGGTAGAATTGTACTTTGCTCTGACTATATAAGGCAAGTGGTCACCTCTCCAAACAGTTCTCCATTAATGGAGCATGGATGCAATCCAATGTGAATCTAGGTAGATGCCTCTTCTAATTGCAAGGCACTATAGCATGAGGTACACCACAAAAAAATTACAAAATACAGAGCACTCCCAGAGCTATCCAACTATGTGAATCTCATCTTGAATAGATTAAGCTTTGTCTTATCATGAATAAATGAATTTATGTGCCTGGATCTACCAATGCTAAGTGATTTTTTGAGCATTAGTTACAATTTTGAACAATGTTTCATTGGATAAGCATGTCGCCTGTTATTTTATTTAGATGGATTTGCTCACTCCCAGATGGTTGACAGTCAGGAGCTAGGTCATTTTCTGGGCATTTGAATTTTCTAGGACCTCTTATTTGGTTGATTTTCATCAATTGATTAATGTCTCCCTACTCTTCACATGGGAACAGTCCACCACCAACAACAACTTGCATTTATACAACATGTTTAATGTAGAATCCATCCCATGGCACTTTACAGAGGCATGGGGGAAAAATCAACACCAAGCTAAGGAAGTAGAGATAAGAATGGCTGACCAAAAGCTTTGCCGAAGAGGTGGACTTTACTATGGGTCTTAAAGAAGGAGAGGAAGGTCAGGAGATGGAGGAGCTCAGGAAATGGGAATCCAGATAGTGGGATGTAGTCAGCTCAAAGCATGGCTGCCAATGGTGGGCAAAAGGCGGCGTGATTAACAAGAGGCTGGAGTCAGATCAACAGAGAACTCTGGAGGTGGTTGTAGTGCTGAAGGAGGTTATAGAGATTGGGAAGGGTGAGGCCATTGAGAGATTTAAAGACAAGGATAATTTTTTTTAAGAGGCGCTGGGAGACCAAGAGCCAATCTAGATCAGCAATGATAGGGGTAATGGACCTGTGGGACTGGGTGCAAGATAAGATACAAGCAGCATAATTCTGGGCATGCTGTAGTTTGTGGTAAGTGAAGGCTGGCATAGGAGTGTTGGAGTAATTGAGCCAGAAGGTGACAAAGGCATGAGTGAGGGTTCCAGTAGTAATGGGCTGAGGTAGGGGTGAAGACAGATGCTATTACAGAGGTGGAAGTAGGTAGTCTTTGAGATGGAGAGGATATGGGGTCAGAAACTTAGCTTGTAGTTGAACAGGACTCTGAGCTTACTAACCATCTGCTTCAACCTGAGCAGTGGCTGGGAGGGTGATGGGGTCAGTGGCCAGTAAGCAGTCTGCACGGTGGGGGTCAAAGACAATGGCTTAAATCTTCCCAATGTTTAGTTGGAGGAAGTTTAGACTCATCGAAACCCGGCACTGTTGGGAATCTAGCAGTATCAAGAAAATCTTGCAGCTTAGCAATTGTTACTCTGTGGTACAAAAGAATTGAATAAACCTCTCATTCTTTAGGAACAACATATCAGCCACTTTCCAAATACAGGTGTCCAATACCAGCTGAATCACCTTGTAGAACCTGGAATGAACCTATGGCCAAGTAATTATCGGTTGACTAATAATCACAGGCAGAGTAGTTGGAGTCATTGGTAATTCCTCCAAATCAAGTGTAAGCATTTGACACAACTCAATCATTGCCACTCTTCCAGGCTATAGGATCCTTATGAGATGCTGAGAGGTTGTTTCCCCTTATGCACTAGGGGGCATAGTCTCAGGATAAGGGGTCGGCCATTTAAGACTGAGATGAGGAGGAATTTCTTCACTCAGAGGGTTATGAATCTTTGGAATTCTCTACCCCATAGGGTTGTGGATGCAGAGTCTTTGAGTATATTCAAGGCTGAGATAGATAGATTTTTGGACTCTAGGGGAATCCAGGGATATGGGGATCAGGTGGGAAAGTGGAGTTGAGGCCAAAGATCAGCTATGATCTTATTGAATGGCAGAGCAGGCTCGAGGGGCTGTATGGCCTACTCCTGCTCCTAATTCTTCTGTTCTTATGTTACTTATGTTCTTATAAAGGACAGGGAAATTGGGAAAGGGTGGGAGTGGGGGGTGTGGGTAGCACTGTTGATAAAAAGACACAATTACCACAGTAGTAAGAAGGAAGTTCATTAAGGTAAGATGAAGAAGGGTGGGAGAAGGTTTGGACCTGTTACAAATACTTTGTAATGTTAGTCGGGCAGTGGAAATACTGAATCAAGTTAAGAAACAACAAAGGATAGAAGACCCTGATGGGAGTTGTCTATGGACTACCTGATAGTGATGATTTAGTGAGGGGATGTATAAATGCAAAGATCAGAGAGCATCTAGTAAAAACATAGACGGGGAGAAACAGACCTGCTCAAGTAGTAAAATCAATGCATTTCTAGAATGTATTCAGAACAGTTTTCTGGAATATTGGCCTGGAATTTGCTGTCAGTGGCAAAGCAAAGGTGTTTGCCACTGGCCCCGAAGTAAGCTTCACACAAAGATCTCGCGATCTCTGTGTCGAGAAGTTCGGGTTTTCCGAAGCGTAACTCAAATCAACAGGGTATAGTGGGAATCCCCTAGTGCGAACTGCTGTGACGTCAAAAAGCTGCCTAAGCAGCCAATCAATGCAGAATTCTCACAGACGGGGAACGAGGAAGTGAGTAAGCTCTTAAAATTCTAACTCTTTAAAAATGTTAGAGAGAGCAAAAGTTTCTTTAAAAATTTTTTTTTTTTTAAATGGATAAATTTGAAACTGCACAAAATTAAAATGAGGTTTTCAGGGTCATAACATTTATTTAGCAGTCAATACCATGTTAAAACCCCAGTTACACCTAATCCCTTTGGGTCTAACTTTCAATGGGGAATTTAACAGCGTAATTACCACAGAAGATTCAAAATTTGTCAGTTTGCATGATTGAGAGATTTCACTAATTGCCGGCTTGGGGGGCGGGGGCACTGCACAGCCTGTTTTGAAGCTGTGAATGATGGACCACAACTTCAGGATTTCCGCATGCACTAAATCCTGAAGATGCAGTCAGTTTCAAAGAACATAAGAAATAGGAGCAGCGTAGGCCATTTGGCCCCTCGAGCCTGCTCTGCCATTTAATGAGATAATGGCTGATCTGATCATGGGCTCAGCTCCATTTCCGTGCCCGCTCCCCATAACCCATCACTCCCTTATTGTTCAAAAATCTGTCTATCTCCACCTTGAATATATTCAATGACCCAGACTCCACAGCTCTCTGGGGCAGAGAATTCCACAGATTTATGACCCTCTGGGAGAAAAAATTCCGCCTCATCTGTTTTAAATGGACGACCCCTTATGCCCCCAAGTTCTAGATTCCCCCATGAGGGGAAACATCTTCTCTTCATCTACCTTGTCCAGCCCCCTCAGTATCTTGTATGTTTCAAATGTAAGAAGTCACACAACACCAGGTTATAGTCCAACAGATTTATTTGAAATCACAAGCTTTCGGAGCGCTGCTCCTTCATCAGGTGAAGTGAAAAGTTGCATATAAGCAGAGCATATATAGTCAGAGAATACTGCCAGATGATTACAGGTAACCTTTCTAACTGCCCTTTATCACACCTCGGCAGAGAGATAATCACAGCAATCAAAGGTGTGAATGGTGTCCAAACAGGTCAGTCAGGAAAACATTACATCAAAGAACAATGAGGTGGGGTCACAAGGGGTCAAATGTTGCAGATGCTGGGGTCTGTATGAAAAACAAAAATCAAACAAAAAACTTTTTTCGCTGGAAATCACAGCAGGTCCGGCCGCATCTGTGTAGAGAGAACAAGCCAACGACGACGCGAGTCTGGATGACTTTACGTCAGGTGGGGTTACATGTAGCGTGACATGAACCCAAGATCCCGGTTGGGGCCGTCCTCATGAGTGCGGAACTTGGCTATCAGTTTCTGCTCGACGATTTTGCGTTATCGTGTGTCTCGAAGGCTGCCTTGGAGAATGCTTACCCAAAGATCGGAGGCTGAATGTCCTTGACTGCTGAAGTGTTCCCCGACTGGGAGGGAACACTCCTGCATGGCGATTGTTGTGCGGTGTCCGTTCATCCGTTGTCGCAGTGTCTGCATGGTTTTGCCGATGTACCATGCTCCGGTGCATCCTTTCCTGCAACGTATGAGGTAGACAACGTTGGCCGAGTAGATGAGTATGTACCATGTACCTGGTGGGTGGTGTCCTCATGTGTGATGATGGTATCTGTGTTGATGATCTGGCATGTCTTGCAGAGGTTGCCGTGGCAGGGTTGTGTGGTGTCGTGGTTGCTGTTCTCCTGAAAGCTGGGTAATTTGCTGTGAACGAAGTTCTGTTTGAGGTTAGGCGGCTGTTTGAAGGCGAGTAGTGGAGGCGTGGTGATGGCCTTAGCGAGGTGCTCATCATCATCGATGACATGTTGAAGGCTGCGAAGAACATGGCATAGTTCCTCCACTCCGGGGAAGTACTGGATGACGAAGGGTACTCTGTTGGTTGTGTCCCGTGTTTGTCTTCTGAGGAGGTCTATGTGATTTTTCGCTGTAGCCCATCGGAAATGTCAATCGACGAGTCGCGCGTCATATCCCGTTCTTATGAGGGCGTCTTTCAGCGTCTGTAGGTTTCCATCACGTTCTTCCTCGTCTGAGCAGATCCTGTGTATTCACAGGGCTTGTCCATAGGGGATGGCTTCTTTAACGTGGTTAGGGTGGAAGCTGGAGAAGTGGAGCATCGTGAGGTTGTCCGTGGGCTTGCAGTAGAGTGAAGTGCTGAGGTGTCCGTCTTTGATGGAGATTCGTGTGTCCAAGAATGAAACCGATTCTGAGGAGTAGTCCATGGTGAGTTTGATGGTGGGATGGAACTTGTTGATGTTATCATGTAGTCTTTTCAGTGATTCTTCGCCGTGGGTCCATAGGAAGAAAATGTCGTCGATGTATCTGGTGTATAGCGTTGGTTGGAGGTCCTGTGCAGCGAAGAAGCCTTGCTCGAACTTGTGCATGAAGATGTTGGTGTATTGGGGTGCAAATTTCATCCCCATGGCTGTTCCGTGTGTTTGTGTAAAGAACTGGTTGTCGAAGGTGAAGACATTGTGGTCAAGGATGAAGCAGATGAGTTGTAGGATGGCGTCTGGAGATTGGCTGTTGTTGGTGTTGAGTACTGAGGCTGTCACAGCGATGACGTCATTGTGGGGCATACTGATGTAGAGTGCCGAGACGTCCATCATGGCGAGGAGTGTTCCTGGTTCAACTGGTCCGTGGATGCTGAGTTTCTGTAAGAAGTCTGTAGTGTCGCGACAGAAGCTGGGGGTTCCCTGTATGATGGGTTTCAGGATGCCCTCGACGTATCCAGAGAGGTTCTCACACAGGGTTCCATTGCCTGATACTATAGGACGTCCGGGTGTGTTGGCTTTGTGTATCTTTGGGAGGCAGTAGAAGTCTCCCACGCGGGGAGTATGTGGGATGAGGGCGCGTAGGATGCTTTGAAGGTCTGGATCAAAAGCTTGTGATTTCAAATAAATCTGTTGGACTATAACCTGGTGTTGTGTGACTTCGTACATTTGTGCACCCCAGTCCAACTCCGGCATCTCCACATCATGGCTACTATCGACACCACAAACTGCCAGCTCAAAGTGGAGAGGATCTCCAAGAAGATCGCGCATATCGACACAGACATCAAGTTTCTACAGAGATGCAAGAAAGCAGACAAGATCCCGAAAGGACTACAGATCACGAACCCACTCATGTCGACTTACAACACAGACTACGCTGAGAGACTCTGCCGTCGTACCTCTCGCACACTCCTCAACCATCTCGTACACCAGCTCTACAGCAGACGCCGCAACCTCAAAACCAAGATAGAGTCCATGTTCTCAGCGTGTGCTCAGGACACAGCAGACCAGCTACGAGACACCGCCAAACAGACGAGGCAACGGAACTATGCTGCCTACATACACACCAAGAACAGGAAGCTTGAGAAACTCGGCATCATCACCAGCAGCAACCAAGCCTCCCCCGGTACCATGGTTGAAACCACAGGGAAGTCCATCGTCAACTTGTCCGACCACACCCTTCAATGAGACGAAATCGAAGTTCTCAGCCGAGGGCTCAATTTCTGCCCCACCACCAAAATGGACCCCATCGGTCTCGCGGCAGACACAGAGGAATTCATGAGGAGAATGAGACTCTGGGAATTCTTCCACAAATCCCAAGATGTCAGCAGCGAACCCAGTGAGACAATCAATGATCTGGAACAGCAGACAGAGGGATCCGCAGTGCAGCAACCGAAGAAGAAAGAGTCAAATTGGACCCCTCCGGAGGGTCGCTGCCCTAAGCTTGACATGTATGCTCAAGCTGTCAGGAAATGCATCAACGCCAGATTCATCAGCCGCACTCACAAGACAGTCCAGAATGTCACCCGAGCACAACGCAACGCCATCCACACTCTCAAGACCAACCGCAACATCATCATCAAACCAGTAGACAAAGGAGGAGCCATCGTCATACAGAACAGAACGGACTATTGCAAAGAAGCATACCGACAACTGGACAACCAGGAACACCACAGACAGTTACCCGCAGATCCGACCAAAGAACACACCCGCCAACTCAACAGACTGATCAAGACCTTTGATCCAGACCTTCAAAGCATCTGTAAGATCCGCAAAATTAATATTGTCAGATAAGGGTCCTTTGGCAGAAGAGGCCTTTACTTTTAAAAGACTATTTTAAAAAGAAGCCCAGGAAAAGGGACACACAAAATGGCCACCAGCCCCCGTGACTAGCTTTTTGGACACTTTAAAATGGTTCCTGCAGTCCCCAGACAGCCTTTGTGGATTCAGCCTACAGTAAGTTCTGGAAGGCCATTTCGGAGAAAACGAAACCAGACAGAACCACATACATATGGATTGGATGCAGATCCAGTCAGATCAGCCTGCAGATACAGGCCATCTAAATGTTTACCCAGACAAAGGGAAACAGTTTTATATTCATAAGGGGAGCATCAAAGACCCATTAAAGACATCAAGAAGACATTCAAAACAATACAAGGTCATTCCAGACCAGAGATGGCCATCACCGGCCATCCTGAAAGCAGTTTACATATAATAACTACCCCGTTGTGATACAAGCCCGCCAAAAGTTAAACAAAGACTAATCTTGATTTGGCGGGAGATAAAGGCTTCTTTGAAAAGTATAATTGGGGATCCCGGGGAAAGACAGGGCAGCTGGTTGAAGAATTGAGTGCAGATAGTCGATGACATTGGGGATCCATCGAAGATCCAAGAGGAAGCTGGTAGATGCTTCAGGAAAAACGAACACGCTAAAACCTCGTAGCCAGAGAGAGAATCGGTAGCGGGAATGCCTTGGCCATTCCTGAGTCAAGAAGGTGGTTCGAGTTTAGCGTTCGGCCTCCGGGGTATTTGTCGGGAGATCATCGACCAAAAACCCCGGGGCCGCTGCAAAACGAGGAGAAAGTCGAGGAAAAGAAGAGAGGACGAAACGCCCTACCACATCGTGGGCTGGAGCACGGAGAAAAACGAGGTGTGAACGAGATGAGTGTCCGCTCGTCTTGCTGAAGCAGAGAAGCCATCAGCCTGAGCAGCCCGCTGCTCCTACAGCCCAACGACCACGTGGAGACAGGACGCCTGAAAGGATCAAAACGCAGACCTGTTTCAAAACTCTTGCAGTTCCTAACTGGATTGGTGAGCATGTTTCTGGCCCCTCACAATCTGATCTAGATAGGCTTAGGGGGTGGGCATTTAAGGGGTAATTTTAACAATGAGTTGTTGTCCCTTGATGTTCCGTGTGTTTCCCCATTTCATGATGACTTTTGTAAAGTATAATATGCCTGTATCTATCTCAGTTAGTAATGTATTATGAATTTGTTTTTCCCTCCCATGTACCTTTTATTGACTTGCATTTGATTTCTTTTACTCTATGCAATAAAATTTCATTTTGTTTCCATTAAACCTGGCCTATCGAGTATTCTCTACATTGTAGTTCCTGCATCAAAGTCCAGTGTCTAGATCCTAAGGGGCAAGTGGGTCGAACCACTCAAGGTTTTACTGTGCAAGAGAGAGAGGCTTCTAGAGAGAGAAAACCTCTGCGATCGAAAACCCCTTACACATCCTACGTGCCCTCATCCCATGTACTCCCCGCGTGGGAGACTTCTACTGCCTCCCAAAGATACACAAAGCCAACACACCCGGACGTCCTATCGTATCAGGCAACGGAACCCTGTGTGAGAACCTCCCTGGATACATCGAGGGCATCCTGAAACCCATCGTACAGGGAACCCCCAGCTTCTGTCACGACACTACAGACTTCTTACAAAAACTCAGCACCCACGGACCAGTTGAACCAGCAACACTCCTCGCCACGATGGACGTCTCGGCACTCTACACCAGTATCCCCCACAATGATGGCATCGCTGCGACAGCCTCAGTACCAACAACAGCCAATCGCCAGACGCCATCCTACAATTCATCCGCTTCATCCTTGACCACAATGTCTTCACCTTCGACAACCAGTTCTTTACCCAAACACACGGAACGGCCATGGGGATGAAATTCGCACCCCAATACGCCAACATCTTTAAGCACAAGTTCGAGCAAGACTTCTTCACTGCACAGGACCTCCAACCAACGCTATACACCAGATACATCGACGACATTTTCTTTCTATGGACCCACGGCAAAGAATCACTGAAAAGACTACACGATAACATCAACAAGTTCCATCCCACCATCAAACTCACCATGGACTACTCCTCAGAATCGGTTTCATTCTTGGACACACGAATCTCCATCAAAGACGGACACCTCAGCACTTCACTCTACCGCAAGCCCACGGACAACCTCACGATGCTCCACTTCTCCAGCTTCCACCCTAACCACGTTAAAGAAGCCATCCCCTATGGACAAGCCCTGCGAATACACAGGATCTGCTCAGACGAGGAGGAACGCGATGGAAACCTACAGACGCTGAAAGGTGCCTTCGTAAGAATGGGATATGATGCTCGACTCGTCGATCGACAGTTCCGACGGGCCACAGCGAAAAATCACATAGACCTCCTCAGAAAAATCACATAGACCTCCTCAGAAGACAAACACGGGACACAACCAACAGAGTACCCTTCGTCGTCCAGTACTTCAGCGGAGCGGAGAAACTACGCCATGTTCTTCGCAGCCTTCAACATGTCATCGATGATGACGAGCACCTCACTAAGGCCATCACCATGCCTCCACTACTCGCCTTCAAACAGCCGCCTAACCTCAAACAGACCATCGTTCGCAGCAAATTACCCAGCTTTCAGGAGAACAGTGACCACGACACCACACAACCCTGCCACGGCAACCTCTGCAAGACATGCCAGACCATCAACACAGATACCATCACCACACGTGAGGACACCACCCACCAGGTACATGGTACATACTCATGTGACTTGGCCAACGTTGTCTACCTCATACGTTGCAGGAAAGGATGCACCGGAGCATGGTACATCGGCGAAACCATGCAGACACTGCGACAACGGATGAACGGACACTGCACAACAATCGCCATGCAGGAGTGTTCCCTCCCAGTCGGGGAACACTTCAGCAGTCAAGGACATTCAGCCTCCGATCTTCGGGTAAGCATTCTCCAAGGCGGCCTTTGAGACACACGACAATGCAAAATCGTCGAGCAGAAACTGATAGCCAAGTTCCGCACTCATGAGGACGGCCTCAACCGGGATCTTGGGTTCATGTCACGCTACATGTAACCCCACCTGACGTAGAGTCATCCAGACTCGCGTCGTCGTTGGCTTGTTCTCTCTACACAGATGCGGCCGGACCTGCTGTGATTTCCAGCGAAAAAAGTTTTTTGTTTGTTTTTTGTTTTTCATACAGACCCCAGCATCTGCAACATTTGACCCCTTGTGACCCCACCTCATTGTTCTTTGATGTAATGTTTTCCTGACTGATCTGTTTGGACACCATTCACACCTTTGATTGCTATGATTATCTCTCTGCCGAGGTGTGATAAAGGGCAGTTAGAAAGGTTACCTGTAATCATCTGGCAGTATTCTCTGACTATATATGCTGTGCTTATATGCAACTCTTCACTTCACCTGATGAAGGAGCAGTGCTCCGAAAGCTTGTGTTTTCAAATAAATCTGGTGTTCTGTGACTTCTTACACTTGTCCACCCCAGTCCAACTCCGGCATCTCCACATCATTATATGTTTCAATAAGATCACCTCTCATTCTTCTAAACTCCAATGAGTATAGGCCCAACCTGCTCAACCTTTCTTCATAAGTCAACCCCTTCATCTCAGGAATCAACCTCGTGAACCTTCTCTGAACTGCCTCCAATGCAAGTATATCCCTCCTTAAATAAGAAGGCCAAAACTGTACGCAGTACTCCAGGTGTGGTCTCACCAATACCCTGTGCAGTTGTAGCAGGACTTCCCTACTTTTATACTCCAACCCCCTTGCAATAAAGGCCAACGTTCCATTCCTGCATGCTAATTTTTTGTGTTTCATGCACAAGGATCCCCAGGTCCCTCTATACTGCTTTCCTTCTTAAATAGGGGTGTTATATTTGCATTTTCCAATCCGCTGGGACCTCTCCAGAATCTAGGGAATTTTGGTAGATTGCAACCAATGCATCCACTATCTCTGCAGCCACTTCTTTTAAGACCCTGGGATGCAGGCCATCAGGTCCAGGGGGCTTGTCCACCTTTAATCCCATTATTTTACTGAGTACTTTTCCTTTAGTGATAATGAAAGGTGGAATGACGGCGAACGCTGCTGGTTCGCTGTCGTCGGGGCCGCAAATTCCGGGCCAATAGGTTTTAGAATTGATGAGGGAACAGGCCATACTGGATTTAATAAGAAACCAGAATTAGTTAACAATCTATCATTAAGTGAACATCTTGCCATAATATGATTGAGTTTGATATTAGGTATTAGGAGGGAGAGTGCAAACCAGAGTTTTAAATTTAAATAAAGCAACCTTCAAAGGGATGAGAAATAAAGTGACCACAGTAAACTGGGCTGAACTGTATGAGCTGAATGAGTAAACCTGCAGATAAAAAGTAGGAAGTATTCAAAGAAGTATTTGATACAATACAAAACCAGCACATACCCCAAAAAGGCAAAGGCTCTATTTCTGCAGTTCAGCAAGCATGGTCAACAAATGGGGTAAGAGACAGTATCAAGCTAAGAGAAAAGGCTCAGGCAAATGGAATTAAAAGTGGAAATCCAGCAGAATGGGAGAGGTATAAAAAGCAAAAAAAGGGAGACAAAAATGTAATAATTCAAAAAGAGATTATGATAAAAATTTTCAAGGGATATCAAAGCTAATAGCAAACATTTTCACGAATATATTGAGAGAAAGAAAGTGGTAAAGGGGGATGAGAACCCATTAAAGATAGATACAGGTGAGACTATAATAAGGAAATGGCAGACTTGTTAAATAAGTACTTTGTATCCATTTTCACGGTGGAGGAACAGGGCGAATAATACTAGGTCCCTTGCTTTTTGTGGTATATATCAATAAATGATTAAGAAGCTTGCAGAGGACATAAAAATGGCCGTGTGGTTGATAGTGAGGAAGAAAGCTGTAGACTGCAGGAAAATATCAATGGACTGGTCAGGTGAGCAGAAAAGTGGCAAATGCAATTCAATCCGGAGAAGTGTGAGGTAATGTGTAGGGGAGG
Organism: Somniosus microcephalus; assembly: GCF_052327205.1. Taxonomy (NCBI): domain Eukaryota; kingdom Metazoa; phylum Chordata; class Chondrichthyes; order Squaliformes; family Somniosidae; genus Somniosus; species Somniosus microcephalus. The sequence goes on along the minus strand of NC_140993.1, from coordinate 115,257,768 downwards.
GCTAACAAGGCAACAATAAATGGTAGGATATTGAGAAGTGTAGAGGAACAGAGGCACCATGGAGTGCATGTCCACAGATCCCTGAAGGTAGCAGGACAGGTAGATAAGGTAGTTAAGAAGGCATACAGGATACTTTCCTTTATTAGCCGAGGCAATTATGAGTGGTCTAGCTAGAATGGATAGGAAAGAGCTATTTTCCCTTAGCAGAGAGGTCAATAACCAGGGGCATAGATTTAAAGTAATTGGTGGAAGGATTAGAGGAGAGTTGAGGAGAACTTTTTTCACCCAGAGGTTGGTGGGGACTGGAACTCAGTGCCAGAAAGGGTGGTAGAGGCAGAAACCCTCATCACATTTAAAAATTACTTGGATATGCACTTGAAGTGCTGTTACCTACAAGGCTATGGACCAAGAGCTGGAAAGTGGAATTAGGCTGGATAGCTCTTTTTCGGCCAGCACAGACACGATGGGCCGAATGGCCTCCTTATATGCCATAAATTTCTATGATTCTATGAATACCAACAAAACAAGGGAACCTAAAAAATAAGTCAAGGGGAGGAACTTAGTCGATTTAAAAAATTGTATGGGGAAAATAATGGGACTTTAGATAGACAAATCTCGAGGATCTAATGATTTCCATGCCAGAGTATTAAAAGAACTAGGTGAGGAAATCATAGATGTGTTTGTCAGTATTTTTCAAAGCTCTCTAGATTCAGGAGATGTGCCTTTTGATTGCAAATAACACTCCATTATTTAAGAAGGGAGGGGAGTAGAAAGCAGCTAACTGCAGACTATCAGATTAACATCAGTTGTGGGGATGTTACTGGAATTCATCATCAGAGACAGTGAGTGACTGAGTGCTTGGACAAGTATTAGCTGATCAAAGAGAGTCAGCATGGATTTGTGAAGGGTAGGTCATGTCTGAATAATTGAGTTAATTATTTTGAGGAAGTCACTAACATGGTGGATAGGGGAGTGTCAATGGCTGTTGTCTATGTGGATTTCCAGAAAGTATTTGATAAGGTTCTACACAAGAGATTAACAAAAATGAAAATTCATGGAACTGGAGGTAAACTTGTGACATGTGTTGGTAATTGGTTGGGAGGTAGGAAACATTCTATAATTGGCGAGATGTGACAATTAGCATTCCCAGGGATCTGTACTGAGGCTTCAGCTTTTGATCACATGTATAAAATGACTTAGATGAAGAAATAGAGTTGTATACCCAAGTTTGTAGTTACAGTAAGTTGAGCAGATAGAATCATAGAATGATACAGCACAAAAGGAAACCATTTGGCCCATCATGTCTGTGCCGGCACTTTCAAAGAGATATTCAATTATTCCCACTCCCGTGCTCTTTCCCCATAGCCCTGCAAATTTTTACCCTTCAAGTATTTATCCAATTCCCCTTTGAAAGTTATTATTGAATCTGTTTCCATCACCCTTTCACCAAGTTGTGGAGGATGCAGCAGACCACCACAAATTGGGACACCCACAAGGTGAGTATTGGAGAGCTCCTCCAAAGTGGTCAAGGCAGGGGAACCATTGCTTCACCACCCCGATGGTCTGCTCGATGAGGTTCCTCATGGCAGCATGGCTGTCATTATATGATTGCTGGCCACAAGTTGTGGGGTTGCGGAGGGGAGTCATCAGCTAAGTGTAGACGGATAGCTCTTGTCTCCGAGCAGCTGAGCTGAGCCTCCCTGCTACTGTTTCCAGTTGATCTGGCCGCTCGCTTTGCTGAATTCTCACCCAGGAGTTAAAATTGAGCACTGAGATTCTGGGTTACAGAGAGAACAGTAAATGGATATTTGCCCTTGCTAACCCAGAACAAGACATAACTATTCTTGGATATATCATAGAATCATAGAATGGTTACAGCATGGAAGAAGGTAATTCGGCCTGTCGAGCCCGTGCTAGCTCTCTGCAAGAGCACCTCAGCTAGTCCCACTACCCTGCCCTTTCCCTGTAGCCACGCAAATGTTTTTCTTTCAGGTACTTATCCAACTCCCTTTTGAAAGCCATGATTGGATCTGCCTCCACCAGTTCAGGCAGTGCATTCCAGATCCTAACCACTCGCTGAGTAAAAAAAGTTTTTCCTCATGTCACCTTTGTTTTTTTTGCCAATCACCTTAAATCTGTGTCCTCTGGTTCTTGACCCTTCTGCCAATGGGAACAGTTTCTCTCTAGCTACTCTGTCCAGACTCCACATGATTTTGAACACCTCTATCAAATCTCCTCTCACTCTTCTCTGCTCTAAGGAGAACAACCCCAGCTTCTCTAATCTATCCATGTAACTGAAGTCCCTCATCCCTGGAATCATTCTGGTAAATCTTTTCTGCACCCTCTCTAAGGCCTTCACATCTTTCCTAAAGTGTGTGCCCAGAATTGGACACGATACTCCAGTTGAGGTCGAACCAGTGTTTTATACAGGTTCATCATAATTTCCATGCTTTTGTACTTTATACCTCTATTCATGAAGCCCAGGATCCCGTAAGCTTTGTTAACTGCTTTCTCAACCTGCCCTGCCACTTTCAAAAATTTGGGCACATATACCCCTAGGTCTCTCTGTTCATGCACCCTCTTTTGGATTGTACCCTTTAGTTTATATTTCCTCTCTTCATTCTTTCTACCAAAATGTATCAATTTGCATTTTTCTGCGTTAAATTTAATCTGCCACGTGTCCGCCCATTCCACCAGCCTGTCTATGTCCTCTTGAAGTCTATCACTATCCTCCTCATTGTTCACTACACTTCTAAGTTTTGTGTCATCTGCGAATTTTGAAATTGTGCCCTGTACACCTGCACCCAAGTCATTAATATATATCAAGAAAAGCAGTGGTCCTAGAACTGACCCCTGGGGTACACCATTGTATATCTTCCTCCAGTTCGAAAAACAACCATTCACCACTACTCTCTGTTTCCTGTCACTTAGCCAATTTCATATCCATGCTGTCACTGTCCCTTTTATTCCATGGGCTTCAACTTTGCTGGCAAGCCTATTATGTGGCACATTGTCAAACGCCTTTTGGAAATCCATGTACACCACGTCAACCGCATTGCCCTCATCAACCCTTTCTGTTACCTCATCAAAAAACTACGAATGGTAGTCATCGAAAACAAAATTGATCGATGAATGGTTGTAATTTCTTTTGTGTTCTCCTGCCATGTTCTATTTAAGTCCATTTATTAATCTCATCATTCTGACACCTGCATTTTGCATTTTACTGAATACTGGCCACATTATCAAAGGATGTATTCATATTCAATAGGGTAGATGCAGACATACTATTTACCCTGGCGGGGAATCCAAATCACAGGGCATAAACTTACAATTAGAGCTAGGCCAGTTAGGAGTAAAATCAGGAAGCACTTTTTCACAAAGGGTGGTGGAAATCTGGAACTCCATCGCCCAAAAGGCTGTGGATGCTAGGCCAATTGAAATTTTCAAGACTGAGATCGATAGTTTTATGTTGGGTAACGTTATCAAGGGTTATGGAAAAAAGGCGCGTAAATGGAGTTGAGGTACAGATCAGTCACGATATAATTGAATGACCGAACAGGCACGTTGGGCTGAATGGCCTCCTTTTGTGCTGTAAGATAATATAATTCTATGGTTCTATGAACAGACTCAAGGGGCTGAATAACCTACTCCTTTTCCTATGATCCTTTGCACTACAACTTTGACGTTGGTGCAAAGTTGTTTCTACATTGGAGTGATATTAGAGCTGCAGTATAAATCTGGAGTCAGGGCCTGATCTGTCTCCAGAGAATTGGTATGAAGTTCCCTGGAGAAGAAAATTTCACATCACTTTCATTTGACAGGGTATAGATCGTAAATTCAGTGCAGCATCAAACCACGTGTAGAAAGGGCCCAGGGTCCTTGGACTTCTCAGACACTTTTTACACCCATCGTATGAGGCGGCATATGACAGATACCGAGGGAGAAATACTCCAGAATCTTTAGAGGAGGACAGAAAGTGCAGGGCTGCAATTAAAAAGGATATTAGGAAAGAAAAGAGAGAACATGAAAAATGTTTGGCAAGTAAAGTCAAGGAAAACCCAAAGATGTTTTATAAATATATTAAGAGTAAGAGGATAACTAAAGAAATGGTAGGGTCTATTAGAGATCATGAGGGTAATCTGTGTGTGGAGGCGGGAGAAGTCAGTAGGGTTCTTGCGTCTGTTTTCACAAAGGAGAGGGGTGAAGCAGACATTGCTATCGGGGGGAGGGGGAGGAGTGTGAAATATTAGATGAAATAAACATAGTGAGAGAGGAAGTATTAAGGGGTTTAGCAGCTTAAAAGTGGATAAATCCCCAGGCCTGGATGAAATGTATCCCAGATTGTTAAGCGAAGCAAAAGAGTAAATAGCAGAGGCCCTGACCATAATTTTTCAATCCTTTCTGGCTTCAGGTGTGGTGCCAAAGGACTGGAGGATTGCTAATGTGGTACCCTTGTTTAAAAAGGGAGAAAAGGATAGACCGAGTAATTACAAGCCAGTCAGCCTAACCTCGGTGGTGGGAAAATTATTGGAAAGAATTCTGAAGGATAGAATAAATCTTCATTTAGAAAGACATGGATTAATCAAGGATAGTCAGCACGGATTTGTTAAGGGAAGGTTGTGTCTGACAAGCTTGATTGAATTTTTTAAGGAGGTAACAAGGAGGGTAGATGAGGGTAGTGCATTTGATGTAGTGTATATGAACTTTAGCAAGGCTTTTGATAAGGTTCCACATGGTAGACTCGTCACGAAGTTAAAAGTCCATGGGATCCAGGGCAAAGTGTCAAGTTGGATTCAAAACTAGCTCGGAGACAGGAAGCAGAGGGTAATGGTTGATGGGTGTTTTTTGTGACTGGAAGGCTGTTTCCAGTGGGGTTCTGCAGGGCTCAGTACTAGGTCCCTTGCTTTTTGTGGTATATATCAACGGTCTTGACTTGAATATAGGGGGTATGATTAAGAAGTTTGCAGATGATACTAAAATCGGCTGTGTGGTTGATACTGAAGAAGGAAGCTGTAGACTGCAGGAAGATATCAATAAATTGGTCAGGCGGGCAGAACAGTGGCAAATGGAACTCAATCCGGAGTAGTGTGAGGTAATACATTTGGGGAGGGCTAACAAGGAAAGGGAATACACATTAAATGGTAGGACACTGAGTAGTGTAGAGGAACAAAGGGACCTTGGAGTGCATGTCCACAGATCCATGAAGGTAGCAGACCAAGTAGATAAGATGGTTAAGAAGGCATACGGAATGCTTGCCTTTATTAGCCGTGGCATAGAATACAAGAGCAGGGGGTTATGCTGCAACTGTATAAAGCACTAGTTAGGCCTCAGCTAGAGTACTGCATGCAGTTCTGGTCACCACATTACAGGAAAGATGTGATTGCACTAGAGAGGGTACAGAGGAGATGTTGCCAGGATTAGAGGATCTTAGCTATGAGGAAAGACTGGATAGGCTGGGTCTGTTTTCCTTGGAACAGAGGAGGTTGAGGGGAGACCTTATTGAGGTGTATAAAATTATGAGGGGCATAGATAAAGTGGATAGAAAGGATCTATTTCCCTTAGCAGAGGGGTTAAAAACCAGGGGGCACAGATTTAAAGTAATTGGTGGAAGGTTTAGAGGGGATTTGAGGGGAAATTTCTTCACCCAGAGGGTTGTGGGGGTCTGAAACTCACTGCCTGAAAGGGTGGTAGAGGCAGAAACCCTAACCACATTTAAAAAGTACTTGGATGTGCACTTGGGATGCTCTAAACTGCAGGGCTACGGACCAAGAGCTGGGAAGTGGATTAGGCTGGATAGCTCTTTGTTGGCTGGCGCGGACACGATGGGCTGAAATGGCCTCCTTCCGTGCTGTAACTTTCTATGATTCTATGATTCTAATTTGCTGCAGCCCATACTGTAAGGATATAAGAACATAAGAAATAGGAGCAGGAGCAGGCCATTCATCATTTGAGCCTCCTCCACCATTCAATACCATGGCTGATCGTCTACCTCAACTCCACCTTCCCGCACTTATCCCCATATTCCTTGATTCCCTTAAAATTAAAAAATCTATCGGTCTCTGTCTTGAATATACTCAATGTTTGAGAATCCACACCCCTCTGGGGTAGAGAATTCCAAAGATTTTGAACCCTTTGAGTGAAGAAATTTCTCTTCATCTCAGTCCTAAATGGCTGACCCCTTATTCTGAGACTGTGACCTCTGGTTCTAGACTCCCCAGCCAGAGGAAACATCCTCGCAGCATCTACCCTGTCAAGCCCCTTAAGAATTTTATATGTTTCAATGAGATCACCTCTCATTCTTCTAAACGCCAGAGAATATAGGCCTGGTCTACTTAAAATCTTCTCACAGGGCAATCCCCTCAACGCAGGAATCAGTCTAGTGAACCTTTTTTGCACTCCCTGTAAGGCAAGTATATCCTTCCTTAGATAGGAAAACCCAAACTGTCTAAACAGTTGGTGCTAGAAACCCCAAAATCTTTACTCCATAGCTGAACGTGTAGTAAAATGGACTCCTGGACTCCTGCAGCTACAAACTCCATATTGTGGGGTCTCTTCAATCAGGCTTTCAGCCAACTCTGCTCACGTAAAGGCTCAGGAACTGCTCCTTTTCTCCTCCGTTAAGTGATTTGGGAAGTATTTGTATACTAAACATACAACATAAATGCAAGTTGTCATTGTATTATGCATACTCTTTTTTTATTAGAACTGTTTCTTACCATTGTCTTGGTAGTCCCAGTATTTCAGCGATGTGTGGTGTAACATTCACAAAATAGTATTAGTCTAATTTCTGCTGCCAGTACTGCAGGTTTACGATAATAACTGATCTGCAAGGGAATTAATTATAAAGAGTATGATGTGCAAATTAGAGTTGGTAAATGAAAATAATAATGTCATCTTGAATAATTTGTCATTTGAACCCTGAGCCAGGCATCACATGACAGACATAAGGGGAGTTATTTTGAGGAAAGTGTGAAAACAGACGCTAAGTGGGATCTGTGCTAATAAGACACACCTGATTTAGCCTGCTAATTGCTGATTACCATGATATAAATGTGTCTGGAGGCACTAAAATGGAGACCTACTCATTTAGCACTCAAGCGCTGCTTAGGAGCAATTTTCATGGAGCCTCCACGCACGCACTTCCACTGAAGGTGTGGAGTGCGCTGGCTGACAGACAACGGCACTTGTCAGGATGGCTCAGGGACTGAGAGAGAGAGCTCACCAGTTCTCAGAGACGGCACTGGAGGTCCTGGTGGAAGAGGTACAGTGGAGGAGGGATGTCCTGCACCTGCACAGGGGAAGGAGGCCACAGAGGCAACTAATGCAGCGGATGTGGCCGGTGACTGCCGAGGAGGTCACAGCCAGCAGCACTGCCCTCATGACATGGCTTCAGTGCTGCAAAAAATATTATGATTTGACACAAACACACTTCTCAATAATTGCATCACCACCAGCATCACAACCTCAACACACTGCATCCACCATCTAACTATACACTGACATTCACACAACCTTCACTATTGCATCCTTCACAGGCACTACTCACACCTCAGACACATCTCACAGCTCTTCAACCATGTGAGGCATCACACACACACACACACACACACACACACACACACACACACACACACACACACACAACTGCCAATACACTCATTCGCAATCACCACTCTTTCTCTTCCAGGACAAGAGAACACATAACTGGCGACAGCAGGACTTGACTGGGGGGAGGGGATGGACGGCTGCATGAGAGAACGCATCTTGAGGAGGCAGTGCTGTCTGTGATCGGGAGGGGCGTGGCAGACACCATGGCCACAGGCAGATCAGGGGACACCTCGCCTAGAGGTATGTGGCCCCTCCAGCTTCCTTACATATCCACAACTATTCCTGATCCCTAATCCCCCAAACCTATCCTCACTCACAAACTCCATATGGTCTTAGCACACACATCCTCCTATAGTGGCCACACGTGCTACACACTAACCCTTCTAGCTTTATCATTGCAGGTTCAGGAGCAACATCCACCTTGCCCACCCCCATCCCCATGAGGGACTAGAAGAGTCACCTTACCACTCGGAAGAGGAAGAGGAGGAGGGCGAGGAAGAAGGCACCGCATCAATCGCTACCACTGTCGCAGGCACCAGCTTAGAGACAGGCACCATGCATAACTTAGAGGCTAGGGTAGAACATGGACCCTCACAGTCGCACGCACCGGGCACTAGTGGGCAGCAGCCAGGCTGGGTGGAAGGGACACCACAGGTGCCACCTTGTTAGGGGCAAGGTCGCATACTAGTTCTGCTGTAGAGGAGTCAGGCTTCAGAAGAAGGCTGATGGGTTTGACAAACCAAATGCTTGGTGCAATGGAGAGCCTGCCTGAAAACCTGCGCATCATGTCTAAGGGGATGGAGGAGTCCGCCTCCAGCTTGGCCCGTGACTTGTTGCAGAGCCTGGAACCCATCCTCTCCAGTGTGGAGAAGCTGGCCAATTCCATCCAGCATCTGATGACTGAGGTCACAGCTTCCACAGCTTCCAGTCATAGCAGCTTCCATGGAAAAATAAACTGCTGCAATGGAAGCTCAGGCAGCTGCCATGGTGACTCTGGGGTCCTCGGTTGAAAGTGGCTTTAGAGTGTCTCAGCTGCCCAGAGATCTGTCCTCCACCAGATCACTGGGCTGGCTGAACAGAGGTCCCAAGGTAGTGGTGGGGAATCATGGAGCAGGAACCTACTGGCCTCTCTCCGGATGGCAGGATTCATGCTCCCTCCGCCACCACTCCACTCTTGCCGTTGCCTGTCAGCCCGGCAGCCCAGACTGCTCAAGCCCATGCTGCGATGGTGCAGTCTGAGGCGGGGCCATCATGGCCCGCAGACTCTCGAGGGGGTTGCAGGAGGACATCTGAACTGCCCTCTTCAGATTCTCAGCAGCCATTCATCTCGCCTGCTGCTGCCTCTCGGGAAGCACATCATAGAAGTGCCAGAGTAGGCAAGAGCACTTATAGGATAGCCACTAAGGTTAAGCACCAGGCTGAACAGTTTAATATTTGTAAGAGCCGTTTGTTGTGACTTGTTTTCATTGTTTATGTTTGCTCTAGATAAAGAGTGATTACAGTAGTGCTGGAATTGGTGGTTGTTTTTATTGTTTTGTTCATGGGGAAGGAGTTGAAAGGATTGAGTGCAGATGGTGGACTTCTTGATGAATCCTCACTCCTGGAAGGTAAAGCATGTGGCAACAGTGCTCCAAAGTCTGATGGTGGAGATGTCTCTCAAAAGCAGTCTTCAATTAGATGGTGGTGAGCATCCCTCCCAGGTGCAGGCCATCTACCTGGAGCCCTCTGCTGCTCCCCCTGGCCCCCTTGTCTTTCTCCTCTTCCTCCTCCTCCCCCTCCTCCTTCTCCTCCCCCTCCTCCTCCCTCGCTTGTGGCTCCTGAGCTTAACCCTTTGGCACAATTACTGGTGGTAACGGCTGGTCTCTCATGATCGCCAGATTCTGGAGAGTGCAGCAAGTCACCATGAATCTGGAGCCCTCCTGTCCCTCTCTCCTGCAGCAGCTGGTGCTGCTCTGCTCTGGCCTCATCTCCTCCTCCCATTTCTCCTCCAGACCAAGGGGGACCCCTAGCAAGATCCCCATCACCAATTCCCTTTCTCCTGTTGACTCCTATAATGTGTCCAATAAGGTAGTGTAGCACAGCACTCACTCTTTTTAGGTGAAGTCCTGAGAGAATATCTGGGAAAAATGTTGATAGAGCATTGGTGAACTCCTGACAAAGTGTCCTAGAAAATCTCCTGATGTGCCTCAAAAGTCCTCTTCAAATGCTAAGTAGTCAGTCGATCTCAATCAGCAAGTGAACAGTGAAAGGTGAGCATGGCTTTAAGTAGTGCTCGAAATCCTAACCAACGACTTCTTTACTCCTAAATAACAGAAAATGCTGGAAACACTCAGCAGGCCAGGCAGCTTCCACGGATGCTGCCTGGCCCGCCGAGTGTTTCCAGCATTTTCTGTTATTTCAGATTTCCAGCATCCGCAATATTTGCTATTGTACTTCTTTACTCTTGTTCAGCTGGTCGCTATTAGGGGAGGTCGACAATTGCAGCGCACGAACGGTATCATAGTGGTTATTGGTTACTGGACTAGTAATCCAGAGGCCTGGACAAATGATTTAGAGACGTCAGTTCAATTCTTACCACGGCAGCTGGGGAATTTAAATTCAGTTCATTAAATAAATCTGGAATAAAAAGCTAATATCAGTAATTGTCGTAAAAACCCATCTGGTTCACTAATGAACTTTAGGGAAGGAAATCTGCTGTCCTTACCTGGTCTGGCCAATACATGACTCCAGACCCACAGCAATGTGGTTGACTCTTAACTGCCCTCTGAAATGGCCTAGCAAGCCACTCAATTGTAACAAACCGTTACGAGAAAGAATAAGAATAGAACCAGACAGACCACCCGGCATTGACCTAGGCATCGGCTTCGGACACAACAACAGCACACCCAGCCCAGTGGACCCTGCAAAGTCCTCCTCACTAACATTTGGGAATTGTGCCAAAATTGGGAGAGCTGTCCCACAGACTAGCCAAGCAACAGCCTGACATAGTCATACTCACAGAATTATACCTTTCAGCCAATGTCCCAAACTCCGCCATCACCATCTCTGGGTATGTCCAGTCCCACCGGCAGGTGGTAGCACAGTGGTATACTGTCAGGAGAGAGTGGTCCTGGGAGTCCTCAACATTGACTCTGGACCCCATGAAGTCTCATGGCTTCAGGTTAAGCACAGACAAAGAAACCTCCTGCTCATTGCCACCTACCACCCTCCCTCAGCTGATGAATCAGTACTCCTTCATGTTGAACACTACTTGGAAGAAGCACTGAGGGTATCAAGGGCACAGAATGTACTCTGGGTGAGGGACCTCAATGTCCATCACCAAGAGTGGCTCGGTAGTGTTGTATCCGTGTGTTAATAGAGACATGGAAGGCAGGAGTAGGTTTCACAGGTGTTTACTGAACAAAGTCTGGAGGTGAACTAACAGATACAAGACAATATACAGGCTTATATAGCCCGAGTGGCCATTACCGGCATTACAGTACACAGGGGGCTCTTAAAGGCACATACACCACAGGTAGCACCACTACTGACCGAGCTGGCCGAATCCTGAATAACACAGCTGCCAGACTGGGCCTGTGGCAGGTGGTGAGAGAACCAACACAAGGCAAAAACCTACTTGACCTCGTCCTCACCAATCTACATGTTGCAGATGCATCTGTCCATGACAGCATTGGTAACAGTGACAAGCGCACAGTCCTTGTGGAGACGAAGTCCCGACTTCACACTGAGGACACCCTCCATTGTGTTGTATGGCACTACCACCATGCTAAATGGGATAGATTCAGTGCAGCTCTAGCTGCTCAAAACTGGGCATCCATGAGGCACTGTGGTCCATCAGCAGCAGCAGAATTATATTCCACCATAATCTGTAACCTCATGGCCTGGCATATCCCTCACTCTACCATTACCATCAAGCCAGGAGACCAACTCTGGTTCAATGAGGAGTGCAGAAGAGCATGCCAGGAGCAGCACCAGGCATACCTAAAAATGAGGTGCCAAGCTGGGGAAGCTGCAACACATGATTACATGCATGTTAAACAGCGGAAGCAGCATGCTATAGACAGAGCTAAGCGATCCCACAACCAATGGATCAGATCAAAGCTTTGCAGTCCTGCCACATCCAGTCGTGAATGGTGATGGACAATTAAACAACTAACGGGAGGAGGAGGCTCCATGAATATCCCCACCCTCAATGATGGCGGAGCCAGCACGTAAGTGCAAAAGATAAGGCTGAAGCGTTTGCAACCATCTTCAGCCAGAAAGTGCCAAGTGGATGATCCATCTCGGCCTCCTCCTGAGGTCCCCACCATCACAGACTCCAGTCTTCAGCCAATTTGATTCACTCCACGTGACATCAAGAAACGGCTGAGCGCACTGGATACAGCAAAGGCTATGGGCCCCAACAACATCTTGGCTGTCATGCTGAAGACTTGTGCTCCAGAACTAGCCGCACCTCCAGCCAAGTTGTTCCAGTACAGCTGCAACACTGGCATCTACCCAACAATGTGGAAAACTGCCCAGGTATGTCCTGTCCACAAAAGCAGGACAAATCCAATCCGGCCAATTACCGCCCCATCAGTCCACTCTCAATCATCAGCAAAGTGATGGAAGGTGTCGTCGATAGTGCTATCAAGCAGCACTTACTCACTAATAACCTGCTCAGCAATGCTCAGTTTGGGTTTCGCCAGGACCACGCAGCTCCTGACCTCCTTACAGTCTTGGTCCAAACATGGACAAAAAAACTCTCCACTGGCTGGTGTCATACCTAGCACAAAGGAAGATAGTTGTGGTGGTTGGAGGTCAATCATCGCTGCAGGAGTTCCTCAGGGCAGTGTCCTATGCCCAACCATCTTCAGCTGCTTCATCAATGACCTTCCCTCCATCATAAGGTCAGAATTGGGGATGTTCTCTGATGATTGCAGTGTTCAGTTCCATTTGCAACTCCTCAGACAATAAAGCAGCCCATGCCCACATGCAACAAGACCTGGACAACATTCAGGCTTGGGCTGATAAGTGGTAAGTAACATTCGCGCCACACAAATACCAGGGAATGACTATCAGCAACAAGCAAGAGTCTAACCACCTCTCCTTGACATTCAACAGCATTACCATCGCCGAATCTCCCATCATCAACATCTTGGTGGTCACCATTGACCAGAAACTTAACTGGACCAGCCACATAAATACTGTGGCTACAAGAGAGTGTCAGAGGCTGGGTATTCTGCAGCGAGTGTCTCACCTCCTGACTCCCCAAAGCCTTTCCACCATCTACAAGGCACAAGTCAGGAGTGTAATGGTATACTCTCCATTTGCCTGGATGGGTGCAGCTCCAACAACACTCAAGAAGCTCGACACCATCCAAAACAAAGCAGTCCACTTGATTGGCACCATCTTAAACATTCACTCCCTCCACCACCGACGTACCGTGGCTGCAGTGTGTACCATCTACAAGATGCACTACAGCAACTCGCCAAGGCTTCTTCGGCAGCACCTCCCAAACCCGCAACCTCTACCACCTAGAAGGGCAAGGGCAGCAGGTGCATGGCAACCCCATCACCTGCAAGTTCCCCTCCAAGTTACACACCATCCTGACTTGGAAATATATCACCATTCCTTCATCGTCGCTGGGTCAAAATCCTGGAACTCCCTCCCTAACAGCACTGTGGGAGTCCCTTCATTCACGGACTGCAGCGGGTTCAAGGCGATGGCTCACTAACACCTTCTCAAGGGCAATTAGGGATGGGAAATAAATGCTGGCCTTGCCAGCAACACCCAGATCCCAGGTACGAATTTTTAAAAAGCTAGGAAAATGGCGTGCAGCCTCTTTATGGAGCGTTAGCAGCCAATTTAATTAATAATGTTGACTCAGAGACTAGGGTCCTGAATTTAAATAAAGGAAACTATGATGGTCTGAGGCGCGAGTTGGGTAGGATTGATTGGGGAATGTCACTCAAAGGGTTGATGGTGGATAGGCAATGGCAAACATTCAAAGACCGCATGGATGAACTACAGAATTTGTTCATCCCAGTTTGGCATAAATATAAAACAAAAAAGGTGACTCAACTGTGGCTAACAAGGGAAATTAGGAATAGCATAAGATCCAAGGAGAGGACATATAAATTGGCCAGAAAAAGCAGTAAACCTGAGGATTGGGAGCAGTTTTGGATTCAACAAAGGAGGACAAAGGGATTAATTAAGAAGGGGAAAATAGAATAAGATAGTAAGCTTGCAGGGGACATAAATGCTGCAGCGGCAGCGGCGGCGGCGGGAAACACGAGCGGCGAGGCTATAAAAGGCCCCAGAGACCAGGTAGGCCGCACAGCGGCAGCGGCGGCAGTGGGAAACGCGAGCGGCGAGGCTATAAAAGGCCCCAGAGACCAGGTAGGCCTCACAGCGGCAGCAGCGGCAGCGGGAAACGCGAGTGGCGAGGCTATAAAAGGCCCCAGAGACTCAGGTAGGCATCACAGCGGCAGCGGCGGTGGTGGGAAATGCGAGCGGCGAGGCTATAAAAGGCCCCAGAGACCAGGTAGGCCTCACAGCGGCAGCGGCGGCGGGAAACGCGAGCGGTGAGGCTATAAAAGGCCCCAGAGACTCAGGTAGACATCACAGCGGCAGCGGCGGTGGTGGGAAATGCAAGCGGCGAGGCTATAAAAGGCCCCAGAGACCAGGTAGGCCTCACAGTGGCAGCGGCGGCGGGAAACGCGAGCGGCGAGGCTATAAAAGGCCCCAGAGACTCAGGTAGGCATCACAGCGGCAGCGGCGGTGATGGGAAACGCGAGCGGCGAGGCTATAAAAGGCCCCAGAGACCAGGTAGGCCTCACAGCGGCAGCGGCGGTGGCGGGAAACGCGAGCGGCGAGGCTATAAAAGGCCCCAGAGACCAGGTAGGCCGCACAGCGGCAGCAGCGGCGGCGGGAAACGCGAGCGGCGAGGCTATAAAAGGCCCCAGAGACCAGGTAGGCCTCACAGCGATAGTGGCGGCGGAGGGAAACGTGAGCAGCGAGGCTATAAAAGGCCCCAGAGACCAGGTAGGCCTCATAGCGGCAGCAGCAGCGGCGGGAAATGCGAGCGGCGAGGCTATAAAAGGCCCCAGAGACCAGGGAGGCCTCACAGCATCAGCGGCAGTGGCGGGAAACGCGAGCGGCGAGGCTATAAAAGGCCCCAGAGACCAGGTAGGCATACTAATCTCCAATCTCAGAGAAGGAGAGAAGTAAAAAGTAATCGAAGTGTTACGTCACCAGAAAGCAGGTAAGTGATTGATTGGTGAGTATTTCTCTCTTTTTTAAACTTTAACTCTGTGGTTTATACATTCTAAGGTCTCTGTGGTGTAGCAGGGACTGTTGGTAAACCAAGGCCCTTAAATATATCATTTATCTGTAGTGTAATTGGCGGGATTGATTTGTTTAATTTAATTTCAATTAATTAAAGGGTAAGTCATGGCAGGACAGCCCGGTGCCATGGTATGCTCCTCCTGCGCTATGTGGGAACTCAGGGACACTTCCTGTGTCCCTGACAACTGTGTGCAGGAAGTGTGTCCAGCTGCAGCTACTGGCAGACCGCATTGCGGCGCTGGAGCAGCGATTGGATACATACTGGACCATTCGCGATGCTGAGGACGCTGTGAATAGCACGTTTAATCAGTTGGTCACACCGCAGGTAAAGTTGGCACAGGCAGAAAGGGAACGGGTGACCAACAGGCAGAGTAGTATGTGCAGGCAGGTAGTGCAGGGGTCCCCTGCGGCCATCCCCCTCTCAAACAGATATACCGCTTTGGATACTGATGGGGGGGATGGCTTACCAGGGGAAGGCAGCAGCAGCCAACTTCCTGGCACCAGGGGTGGTTCTGCTGCACAGGACGGGAGGAAAAAGAGGGGGAGAGCTATAGTAATAGGGGATTCTATTGTAAGGGGAATAGATAGGTGTTTCTGCGGCCGCAAATGAGACTCCAGGATGGTGTGTTGCCTCCCTGGTGCAAGGGTCAAGGATGTCTCAAAGCGGCTGCAGAACATTTAGGAAGGGGAGGGTGAACAGCCAGTTGTTGTGGTGCATATAGGTACCAACGATATAGGTAAAAAGCAGGGTGAGGTCCTAAAAGCTGAATATAGGGAGTTAGGAGGTAAATTAAAAAATAGGACCTCAAAGGTAGTAATCTCAGGATTGCTACCAGTGCCATGTGCAAGTCAGAGTAGAAATAGAAGGATATTTCGATGAAAACGTGGCTAGAGGAATGGTGCAAGGGGGAGGGATTCAAATTCCTGGGACATTGGAATCGGTTCTGGGGGAGGTGGGACTAGTTCAAACCGGACGGTTTGCACCCGGGCAGGGCCAGGACCGATGTCCTAGGGGGAGTGTTTGCTAGTGCTCTGGGGGAGGGTTTAAACTAAAATGGCAGGGGGTTGGGAACCTGAGCAGGGGGACAGAGGAAAGGGAAACAAGGATAAAAGCAAAAGATAGGAAGGAGAAAAACAAAAGTGACAGGCAGAGAAATCAAGGGTTTAAATGAAACATGGCCACATTAAATAATAATTCTAAAAGATCTAAGAGCGTTAAAAAAACAAGCCTGAAGGCTTTGTGTCTCAATGCGAGGAGCATTCGTAATAAGGTGGATGAATTAGCTGCGCAAATAGAGGTAAACGAATATGATATGATTGGGATTACGGAAACATGGCTCCAGGGTGGCCAAGGCTGGGAACTCAACATCCAGGGTATTCAATATTCAGAAAAGATAGGCCAAAAGGAAAAGGAGTTGGGGTAGCATTGCTGGTTAAAGAGGGGATTAACACAATTGAAAGAAAAGATAATGGCCCAGAAATTCGGGTCTCCACGGGTGAGTACGCATGGGGTACTCACCTGTAGGCCCAATGGAAGTGCCGGTTTCCTGCATGCACTGCGCATGCGTGGGAAACTGGCACTTCTGTTCCTCTGAACGAAGGGGTTCAGAGGTCGAATGCGTGCGCGGGGGAGTCTGCGCATGCGCATCGAACTTCGTTTTTTTTTTACAGGTTTTCCCGGGAAGGTAAGCCTGCAGAATTTAGAAATGTAAAAAGCAGGCGTAAGGCTTGCTTTTTACAAGGTAAGTGGTGAATTATTTAAAATTAATACATTTTTTCCACAGGTTTATTATTTTTAAATACTTTAAAGCAAGGTAAGTTTATTTTTAGCCTCGTTAGAAAATAAAATAATTTTTTTCAAAAATTTAAATTATTGTTTAAAATAGTTATTTCATGTAATTGAGTTTATTTATAAAATGTGATTTAAAAAAAAAAGTATTTGAAGATTTAGTACTATTTTGGGGCCGTAGTATTTATAAGTCTTGACAGCACTTCCTGTCAGACTTATGAATGGAGCATTCCCTGCTCCGATTGGCTCCCCATGGCCCATGTGATCCCAAGGGATGCATCGAACTAACTGCGCCCCGGGATACGCAAGCACTGCGCGCCGGCAGCTGGACCAGGCCCCGGATCGGAATTCCACGGGGGCCCACAGCTCAACGGCCGGCACGCAAGGTAAGTGCAGATCGGGGGCTTACAACTGCAGGAAGCCCCTGACCCGAATTTCTGGGCCATTAGCTCTGATGGTGTGGAATCTGTATGGGCAGAACTGAGAAATACTAAGGGGCAGAAAACGTTAGTGGGAGTGGTATATAGCCCACCAAACAGTAATGTGGAGGTCGGGGATGGCATTAAACGGGAAATTAGAGAAGCGTGCAATAAGGGCACAGCAGTTATCATGGGTGACTTTAATCTACATATAGTTTGGGCTAACCAAATTAGTAACAATACTGTGGAGGAGGAATTCCTGGAGTGTATACGGGATGGTTTCCTGGACCAATATGTCGAGGAACCAACTAGAGATCAGGCCATCTTAGACTGGGTATTATGTAATGAGAAAGGATTAATTAGCAATCTTGTTGTGCGAGGCCCCTTGGGTCAGAGCGATCATAATATGATAGAATTCTTCATTAAGATGGAGAGTGAAATAGTTGACGCAGAGGCTAGGGTCCTGAATTTAAATAAAGGAGACTACGATGGTATGAGGTGCGAGTTGGGTAGGATTGATTGGGGAATGTCACTCAAAGGGTTGGCGGTGGATGGGCAATGGCAAACATTCAAAGATCGCATGGATGAACTTACAGAATTTGCTCATCCCACTTTGGCATAAAAATAAAACAAACAAATGACTCATCTGTGGTTAACAAGGGAAATTAGGGATAGCATAAGATCCAAGGAGAGGACATATAAATTGGCCAGAAAAAGCAGTAAACCTGAGGGTTGGGAGCAGTTTAGGATCCAACAAAGGAGGACAAAGGGATTAATTAAGAGGGGGAAAATAGAGTATGAGGGCAAGCTTTCAGGGAACATAAAAACTGACTGTAAAAGCTTTTATAGATATGTGAAGAGAAAAAGATTGGTGAAGTCAAACGTAGGTCCCTTGCAGTCAGAATCAGGGGAATTTATAATGGGGAACAAAGAAATGGCAGGCCAATTAAATACATATTTTGGTTCTGTCTTCACAAAGGAGGACACAAATAACCTCCCAAAGATGTCAGGGAACATAGGGTCTAATGAGAGGGAGGAACTGATAGAAGTCAGTATTTGTAGGGAAACGGTGTTAGGGAAATTGACGGGATTGAAGGCCGATAAATCCCCAGGGCCTGATAATCTACATCCTAGGGTACTTAAGGAAGTGGCCCTAGAAATAATAGATGCCTTGCTGGTCATCTTCCAAAATTCGATAGACTCTGGAACAGTACCCATGGATTGGCGGGTAGCTAATGTTACCCCACTGCTCAAAAAGGGTGGTAGAGAGAAAAAGGGGAATTACAGACCGGTAAGCCTGACATCGGTAGTGGGGAAAATGCTAGAGTCCATTATAAAGGATGTAATAGCAGAGCACTTGGAAAAAAGTGACCGGATCGGACAAAGTCAACATGGATTTACAAAAGGTAAATCGTGCTTGACTAATCTACTGGAATTTTTTGAGGATGTAACTGGTAAAATAGATAAGGGAGAACCAGTAGATGTGGTGTATTTGGATTTTCAAAAGGCTTTCGATAAGGTCCCGCATAAGAGATTAGCGTGTAAAATTAAGGCACATGGGATTGGGGGCAAAGTATTGACTTGGATAAAGAACTGGTTGGCAGACAGAAAGCAGAGTTGGAATAAACGGCTCTTTTTTCGAGTGGCAGGCAGTGACTAGTGGGGTACTGCAGGGATCGGTCCTTGGACCCCAGCTATTCACAATATATATTAATGATCTGGACGAGGGAACTAGATGTAATATCTCCAAGTTTGCAGATGACACAAAGCTGGGTGGGCGTGTCTGCTGTGAGGAGGATGCCAAGAAACTCCAGTATGATTTGGACAGGTTGGGTGATTGGGCAGAAGCATGGCAGATGCAATATAACGTGGATAAATGCGAGGTTATCCACTTTGGTGTCAAAAACAGGAAGGCAGATTATTATCTGAATGGCAATAGATTGGGAGAAGGGGAAGTGCAACGAGACCTGGGCGTCCTTGTGCACCAGTCGCTGAAAGTAAGCATGCAGGTGCAGCAGGCGGTTAAGAAGTCAAATGGTATGTTGGCCTTCGTAGCGAGAGGGTTTGAGTACAGGAACAAGGATGTCTTGCTGCAGTTGTACAGGGCCTTGGTGAGACCACATCTTGAGTATTGTGTGCAGTTTTGGTCATCTTATCTGAGGAAGGATGTTCTTGCCATGGAAGGTGTGCAGCGAAGATTCACTTGGCTGATACCTGGGATGGCAGGAATGACGTATGAGGAGAGGTTGGGTCGATTGGGCTTGTACTCGCTGGAGTTTAGAAGAATGAGAGGGAATCTCATCGAAACTTATAAAATTCTAACAGGACTAGACAGACTAGATACTGGAAGGATGTTCCCGATGGTCGGGGAGTCCAGAACCAGGGGTCACAGTCTAAGGATAAGGGGTAAGCCATTTAGGACAGAGATGAGGAGGAATTTCTTCACCCAGAGAGTGGTGAACCTGTGGAATTCTCTGCCAAAGAAGGCAGTAGAGGCCAATTCATTAAATATATTCAAGAAGGAGTTGGATATATTTCTTAAGGCTAAAGGGATCAAGGGAATATGGAGAGATGGCAGGAACAGGGTACTGAATTTGGATGATCAGCCATGATCTCATTGCATGGCAGAGCAGGCTTGAGGGGCCGAATGGCCTACTCCTGCTCCTATCTTCTATGTTTCTATGTTTTTATGACTGTAAAAGCTTTTATAGATATGTGAAGAGAAAATGATTGGTGAAGTCAAGCGTAGGTCCCTTGTAGTCAGAATCAGGGGAATTTATAATGGGGAACAAAGAAATGGCAGGCCAATTAAATACATATTTTGGTTCTGTCTTCACAAGGGAGGACACAAATAACCTCCCAGAGATGTCGGGGAACATAGGGTCTGATGAAAGGGAGGAACTGAAAGAAATCAGTATTTGTAGGGAAATGGTGTTAGGGAAATTGATGGGATTGAAGGCCGATAAATCCCCAGGGCCTGATAATCTTCATCCTAGGGTACTTAAGGAATTGGCCCTAGAAATAGTAGATGCATTGCTGATCATCTTCCAACATTCGATGGAATCTGGAACAGTGCCCATGGATTGGAGGGTAGCTAATGTTACCCCACTATTCAAAAAAGGTGGTAGAGAGAAAATGGGGAATTACAGACCGGTAAGCCTGATATCAGTAGTGGGGAAAATGCTAGAGTCCATTATAAAAGATGTAATAGCAGAGCACTTGGAAAACAGTGACAGGATCGGACAAAGTCAACATGGATTTACAAAAGGTAAATCGTGCTTGACTAATCTACTGGAATTTTTTGAGGATGTAACTGGTAAAATAGATAAGGGAGAACCAGTGGATGTGACGTATTTGGACTCTCAGAAGGCTTTCGATAAGGCCCCGCATAAGAGATTAGCGTGTAAAGTTAAGGCACATGGGATTGGGGCAACTAATTGACTTGGATAGAGAACTGGTTGGCAGACTGAAAGCAAAGAGTTGGAATAAATGGGTCTTTTTCCGAGTGGCAGGCAGTGACTAGTGGGGTACCGCAGGGATCGGTCCTTGGACCCCAGCTATTCACAATATATATTAATGATCTAGACAAGGGAACTAGATGTAATATCTCCAAATTTGCAGACGACACAAAACTGGGTGTGTGTGTGTGCTGTGAGGAGGATGCCGAGAAACTGTAGGATGATTTGGACAGGTTGGGTGATTGGGCAGAAGCATGGCAGATGCAATATAACGTGGATAAATGTGAGGTTATCCACTTTGGTGGCAAAAACAGGAAGGCAGATTAGTATCTGAATGGCAATAGATTGGGAGAAGGGGAAGTGCAACGAGACCTGGGCGTCCTTGTGCAGCAGTCGCTGAATGTAAGCATGCAGGTGCAGCAGGCAGTTAAGAAGGCAAATGGTATGTTGGCCTTTGTAGCGAGAGGGTTTGAGTACAGGAACAAGGATGTCTTGCTGCAGTTGTACAGGGCCTTGGTGAGACCACATCTTAATTGTGTGCAGTTTTGGTCGCCTTATCTGAGGAAAGATGTTCTTGCCATGGAAGGAGTGCAGCGAAGATTCACCAGGCTGATACCTGGGATGGCAGGAATGACGTACGAGGAGAGATTGGGTCGATTGGGTTTATACTCGCTGGAGTTTAGACGAATGAGAGGGGATCTCATTGAAATTTATAAAATTCTGACAGGACTGGACAGACCAGATGCAGGAAAGATGTTCCCGATGGTCGGGGAGTCCAGAACCAGGGGTCACAGTCTAAGGATAAGGGGTAGGCCATTTAGGACAGAAATGAGGAGGAATTTCTTCACCCAGAGAGTGGTGAACCTGTGGAATTCTCTACCACAGAAGGCAGTAGAGTCCAATTCATTAAATATATTCAAGAAGGAGTTGGATATATTTCTTAAGGCTAAAGGGATCAAGGGGTATGGGGAGAAAGCAGGGACAGGGTGCTGAATTTGGATGATCAGCCATGATCGCATTGAATGGTGGAGCAGGTTCGAGGGGCCGAATGGCCTACTCCTGCTCCTATCTTCTATGTTTCTATGTTTAATCAGAGGCTTAATCATCCTTGGGGCGCCCATTCCTAACACACGCTTAAACTCCTTGCCAAGATGGCGTCTTGCACTAAAGGCAGGCTAACCAGGCGTTGCAGCTCAAGACTGCGCCTAGGCCACCTCGGAACCTCTTTACCGCCTAAAGTTCCGGTGCTACGGTGGGAAAAATCGCCCCCCACGGACAATAATTTGCCAACAATATTAAAATTGCTTCAAAAGTGAGCTAAATTAGCAGTTCTGGCCAGTCATGGTTTCTTTGTATTTTGTTGGTTCAGCACCCAGGACCAGGAAGAATGCCAATCCATGACTGCCACCCACTGATGGATCCAGCACATATGACAGTGAAGGAGTTCTCTTCTGGCTGGGATTTTCTGCAAACTGCCAGGGACTAACAGGTGGAATAAAGAAGAAACAATATACTTTTTATAAGCTATGTATACGGTATTCTTCCCTTTTAAACACACATTGGTATTTTTGTCTGATAATGCTAATCATGCAATGTTTATTTTACTTGAGTGCTCAAAATACTGAAATAATTGCTTTGATTCTTGATATATATATTTACTCCCCAGTTAATTCATTTGTTCTTGGAGGTCTGCTAATTACCCAAAAGGCTCGTAATCCTCATCCTTGTGATTGAGTTTCTGAAGCAACTTCCAACAAAGCCTTGAACCCATCAGTTTAAATTGTGACCTTTCATGTAGTTTTCTAGTTGTGTTGTCTATTGAATTTGCAACACCATTTAAATATAAAATCCCTTTAGCAGGAAGGGATTGCTATTAACCACATTTACATTTAGATACAAAGTAAAACTGCCAAAACCTGCACTCAACAATAACATAAAATCAATCGGAGCTGCTCCTGTTCACACTTTTTCACGGATTGGAATAGTGAAAGCATGTGCAAAGCCTGGCTAAATGCCAGGAGGGTGGTGTCATGCATTGCTGACTTTACCTTCTCAGCATCCGTTGCCAGGCAATTTCAGTCTGCTAGAAAAGAGATTTGGCTTCTGGAAGGAAAACGGTTTCCATTATTGCACCCTTGCAGTCATGCTACTTACTGTGTCAGTATCCCTCCACTGTTTGCAAGCATAAACAATAACACTATCGGGTTTTATTTGAAGATGAATCCACACTAGTCCAGCTTTAAAAAGATAGTGGCCTAGAAATTGTTGACGCCTGCCCATTTTGCCCATCGTCCCTCCTTCTTGATCACCCCCCTCTCCAACCTGATCACCCCCCTCCTCATCCCAGGACCTACCCTAGGGCCGCTGCCGGTGACACTGATGCCGAAATCTAATGCCGGTTCGCTGGCGACCAGCTGTGGACGCCCAGCATGCATCCGTTGCCCACCGGTCTCATTTAAATGATGCCCAAGGCCCAATATCGGGTGTACCTCAGCCTTTTCATGCAGGGATCATTCCTTGTGCCCATTTTGCGCTGACAAGCCAATGGGAACCAATTTCTAGGCCAGTGTTTGCTACCCAAAGAAAAACAGCGCTATCATTAAAACCTAGGGAGATACAGGACTGGAAAGGGATTTGCCATCACCTGGCCGGTCCCCAAAATGAATAACTTTAAATTGCTCACTCCTCAAATATCTGTCCAATTGCATTATTATTACACAATAGGAGAAAATAATACACCAGTACATCAACAAAACAGAAATCTGGTGACCTTTCAGCGCCCTGGGGAATGGGGAGTTCCCACCGCCAGTCTGGAAACCTATAACCTAAAAGGAGTTAAAAACACGATAATGAGTTGAACAAATACCCAAAGTAATGTTTAATGGTAAATGCTTCATGGGATTTGAAATAATTTATAGCACACATTACCACATAATTACGTTTTTACAAGATTTATAAAGCACTTCATCAACTAATTGGTTCTCAAAAGGTAATTCGTTCTTTTTAGTAATTTTAACCATATTTTGATATGAAAATGTTCTAACAGCTGACGTCCAACAAAAAGACTCTCCCACCAAGTCACATCTCAAACAGAAATTGGGTTCTCCTTGTGCAAGCAGGTTGTGAAAAACAATAACAACTTTCCATGTACAAACTGATGGCTAAACTAGTTTAAATCATTATTTTCTTCTCATGAGAACTATATATTTTTAAGAGAAGCAGCTCATTATCGTTTACTGTTAATTTAACTTCTGTACATAGAACAAGTAATAAGCATGCTTTAATCAGCGGTAGTGCTAAAAGAACACAAAGCCATGAAACTAATAGCCAGTTGCCAGAAAAGCGTGAGTGACACAAGCAGGTGTTTGCATTAAATATAGCTCTCTCTCGACGCACACCAACCAGGCTGCACCTGGCAACCTCACGGTCAATAACATGTTCCCCGATTGCTCCAAGGCGCCAGCTGCCAGCCACGTTAAACAAACAACAGGTTCTGCACCTGCTGGTGCAAACTCTGACCTGGTTGTAAACCAATAGGGCCACTCTCAGGTAACATCTTTGTCCATCACTATAATGCTGTGACCTTTAAATTGATTAGTCTTCACAGTACAGAACTTGTAACATAAACCTATCACGTTTAGACTTTCTCAGTATACAAGGACACAGTACTTAATGTGAAGCATTCTGTAATTGGTCCAGTACAATCTAACATTTCAACATATTAGATAGATTTACATTTCTTGGCTGCATGAATGAAAATGTTATTTTTATTTATGCTTGTTTAGAACACTGTTTGCTTTTACTCACATTGGCTGAATTTTCAAATATTTAGCATATGTAGTGTGAATAACATTCTGTTAAAGACCAAATTAAAAAACTATAAAGCGTTTTTCAAAGTGTTGTTAAAAACTAAAAAGTAAGCACTCTGCATGTGACATAAGACTAACCAACAAAAGCAATTAATTAGATTAAACAATGGTATTTAATCTAAAATTCACTATTTACAATGAAAACAAACCTGTTGTCATGACTCATAACTTTCACAATTGCAAATATAACTTTAAGTAGTTAAAAAATTGAATTTAAGTATAACTTTTGTAAAGAATATTCTTCATTACTTATCTTTCACATGCATACAGTTGGCATTCAAAGAATTAGTCTGAAAGACCCATATTTTTGAATATTACAGCAAGAACCACATGACCTAGAAACATAGAAACATAGAAGATAGGAGCAGGAGTAGGCCATTCGGCCCCTCGAGCCTGCTCCGCCATTCAATGCGATCATGGCTGATCATCCAAATTCAGTACCCTGTCCCTGCTTTCTCCCCATACCCCTTGATCCCTTTAGCCTTAAGAAATATATCCAACTTCTTCTTGAATATATTTAATGAATTGGCCTCTACTGCCTTCTGTGGTAGAGAATTCCACAGGTTCACCACTCTCTGGGTGAAGAAATTCCTCCTCATTTCTGTCCTAAATGGCCTACCCCTTATCCTTAGACTGTGACCCCTGGTTCTGGACTCCCCGACCATCGGGAGCATCCTTCCTGCATCTAGTCTGTCCAGTCCTGTCAGAATTTTATAAGTTTCAATGAGATCCCCTCTCATTCTTCTAAACTCCAGCGAGTACAAGCCCAATCGACCCAATCTCTCCTCATACGTTATTCCTGCCATCCCAGGTATCCGCCTGGTGAATCTTCGCTGAACTCCTTCCATGGCAAGAACATCCTTCCTCAGATAAGGCGACCTCTCCATTCCTGTCCACCATATAGCTGTCTGCAACTTATTAGTTACAGAGCTCCCATTTATTTGTAAGGGGCAGCAAGTCCTCATTATTCCTGCAGGGCCTTATAATTACAAGATGGCAGTTACCATCTCCAAAATGGTGGCTGCAGTAGAAAGCTTAGTGACCAGATCAACAGTGGTTCTGGGAGTAGTAATAAAACTGGTAGTAGTGGCACCATCCTGGATACCCAGGGGCACTGGAATCGTAGAATCTTATGGCACAGAAGGATGCCATTCGGCCCATCATGCCTGTTTTGGCTCATTGAAAGAGCTGTCCAATTTAGTCTTACCCCCCAGCTTTTTCTTCATAATGCTGCAAATCAGACCTCTTCAAGTACATTTCCAATTACCTTTTGACCACTTGCCAGAGTAAACAGTTTCTCCCCACTTACTCTAAAATTGCTCATAATTTTAAATACCTCTATTAGCTCTCCCTTAACCATCTCTGCTGTAAGGAGAACAATCCCAGCTTCTCCAATTTCTCCACATAACTGAAGTTGCTCATCCCTGGTATCTTCCTGGTAAACCTCCTCTGTACCTTCTCCAAGGCCTTGATATCCTTCCTAAAGTGTGGTGCCCAGAATCATACACAATTGTCTGGAAATTCAGGGGTGTAGTGCCACCCGTTACCTGATTTAGGTGAAAAAATGCCAGCCGCCGCTCTTCTGCCAGCTGCTGGCAGGTCCTGGTTGGCTGCCATTTTTAGATGGCCGGCAGCACTGCCAATGTCCGCGCTCACTGGGGATATGTAGATTATGCAGTTCGTGACGTCATTGAGTGTGCAGTGCTCACTTGACCCCCAATCTGTGAGTTTCAACTTCACCGCTCCACTTACCGACATGCCTTAAGTGCGACGAGCTAAGCAAGCATTGACAAGCAGGAAGGAGGCTCCAGCAGCGTTAGTTAAAGGGATCATCAGCAACTACTTACACCTGACATGTTTCTGCAGTTTAACTGGCTCTGTGCAACTTTCTGCCGCTCCAACAGCTTTATTAACTTCTTCCAAGGAACAGGGAGTGTTGTTGTAAGTGGAGAACGCCTTCATCATTCTTATGTAAAGGGTTCTGCTCACAACACTTGCTCACAGTCATGGGGGCTCTGCTGGTCTTTTCATACTTCACAGAACCAGTGAGATCTCAGGTCTTTCCATACTACACCATTCCAGTATGAGCTGTTGAACAGTGATTCACTCATACATTTTATACCATTTCTTACCTTTGATCACTGCATTCCATGCATACTACCTGTACCAATAAATCATAGTACATCAGAGATACATACAAATGACAACAGAATAACAGAATGAACTAAACCAACATGCATTACCAGAAACACACATGACCCGATTGTCATCATAAACTCTTGCCATTCCCCTAAACACAAGTGACCAAGCTGACATATTCCAGAACATTACAGCTGAATGACTCTTACAAATTCTACTATTTTACTTTTCATTGACGTTATCCTTGCTTTTAGGCCTGTTTACACAATTTACAACGGGAAGGTCTATGATAGGGTGGAGGGCAGGAGTGATTAAATGACAAAAGGGATGATGGCGCATGTAGTGTCCGTGTATCAATAACACACGGACTGCAGGAGAACGGTAATAACAGGTGTTTACTGAACAGAGGGTATGCTGGAACTGAAAGTACAGAAGCCTGCTATGGCTTTATATACAGGTGTGGTCACTGCCGGTACTACAGTATAAAAGCAGTTCTCTCTTAAAGGTACATACACAACAATTCCTCCCCTTTTAGATAAACAGCACATAACATTCATTTAACAATTAAATAACAACTAATTACAATTACAATTTTCTCTGTACTATATACATCAACTGAAGTAATCATTTATAAATTCAGTCTTTGAGGAGGCTTCCTGATCCTGTCTGGATAGCGCCTTTCTCGAGTATCCTGCTCTTGCGGCGGAGTCGATTCTGGCTCATTGTCATTGGTTGGTTCGTCAGCTTCCAATACCACTGATTCTGAGGTAGCGCAATCTGTACTTCGGGTTCATCACTAGGTGCGCATGCTCATGGTATGGGTTTGACTTGTTCCTGTGACTCTAGAATCTGGTCAGCTTGGCATCTCACGATGCTTTCTCCAACGTCCACTGTGTACATTAGTGGTCCCTGCTGTGTGCATATCGTTCCTGGCTGCCATTTTTCTGTTCGGTAGTCGCGGGCCAAGACTGGTTGCCCTATCTTGAAGCTCCTGGTTGGCTTCTCATTGATGTGCTGGAATTGCTTATTCTCAACATCTCGTCTTATGTTTGGTTTGAGCAAATCCAGGTGACATCTTAACCTTCGGTTAAAGAACATTATGGCTAGAGCTTGGTTGGTGACTGCATGTGTCGCATTCCGGTAAGCAAACAAGAAATTATCCACCTTGTGTTGTAGTGGTATGTTGTCATTATACATCGCCTTTATTGCTTTTTAAAGGTCTGAACAAACCTCTCACCAATCCATTTGTGGCTGGATGATATGGGGCAGATGTGTAATGTTTTACCCCATTATTCCTCAAAAACTTCCGGAAATCCTCGGACACAAACTGTGGTCCATTGTCGGAGCAAATCTGTTCTGGCAAGCCATTCCTGGCGAAGATGGTCCATAGGACTGCAATAGTTTTCTCCGTGGTGGTGGTGGACATTTTGATGACCTCTGGCCATTTCGAATGTGCATCCATGGCGATTAAAAACATTGAGTCCATAAATGGACCAGCAAAATCAATGTGTACCCGTTGCCATGGAGATGAGGGCCACTCCCATGGGTGTAGCGGGGCCTGTGGTGGAGCGTTTTGGACTTTCTGGCATCCAGTGCATGTCTTGGTCATATCCTCGATTTCTTTATCGATTCCCGGCCACCACACAAACGCCCTGGCTAGGCTCTTTATTTTTACCCTTCCCAGATGACCCTCATGAAGCTCATTGA
This sequence comes from Somniosus microcephalus, assembly GCF_052327205.1. NCBI lineage: Eukaryota > Metazoa > Chordata > Chondrichthyes > Squaliformes > Somniosidae > Somniosus > Somniosus microcephalus. The sequence continues at coordinate 115,229,450 of NC_140993.1, read as the reverse complement.
GCACTCTATCTCTCAACTTGGGTGGAATTACCACTCGGGATCCACACATCAAGGTCCCCCGGCACACTGACAGCTGTTCTCTCCTTGGCGAGAATGCTGGCAACAGTGAGTCGCCATGTGCTGGCCATCCCTTCACCGTCAAATCATAGAACCGAGAGAGTGTCGGGTCATTTTGGGTTTCCTTCTCTATACTTGAGTTTGTAACAGGTAGACATTCAACTATGGACGAATGGAATATCTCAACAGGGTCCACTGCAGGTGCTTCCTCCACCATAGGCAACGGCAGGCGCGACAGCCCATCAGCATTTCCATGCTGTTTCGTACCCTTTGTTGTATCCGTGTGTTAATAGAGACACTGAAGACAGGAGTTGGTTTCACAGGTGTTTACTGAACAAAGTCTGGAGGGGAACTAACTGATACAACACAATATACAGGCTTATATAGCCCGAGTGGCCATTACCGGCATTACAGTACACAGGGTGCTCTTAAATGCACATACACTACAATTCCTCCCCTTTTAGCCAACCAGTACATAATATTTTAAGTAATCATTAATTACATGTTACAAGAAAAATAATCTACACATTGCTGCAGTTAATTAATTATAAGTCAGTCTCTCTGGAGGCTTCCAGACTCGGTCCGGATAACGCCTCGGTGGTGTAGTAGTTTCTGGTGGTGTAGTAGGTTCTTTTGGCAAGGCTGATTCGGTTTGAATGCCAGTGTTGGGTTCATCGGGTTCCAGTATCACCGGATCGGAGGTAGATATGGGTATCTCTACTTCATCATTAGGCGTATAGAGTTGTGGTGTAGGTTGTCGCTTTTCGGATGACTCTATGATTTGGTCAGCATGGTGCCTTATTATGCTTTCTCCGATGTCCACGGTATACATCAGCGGTCCTAGTCGTGTGCAGATAGTTCCAGGCTGCCATTTCTCGGTACGGTAGTCCCGGGACAAAACCTCTTGGCCTATCTGGAAGGTTCTAGTTGGCCTTTCATTCATGCCTTGAAATTGCCGGTTCTCCACGTCCCTTCTGATGTTTGGCTTGATCAAATCCAGCCGGCATCTTAGGCTTCTATTGAAGAACATCATGGCGGGAGTTTGGTTTGTAACCATATGTGTTGCATTCCTGTATGCAAACAAGAAGTTATCCACCTTGTGCTGAAGTTTTATGTCTTCATTACCCATGGCCTTTATGGCCTTCTTGAAGGTCTGGACAAACCTTTCAGCCAATCCATTTGTGGCGGGATGGTGTGGGGCGGACGTGTAGTGCTTAACCCCATTGTTTTTTAAGAACTTCCTGAATTCTTCGGACACAAATTGCGGTCCATTATCAGAACAGATCTGTTCAGGCAGCCCATTCCTGGCAAATATGGTCCTTAATACTGTGATGGTTTTTTCCGTGGTGGTGGAGGACATCTTTATTACCTCCGGCCACTTGGAGTGTGCATCAACCGCGATTAAGAACATTGAGTCCATAAATGGACCAGCAAAGTCGATGTGTACCCTTTGCCAGGGAGATGAGGGCCACTCCCATGGATGTAGAGGGGCTTGTGGTGGAGCGTTTTGGACCTTCTGGTATCCTAGGCAGCTCTTGGTCATTTCTTCGATGTCTCCATCGATACCTGGCCACCATACAAACGCCCTGGCTAGGTTCTTCATTTTCACTCCACCCAGATGCCCCTCGTGAAGCTCCTTTAGAACTTTATCCTGGAGTTTGGGTGGAATCACCACTCTGGATCCACACATCAAGGTTCCTCGGCACACTGACAGCTGTTCTCTTCTTTGCGAGAATGCTGGCAGCAGTGGTTCGCCATGTGCTGGCCATCCCTTCACTGTTAAATCGTAGACTCATGAGAGAGTTGGGACATTTCTAGTTCCCCTTTCAATGGCAGAATTTGTTACTGGTAGACATTCGACTATGGTAGAGTGGAAAATCTCCATTGGGTCTACGGTAGGTGCTTCTTCTACCGTTGGCAACGGTAGGCGCGATAAACCGTCAGCATTCCCATGCTCTTTTGATCCTTTGTATTCTATGTTATATTGGTGTGCCACTAGAAAAAGGGACCACCTCTGTGGCCTTTGCGCTGTCATAATGGGAACACCCTTTTTAGGGTTCAATATGGAGATGAGGGGTTGATGGTCAGTCAACAATGTAAATTTTTGTCCGTGTAGGTAATGGTTGAATTTCTTCACTCCCCATACCAGGCTGAGTGCTTCCCTGTCGATTTGGGCATAGTTACGCTCAGCTGAGTTCAATGAGCGTGACGCAAAAGTTATCGTCCGTTCCGAGCCATCAGGTTAATTTATGCGATAATACTGCTCCTACGCCATAAGGGGATGCATCGCACGCCAGTCTGATTGGCAGTGATGGGTTGTAATGAGCCAAAACTTCTTTGGACGTGATTAAGTCTTTGCATTTATGGAAGGCACGTTTACAGTCTTCGCTCCATTTCCAAATTACTCCTGTTTGTAGCAGTTCATTGAGAGGGTGCAGAAGAGTTGATAAGTTCGGTAAAAATTTATGATAGTAATTTATTAATCCCAGGAACGACCTTAATTGTGAAACATTTTCAGGTGCTGGGGCTTTTTTGACCGCTTCAATTTTTTCAGGTGACTTATGCAACCCTTCCTTATTAATTATGTGGCCACAATATGATATTTGATTCTGGAAAAATTCGCACTTGGGGCGATTTGCTCGTAGGCCCCGTTCTCTCAGCCTAGTGAGCACCTGCTCCAAATTGGCAAGGTGCTCGTTGTCGTTTTCTCCTGTTACAAGGATGTCGTGTAGGTAGCATTGAGTCCCCGGAATCCCTTGGTGGACTTGCTCCATAGCTCTTTGCCAGATAGCTGGAGCGGATGCTACTCCGAAAACCAGTCGATTGTACTGGTACAGACCTTTGTGTGTATTTATCGTGAGATACTTTTTAGAGGCCTCTTCAAGCTCCATCTGTAGATATGCCTGTGCCAAGTCAATTTTGGTGAAACGTTTCCCTCCGGCTAGTGAGGCGAAAATATCTTCTATCCTCGGAAGAGGATACTGTACCGTGTGAAGGACCGGGTTTACAGTCATCTTGAAGTCTCCACAGATGCGAATTTTTCTCTGTTCTTCAGATTTATCCTTATTCAACGCTTTCTTCATGACTGGGACGATGGGTGTTGCTGACTCGCTCCAATCTATTTTGGATAATACGCCTGCCTTTTCCAAATTCTCCAGCTCTGTTTGACTGCTGGACGAATTGCGTATGGCACCGGTCTTGCCTTAACAAACTTGAGAATTGCCGCATCTTCCACTTTTATTGAGGCGGTGATGCCTTTCAAGGTTCCTAGTTTCTCTTGAAACACTTCTTTGGCGTTGGCCAAGATGTCTTTTAATCGTTCAGGTATGACGTCATCATCGTTTTTTTCCTTACTGGTCACCATCAGTGCCTGAATGGAGTGCCAGTCTAAACGTATTTTCCTGATCCATTCACGTCCCAAGAGCGGTGGACCACCATCTTGTAGAACGTATAAATACAACTTTTGTATTTCCTTGCCGTTGTATACAACAGGCACACTTATTTTTCCTTTGGGGTATACTTTCTGCCCCGTATATGTTTTCAAGATAATGGATGTGTCTTTTAAAGGTATATGCGGAAGTAGCCGCTCGTAATCCCGTCGATTTATGACGGTCAGAGCTGATCCTGTATCTAGCTCCATTTTAACTGAGGACCCTGCTATCGTGAGGGTAACCCAAATGGTCTGGTAATCTTCTTTGGCAATTACATTATGTAATTTGAGACAGCTTAGTCTCTTGTTTTCGGAGTCGCTATTGCTCTTCTGGTCTTCGGAGCTACTGTCCGTCATCATTTGTACCTTTCTGTACTTTTCTTTATTGATTTTTTTTTTCCTGTCCGTGGATTTTTTTTGTCCAGATCGGCATACCCATGCAATGTGTCCAATCTTTCCGCATTGCCTGCATGCCTTGTCCTTGAACCAGCAGTCCCTCTGGTCATGGGTGGATCTGCCGCAGCGATAACATCTCTCGAAACCCTGTGTCATTTCATGGGTGCCGAAGTCCTGTGTCTTTTGTTGTATCTCTGCAGCTCCTCTTGCGGCTGCTTCGTATGATACAGCCATACTGAAAGCCTTGTCCAGTGTTAAATCTTTTTCAGAAAGCAGCCTTTTCTGTGTTCCTTCACTTAGGAGACCGCAGACGAATTTGTCTCGAAGATAATCTGCTAGTCCTGCCCCGAATTGGCAGTGCTTTGATAGCTTTCTTAATTCGGTGAGGTAATCAGCGTTACTTTCATTCTTGTGTTGATTCCTCTTGAAGAATTTGAATCGTTCCGCTATCAGCAGCGGTGTTGGGTTTAAGTGCTCCTGTAGGGTATCAACAATTTCTTTAAAATTCTTGTCCTTTGGTTTGGCTGGAGTGATTAAGTTTTGTAACAGCCCGTATGTCTTTGTGCCCATTAGATTTAGAAGTACTGATGCTTTTTTTTCATTTTCTATTCCATTTGCAGTGCAATATACCTCCACTCTTTCCACATATGTGGTCCAATCCTCTATCTCGTTATCAAAAGCATCAGTATTGCCAGACTTAGGCATCCTAGAAAAAAAATGGTGCTTCCCGTGCTTTTCTTTCTTTTCTGCAGAAAAGATATGGCACTTCCCGCGCTTTCCCGCTGCTGCTGCTGATGACAACGCTGTTTCCCGCGGGTGTCCCTTCTTTTTATTTATTTATTTACAGGTGGAGACTCGTTCCCGCCGGACTCTCTCTGCTAGGTCTGAACGCCGACCTGCTTGCAGCGCTGGCCGTCTCCCAAGTGCTCCCTCCCCGTCTGTTACTGCTTGCCTCTGCCTTCGCTGCTTGACCTAGCTGCAGAGCCAGCTGCTGGAGCCCCAGCCCGACGCCCAGGAAGGATTATTGCAGTACCTGCCACCAGTTTGGCTAGCTGGTGAAAACACAGCTTTTTCTTTTTCTTGATTTCCTTCGACTTTGGACGCCAGAGGAATCGATGTCCTTGAGGTGCTGCCGAATTGCAGGTAAGTCCGTTTCCAATTCGTCGCCACTGTTGTATCCATGTGTTAATAGAGACACTGAAGACAGGAGTTGTTTTCACAGGTGTTTACTGAACAAAGTCTGGAGGGGAACTAACTGATACAACACAATATACAGGCTTATATAGCCCGAGTGGCCATTACCGGCATTACAGTACACAGGGGGCTCTTAAAGGCACATACACTACGCCCTTGTACTCTATGTCGTATTGATGTGCCCCTAGAAAAAGGGACCATCTTTGCAGCCGTTGCGCCGTCATCACCGGAACACCCTTCTTTGGGTTGAAAATGGAGACAAGAGGCTGGTGATCAGTCAGTAGGGTAAATTTCTGCCCGTGCAGATAGTGATTGAACTTCTTCACCCCCCACACCAGGCTGAGGGCCTCCCTGTCAATCTGGGCATAGTTACGCTCGGCTGAGGTTAACGAGCGCGACGCAAAGGCTATTGGCCTCTCTGAACCGTCAAGGAATTTGTGTGACAGCACCGCTCCAATGCCGTAGGGAGGCGCATCACATGCCAACCGAATCGGTAGTGTTGGATTGTAGTGGGCCAATACTTCTTTTGAAGTGATTAGGCATTTACATTTCTGAAAGGCACGCTTACACTCATCACTCCATTTCCATGCTACTCCAGTTTGCAGCAGGGCATTCAGTGGGTGCAGAATTGTAGATAAATTTGGCAAGAACTTATGGTAGTAGTTCACCAACCTGAGGAACGACCTCAGTTGCAACACATTTTCCGGTGCTGGAGCCTTGACTACTGCCTCAATCTTGTCTGGGGACTTATGTAACCCCTCTTCATCAATCATGTGGCCACAATACGAGATTTGTTTCCTGAAAAACTCGCATTTGGGGCGGTTGGCTCATAGTCCATATTCTTGTAATCTAGTGAGCACCTGCTCCAGGTTGGCAAGGTGTTCACTGTCATTTTTGCCCGTAACCAGGATGTCGTCCAAATAACACTGGGTCCCCGGGATCCCTTGCAGGACTTGTTCCATCGCCCACTGCCAAATAGCTGGAGCTGATGCTACCCCGAATACCAGTTGGTCGCACTGGTAAAGACCTTTGTGAGTGATTATCGTGAGGTATTTTCTAGATGCTTCTTCTACCTCCATTTGTAGATACGCTTGGGCCAGATCAATCTTCGTAAAGCATTTCCCTCCAGATAGTGAGGCGAAAATATCTTCTATCAGCGGAAGTGGATATTGTACTGTGTGCAGGACTGGGTTCACAGTTACCTTAAAGTCCCCACAGATGCGAACCTTCTTCGGCTCCCCCGGCGCGCTGCTCAATGATGTCTTCATTACAGGAATGATGGGTGTGGTCCACTCGCTCCAGTCCACCTTGGACAGCAACCCGAACGCTCCAGACTCTCCAGCTCTGCTTCGACGGCTGGGCGGATCGCGTACGGTACCGGTCTGGCCTTAAAAAATTTTGGGTTTCCGTTATCTTCAATTTTTATCGTTGCCGTTACTCCTTTTAGAGTCCCAAATCCTTGCTGGAACACCTCTTTCTTTTCAGTTAGAATTTTTGACAGTCGTCCAGGTGTGACGTCGTCATCCTTTTTGTCAGCCACAGTTAGCGCCTGAATGGAATGCCAATCCAATTGTATTTTTTGGATCCATTCACGTCCCAATAATGGTGGTCCTCCATCTTGTAGTATATATAGATACAGTTTCTGTGTTTCCTTGCCGTTGTATTTAACGGGCACCCTTATTTTTCCTCTGGGGTAGACTTTTTGCCCCGTATATGTCTTCAATACAATGGACACGTGTGTCCTTAAAGGGTATGTGTGAGAATAGCCGCTCATAATCTCGTCAATTCATGACTGTTAGGGCTGATCCTGTGTCCAATTCCATCTTTACTTGGGACCCTGCTATCATGAGGGTGACCCAAATGGTTCGGTGATCCTCCTTTGCGATCACGTTGTGTAACTTTAGACAACTTAGTCTCCTGCTCCTGGAGTCATTATCACTCTCCTGATCTTCTGAACTACTGTCTGTCATTTTGTTTACTTTCTTGTATTTTCCCTTAGTAGTTCTTTTAGTGTTGGTTTTCTTTCCCGACCTGCAGACTCGTGCTATGTGTCCCACTTTTCCACATTTGCCTGCATACTTTGTCCTTAAACCAACAGTCCTTCTGGTCATGGGTTGTTCTGCCGCAGCGATAGCACTTTTCTGCTCCATATGCCATTTCGTTGGTGCTATATTCTTGCGGTTTCTGTTGTATTTCCGCAGCTCCCCGTGCTGCTGCTTCATAGGATACTGCCACGCTGAAAGCCTTTTCTAGCGTAAGGTCCTTTTCTGAAAGTAGTCGTTTCTGGGTTCCTTCACTCTGCAGCCCGCAAACAAACTTATCCCTTAAGGTATCTGCCAGTCCTGCTCCGAACTGGCAGTGCTTCGATAACTTGCGTAGTTCCGTAAGATAGTCAGCATTACTCTCAGCTTTGTGCTGGTTTCTTTTATGGAACTTGAATCTTTCTGCTATCAGCAGTGGTGTAGGGTTTAGATGTTCCTGTAAGATATTGACAATCTCTTCAAAGCTTTTCTCCATTTGTTTAGCTGGGGTAATTAAATTCCGCAATAGGCCGTACGTTCTCGCGCCCATCAAATTTAATAATACCGATGCCTTCTTTTCATCGGCCACCCCATTTGCCTTGCAGTACACTTCAATTCTTTCCACATACGTGGTCCAGTCTTCTACTTCGTTGTCGAAAGCAGTGATACTGCCACTCTTCGGCATCTTGGGTGGTTTAAAATGGCGCCTCCCGCGCTTTTCCTTCTTCCCCAATGGATTAAAATGGCACCTCCCGCACTTTTCCTTCTTCCCCTTGCTGCCAATGCTGCTCCTAGCATTCTAAATAGTAATGGTGGCGCCCCGCGGCTTCAGCGCGTCTCTCTTTTGTTAGTTAAATTCCTTAGTTTTATTCTTCTTCGACGCTGTCCACTGCGCGTCTCTTTTCCTTCCCCTCTTTTTATTTTCTCTAACGCTGCCCGGCTCTTGAGCACCGACCGCGCCCTGTGCGCTCCACCCTCTCTCTCTCTTTTCCTTCCCGACGACGCTGCACGGCCCCCTTGCAGAGCCGCTCGATCGAGCTCAAGCCTGCCGCAGTCCGGAAGGGTCAGCGCACTACCTGCTACCAGCACGATTTGCTGGAACACCTTGACTGGGGAGCCAAGCCCAGCTCTCCACAGCTTCCCCTGCGATTCACTGAACTCCGATGGATCACTGGGCGGTTGCCCACGGTCGACGCCCGTTGCTCTGGCTTCGACCTCCAAGAAGCTTCTTTTCAGGGATGGATCCCCGTGAGGTGGTGCAGTACTGCAGGTGAGTTCGAACCTGCTCATCGCCACTGTAGTGTCCGCGTATCAATAACACACGGACTGCAGGAGAACGGTAATAACAGGTGTTTACTGAACAGAGGGTATGCTGGAACTGAAAGTACAGAAGCCTGCTACAGCTTTATATACAGGTGTGGTCACTGCCAGTACTACAGTATAAAAGCAGTTCTCTCTTAAAGGTACATACACAACAGCACAAGACAAAGGGGGATGGTAATGGGACATGTAAAGAAAGAAAACATGGGAATAGAGGAGGTGTAAATGGTTCCAGCAGAATAGCAGGTAGGTAGACCCCAGGGGTGCCAACCACCCCACCAGCCATATATCGATAGGCAATCCCCAACCCAAGCACAAGCCCCACCTCTTTCACTCCCAGTGGCTCTGTTGCAGCTATCCTCCAATAAGAGCACCTGCTGTCTGAGAAAATGGGAGCGGTGGTTAAATCTTTACAATGGATGGAATAAGTATGCAGACGATTCAATTACATAACTCCCAAAACATTGGTCCACAAAAAAGCCTGGGGTGACCAAAGGCTGGATTTTGCCAATGGGAAGCTTTTGGAGGCAGGACTCCCACTTGTCAGGTTTCAGTCCCGCCTCCATCAACTTCTGGCCAACCCACGCTATTTTCCCTTGATTGATCTTGTTAAGCCCGCCCAGCGGGCTTAGCAGGCCAATTAAGGGAAAGCTGGTTACAGAGAATGTCAACGTATGATGTTTCATCTGTCAAAGCTGTCAAACACTGACATTCTCTGTAGTTTGATGAGGTCTTGAATTCAAGACCTCATCAAACCTCTTTCTTTTGTAGAGATTAGATGGTTGCTGCATTGGAGAATGCAACGGCCACCTGTCATCTCTACCGCGGAGGTGCGAGACTCTCTGCATACCCACCGATTGAAGCCTGCAGGAAGAAACAAAGGTAAGTACACTTTTTCCAGCACTTTGCACTTACATCAGATACTCACCTCTCCACACTTGCACCCATTACTCACCCTTACAGCACATTTTTGGATCCCTCTGACCCCCGCAGACCCACTACTCGCCTCAGTGACCCTGGCAGATTTCGGAGCCTTCGGGAAGCCCGCACTTGTGTGGGCAAAATGGGGATAATCCTATTTTCTGCCTGTTAACAGGCAGTTAAGTGGCTGTAATCCCTTCCAGCCGGCAAGGAGACAGGCCCCAGTGCGAGATGACTACCCGCCTCCTGGCAAGATGGCATGGAGGCGGGCTGAGGGCGGGTTAGGCACACACCCCCAAATTCTGCCATTTTTCAGGCAATCCCGCCTCCAAACCCGCCACCCCAGGGCTGGCAAAATCCAGCCCCAAGTTTCAAATCAAAGCAGAAGCCTTCTTGTGGCCTGAAAAAACACCTTCTCTATGGAGCATTTCTATCAATACCCAGGCTCACCCCTTAGCTATAAAAAAATTCAAGCCATTAATCGCTGTATACCCTCAACCTCCCAAAACCACAGAAACAATCAAATACAAAGTCGCGGACAGTTAATAAATCTCATACGTGAGCAGTCGCACGTTATTATCATCCTTATTTATCTTAGACCTGTTTAAAACGTACCACTATAATTTAAAAAATAAAACATTATAAATGCGTCATAAATTTACATTTTCCAAATATTCCTGGCCTTTACAGCAAACCATTATATCTAGCTGGCATTGCAGCTTCTGACAGTCCTGATTTTCTATGCGTGAATCATTAGCGATGGACCAGTTTGTTAATGAAGCAGTTATCTATCCCTGGCTTTCAGGGGAACCATGCACAGATGGTGATGGAGTTGCCCCGTAATCCAAACATGGATAGGCAAGATTTAGAAGCAAAGTACCTGGAAAGACTATGTGCAGAAATACCCCTCAAGGAGAGGAAGATCCTTTTGATTGTAGTTTAATATCCACCATCTGTTAGTGGTTCCTACATGTCAGATACCATGAATGAAATTTGATGCTCTGCCCCTACATGCACCATTATTTCATCCACAATTTCAAGTGTCTCGATGATGGTTGGCTGGGAAACAAAAGTCAGACCACCCTGGCCTTGCTATATTCTCAAATAATTTTAAGACAGTGTTGCTTCAAGATTCAGTAGTGTGAAAAAACCCAGATGTTTTAAATCAAGGGCAGTGTTTATGTTTACAGAGAGGCATTACAGAAGATTTACTTCTGTTGTCTTCCTACAGCAAGTAAATTCTTTATTATTTCTTGGGGATTTCTTCCCATTACCTATAGCAATAGGAGTGGGTCTTTGGCGTAACGGTAGCATCCCCGCCGCTGGGCCAGAAGGCGTAGGGTTTCGAACCCCGCTCCAGACAGTCCCGGCAAGTGGAGTCGGAGCTCCGGCTCTAAATTCTGGGTTGACATCCAGCGGGATACTAGCGTCCGTGGGTGTGGGTGGCCCCCCCCCTCGTATGGGTTGTGGGAGCCCGTAAAACCCTCCCGCCATAGGACTAACCACCCTAATGGCTGGTACGAAGATGGCTATGGTCACGGAAAGAGCATTACTCGCGGCCAGAAATCCTTCCACCACTTCATACAGTTCCCCAAAGGGAACAGTATGAAGACACGTATGACGACGACCTATAGTAATGTCCAAGGATGGTAATAAAGTAATGAAAGGATTCTGCCAATGCATCATGTACTGGTCTCGCTAGACGTGCTCCTATCTAGTTATCCAGCCAGCTAAACATTCATTCAAATAATTCCTCGAGAAGCGGGTTTGCTGTTTTGAAGTTTTACTTGAACAAATTTGTGAAACTGTAAACAAAGATAAAGTATGTTTTGTACATAGAACTGAGTACTATACATTAGATGTTACATAAGATATAAACATATTTATAACAATAGAATAGACTAATTGTATAACTAAATAGCACTGGAGCTAAACTTCGGTAACTAACAACTAATAACTTCTTATAGACAATGTATTGTCAAAATACTACACTGACAAAGTTGTTCTCGTGTTATTGAACAAAGATACTCACAGACATTGCATCTTGCCTAGCGTATGAGAAGAGATGGAATAAGATTGAGAATCCCTCATGTGAGCTTCTCCATAACTCAGCAGGTTCTTCCTGAAATACTACTTCCGGGTCAAAACAGGAAGGTCAAATAATCAAATGCTATACACTAACTACCACTAGAGGGTGCTATCTGCATGTAATAAGTCCAGAACACTCCCCATCTGGGGTCGTTAGCGACTCCACATAATCCTAACTCTGCTTGTCACTGGGGTCCTCTGGCGATAAAAGAAGGACCACCTCAGAGACAGGCCGAGAGAAGACCTTTGCTGCTCCTTCTTTGATGACTCTCAAGTCCCCCTTTCTCACTCTCCCGTCCTGGCTCGGATGGGACTTCACAATGATAGCCATAGGCCATTCATTCCTTTTTGCCTGACTGTCCTTCATCAAGACAACATCTCCTTCTTTGAGATCTGGCCTCTTGTCCTGCCACTTGCGTCGGCTCTGCAGTATGTTGAGGTACTCCCATCGCCACCTGCCCCAAACGTGTCTGCCAGACTCTGAACTCATTTCCATTCTTCCTTGAAGAGTTCTCTTTCCCCAAACTCTCCTGGAGGACAAGGGGAAGCACATGTATTCTGAGTCAAAAGCATGGCCGGAGTGAGGATGAGGGGTGATTCCGGGTCTGAAGATACAGGGATGAGGAGCCTTGCATTCATCACGGTGGTGACCTCAGCCATCAGTGTGGTCAAGACTTCATGTGTGAGGCACGACGATCTACCTTGGAGAAGAATGCAGTCGAGGATGCGGCTGTGGTGTATGTGCCTTTAAGAGCCCCCTGTGTACTGTAATGCCGGTAATGGCCACTCGGGCTATATAAGCCTGTATATTGTCTTGTATCTGTTAGTTCACCTCCAGACTTTGTTCAGTAAACACCTGTGAAACCAACTCCTGCCTTCCGTGTCTCTATTAACACATGGATACAACAGTGGCGACGAATTGGAAACGGACTTACCTGCAATTCGGCAGCACCTCAAGGAGATCGATTCCTCAGACGAAAGTCGAAGAACAGCAAGAAAGAAAAAAAAAAAACTGTGGTTTCACCAGCTAGCCGAGCTGGTGGCAGGTACTGCAATAATCCTTCCTTGGCGGCGGGCTGGGGCTCCATCGGCTGGCTCTGCAGCGGGGCCGAGCAGCGAAGGCGGAGGCAAACAGAGACAGAGGGGGGGAGCACTCGGGAGACGGCCGGCGCTGCAAAGCAGGTCGGCGTTCGGACCAAGCAGAGGGGGGGAAAAGTCCCAGAGAGTCCGGCGGGAACGAGTCTCCACCTGTAAATAAAAACCATGGAAAACAGCGTTGTCAGCAGCAGCAGCGGCGGGAAAGCGCGGGAAGCGCCATTTTTTTCTGCAGGGAAGAAAGGAAAGTGCGGGAGGCGCCATTTTTTTTTCAGGATGCCTAAGGCTGGCAATATTAATGCTTTCGATAATGATATAGAGGATTGGACCACATATGTGGAAAGAGTGGAGGTATATTGCACAGCAAATGGAATAGAACATGATAAAAAGGCATCAGTACTTCTAAATCTAATGGGCGCAAGGACATACGGGATGTTACGAAACTTAATCACTCCAGCCAAACCAAAGGACAAGAATTTTAAGGAGATTGTTGATACCCTACAGGAGCACTTAAACCCAACACCGCTGCTGATAGCGGAACGATTCAAATTCTTCAAGAGGAATCAGCACAAGAATGAAAGTAACGCTGATTACCTCACCGAATTAAGGAAACTATCAAAGCACTGCCAATTCGGGGCAGGGCTGGCAGATTTTCTTCGAGACAAATTCGTCTGCGGTCTCCTAAGTGAAGGAACACAGAAAAGGCTACATTGTGAGAAAGATTTGACACTGGACAAGGCTTTCAGTATGGCTGTATCATACGAAGCAGCCACAAGAGGAGCTGCAGAGATACAGCAAAAGACACAGGACTTCGGCACCCATGAAATGACACAGGGTTTCGAGAGATGTTATCGCTGCGGCAGATCCACCCATGACCAGGGGGACTGCTGGTTCAAGGACAAAGCATGCAGGCAATGTGGAAAGATTGGACACATTGCACGTGTAAGCCGATCTGGACACAAAAAATCCACAGACAGGACAAAAATCAATAAGGAAAAGTACAGGAAAGTACAAATGATGACGGACAGTAGCTCCAAAGACCAGAAGAGCGATAGCGACACCGGAAACAAGAGACTAAGCTGTCTCAAATTACATAATGTAATTGCCAAAGAAGATTAACAGACCATTTGGGTTACCCTCACGATAGCGGGGTCCCCAGTTAAAATGGAGCTAGATACAGGATCAGCTCTGACCGTCATAAGTCGACGGGATTACGAGCGGCTATTTCCGCATATACCTTTGAAAGACACATCCATTATCTTGAAAACATATACGGGGCAGAAAGTATATCCCAAAGGGAAAATAAGGGTGCCTGTTGTATACAACGGCAAGGAAATACAGAAGTTGTATTTATACGTTCTGCAAGATGGTGGTCCACCGCTGTTGGGACATGAATGGATCAGGAAGATACGTTTAGACTGGGACTCCATTCAGGCACTGACGGTGACCAGTAAGAAAAAAAATGATGATGACGTCATACCTGAACGATTAAAAGACATCTTGGCCAACGCCAAGGAAGTGTTTCAACAGAAACTAGGAACCTTGAAAGGCATCACCGCCTCAATAAAAGTGGAAGATGCGGCAATTCCCAAGTTTTTTAAGGCAAGACCGGTGCCATACGCAATTCGTCCAGCAGTCGAGGCAGAGCTGGAGAATTTGGAAAAGGTAGGCGTATTATCCAAGATAGATTGGAGCGAGTGGGCAACACCCATCGTCCCGGTCATGAAGAAAATGTTGAATAATGATAAATCTGAATAACAGAGAAAAATTCGCATCTGTGGGGACTTCAAGGTGATTGTAAACCCGGTCCTTCACACGGTACAGTATCCTCTTCCGAGGATAGAAGATATTTTCGCCTCACTATCTGGAGGGAAACGTTTCACCAAAATTGACTTGGCACAGGCAGATCTACAGATGGAGGTTGAAGAGGCCTCTAAAAAGTATCTCACGATAAATACACACAAAGGCCTGTACCAGTACAATCGACTGGTTTTCGGAGTAGCATCAGCTCCAGCTCTCTGGCAAAGAGCTATGGAGCAAGTCCTCCAAGGGATTCCGGGGACTCAATGCTACCTAGACGACATCCTGGTAACAGGAGAAAACGACAACGAGCACCTTGCCAATTTGGAGCAGGTGCTCACTAGGCTGAGAGAACGGGGCCTACGAGCAAATCGCCCCAAGTGCGAATTTTTCCAGAAACAAATATCATATTGTGGCCACATAATTAACGAGGAAGGGTTGCATAAGTCACCTGAAAAAATTGAAGCAGTCATAAAAGCCCCAGCACCTGAAATTGTCTCACAATTAAGGCCGTTCCTGGGATTGATAAATTACTATCATAAATTTTTACCGAACTTTTCAACTCTTCTGCACCCTCTTAACGAACTGCTACAAATGGGAGTAATTTGGAAATGGAGCGAAGACTGTAAACGTGCCTTCCATAAATGCAAAGGCTTGATCACGTCCAAGGAAGTTTTGGCTCATTACAACCCATCACTGCCAATCAGACTGGCATGCGATGCATCCCCTTATGGCATGGGAGCGGTATTATCGCATAAATTCCCTGATGGCTCGGAGCGGCCGATAGCTTTTGCGTCACGCTCATTGAACTCAGCTGAGCGTAACTATGCCCAGATCGACAGGGAAGCACTCAGCCTGGTATGGGGAGTGAAGAAATTCAACCATTACCTACACGGACAAAAATTTACCTTGTTGACTGACCATCAACCCCTCGTCTCCATATTCAACCCTAAAAAGGGTGTTCCCATTATGACAGCGCAAAGGCTACAGAGGTGGTCCCTTTTCCTAGGGGCACACCAATATGACATAGAATACAAAGGATCAAAACAGCATGGGAATGCTGACGGTTTATCGCGCCTACCGTTGCCAACGGTAGAAGAGGGACCTACAGTAGACCCAGTGGAGATTTTCCACTCAACCATAGTGGAATGTCTACCAGTAACAAATTCTGCCATTGAAAAGGAAACGAGAAATGACCCGACTCTCTCACGAGTCTACGATTTAACGGTGAAGGGATGGCCAGCACATGGCGAACAACTGTTGCCAGCATTCTCGCAAAGAAGAGAACAGCTGTCAGTGTGCCGAGGAACCTTGATGTGTGGATCCAGAGTGGTGATTCCACCCAAACTCCAGGATAAAGTGCTAAAGGAGCTTCACGAGGGGCATCTGGGTGGAGTGAAAATGAAGAACCCAGCCAGAGCGTTTGTGTGGTGGCCAGGTATCGATGGAGACATTGAAGAAATGACCAAGAGCTGCCTAGGATGCCAGAAGGTCCAAAACGCCCCACCACAAGCCCCTCTATATCCATGGGAGTCGCCCTCATCTCCATGGCAAAGGGTACACATCGACGTTGCTGGTCCATTTATGGACTCAATGTTCTTAATCGCGGTTGATGCACACTCCAAGTGGCCGGAGGTAATAAAGATGTCCTCCACCACCACGGAAAAAACCATCACAGTATTAAGGACCATATTTGCCAGGAATGGGCTGCCTGAACAGATCTGTTCTGATAATGGACCGCAATTTGTGTCCGAAGAATTCAGGAAGTTCTTAAAAAACAATGGGTTTAAGAACTACACGTCCGCCCCATACCATCCCGCCACCAATGGATTGGCTGAAAGGTTTGTCCAGACCTTCAAGAAGGCCATAAAGGCCATGGGTAATGAAGGCATAAACCTTCAGCATAAGGTAGATAACTTCTTGTTTGCATACAGGAATGCAACACATGTGGTTACAAACCAAACTCCCGCCATGATGTTCTTCAATAGAGGCCTAAAATGCCGGTTGGATTTGATCAAGCCAAATATCAGAAGGGACGTGGAGAACCGGCAATTTCAAGGCATGAATGAAAGGCCAACTAGAACCTTCCAGATAGGTCAGCAAGTTTTGGCCCGGGACTACCGTACCGATAAATGGCAGCCTGGAACTATTTGCACATGACTAGGACCGCTGATGCATACCGTGGACATTGGAGAAAGCATAATAAGGCGCCATGCTGACCAGATCATAGAGTCATCCGAAACGGGACAACCTACACCACAACTCTATACGCCTAATGATGAAGTGGAGATACCCATAGTATCTACCTCCGATCCGGTGATACTGGAACCAGATGAACCCGACACTGGCATTCAAGCCGAATCAGCCTTGCTAAAAGAACCTACTACACCACCAGAAACTACTACATCACCGAGGTGTTATCCGGACCGAGTCAGGAAGCCTCCAGAGAGACTGACTTATAATTGATTAACTGCAGCAATGTGTAGATTATTGTTCTTGTAACATGTTAATTAATGATTACTTAAAATATTATGTACTGGTTGTCTAAAAGGGGTGGAATTGTGGTGTATGTGCCTTTAAGAGCCCCCTGTGTACTGTAATGCCGGTAATGGCCACTCGGGCTATATAAGCCTGTATATTGTCTTGTATCTGTTAGTTCACCTCCAGACTTTGTTCAGTAAACACCTGTGAAACCAACTCCTGCCTTCCGTGTCTCTATTGACACATGGATACAACAGCGGTGGGCAATGCCGATCATGCGCTCCCATGCGCCACCCATGTGGGATGAGTGAGGTGGGTTGAATACCCAGGTACATTTCTGTTCTTGGAGATACTTCTCCACACTCTCTGAGCTGGAACTTGATCCATCCATCTTCAGCTCTCTGCAAGCGCCAACAAAGTTTGTGCCGCAATCCGAGCGTATTTGCTTTGCCAGGTCTCTGATTGAGAAAAACCTTCTCAGAGCGTTTATGAAGCTGGAGGCGCTCATTGTTTCTAGAACTTCGATGTGTACGGCTCTTGTGGACATACATGAGAACATCACCGCCCACCTTTTGCCATTGGCGTGTGCTCCTCTGGTGTGGTGTGAGACCATGTCCCATGGTCCGAAGACATCTACACCTACATAGGTGAAATGTGGTGCTACTTGTAGCCACTCAGCTGGCAGATCTGCCATCTGTTGGTGCTCTGTCTTCCCACGGAGTTTCTTGCAGGTGACACACTTCAAAAGCGTGCCGCTGATACATCTCTTAGCTCCAACCAACCAGAGGCCATCTGCTCTGATGGCACCTTCGGTGAAATGTCTGCCCTGGTGCTTCACAGCCTCATGATGATGACGCACAAGCAAAGTGGCAAGGTGATGACGACCTGGAATGAGGATGGGTTTTGTTGCATTCGTTCCTAGTTGAGACTGCAATATGCGTCCCCCAACTCTGAGAAGTCCATCGGTGTTGATGATAGGATGCAGCTTCCATAGACTGCTGTGAGGGGGTAGGTTGCGTTCTGCTGCTATGCACTTCAACTCTTCTGAGTAACACTCGTGTTGGACGCTCTTCATCACAAGGATTTTGGCTCTCTTGAGCTCCTCTTCAGAGGGACTCTTACGACAGATGTGCCACCCATGGCAGCTCCTCTCTTGTGTAGACTGGGAGAAGGTACGAGCTATGTGGGTTAGGCGTGCTACTGTCTTTATGAGAGTGTTCCATTTGGAGAAACGCTTGAAGCGTTTGGTGCTCATCAGGTCCTTAGAGATTTGAGTAATGTTCGCTGTGACTTGTGGGCATATCTCGGAGTCAGAAACAGGGTTGAGGAGGTCGAATGACTCATTGAGTTCGGAGGAGTGCAGGGACGGATCCTGAAGAAAAGCAGGTCCTGACAGCCAAGTCGTGCTGCTGAGAAGGGATGCTGTTACAGATCTAGACCCATAGTCAGCTGGGTTCAGGTCTGTGGGGACGTACCTCCACTGGTCGGGGGATGTGGACTGTCGAATACGTTGGACCCTGTTGTTCACGTATACGTAGAACCGTTTACTTTGGTTATGGATGTATCCTAGCACCACTTTGCTGTCTATATAATACGTGATGCTGTCGAACTTCAGATCAATCTCCTCTACTATGAAATCTGCAATCTCGACTGCTAATACTGCTGCGCACAGTTCCAATCTGGGTATGGTGAGGTCTGGCTGGGGTGCCAACTTCGCCTTTCCAAAGATGAAGCTGACTTTGCTTTGTCCATCTTGAGTGGTGACCTTCAGATAAGCCACACCTGCAATGGCCTTCGCGGATGCGTCTGCAAAGACACAAAGCTCTTTGAATTGGGCATTTGAGGGAGGGAAGGACGCATAAGAGCGAGGTATTCGGATCTCCTGTAAGTCTTGAAGTGAGTCTCTCCATCTGTCCCACTCTGCTTCCATCTCTTCAGGGAGGGGTGAATCCCACTCTTCAGCGCATGTGGAGTGTTCCCCGAGGAGCAGCCTGCCTTGTATGGTGACAGGGGCTAAGAAGCCGAGAAGGTCGTATAGGCTGTTGACTGTAGAGAGCACTCCTCTACGTGTGAAGGGTTTCTTGTCATCTAAGGCTTGGAACGTGAACGTGTCTGCTGCTATGTTCCGAGACACTCCTAGGCTACGCTGTTGGGGAGGTCATCAGTGAAGAGGTCTAGATCTTTGACGTCCTTAGCACGATCTTTGGGGGAAATTCTTCCATCGCTGCTGGTCTATTAGAGGCTATCTTGTGTAGCCTGAGGTTGGATAGTGCAAGTAGTTCCTGAGCTCGTCCGAGGGTACTGATGGCCTCTGCTTCGGTCAGGAATGACTTCAGTGCATCGTCGATGTAGAACTCTCGTTCGATGAACCCTCTCATATCGCTGCCAAAGTCATCTTCATCTTCCTTGGCAGCCCTCCTTAGTCCATATATGGCAACAGCAGGGGACGGGCTATTCCCGAAGACATGGACACGCATTCTATAGTCCACAATGTCTCTGTTGGAGTCGTTGTTGCGATACCACAGGAAGCGGAGGAAGTCTCTGTGGTCTTCTCTCACCACAAACCAGTGAAACATGTGCTGGATATCGGCAGTGATGGCAACGGGCTCGTTCCTGAATCTCATGAGTACCCCCAAGAGCCTGTTGTTGAGATCGGGTCCTGTGAGGAGTACATCATTGAGAGAGACTCCCTGATATCGTGCACTGGAGTCAAACACCACGCGGACCTGTTCCGGCTTTTTGGGGTGATAGACTCCGAAGGAAGGGAGGTACCAACACTCTTGGCCTTCCTGGAGTGGAGGAGCTAGCTCTGCATGATCATTGACAAGCATTTTCTTGACAAACTCTAGGAAGTGTGCTTTCATATTTGGCTTCTTCTCTAGTGTGTGATAGAGTGAGTTAAGACGATTATAGGCATACTCCCTATTGTTCTGCAGCCGTCGTCTGGGGTTCTGGAAGGGTAAGGGTGCAACCCAGCTGTTAGAGCTGTCACGAGAGACCTCATTGTCCATAATCTGGAGGAATCTCATGTCGTCGATCGATGGAGCAAGTTTGTGGTCATTGGCGGTGCGACAGAAGACTGACTGACCCGGGTTCTCTCCAGTGAGCATCATCTGTGTGCTGTCTGCGATCAGCGCTGGGGGGTTCTAAGGCTGGGACGTATGACTGAACTTCTCTGTCACTCAGATCTGACTACAGGTAGACTACCTTTCATCCGAACTTCCGAAAACCGAAACCCTCTAAAAACCGAAGGTTTTTTCGTTCAGCGTAAGTCGTGCGCACGACATGACCAGAATGGCGCACGACCCCGACCCCCGCCGATGACCCCCCGCGGACCCCCCCGCGGACCCCCGCCGACACCCCCGCCGACCCCGACCCCCGCCGACCCCCCGCCGACCCCCCCGCGGACCCCCCCGCCGACCCCGACTCCCGCCGACCCCCCCGCGGACCCCCGCCGACCCCCCCGCCGACCCCGACCCCCGCCAACCCCCCGCCGACCCCCGACCCCGACCCCCCGCCGACCTCCCCGCAGACCCCCGCCGACCCCCCCGCCGACCCTGACCCCCGCCGACCCACCCCCGACAAATTTCCCAGTCTTATAAAATACCTTCCGAAATCCGAAATTTTCCGAAAACCGAAACACGGCTGGTCCCGAGGTTTTCGGATAAAGGATAGTCTACCTGTACTGCATGGGGTAAGGTAGCTTGGAAGAACATTCTCCAAGATGGACGTCTTGAGTGTGCTCACCTGAGATGGCTTGTGAGCACCCCTGAGACACACGTCTCCAACAACGACCCAGTCGAGGTCTAGCCTTTGGGCAAAAGGGGCGTCATGTGGACCGTTGATCTGTTTCCTTATCTTATGTACGCTCAGGATGTCCCTGCCCAACAACAGAAGTATGTCTGCGTCTGGATCAAGAGGTGGGATCTCGTCTGCAATGCGTCTCAGATGAGGGTGGTGATGAGCTGCATTCGGAGTGGGAATCTCAAAACGGTTATCGGGGACTTGATTACATTCGATCAGTGTAGGAAGGGGGAGACTAATCTTCCCGTCGGCTGACTCAACAACATAACCACAGGCCCTTCTGCCGGCTGTCTCTGAAAGTCCAGCACATGTCTTCAGTGTGTAAGGCGACGGACTTCCTTTGACCTTGAAGATGTTAAGAACTCGGATCTTGCTGGTGAACGATTGCTTTGTTCGTCTAGCATGTCATGCATCTTTTCAGATTCCTGGCGATGTCATACCGGGTACACATTAACGAGGCATATCTTGGAGCATGCTCTTGCGCTCACTCCTTCTCCACACACCTCGGCGCACTTGGATGTAATCTCCGGACCGGCAGCTCCCTCTCTCTCCCCGCCGTGCTCTGAGGCGGGAGGAGGCAATTCTGACTTCCAAGGAGCTGGGCCTGGGTGGAGTGCTGAAATGTGCCGATCACTTTCACATTCTGTGCATTTTGCATCTACCTTGCAGTTCTTGGCGAGATGGTTCGTGGAAGAGCAGCACTTGAAACATATAGAGTTCTGTTTGAGATACTGTTTGCGGTCTTCCAGTGACATCTCTCTGAAGCCTCTGCACTTCTTTAATGGATGGGGCTTGTTGTGGATGGGGCATTGTTTGCTCATATCCTCAGATTTCTTCTGATCCCTTGTGTTCTCAGTTGAAGACACTCCTAGAAATTCAGTATAGCCAGTTTTGGGGCGGTAAAGTCGGGCGGGCGCTAAAGTTTGCGCCTGGCGCAAAGTCGAGGGCACTTCGCCGATATTCAGTAGCTTCGCCCTAAGAGGTTGCTGGAGCACTAAAACTGGCGGTGCACGACTATCTTTAGGCGCTAAGCCGGCGGTGCTGAGGGATAGCGCCGAGGCCGGGCGCAACGCAGGTGCGGTCATTTCTTGATTGACAGCAGACACCGTGGCGCCGGCCAGCTCTTAAAGGGGGAAGGGTCGACTTGGTCTGCTGCAACGGCCTGCACACTGTAGCCTTCCAGCTAGGCCTGAACACTGCTGGTGAGCAGAAGGAGCCATGGCAACGGTACAGAAGGCCCGTGAGCGTGCCCTGCGCTTCTCAGCCCATGACTTGAAGGTGATGGTGACGGCCTTGGAGAAGAGACAGCACATCTTGTTCCCGGACACTGGCAGGAAGCCTCCCACCAGCATCTATAGGAAAGCCTGGAGGGAGGTCGCCCGCAGGGTGTTGGCCACCGGCGATGCCCCCAGGGACAATGTCCAATGCCGGAAGAAGTTTAATGACCTGACCAGGATTGTCAGGGTGAGTACCCTTTCCAGTCTCCTCCTCATCCTTGCATGTACACCTGACATGATGGGCAAAGGGACCTGAAAGCCCTAATGGCCAGCCCTCAGCCAGCAGCTATGGGACAGTCATGAACATCAATTGCACATTCTGCACTTTACACCATGGGAGGCAGTGCACACCACATCAGGGCTACACACTGGCCAAGCTATTCCACCATGGGAGGCAGTGCACACCACATCAGGGCTACACACTGGCCAAGCTATTCCACCGTGGGAGGCAGTGCACACCACATCAGGGCTACACACTGGCCAAGCTATTCCACCATGGGAGGCAGTGCACACCACATCAGGGCTACACACCGTACTTACAGGCCGTCCTTTCTCTTGCAGGCAAAACTTGCAAACAACCGAAGGCACCAGGAGCAGACCGGGGGAGGCCGCCCCCAGATCCAGGAGCTCACTCCCCTGGAGGAGCGCGTGAGTTGCCTCATGGGAGCCCGGGTGATTGGGCCCGTCGCCTGTGGAGATGCCGACCCTCTTCTGGGCCACAATGGTAAGGACATCACCTTTTGGACCTCTCTCGTCGCACTTGCGCATCCGATCTACCTCCTTTGCCACTGTCCGACCAATGCACTGAATGCCACCAGTCATGCCTCCCTCGCTGATGCCCTCTCCTCACTCTAAAGCTACTCTTGTGCCTTCCTGCTTTCAGCTGGTGACGAGGAGCTCCCTGAAGCTGCCAGTGACAGCCCCTCCGAAGAGGAGGAGGAGGAAGAGGAAGAGGAAGGCGGACCATCAGGGCAGTACTCAGGTCTGGCTGCAGATGCCGAAGTAGTGGACACGTCTTCCCTGGAGGAGAGCCTGGAGGAAGTGTCGGAGGGGAGTGGAGCTGCTGGGATCAGTGGCGTCCAGCAACCCAGGAGGGCTGCGGTTGGTCCCCGGCCTTCCCCCCAGAGGGGGGAAGGATCGGAGGGGAGTGCAGTTGCTGGGTCCAGTCGCCGCCGGCAACGTGGCAAGGGTCGGCCAGCTCGGCCCCCTGCTCCCCAGCGGGCGAGTCCAGACTCCAGTCCGGACACGTTCAACTCAGAGGAGGCGCGCCACCTCGATCAAATGGCCCAGGATTCGGATCACCGGCACACCGAGCTGATGGGGGTAGTGGCACGGATGCCTGAGGCAATCGAGTCCCTGGCTAGTAGTGTGCGCGAGTTCGGGGCCTCACATGCCGCAAGTGGCCGGCTGATCAGTGATGCCGTCCAGACAGTGGCTGCTCTGTTGCGGTCGCAGACCAGAGCAACAGGGGCACTCACTGCTGCCACACGCGCTGCGTCAGCCAGGCATCGCCTGGACACCCGCCGCGCTGCAGCAGCACAGCGGGCTGCCCTTCGGCAGATTGGTGCGCATGCTGCAGTGCGGGCCCGGGCGAGTGCCAGAGTGCCACATCACCAGCCAGCGCCTCCCATCCACCAGATTGCACACATTCCTCCAGCCGTCACCGCCACTCCCCCAGTGGAGCCTCAACGGCAAGCGGCTGCGAATGATGTTGGCCAGGCACAGCTGCGCCAATCACCAGCTGGCCCCTCGAGGGCCAAACCCCGTCTAGGCCGCCCCCCAAGGGCATCTGCCGGAAGGACATCTGACCCTCAGGAACCTTCCCCCAGCCTCGCAGCAGCCACTGGGCAGAGCTTGCGGAGGAGCAGCAGGCCGGGCAGGGGCCCCAAAAGGCTCGACAAGGTCTCGGCCTCGCGGCCCAATAAATAGACGGTGTGGCCAAGTGTTATTTTATATGGCGATGCCTATGTTTCTTTTGGGGATGGTTGTTTTGTTTCTGGGGATGTTTTTTGGATTAAGGCCGAGGATGAAGGCCATTTTTGTCCAAATGTTCAGTTATTCCTCCCCAGGTTGTGGGAGTGAGTCATTTGATGTACTGTTTTTTGGGGCCGTTGAATGTTTCTGGGTTTCATGTGGGAAGGGGTTTCATTTGTCTAAAATAAAGATTTCTCTTTATTCAGAGAGTGTCCATGTTTGTTGTTGTAAGTGTTTGTTGCCTTCACCGGCTGAGGGCTTGCGGAGCGGCTGCGTTCATGTTCCTTCATGGCCACAAGGCATTCCCTGACAGGGGGCTTAGAAGTGACGTTCAATAAGCCGCCGACGGACGGCCCTTGGACCTTCTCGCTCCCTCCTGGGATGGTACTCCTCCTCCTCCTGCTCCTCCTCCTCATGCTCCTCCTGCTCCTCCTCCTGAGGTGGTGGTCCAACGTGAGGTGGCAGTGCCTGAGTCCTGCGGAGAGCCAGGTTGTGCAGCATGCAGCAAACAACGACGAATTGGGAGACTCGGTCCGGCGAATACTGCAGAGATCCGCCAGAACGATCCAGGCAGCGGAACCGCTGCTTGAGGACGCCAATTGTTTGCTCGATTATGTTCCTGCTCGCTTGATGACTCTCATTGTATGCCTCTTCAGCAGGGGTCCTGGGCGCGCGGAGCGGGGTCATGAGCCAGGTACACAAAGGATAGCCTTTGTCCCCGAGAAGCCATCCTCTTGGGGGAGGCTGTGCCTCGAACATGTCACGCACAGTTGTCTGCCGCAGGATAAAGGCATCGTGGCTGCTGCCTGGAAAGCGGGCATTGACAGCTAGGATGCGCTGCTTGTGGTCACACACCAGCTGCACATTGAGGGAATGGTAGCCCTTCCGGTTGCGGTAATCCTCGGCATGCTCCACAGGTGCCCGCAAAGCCACATGCGTACAGTCAATGAAGCCCGGCACCAAGGGGAAGGCCGCGAATCTTGCAAATCCCAGTGCACGCTGATGCTGCCTCTCCAGGGCCATGGGGAAGGAGATGAATTGGCGTCTCCTTCTGAAAAGGGCATCGGTCACCTGGCGGATGCAGCAATGCACGGCGAACTGGGATATGTTAGCAATGTTCCCAGCAGCAGATTGGAAGGAGCCGGTGGCATAGAAGTTCAAGGCCACCATCACCTTCGCGTCCACCGACAGAGACGTCCTGCTCCTGAGCTTTGGACGCAGAACTCTGCGAAGCAGATGGCAGATCTCTGCAACCACCTCCTTTCGGAATCTCAGCCTTTTTACACATCGCACGCCACTCATGTAGGAGCGCTGCTGGCGGTATGCCCTGACTGGGTAAGGCCTATGTTGCCGACGCCTGTTGCCCCCTCTGCGTCTAGCCAGGGCTGCCCCTCTCACCCCGCGTCTGCGAGCCCTACGGACATGACGCTGAAACTCAGCGTTGGCACCCCATGCAGCCCCCATAATGTGCTGCCAAACAGTCAAATATCCAAGAGGCCACTTGCAACGCTCTGGCCTGAAGCCAAAAATACCTGAGCTAGCGTTGGCCCAAACCAGAAAGCTCTCTTCCTTGGTCTCTCTCCAGAAATCCATTGCACAAGAGTGTTTGCCGCAAAATGGCTGCCCTTTATAGTGCAGGGTAAGTGCCCTTTAATTTGCGCTCCCCGGGGCCCGCGTCGGCTCTGTTGCGTTCCACTAAACAAGCGTGCGGGCCGCCGGCTGCACAATGGGGCGGTCCCACTGAAGTTCTGGATCGGGGCGCGCAAAGGGCGTTGCACGAGGATATGACGTCATTTTCTGCACGCGCAGGTGAGCGCGCGCTAAGACTTTGCGCCGGCGCTAAATGTCTACTTAATTTGGGGCGAGGCGCAGATCGCGCTGCGCCCGGACGCTACACGCATAGCGCCCGAAATTCACTTCTCTTAAGGTGCTAACGGCTGGCGCAACCAACTGAATTTCTAGGCCTTGCACTTTGTGGACAGATATTGATGTCTTTCCATGTCTGTCAAACCTGTCTCTTCTGGCAAGTGCTGTGTGGGAGGAGAAGAGGTTGAAGCTGGGGTCGGTCCTGGCTTTGGCTCCTTTACGGATGAAGTTGGCAAACACAGAGAATGGAGGGAAGGTAACGTTGTGCTTTAGCTTGAACTCTGACCCGAGTGATATCCACTTCTCCTGCAGATTGAATGGAAGCTTCTCAATGATGGGACTTACCCCTCTGGAAGTGTCTAAGTACGATAGGCCGGGTAGGTAGCCGTCCTGCTTTGCAGCTTCGAGTTCCAACAGTAGATCTCCAAGGTCGCGGAGCTTCTGGGGTTCCTTATTTGTCAACTTCGGAAAGTTCTCCAACCTGGCAAAGAGAGCCCTTTCAATGGCTTCAGGGAAGCCGTAACTTTCTTCCAGCCTCGTCCAAGTCATCTTCAACCCCGCTGGCGGATGGCCCACATTGACCGCTTTTATCCTGCGTGCCTGTCCGGCGGACTCTGGGCCAAGCCATTTGATAAGGAGGTCGAGCTCTTCTCCTGCCGACAGGTCCAAGCCCGTTATGGCATCGTGGAAGGAGGACTTCCACGCCCGATAATTCTCTGGTCTATCATCAAACGTGGTTAACCCTGTAGTCTTGCGTGCAAGGTATTTGGCAAGGTCGTAGGTGCTGGGACCTGTGCCAGGTTTGCCTTGAGTAGGGGCTCTGATGGGGGTTTCAAGGAAACGAGAGGGGGTTTGCTGTTGACTTTCTCTCTTCAGTGCTCCATTCCTCTGCACTGTGTCCTCTGTTTTGCAGGGGAGGATCCTGTGACTTGAGGCACACTGTCCATTTTGACCTTGATTAGTGACATGGGGCATGTTATATGAAGTGCTTGAGTCTGTAGAGATGTGTGGGTCTTCATCCCTCTCTCTCGTAAACTGTATGTCGGCTTGGAGACTCACGTAATCTCTGGTGTGCTGTCGTCGATTCTGCCGCGGAATGGGAATTAAAGGTTTGTTAGCTGCCTCAGGATCAGCTTCCACTAAAACTGCCTCGAATACTTGTGCCTCAGCTAATGCAGCATCTATCTCTTTTTCTTCCTGCAGAGCGTCTAATGTGGCTTGGAGACGGGCCTGGTCAGGTTGGCGTCCAACTTGGAAATGGGCCTGTTCAGCTTGGAGATGGGCCTGTTCAGCTTGGAGTTCAGTTTGGAGATGGGCCTGATCAGCTTGGAGACAGGCCTGGTCAGCTTGGAGTTCAGCTTGGAGACGGGCCTGTTCAACTTTTATTCCTATTTCTCTGTTGGCATACGCAGCTCTCGCTTGGGCTGCTTCTAGCTTAGCCCGTGCTTTGGCGATAGCCATGCTTATCCTAGAACCATGTGATGACCGTGAACCAGCTGATGACCGGGAACCAGCTGATGATCTGCAGTGTCCAGAGCTTATAGACAGATTGTCACTGGCTTCAGTTCCGTCTAACTGCTTAAGGTCTTCTACTCGCTGAGTAGCGTTTTTGGGATTATCTTCTGACATGTTGATGTGAGGTAAGTGTGGTGTACGAGGTGAAGACTTAAGCTGGCTCTATCGTGATGGCCTACTCTGAAGCCTTGCTGCTCCACGTCGAGGATCTCCTCTCTTCGCAGCTAGCCGTAATGCTGTCTTTTCACTGTACTGGTCTCGCTAGACATGCTCCTATCTAGTTATCCAGCCAGCTAAACACTCATTCAAATAATTCCTCGAGAAGCGGGTTTGCTGTTTTGAAGCTTTACTTGAACAAATTTGTGAAACTGTAAACAAAGACAAAGTATGTTTCGTACATAGAACTGAGTACTATACATTAGATGTTACATAAGATATAAACATATTTATAACAATAGAATAGACTAATTGTATAACTAAATAGCACTGGAGCTAAACTTCGGTAACTAACAACTAATAACTTCTTATAGACAACATATTGTCAAAAATACTACACTGACAAGGTTGTTCTCATGTTATTAAACAAAGCTACTCACAGACATTGCGTCTTGCCTAGCGTATGAGAAGAGATGGAATAAGATTGAGAATCCCTCATGTGAGCTTCTCCATAACTCAGCAGGTTCTTCCTGGAATACTACTTCTGGGTCAAAACAGGAAGGTCAATTAATCTAATGCTATACACTAACACTGCTATACACTAACTACCACTAGAGGGTGGTATCTGCATGTAATAAGTCCAGAACACATCATTCCTGGAATATTTATTATATTTAACAGATTCCAATTGCACGTTCTATTTATATCAAACTTCTGATGGAAATCAGGGTTCTTTTTTGAAGTACAAAACTAAGATTTTTTACTGTAGATACTTTTGTGTAAAACGTAATGACACTCTCTGGTGATTGAGTCACATGTGCCTAGTTTAAAATTTTTTTATTCATGGGACCTGAGCGTCGCTGGAAAGGCCAGTATTTATTGCCCATCCCTAATTGCCCTTGAGAAGGTGGTGGTGAGCTGCCTTCTTGAACCACTGCAGTCCGTGTGGTGAAGGTACTCCCACAGTGCTGTTAGGGAGGGATTTCCAGGATTTTGACCCAGCGACGATGAAGGAATGGCAATATATTTCCAAGTCAGGATGGTGTGTGACTTGAAGGGGAACTTGGAGCTGGTGGTATTCCCAGGCACCTACTGCCCTTGTCCTTCAAGGTGGTAGAGGTTGCGGGTTTGGGAGGTGCTGCCGAAGAAGCCTTGGCGAGTTGCTGTAGTGCATCTTGTAGATGGTACACACTGCAGCCACAGTACGCCAGTGGTGGAGGGAGTGAATGTTTAAGATGGTGGATGGGGTGCCAATCAAGTGGGCTGCTTTGCCCTGGATGGTGTCGAGCTTCTTGAGTGTTGTTGGAGCTGCATTCATCCAGGCAAGTGGAGAGTATTCCATCACACTCTTTACTTGTGCCTTGTAGATGGTGGAAAGGCTTTGGGGAGTCAGGAGGTGAGACACTCACCACAGAATACCTAGCCTCTGACTTGCTCTTGTTGCCACAGTATTTATGTCACTAGTCCAGTTAAGTTTCTGGCACTTGTGTGGCATGAATGTTACCTGCCACTTATCAGCCCAAGTCTGAATGTCGTCCAGGTCTCGCTGCATGTGGGCATGGACTACTTCATTACCTGAGGAGTTGCGAATGGCATTGGACACTGTAGTCATCAGCGAACATCCCCATTTCTGATCTTATGTTGGTGGGAAGGTCATTGATGAAGCAGCTGAAGATGTTTGGGCCTAGGACACTGCCCTGAGGAACTCCTGCAGCTATGTCCTGGGGCTGTGATGATTGACCTCCAACCACCATAACCATCTTCCTTTGTGCCAGGTATGACTCCAGCCAGTGGAGAGTTTTCCCCCGATTCCCATTGACTTCAGTTTTACTAGGGCTCCTTGATGCCACACTCGGTCAAATGCTGCCTTGATATCAAGGGCAGTCACTCTCACCTCACCTCTGGAATACAACTCTTTTGTCTGTGCTTGGACCAAGGCTGTAATGAGGTCGGGAGCCGAGTGGTCCTGGCGGAACCCAAACTGGGCATCAGTGAGCAGGTTATTGGTGAATAAGTGCCGCTTGATAGCACTGTCGATGACACCTTCCATCACTTTGTTGTTGATTGAGAGTAGACTGATGGGGCGGTAATTGGCCGGACTGGATTTGCTTTTTGTGGACAGGACATACCTGGGCAGTTTTCCACATTGTCAGATAGACGCCAGTGTTGTAGCTGTACTGGAACAGCTTGGCTAGAGGTGCGGCTAGTTCTGGAGCACAAGTCTTCAGCACGACAGCTGGGATGTTGACGAATCCCAGCCTTTGCTGTATCCAGTGTGCTCAGCTGTTTCTTGATGTCACGTGGAGTGAATTGAGTTGGCTGAAGATTGGCTTCTGTGATGGTGGGGACCTCAGGAGGAGGCCGATATGAATCATCCACTCGGCACTTCTGGCTGAAGATGGTTGATATGATTTATTCTGGCTCCATATCACTTTTAGACTTGAAGCACTCTAAATATGTCTTCAGGTATTTTCAAACTTAAACTGAAAGGGAATTGTGTTCTTTTTCACAATAGTGCAGCATAACTTTTGTCGACATATATTACAAAAATGTACAATTGATAGTCTACGGTAAGAAATATTTAATATTCAATATTTGTATTTAAATGGAAGACTTGTATTTATATAGCACCTTTCATGACCTCAGGATGTCCCAAAGCGCTTTACAGCCAATTAGTTACTTTAAAAAAAAAGTGTAGTCACTGTTGTAATATAGGAAACATAGCAGCAAATTTGTGCACAATAAGCTCCCACAAACAGCAATGTGATAATGACCAGATAATCTGTTTTTTAGTGATGTTGGTTGAGGGCTAAAATATTGCCAGGACACCAGAGCTAACTCTCCTGCTCTTCTTCGAAATAGTACTATGGGATCTTTTACATCCACCTGAGAAAGCAGGTGGATGTTTAACGTCTCATCCGAAAGATGGCACCTCCAACAGTGCAGCACTCCCTCAGCAATGCACTGGAGCGTCAGCCTAGATTTTTGTGCTCAAGTCTCTGGAGTGGGGCTTGAACCCACAACCTTCTGACTCAAAGGCGAGAGTGCTACCCACTGAGCCACAGCTGACAAATTATATTTGATTGTAAAGTACTAACAATGGAACTACATTGGTACAAAATGTACCCATAAATTTCAAAATAAATTGAACTGCAAAACAAATTGGCTCAATGCTATCATGGTTGGAAAATTTGCTAAAATAGTGAAGGGTGATTGTGTGAAGTAATCCAGGATAATATATAATAGAAGGTCTGATAGCAGTAAAATCATGAGGTATGTTATGTGAGCAACTGTGCTTGAATAGTATTGGACAGGAACCAAACTTTTACAAGATTTTTTGTCTATTTATTCCCAGACTAATAATTATATCAGCAACACATGTGGGGGGGCATTTTCAACTTTTGGGCAAAATGAGCGCAAAGTTGGCATGGTGCCCACTGTGCCCGCCCACTGGCTGCAGTGAGAGCCTTGAACCATTTTCATGGTTGGGCCTTATTTCCATATTCTGGGCAAGTTGCCAGTGCAGTGCAAGTGCACGCAGGCAGCTTGCTGCTGGCAGTGGGGGGCAGGGGATAAGTCCGGTGACTTCTCCGTGGAAGATGTAAGTCAATTCCCGCGGGATGGGGAGGCAAGCTGGGCGTACGGGGCAATGAGTAGCACCACAGCCATCCTGAAGACTTTTGTGGGGCCAAGAGGAACATTCAGTGGTCCCTTTAAGAAATGATTGTCTGTTACAAATGGGCGAAGCGTGAGCTGCGCATATATCACCCATTTGTAGCTGAAAATGGTACTGGGGCCCCACAACTGATATAGAATGCTGATTTCAATTTTTTAAATGGTACTGGAGCCCTACAACTGGTATAGAATGCTGATTTCAATTTTTAAGTAGGCCCTGGTCTATTTTGGGCGGGAGTGTATGCTGCCTAAAATCGCATTGGGTGGCCCATCGGGCAGTCAATGGACAGGTGATTTAAAAGAAATCTTCAACTGCTGACCACCCATTTTTCAGCAAAAACGGGCAAGACAGCGGTTGAAAATCGCCCCCATGTTCTCTAACTTACCATTACCTCCATGCCTTGCTCCCTCTGTTGGATTCATATGCAATTACATAATATAGTCAAAAACTACATACATTGACAGGGCAAAAATGTAAATAATAATATTACAAACAATTTAATTAGTGCATTGTAATTTTATTTTCTTAACCTGATCATCATGGCACATTCCTAGCCATCTGTTAATTCTATTTTTTTTTCATTCGTTCCTGGGATGTGGGCGTCGCTGGCAAGGCCAGCATTTATTGCCCATCCCTAATTGCCCTTGAGAAGGTGGTGGTGAGCTGCCTTCTTGAACCGCTGCAGTCCGTGTGGTGAAGGTACTCCCACATTGATGTTAGGGAGGGAGTTCCAGGATTTTGACCCAGTGATGCTGAAGGAATGGCAATATATTTCCAAGTCAGGATGGTGCGTGACTTGGAGGGGAATTTGTAGGTAATGATGTTCCTATGCGCCTGCTGCCCTAGCCCTTCTAGGTGGTAGAGCTTGTGGGTTTGGGAGGTGCTGCCGAAGAAGCCTTGGCAAGTTGCTGCAGTGCATCTTGTAGATGGTACACAGTGCAGCCATGGTACGCTGGTAGTGGAGGGAATGTTTAAGGTGGTGATTGGGGTGACGATCAAGCAGGCTGCTTTGTCCTGGATGGTGTTGAGCTCGTTCAGTGTTGTTGGAGCTGCACTCAGCCAGGCAAGTGGAGAGTATTCCATTGCACTCCTGACGTGCCATGCAGATTGTGGAAAGGCTTTTGGGAGTCAGGAGGTGAGATAATCACTGCAGAATACCCAGCCTCTGACCTGTTCTTGTTGCCACAGTATTCATGTGGCCAGTCCAGTTAAGTTTTTGGTCAATGGTGATCCCCAGGATGTTGATGTTGGGGGATTTGGCGATGGTAATGCCGTTGAATGTCATGGGGTGGTGGTTAGACCCTCTCTTGTTGGAGATAGTCATTCCATGGCACTTATGTGGCGTGAATGTTACTTGCCACTTATCAGCCCAAGCCTGAATGTTGTCCAGGTCTTGCTGCATATGGGCATGGACTGCTTCATTATGTGAGGAGTTGTGAATGGAACTGAACACTGCAGTCATCAGCGAACATCCCCACTTCTGACCTTATGATGGAGGGAAGGTCATTGATGAAGCAGCTGAAGATGGTTGGGCCTACGACACTGCCTTGAGGAACTCCTGCAGCGATGTCCTACGGCTGAGCAGATTGGCCTCCAACAACCACAACCATCTTCCTTTGTATAACTCCAGCCAGTGGAGAATTTTTCCCCTGATTCCCATTGACTTCAATTTTACTAGGGCTCCTTGATGTCAAGGGCAGTCACTCTCACCTCACCTCTGGAATTCAGCTCTTTTGTCCATGTTTGGACCAAGGCTGTAATGAGGTCAGCAGCTGAGTGGTCCTGGCGGAACCCAAACTGAGCATCGATGAGCAAGTTATTGGTGAGTAAGTGCCGCTTGATAGCACTGTCGACAACATCTTCCATCACTTTGCTGCTGATTGAGAATAGACTGATAGGGTGGTAATTGGCTGGATTGGATTTGTCTGTTTTTTGTGGACAGGACATACCTGGGCAGTTTTCCACATTGTCGGTTAGATGCCTATGTTGTAGCTGTACTGGAACAGCTTAGCTAGAGGCGCGGCTAGTTCTGGAGCACAAGTCTTTAGCACGACAGCTGGGATGTTGTCGGGGCCCATAGCCTTTGCTGTATCCAGTGCACTCAGTCAGCCTAGAAATTGGGTTTTGGTCTTGCCAGGGCTGTAGCGCCAGAAAGTTTGCGCCAGCGGTAATGCGGCAGCGCGCGACGAAAATTCGGGTGCGCTGGGCCCAGACGGCGGCGGGCGCTAAAACCCTCCTTTAGCGCCTCAAAACAGGCGTGAACTTGGGTTTCCCGGCGCTAATCCCCCGCTGCGGCACCCGATGCGGTGCGGCAGGCGGGGGAACTGCAGGCCTCCTCCTCCTGTTAAGGAGGAGCTGCCTGCAGCCGACAACTGTCCGGCGGATTGACCCGACATCTGAGCCCGGCACCTCGGGGAAGTGCCGGGCTCGCATCAGACACTGATCAGGGCCGCGGGGGGGGAATGCAGGAGTCCGGGAAGGGAGGTGCGGGCAGGCGGCCGCCGGGAACGCGGCCGGCCGCCGCTCCACCTTTATGCGCCGGCGCACACTGGGGGAAGACTCTGTTGCCAGAGTCTTAGTTGCGCCTGCCACGGGCGAGGCGGGCGCAACTGAATTTCGGCTTGGGGCCGGGTTACCACGGCAACCGGGACGCTGTGTACACCGATGACGTCATCGGTGCCAGCGCAGCGCTACCGGTGCAACGCCGATTTAGGGCCCCTGGGAATTTCTCAACTGGCCATAACTCCGGCGCTAGGCCCTCTAGCGCCTCAAATGCGGCGCTAAGCCTACCGAATTTCTAGGCCAGTCGTTTCTTGATATCACGTGGAATGAATCAAATTGGCTGAAGACTGGCTTCTGTGATGGTGGGGACCTTAGGAGGAGGCCAAGATAATTCATGAACTCGGCACTTCTGGCTGAAGATGGTTGCAAATGGTTCAGCCTTGTCTTTTACATTGACGCCTGGGCTCTGCTATCATTGAGGATGGGGATGTTCTTGGAGCCTCCTCCTCCCGTCAGTTGTTTAATGGTCCACCACCATTCACGACTGGGTGTGGCAGGACTGCAGAGCTTTGATCCGATTCGTTGGTCTAATCCATTGATCCTATATGATGCATATAACGGAGTACGATCATTCCAAGCAAAATAAATCAGGCCAAATTAAGCAAACATTGGACATTTCAGTCCAGTTATTTTCAGAAGGTACTTTTTGCTTCCATTAAAAAAGAGTGATTTTTCCAGTCCCTGGGACAAGGCGTAATCCCCCTGCCTCTTGTGCTTCTGTTTTTATTGGCAAAGTGCACACAAATGTGATTTGATGTCTCTTAACGATTTGTTGGAGAAACTTGTAATATCAATATTCATTCTTTGTAATCTCAAAGCAGGCATGACAGTGTGCTTTGACCTGTCTTTCCATAGCTGTAATTAATATTGTAACATCCTCAGAACCATTTTACTTATCTTTCATCATATAATGTATAGCTTACAGAATCATTTTATGGCTACCTTAATTATTGCTAATTGTAAACAAACTGCAAGAAATTTTAATTACTGCATTCAAATAGTTTATGTCATGAAATGTATTTTCATTTATTCATTCTCGTCATTTTTTAAAATATGTATTAACCTTACTTGGTGCCAGAATTTTAATTGTGTAAAGGTAAAGATGGCATTATTGCAATTTTTCTCTGCAAACTGAAGGCAGTGGCTAATATTTATGTAAAGTCACACATGACTTGAATGTGGACTTTGTGGCTTCTTTCATTTCACACACTTAGTTAGATGTTGCAAAGGGAAGTTTCAATTAGAAATCTGCTTAAGTGACACCAAAAAAATGAAATATACTCACAGATCTTCAAATATAAATATTGAGTGGTTACTGCAAACAGACTACCAAGGTATGTGAACAGAACAATGGCAGCTGAAATTTAAGGCAGCACCTCGATGCTGTAAAATACTGACAGCAGAACTGTCATTATCAATTTGGACATGGCCCCTTTAAGGAAACTGGCTGATGACGCATCATCAAATGACATCATCAGACCCGCTTCCTATTAATTGGCCAGTAACCATGCAGGGCAGGCTTAACAAGCACAATCAATGAAAAATCGCTTGGAGAGTGCGGGCTGCAGTAGGCAGTGGGCTGGGACCACGACACCAACCCTGGCCACCCCGAACCAGCCTCGGCCTATGACTTAGAAATTGGATTGTGCCTAATTGAAGCTTGTGGCATAGTCTCATTGGGATAAGCTGCAGCTGATATTCACGGCGCCAGAAGCAGCCCGCAGGTTGTGAGGAGGCAGCAAGAATGGCCAGGTGAGTGCGGGGGAGTGGTGGACAGAAGCTGCCCGTGGATGTAATGTGGAGCCGAGAGGAGGTCTTCCTGGGTCCACAATAAGGTAAGGAATAATCTTAAAATTTGCCTTTGGGTGGCAGCATTGCATGGTCCCTTTAAGGACTGCTAGTGTGGCTGCTAACCGCCTGCAGAAATTGACTGCAGTGTGCATGGCCCATGTTGTGGTCATTGGCAATCCAATTTCACAAAATGACCTGAAACGGGCATTAGGCCCTCGACTTGCATATGCAATGGGTCAGTTTTGGCGTACACCCTGGATGCCTACAGAGGAGCCTAACCAATATGGCAGACAGTGCACTTACAGTGCAGAATGAGTGCGTGCATGCTGATCGTCATATTGAAACATTAGGCACCTGTTTAATGCCTGTAAAACAGATATAGTGTGATCCAATTTCTGGACTCTAGGATATCTATTTATGCTCAAATACCGACATCTATTTCAGAGGTTAAGAACATAAGAAATAGGAGTAGGAGTAGGCCATTCGGCCCTGCTCCACCATTCAATAAGATCATGGCTGATCTTTTGCCTCATCTTCACTTTCCTGAACTATCCCCATATCCCTTGATTCCCTTAATATTCAAATATCTATCGATCTCTGTCTTGAATATACCCAACGATGGAGCCTTCACTGCCCTCTGGGGTAGAGAATTCCAAAGATTCACCACCCTCTGAGTGAAAAAATGTCTCCTCATCTCAGCCCTAAATGGCCGACCCCTTATTCTGAGACTGTGACCCCTGTTCTAGACTCCCCAGCCAGGGGTAACATCCTCCCTGCATCTACCCTGTCAAGCCCTGTAAGAATTTCATATGTTTCAATGAGATCTCCTCTCAATCTTCTAAACTCTAGGGAATATATGCCTAGTCTACTCAATCTCTCCTCCGAGGACAATCCCCCCATCCCAGGAACCAGTCTGGTGAACCTTCGTTGCACTCCCTCTGTGGCAAGTATATCCTTCCTGAGGTAAGGAGTCCAAAACTGTACACAATACTCCAGGTGTTGTAATGATCAGTAACATGTCATTCTAGAATGGTACACTAGGTGGAGCTGTATGTTTAAGTAGTGGGGCTACCCACAATGCACTGGCTACCCACAAGGCAGTAGTCAAGATGGATGCCTGTACACCAGTCCACATGGCTGAATAAATGACTAGCTCAAGCTAGCTGTTCATAATGAAAACATCTGTTTATTTATGAACATAACATGGTACCAGGATTGGTAAAATCTGCTGAATATTGTGAAACGCGACATGGAGAATTTGAAGCCACCGGAGGGTTTGAAACTCACGGGGAATGCCTACTGCAATTTGCGGACTTTCAAACAACAATTCAAACTCTACATTGCTGCCATCGGGTTCTGTACGAAGCCAGACGCAAGGAAAATAGCACTGCTGCTCATGGTTGCAGGCCCGCAGGTGATAGAAGTATTTAATACATTTGTATTTGATCAAGAGGAGTGTAGTGTATGTACCTTTAAGAGGAACTATGTTTTTGAAGCCACTGTATACTGTAGTACCAGTAGTGACCACTCGGGTATATAAGCCTGTGTAGCGTCTTGTGTTGTTAGTTCACCTCCAGAATTTGTTCAGTAAACACTTGTTAAATCAACTCCTGCATTCCGTGTCTCCATTAACACACGGGTCTAACAGTGGCGACGAGTTAGAAACGAACTTACCTGCAATTCGGCAGCACCTCAAGGGGATCGATTCCTCAGACGAAGGTCGAAGCCAGAAGCAAATAAATAAATAAACAACTCGAAGAAACTCAAAAACGAGGGCCAGGCTTGGTCTCCAGTCTGTGGTTTCCCCAGCTAAACGGGCTGGTGGCAGGTAGTGCACTGATCCTTCCTGGGCTGCATCGGGCTAGAGCTCGATCGGGTGGCTCTGCAACGGGGCCGGGCAGTGAGTCGGGAAGCAGAAGCAAAGAGAGAGAGAAGGTGGAGCACTCAGGGCACGGCCAGTGCTGCAAAGCAGGTCAGCGTTTGGACCGAGCAGAGGGAGGGGGAAGTCCCAAAGGGTCCGCTCCACGACGGGAACGGTTCTCCAAGTAACGGAGAAACTATTGAAGCGATATATTAAAAAAAATAGAAATACCACAAAAAACTGCAGGTCGCAACGGGAACCGCGGCGAACAGTGTTGGCAGCAGCGGCAGCGGCGGGAAAGCGCGGGAGGCGCCATCTTAACTCGGCAGGCAAGAAAGAAAAGTGCGGGAAGTGCCATTTTAGATTTTCAAGATGCCGAAGACTGGCAATATTACTGCTTTCGATAGTGATATAGAAGATTGGACTACATATGTGGAAAGAGTGGAGGTATATTGCAAGGCGAATGAAGTAGCGGATGATAAAAAGGCATCGGTACTTCTAAATCTGATGGGCGCAAGGACATACGGGCTGTTACGAAACCTGATCACTCCAGCCAAACCGATGGACAAGAATTTTAAGGAGATTGTTGATACCTTACAGGAGCACTTAAACACAACACCGCTGCTGATAGCGGAACGATTCAAATTCTTCAGGAGGAATCAGCACAAGAATGAAAGTAACGCTGATTACCTCACCGAATTACGAAAGCTGTCAAAGCACTGCCAATTCGGGGCAGGACTGGCAGATTCTCTACGAGACAAATTCGTCTGCGGTCTCCTTAGCGAAGGAACACAGAAAGGACTACTTTCTGAGAAAGATTTGACACTGGACAAGGCTTTCAGTGTGGCTGTATCATACGAAGAAGCAGCAAGAGGAGCTGCAGAGATACAGCAAAAGCCACAGGACTTCGGCACCCATGAAATGACACGGGGTTTCAAGAGATGTTATCGCTGCGGCAGATCCACCCATGACCAGAAGGACTGCTGGTTCAAGGACAAAGCATGCAGGCAATGCGGAAAGATGGGACACATTGCACGTGTATGCAGATCTGGAAAGAAATCCGCTGACAGTAAAAAGGTCATTAAGGAAAGTACAGAAAGGTACAAATGATGACGAACAGTAGCTCCGAAGACCAGAAGAGCGATAGCGACTCCGGAAACAAGAGACTAAGCTGTCTCAAATTACATAATGTAACTGCCAAAGAAGATTACCAGACCATTTGGGTTACCCTCATGATAGCGGGGTCCCCAGTCAAAATGGAGCTCGATACAGGATCAGCTCTGACCATCATGAGTCGACGGGATTACGAGCGGCTATTTCCACATATACCTTTGAAAGACACATCCATTGTCTTGAAGACATATACGGGGCAGAAAGTATACCCCAGAGGGAAACTAAGGGTGCCTGTTGTATACAACGGCAAGGAAATACAGAAGTTGTATTTATACGTTCTGCAAGATGGTGGTCCGCTGTTGTTGGGACGTGAATGGATCAGAAAGATACGTTTAGACTGGCACTCCATTCAGGCACTGACGGTGACCAGTAAGAAAAAAAACGATGATGACGTCATACCTGGACGATTAAAAGAAATCTTGGCTAACGCCAAAGAAGTGTTTCAACAGGAACTAGGAACCCTGAAAGGCGCCACCTCCTCAATAAAAGTGGAAGATGCGGCAATTCCCAAGTTTTTTAAGGCAAGGCCGGTGCCATACGTAATTCGTCCAGCCGTTGAGGCAGAGCTGGAGAAATTGGAAAAAGCAGGCGTGTTATCCAAGGTAGATTGGAGCGAGTGGGCAACACCCATCGTCCCGGTCATGAAGAAAACGTTGAATAACGATAAATCTGAAGAACAGAGAAAAGTTCGCATCTGTGGGGACTTCAAGGTGACTGTAAACCCGGTTCTTCACATGGTACAGTATCCTCTTCCGAGGATAGAAGATATTTTCGCCTCACTATCCGGAGGGAAACGTTTCACCAAAATTGACTTAGCACAGGCATATCTACAGATGGAGGTTGAGGAGGCCTCTAAAAAGTATCTCACGATAAACACACAC
This sequence comes from Somniosus microcephalus, assembly GCF_052327205.1. Classification (NCBI taxonomy): domain Eukaryota; kingdom Metazoa; phylum Chordata; class Chondrichthyes; order Squaliformes; family Somniosidae; genus Somniosus; species Somniosus microcephalus. The sequence goes on along the minus strand of NC_140993.1, from coordinate 115,190,111 downwards.
AAAGGCCTGTACCAGTACAATCGACTGGTTTTCGGAGTGGCATCAGCTCCGGCTATCTGGCAAAGAGCTATGGAGCAAGTCCTGCAAGGGATTCCGGGGACTCAATGCTACCGAGACGACATCCTTGTAACAGGAGAAAACGACAACGAGCACCTTGCCAACTTGGAGCAGGTGTTCGCGAGGCTGAGAGAACGGGGCCTACGAGCAAATCGCCCCAAATGCGAATTTTTCCAGAAACAAATATCATACTGTGGCCATGTCATTAACGAAGAAGGGTTGCATAAGTCACCTGAAAAAATTGAAGCGGTCGTAAAGGCCCCAGCATCTGAAAATGTCTCACAATTAAGGTCGTTCCTGGGATTAGTAAATTACTATCATAAATTTTTACCAAACTTGTCGACGGTTCTGCACCCGCTTAACGCACTGCTACAAACGGAAGTAGTTAGGAAATGGAGCGAAGACTGTAAACGTGCCTTCCATAAATGCAAAGGCTTGATCACGTCCAGGGAAGTGTTGGCTCATTACAACCCATCACTGCCAATCAGACTGGCGTGCGATGCATCCCCTTACGGCGTGGGAGCGGTATTATCACATAGATTCCCTGATGGCTCGGAGTGGCCGATAGCTTTTGCGTCACGCTCATTGAACTCAGCTGAGCGTAACTATGCCCAGATCAACAGGGAGGCACTCAGCCTGGTGTGGGGGGGTGAAGAAATTCAACCATTACCTACACGAACAAAAGTTTACCTTGTTGACTGACCATCAATCCCTCGTCTCCATATTCAACCCTAAAAAGGGCGTTTCCATTATGACAGCGCAAAGGCTACAGAGGTGGTCCCTTTTCCTAGGGGCACACCAATATGACATAGAGTACAAAGGAACAAAACAGCATGGGAATGCTGACAGGTTATCGCGCCTACCGTTGCCAATGATGGAAGAGGCACCTACAGTGGACCCAGTGGAGATATTCCACTCGATCATAGTGGAATGTCTACCGGTGACAAATTCTACCATTGAAAAGGAAACGAGAAATGACCCGACTCTCTCACGAGTCTACGATTTAACGGTGAAGGGATGGCCAGCACATGGCGAACAACCGTTGCCATCATTCTCGCAAAGAAGAGAACAGCTGTCAGTGTGCCGAGGAACCTTGATGTGTGGATCCAGAGTGGTGATTCCACCCAAACTCAAGGATAGAGTGCTAAAGGAGCTTCACAAGGGGCATCTGGGTGGAGTGAAAATGAAGAACTTAGCCAGAGCGTTTGTGTGGTGGCCAGGTATCGATGGAGACATCAAAGAAATGACCAAGAGCTGTCTAGGATGCCAGAAGGTCCAAAACGCCCCACCACAAGCCCCTCTACATCCATGGGAGTGGCCCTCATCTCCATGGCAAAGGGTACATATCGACTTTGCTGGTCCATTTATGGACTCAATGTTCTTAATTGCGGTGGTTGCACACTCCATGTGGCCGGAGGTAATAAAGATGTCCTCCACCACCACGGAAAAAAACATCACAGTATTAAGGACCATATTCACCAGGAATGGGCTGCCTGAACAGATCTGTTCTGATAATGGACCACAATTTGTATCCGAAGAATTCAGGAAGTTCTTAAAAAACAATGGGGTTAAGCACTACACGTCCGCCCCATACCATCCCACGACCAATGGATTGGCTGAAAGATTTGTCCAGACCTTCAAGAATGCCATAAAGGCCATGGGTAATGAAGACATTAATCTACAACATAAGGTAGATAATTTCTTGTTTGCGTACAGGAATGCAACACGTGGTTACAAACCAAACCCCTGCCATGATGTTTTTCAATAGAAGACTAAGATGCCGGCTGGATTTGGTCAAGCCAAACATCAGAAGGGACGTAGAGAACCGGCAATTTCAAAGCATGAATGAAAGGCCAACTAGAACCTTCCAGATAGGTCAACCAGTTTTGGCCCGGGACTACCGTACCGAGAAATGGCAGCCTGGAACTATTTGCACACGACTAGGACCGCTGATGTATACCGTGGACATTGGAGAAAGCATAATAAGGTGCCATGCTGACCAGATCATAGAGTCATCCGAAAAAGGACAACCTACACCACAACTCTATACGCCTAGTGATGAAGCAGAGATACCCATAGTATCTACCTCCGATCCGTTGATACTGGAACCAGATGAACCCGACACTAGCATTGAAGCCGAATCGACCTTGCCAAAAGAACCTACTATACCACCGAGGCGTTATCCGGACCGAGTCAGGAAGCCTCCAGAGAGACTGAATTTGTCATTGATTAACTTCAGCAAATGTGTATATTATTGTTCTTGTAAAAATGTTATTTAATGATTACTTAAAATGTTATGTACTATTTATCTAAAAGGGGAGGAATTGTAGTGTATGTACCTTTAAGAGAAACTATGTTTTTGAAGCCCCTGTATACTGTAGTACCAGTAGTGACCACTCGGGTATATAAGCCTGTGTAGCGTCTTGTGTTGTTAGTTCACCTCCAGACTTTGTTCAGTAAACACTTGTTAAATCAACTCCTGCATTCCGTGTCACCATTAACACATGGATCTAACAAGGAGGACAGAGAAAAGATGGACGATGTGCGAAAGAAGTTTGATACACATTATTCTCCCAAAGAGAACGAGACCTATGAGATTTACGTGTTCCGTTCACGGACACAGCAGCAAAATGAGACTTTTGATAGCTTTGTGACTGATCTGAAACTGAAAGAACAGACATGTAATTTCTCTGAACTGAAATCATCCATGATTCGTGACCAGATTGTGTTTGGTATTCATGATAAAAAGGTCAGGGAACATTTGTTGAGAGAAACTGAACTAACATTGGAGGATGCTGTGAAAATATGCCATGCCAGTGAGCTAGCTCAACAGCACGCAAAGACTTTCAGTGAAATTAATAATAATGCGACTGTAGTGAGTGATAGTACTGCTGTCAGTGCTGTGTCCTACAAGGGGAAGAAACATGGGCAGAACAGAAGTGCAAAGCAATCGGAGGATGGAATTTTTAATTGTAAACGCTGTGGCTACCAGCACCAGTAACGACAATGCCCAGCATTTGGGAAAATGTGCACAAAATGTAATGGAAAGTATCACTTTGCCAAACAATGCTTTTCAAAAGTAAAAACAAAGAAAGGGCAACAAGTCAATGTAATTGAGGACACTGACTTAAGTGAGACATTTTTTGTAGGAATGGTGTCATGTGACAATATAAAAAAGGATACAGAAAATGTGCAGCCCTCAGGAATGGATAATGCTGAACATAAAGTTAATGCAGTAAAAGAGGACAAATGGATGATGCCACTGCAGGTAAATGGAGCATTAGTTACATTGAAACTAGACACAGGGGCAAAAGCAAACTTAATCAGTATGAGTGACATTAAAAATATGAAAGAAAAGCCCAAAATACAGAAAAAGTCAGTACTACTGAAGAACTATAATGGACAGAAAATAGATAGCTTAGGTGTATGCAGGCTTAAAGTGACAGTCAAAGACAAAGTGCATCATCTCATGTTTTCTGTTGTGGCTGAAGGACTTGATTCACTACTAGGTGACAAAGCTTGTGAGGACTTAGAACTGGTCAAGAGAGTCTACCGTATAAACTGTGCCATAAGCAGACCAGATGACTCAGTGGATACTGTAATGAGTAATTTCCAGAATGTGTTCAAAGGATTTGGAGTTCTACCATTCACTTACAAGATCCAGCTAAAGGAGAATGCTCAGCCAGTGGTACATGTTTTGATTTCTTTTTGGGTTCAATAAAGACTTATTTCTGAAAGAGAATGTTGTTTAATCTAAAGTCTTGTTCAAGACTTTCTACAGCTTTTTACAGAACACACTATGCTGTGATGCAGCTAGAATCAAACGGAAAGTAAAACTTCTCTGGACTCTTTGTCTCTCACATGACCTCTGCTGGTCAGACACAAGTAATCAAAAACACAGACAAATATGCTGTAAGGCATAAGTAATCAAACACAGACAAATATCATCACTATTTGCTGATATCCTTACATCTCCCTTTCTTAAAACAAAAGTATTTTACTTTTAACGAACAACATTTAATGAACTTACATTATCATTATCATGATCAAGGTTTTTTACCCTTGCTTTGTGTGTTCACATGAAATATGTCAATACACTAGAACTTGAAGAAAGAATAAGATAACATTACTTCCTTCTTTAACAATAGTCTTTAAATTTGCTCAATGAGTCTCTCAGGAGGCTTCACGTGTCTTGAGGATTTTCTGATTGATTGTCCTTGAATCTGAGTTGTTGCCTCAGATGATTGGTTCTCAGCTATGTGATCAGGTTGTTCACCAGTATCAGTCTCTTGACCTGCTGTGGCTGGTCCCATGAGAAGATCTCGACGATTTCTTCTCAGAACAGCACCCTCATCTGTCTGAATGGTGTATGATCTTGGTTGAACTTCACTCAGGACAGTTCCCTTCTGAGTCCATGTGTTTGTTTTGTCTTTCAACCTTACTTGGTCACCAGTGTGGAGTTCAGGTAGGTTTTGTGTTCCTCTGTCATAGTAGTACTTTTGCTTTTCTTTCTGTTGCTCTTTGAACTTCCTCACTTTCTCCCCCTCTTTTGTTTTCAGGAGGTTCTCCGGGATGGGTAGGTTTGACCTTAGCCGACGTCCCATCAGGAGTTGGGCTGGTGACATACCACACTCGAGTGGCGTTGTGCGGTATACAAGCATGCTTTGGTAGAAATCAGTTCCACTGTCTTTTGCCTTGTACATCAGTCTTTTCACTGTCTGGACCGATTTTTCCACTAGTCCATTGGACTGTGGATAGTGAGGACTTGACGTTGTGTGGACAAAGTCCCACTCTTTGGCAAAGTGTCGGAAATTTGCATTGTTAAACTGGGGTCCATTGTCTGTGAAGACCTCGCTTGCCACGCCATGTCTGGAGAATATGGCTTTCATACTTCTTATCACAGCTTCTGCAGTGGTGGTGTACAGTCTACAAACCTCTGGATACAGGGAGTAATAGTCTGTGACGACAAGATAGTCCTTTCCTTGACATACGAATAGGTCAGCGCCTACCTTCTGGTAAGGTCTGTCTGGTGCTGGGTGTGGCTTTAGTGGTTGTACCGGATTGCTTGCTCGATATTTCAGGCATATTGTGCAGTTTGACACCTCATTTGTCACATCTTGGTTGATTCGTGGCCAGTACATCACCTCGCGTGCTCTTTTCTTACACTTTTCGATTCCCAGATGTCCTCCATGGATCTTTTTTAGCATCTCTCTTCTCAGACTCTTTGGGATAACTATTTTACTTCCTTTGTAGATGATGTCTTCGACCACTGATAGTTCCGCCCTGCAGTTCCAGTACTCTGCTATATCAGGTGAGCAGTCTTGCTTCATGTTGGGCCATCCATCCAAGATGCTTTTTCTCAGTCATCTCATTGTTTCATCTTTGTTTATCTCAGTCTTTATGAGCTCCATTTTTGCATCTGCTATGGGCAGTGCACTTGTGATCATGTCCACGTAGGCGTTCACTTTTTCATCCATTGTGGTGTTTGCGGGCTCACTTGGGTCAACAGCTCTGGACAACGTGTCTGCTGTATACATCAGCTTACCCGGTGTGTACGCAACATTCAGTTCATCATAGACTGTCTCTCTTTCACTTTCCACAACGAGGACTCTCTTTACCAGGTTCAGCCTCTCACAGGCTTTTAAACCTAGTATGGCTTGCACATCCTTTGGCACCACGATTAATGCTAGCGTGTGCTCTCTGTCCTTGTGTGTTACTTTGACAATGCATTTTCCTTTCACTGGTATATCAGTACCTGAGTATCCGGTCACTTTCACTTGTATTCCATATAACTTTGGTCTGGGTCTAATTATCTTAAAATCGGTCTCTGATATCACATTAACTTGTGCTCCAGTATCCAATTTAAATGGAATGTGTATGTCGTTCACTTTTAGTGTCAACATCCAGTCTCTTTCTTCTCTTTTGTTTTCAGACACAACATCTACATAGAATTCCTCTATGTCGCTTGCATCTACAGCATGGACCTTGCTTTGTTGCACTTGGTTCTTGCAGCAACGGGCATAATGGTTGTTCTTGTTGCAACTATAGCAAGTTTTACCATATGCTGGACACTTTCTTGGTGGATGCTGTGTACCGCATCGACTACATGACTTCCGATTCTCCCTTTCATTTTCGTTTGCTGGCCACATCTCTTTGGTAAACGGTTTGTATCCGTGCTTTCTCACTGCATCCATGTTGGAGCTACTGTCACTGAACAGCTCCTTTGCCTGCAACTTCACAGTCTCTGTAACCCTGCACAGTGCTATGGCTTTTCCCAGGTCTAGATCTTGCTCTCTTAGCAGCCTTTCCCTTAGATCATTATCTGGAATACCACACACCAGTCTGTCTTTTATCAGCAAGTCTGTGAGTCCCCCAAATTCACACGATTTGCTCCAGTTTCTCAGTTCAGTCACATACTGATCAAGAGTCTCGCCGATTTTCTGTGCACATGTGAAAAATTTGTGCCTCTCAAAGGTCACATTGCGTTTAGGTATGCAGTAGGCCTCAAACTGTTCCATTATTTTATCTAGCTTCATTTTGTCTCCATCAACAGCAAATATGAAATTATTATATACCTCCAGCGCTGCATCACCCACTACATGTAAAAACACGGACGATTTCTGTTTATTACTTTTATCGTCAGCTCCGATTGCTGATAAATACAACCCTACACGTTGTTTGAATCTCCTCCAATTTTCAGCCACATTACCGGTCAATTGAAGTGTCGCCGGTGGGTGTAAACCTTCCATTTTTTCACTTCGTTAGCTATTCTCTAATGGTAAGCAACGATGTTCTCTTCTGGCTTGCTAATATGTGGAGAGCTGATTTCGCTTACTTGCCACAACTGCTTTCACTGTCCCATCAAGTTGCTAACTTCAGATTTTTTCTCTTTCAGCCACTTCTGACAACATGTTTTGTTTTCTTTTTGGGTTCAATAAAGACTCATTTCTGAAAGAGAATGTTGTTTAATCTAAAGTCTTGTTCAAGACTTTCTACAGCTTTTTACAGAACACACTATGCTGTGATGCAGCTAGAATCAAACTGAAAGTAAAACTTCTCTGGACTCTTTGTCTCTCACATGACCTCTGCTGGTCAGGCACAAGTAATCAAAAACACAGACAAATATGCTGTAAGGCATAAGTAATCAAACACAGACAAATATCATCACTATTTGCTGATATCCTTACAGTACATGCTCCACAGAGAGTTCCAGCACCCCTGCGTGACCAGCTCAAGAAAGAACTGTACAGAATGACCACACTAGGAGTCATCAGGAAAGTCGAAGAGCCAACAGACTGGGTTAACTTCATGGTATGTGTAAAGAAAAAGAACAATGATCTAAGAGTATGCATGGATCCAAAGGACTTAAATGCAAACATAAAATGTGAACACTACCAGATTCCCAAGCGAGAAGAAATCACCAGTGAAATGTCAGGTGCCAGATACTTCACAAAGCTCGATGCCTCACAAGGATTTTGGCAACTAAAACTGGATGAAGAGAGCACCAAATACTGTACCTTCAACACACCATTTGGCAGGTATTAAGAACAGAAGAAATAGGAGCAGGAGTAGGCCATACGGCCCCTCGGGCCTGCTCCGCCATTCAATAGGATCATGGCTGATCTGAACCTAGACTCATGTCCACTTCCCTGCCCTCTCCCCATAACCCCTAATTCCCTTATCTGCTAGGAAAATGTCTATCTCCATTTTAAATTTATTTAATGTTGCAGCTTCCACAGCTCTCTGGGGCAGCAAATTCCATAGATTTACTACCCTCTGAGTGAAGAAGTTTCTCCTCATCTCAGTTTTGAAAGGGCAGCCCCTTATTCTAAGATTATGCCCCCTAGTTCTAATCTCACCCATCAGTGGAAACATCCTCACCGCATCCACCCGATCAAGCCCCCTCACAATCTTATATGTTTCGATAAGATCGCCTCTCATTCTTCTGAACTCCAATGAGTAGAGTCCCAACCTACTCAACCTTTCCTCATACGTCAACCCCCTCATCTCTGGAATCAACCGAGTGAACCTTCTCTGAACCGCCTCGAGAGCAAGTATATCTTTTCTTAAATATGGAAACCAAAACTGCACGCAGTATTCCAGGTGTGGCCTCACCAATACCCTGTATAACTGCAGCAAGACTTCCCTGTTTTTATACTCCATCCCCCTTGCAATAAAAGCCAAGATTCCATTGGCCTTCCTGATCACCTGCTGCACCTGCATACTAACTTTTTGTGTTTCATGCACCAGGACCCCCAGATCCCTTTGTACTGTAGCACTTTGCAGTTTCTCTCCATTTAGATAATAACTTGCTCTTTGATTTTTTCTGCCAAAGTGCATAACCTCACACTTTCCAACATTACATTGCACCTGCCAAATCTCTGCCCACTCACTTAGCCTGTCTATGTCCTTTTGCAGGTTTTTATGTCCTCCTCACTCACTGCTTTTCCTCCCATCTTTGTATCGTCGGCAAACTTGGATATGTTGCACTCGGTCCCTTCCTCCAAATCGTTAATATAGATTGTAAAGAGTTGGGGTCCCAGCACTGACCCCTGCGGAACACCACTAGTTACTGATTGCCAGCCCGAGAATGAACCATTTATCCCATCTCTTTGTTTTCTGTTAGATAGCCAATCTTCCACCCATGCCAGTATATTACCCCCAATCCCGTGATTTCTTATCTTGATCAGTAATCTTTTGTGTGGAACCTTGTCAAATGCCTTTTGGAATTCCAAATACACTACATCCACTGGTTCCCCTTTATCCACCCTGTATGTTACATCCTCAAAGAATTCGAGCAAATTTGTCAAACATGACTTCCCCTTCATAAAACCATGCTGACTCTGTCCTATTAAATTATGTTTATCCAAATGCTCTGTTACTGTATGCTTAATAATGGACTCCAACATTTTGCCAACCACAGATGTTAGACTAACTGGTCTATAGTTTCCAGCTTTTTGTCTACTTCCCTTCTTAAATAAGGGTGTTACATTAGCAGTTTTCCAATCTGCCGGGACCTTTCCTGAGTCCAGGGAGTTCTGGAAAATGATAAGCAATGCATCCACAATCCCTACCGCCACTTCTCTCAAGACCCTAGGGTGTAGGCCATCAGGTCCGGGGGATTTATCCACCTTAAGTCCCATTATTTTACTGAGTACCATCTCCTTGGTGATTTTAATCGTGTTTAGCTCCTCCCCCCCCCATTGCCCCCTGTTTGTCCAGTGTTGGGATATTTTTAGTGTCCTCTACTGTAAAGACTGATACAAAATATTTGTTCAGCGTCTTTGCCATCTCCATGTTCCCCACCACTAGTTTCCCAGTCCCATCCTCTAAGGGACCAATGTTCACTTTAGCCACCCTTTTTCTTTTTATACAGCTGTCGAAACTCTTGCTATCTGTTTTTATATTTTTTGCTAGTTTACTTTCATAATCTATCTTCACTTTCTTAATTAATCGTTTAGTTATTGTTTGCTGGCTTTTAAATGCTTCCCAATCTTCTATCCTCCCACTAGATTTGGCTAATTTATATGCCCTTGTTTTCAGTCGAATACTATCCTTTATTACTTTACTAAGCCACGGATGGCTGTCTTTTCTTTTACTTCCCTTTTTCCTCAGTGGAATATATTTATCTTGAAAGATATGAAATATTTCCTTGAATGTAGACCACTGCTCTTGTACTGTCTTACACTTTAATCTGTTTTCCCAGTCCACTTTAGTCAATTTTACTCTCATACCTTCATAGTCTCCTTTATTTAAGCTTAGTGCGCTGGTTTGAGATCCAACTCTCTCACCTTCAAACTGAATTTGGAATTCAACCATATTATGGTCACTCATTCCAAGGGGATCCTTTACTAGGACATTTTTTTATTAATCCTGTCTCATTACACAGGACCAGATCTAAGATTGCCTGCCCCCTGGTTGGTTCAGTTACATACTGCTCAAGGAACCTATCCCTAATACACTCTATGAACTCTTCCACAATGCTGCCATGCCCAATTTGATTCGTCCAGTCAATATGAAAGTTAAAATCCCCCATGATTATACCTGTTCCCTTATTACAAGCCCCAACTATTTCCTGATTTATACTCCGACCAACAGAGTTGCAACTGTTAGGAAGCCTATAGACTACGCCCACAAGTGACTTTTTCCCCTTATTATTCCTTATCTCCACCCAAACTGTTTCACTATCCTGATCCTTTGACCCAATATCATTTCTGATTATTGCAGTGATTCCATCCTTGATTAACATAGCAACCCCACCTCCCTTTCCTTCCTGTCTGTCCTTCCTAGTTGTCAAATACCCTTGTATGTTTAGTTCCCATTCATGATTAGCTTGCAGCCATGTTTCCGTAAGGGCCACCAGGTCATACCCATGTGTAGTTATTTGCACCGTCAACTCGTCAATTTTGTTATGAATGCTGCGTGCATTCAGATAAAGAACTTTCAAATATGTTTTCTGACAATTTATTCCTGCTTTTACCCCTTTTACTACTTTACCTTTATCATTATACATTCTGTCCCTTCCTGACATGCTCTGGTTTTTAATTCCCCCACTACTACCTTGCTCTGTTGCCTTCTCCGCTGTCATTTATATTTTTCGCTCTCTTAAAACCTCCCCCTGACTAATTAGTTTAAAGCCCTCTCTACAGCCCTAGTTATTCGATTCGCCAGGATTCTAGTCCCAGCACTGGCCAAGTGAAGTCCGTCCCAATGGAACAGCTCTCGCCTGTCCCAGTACTGATGCCAGTGTCCCAGGAAGCAAAACCCATTTCTCCCACACCAGTCTTTGAGCCACGCATTTAACTCTCTAATTTTATTTACCCTAGCCAAATTTGCACGTGGCTCGGGTAGCAATCCAGAGATTATTATCCTTGTGGTTCTGCTTTTTAATTTGGCCCCTAGCTGCTCAAACTCCCTCAGCAGAACCTCCTTCCTTGTCCTATCTATGTGGTTGGTACCAACATGGACCACGACAACTGGATCCTCCCCCTCCCACTCCAAGTTTCTCACCAGCCCAGAGGAGATGTCCTTAACCCTGGCACCGGGCAGGCAACACAGCCTTTGGGACTCTTGCTCTCGGCTGCAAAGGACTCTGTCTATCCCCCTAACGATACTATCCCCTACCACTACAACATTTTTTTTAACTCCCCCCACTTGAATGTCCCCCCGCTCCACGGTGCTGTGGCCAGGTTGCTCATCCTCCCCGCAGTCCCTGTTCCCATCCTCACAGGGAGTAAGAGCCTCAAAACTGTTGGACAAGAGCAAGGGCTGCGGCTCCTCCAACACTACCTCCTGGATCCCCATACCTGCCTCACTTCTAGTCACACCATCCTGACCCTGGCCATGGACTACATCTGAATTAATTCATCTAATTGGTGTGACTACCTCCTGATACACAGAGCCCTCAGAATGCCTTTCGGGATAATATCTGCATCTGAAATCTTTCATAGAGCGATGGAACACATAATTGAAGGTCTGGAAGGAGTTCGGGTCTACGTTGATGACATCATCATCTGGGGCTCCACACTGAAAGAACACAATGAGAGACTGACTAAAGTGCTACAGAGCATATGGACTGAAGTTCAACAAAGCCAAGTGTCAGTTTGGCATCCAGGAAGTCACTTTCCTTGGAGATAATCTATCTGGTAAAGAAATAGAGCCAGATATGGAAAAAGTAAACGCCATACTCAAAATGCCCCGACCCACTGACAAAAAAGGAGTGCTACGCATCATGGGGATGATAAACTTCATTGGAAAGTTCATTCCTAACTTGTCAGCCAAGACAGCCTGTCTGCGAGACCTGCTACATAAAACAAATGAGTTCGCATGGACAGAAAGACATGAACAAGAGTGGATGAACCTCAAAACAGTGCTGACAACCACACCTGTGCTCACCTTCTTTGACCCAACAAAGAGAATCAAAGTGTCAATGGATGCATCAAAAGATGGCCTAGGCGCGGTCTTGCTACAAGCAGAGGGTGAAGATTGGAAGCCTGTTGCCTATGCCTCCAGGTCTATGACTGACTCTGAGTGTCGATACACCCAGATTGAAAAGGAATGTCTAGGCTTGGTAGTTGGACTAGAAAAGTTCCATGGCTACATATATGGACTTCCCACCTTCACAGTTGAGACAGACCACTGCCCACTGGTTGCCACCATAAAAAAAATCTGAATGAGATGTCTCCAAGGATTCAACGACTCATGATGAAGCTGCAAAGATATGACTTTGAACTGATCTACACACCAGGCAAACACATAGTGTTAGCAGATGCACTATCCCGAGCACCCACAATGAGTCATGTGAGCTCTACTGAAGAAGACGTGGATGTTCATGTGAGTATGGTCACTGCTGCGCTGCCCATGTCAGACACAAAATGAAAGCAAATAGCAGAAGAAACAGTAAAAGATATAGGGCTAGAAATTCAGTAAGGCCCCGCCAGCTTTGCGCCCAGTCACCGCCCAAAGAGGGCTTCTGCGCCAATAGAGGAGTTTGCGCTGATATTCAGCGCAGCGGTAATGGCGGCGGTAGCCGGTAGCGCTACGCCGGCACCGATGACATCATCGGTGTGCGCAGTGCCCCGGTTCCGCCCCGATACCGGCCCGACCCCCATATTTATTTGCAGCCGCCTCTTCTGCAGCGGCCGCAAACAACGTTCTGCAACCGTGGCCGTCCTGCAGCCTTAGTGGTGCTAGTTAAGGCGGAGGTGCGGCCGGCCGCTTTTTCGGCGGCCGCCTGCCCGCACCTCCTTCCCCGGCCTCCTCCACCACCGCCCCCCCGCGGCATTGCCGGCTGCTTTCCGCGAGCCCGGCACTTCTCCGTGGTGCCGGGCTCATTTGCCGGCACTATCAAGTGGCGATCTCCCCATTGCAGGCACCTCCCCCTTAAGAGAAGGAGGAGGCCTGCAGTACCGCAGCCTGCCGCTCCGCAGCGGGTGGCGCAGTGGCACCTACAGCGCTGAAATTCAGTTTCAGCGCCCCAAGCGGGGGCGGGCACACCCTGGAATAGCACCCGGTTCCGACTTGGGGCACAAAAACTGAATTTCTGACGGTCGCAACTGGCTCCGCGCGCAGCGCTAACTTTTGGGCGCAAGCGAGCTGGCGGGGCCTTACTGAATTTCTAGCCCATAGTGTTACAAACAGTAATAGAGAACATTTATCATGGTTGGCCAAAGGGTTCCTGTCCAAAGTACTATCACATCAGGTCAGAGTTAAGTGTCGCAAGTGGACTATTACTAAAACAGAACAGAATAGTCATTCCACAGGCTCTACGTCGAGACATGCTCAAAAGGATTCATGAGGGACACCTCGGAATTGAAAAATGCAAAAGGAGAGCAAGAGACACTGTTTATTGGCCTGGCATAAATAAGGACATTGAGAACATGATAGGCATATGTGAGACATGTCAGAAACACCAAAACAAACAAGCAAAGGAACCAATGATAGTAGCTGACTTACCAACAGCACCATGGCAAAAGATTGGTATGGACCTCTTTCATTTGAATGGTAAAGAATATCTAATAGTGATTGACTACTATTCTAACTATCCTGAGATGGCGCTGATCTCAAACACATCAGCAAGCAGTGTCATAATGCATGTTAAATCCATCTTCGCCAGACATGGAATTCCCAGGATTGCCATTAACGACAATGGTCCTTGTTTCAACTGTAAGGAGTGGCAACAATTTGCAGCACATTATGACTTTCAACACATCACATCCAGTCCTCTGTATGCTCAGTCGAATGGTAAGGCAGAGAAAGGTGTTCAAGTTCTCAAACAGCTACTGAAGAAAGCAACAGAAAGCAAGTCTGATCCTTATCTCGCCCTGCTGAGCTACTGAGCCTCCCCTTTAGACTGTGGTTCTTCACCTGCTGAACTCCTAATGGGTCGCAAGTTGCACACCACACTACCCTGCTGTGCAAAAGAAGAGCAGAGTAAGGAACTGAGACAGAGACTTCAACTGTTAAAGCTGAACCAGAAATCATACTATGACAAGTCATCCAAAACTCTGAAACCATTGACAAGGGATGATGTTGTCAGGATTGAGGATCCAGATGCATGGAACAGGAAAGCTACAGTTCTTGAGGAAGTAGGACCAAGGTCATACACTGTTAGAACTGAGGAAGGACAGATTCTCAGGAGGAACCGCCGTTCCCTCCTGAAAACACAAGAAACTATCCAAGAGCAAATCGATGACAATGCCGCAACTGAATCTTGTCACTCACCACCAGAACAATCTAACACAAACACACATACAGGCTCTCATGAAAACACATCAGATTTACCTGTGCTGAGAAGATCCACACGTGAAGTAAAAAAGCCTGATAGACTTAATCTTTGAGTACAAGAAAACTACCATAAAAGAATGAAAAACTTACAGTTCATAAAGTAAAGCTTTGAAAATGTATTGACTGTTGTCAAGATGTTTATGTCGTTATGATTGATTGATATTGATTTTGTTTAACCACTAAGGAAGGGGGATATAATGATCAGTAACATGTCATTCTAGAATGGTACACTAGGTGGAGCTGTATGTTTAAGTAGTGGGGCTACCCACGATGCACTGGCTACCCACAAGGCAGTAGTCAAGATGGATGCCTGTACACTAGTTCACATGGCTGAATAAATGAGTAGCTCAAGCTAGCTGTTCATAATGAAAACGTCTAATTATTTATGAACATAACAGGTGTGGTCTCACCAGGGCTCCATATAATTGCAGTAAGACATCTTTAATCTTATACACAAATCCTCTTGTAATAAAGGCCAACATACCATTTCCTTTCCTAATTGCTTGCTGTACCTGCATGTTACCTTTCAGTGATTTGTGTACAAGGACACCCAGGTCCCTCTGAACACCAACATTTCCCAATCTCTCATCATTTAAAAAGTACTCTGCTTTTCTGTTTTTCCTACTAAAGTGGATAACTTCACATTTCTCCACATTATATTCCATTTGCCATGTTCTTGCCCACTCACTTAGCTTGTCTATATCCCCTTGATGCCTCTTTGCATCCTCCTCACAACTCACATTCCCACCCAGCTTTGTATCATCAGCAAACTTGGATATATTACATTTGGTCCCCTCATCCAAATCATTGATGTAGATTGTGAATAGCTGAGGCTCAAGCACTGATCCTTGTGGTACCCCACTAGTTACAGCCTGCCAACCCAAAAATGACCCGTATATTGCTACTCTCTGTTTTCTCTCCATTAACCAATCCTCAATCCATGCGAGTATATTATCCCAATCCCATGAGCCCTAATTTTGCTTAATAATCTCTTGTGTGGCACCTTATCGAATGCCTTCTGAAGATCCAAGTACACCACTGGTTCCCCCTTATCTATTCTGCTAGTTACAACCTCCAAAAACAGATTTGTCAAACACAATTTCCCTTTCATAAATCCATGTTGACTCTGCCCAATCCGATTATTATTTTCAAGTGCACTGTTACCACGTCCTTAATAACAGATTCTAGCATTTTCTCTACTACTGATGTCAGGCTAATTGGTCTGTAGATCCCCATTTTCTCCCTCCCTCCTTTCTTAAATAGTGGGGTTACATTTGCAATAGTGGGGTTACATTTGCTGAGATCATGGATCCAAGAGCGGGAATTTTAACTGCAGGGTGGCTGGCCAGCAGAATGCACAGGTCGACTGCCCAGGAACTGCAGTGTGAGACATGGTCCATTTTAACGGACAAGACTCATTTAAATAGAGCAGACGAAGGTCACCTCACCGACAACAAGATAAGTCATAGGAGGCAGACAGTGGTGGGGGGGGGGAGGTGGGGGGTGGGGGGGGGGGGTGGCTGGGAATCTTTTGTGAGTGTAGAAGTCGGGGAGCCTGGGATGGTAGAGGCACCAAATTATTTTTATGGGGTCCAGAGCAGCACTCCTGCACCACCTGACACTACAAAAATCAGTGTTTTTTACTTGCTATAAACAGCCTCGACCTTTGGTCCAACAGCTTCTATTGAGCAGCTCAGCTTTAAGATAACTTGAAGATAACC
This sequence comes from Somniosus microcephalus, assembly GCF_052327205.1. Lineage (NCBI taxonomy): Eukaryota > Metazoa > Chordata > Chondrichthyes > Squaliformes > Somniosidae > Somniosus > Somniosus microcephalus. The sequence goes on along the minus strand of NC_140993.1, from coordinate 115,174,047 downwards.
GTGGGGTGTAAAAACTAGATGAAGTGGATGGGTTTGATTTAAATCCCGTACTATGCAGTTTCCACCGGAGGGAGTTAAAATCCTGCCGAAGGAGTTTGGTGCTTGCAGAAAGATAAAAACTGTATTCTGGAATATTTTATATTACCTTGCAATTGGTTAGCAATATTAAGATATCAGTGCTGGGAAAGAGCAATTTAGGGTAGATTAGAATTTTATGGAAAGTACCTCTGTAACAGAAGTATTTCTCTCCAATAAGAGAAAACTGCTTGCATGATTGGTTTGTTTTTATGATGGTTTTTAAGAGCATCCTTGGTTCAAGAACAAAAAATAAGGTAATAAATTACCTTTGTGGAAATACACACACTGTTTCCAATAATGAAAAACACTCTTCATGTCCAATAATGAAAAAACACGCCTCGAGTCCAACAATGAAAAACACTTCTCGTGTCCAATAATGAAAAACACTCCTCATGTCCAGTAATGAAAAACATTCCTCGTGTCCAGTAATGAAAAACACTCCTCGTGTCCAGTAATGAAAAACACTCCTTGTGTCCAGAAATGAAAAACACTCCTCGTGTCCAGAAATGAAAAACACTCCTCGTGTCCAATAATGAAAAACACTCCTCGTGTCCAATAATTAAAAATACTCCTCGTGTCACGTAATCAAAAACATTCCTCATATCCAATAATGAAAAACATTCCTCGTGTCCAATAATGAAAAAATCTCCTCGTGTCCAGAAATGAAAAACACTCCTCGTGTCCAATAATGAAAAATACTCTTTGTGTCCAATAATGAAAAACATCCCTCGAGTCCAATAAGGAAAAATACTCCTCGTGTCCAGTAATCGAAAATATTCCTCGTGTCCAATAATGAAAAACACTCCTCATGTCCAGTAACAACAAACACACCTCGTGTCCAACAATGAAAAACACTCCTCGTGTCCAATAATAAAAAACAGTTCTCGTGTCCAGTAATGAAAAACATTCGACATGTAAAACAATGAAAAACACTCCTCGTGTCCAATAAAGAAAAACACTCCTCTAGTCCAATAATGAAAAACTCTCCTTGTGTCCAATAATGATAAACACTCCTCGTGCCCAATAATGAAAAAAAAACTCCTCATGTCCAGAAATGTAAAACACTCCTCATGTCCAATAATGAAAAACAGTTCTCATGTCCAGTAATGAAAAACATTCGACGTGTAAAACAAAGAAAAACACTCCTCGTGTCCAATAATGAAAAACACTCATGTCCAACAATGAAAACATTCCTCATGTCCAGCAATCAAAAACACTCGTCATGTCCAATAATTAAAGACACTCCTCCTGTCCAATAATGAAAAACACACGTGTCCAATAATGAAAAACACTCCTCGTGTCCAGTAATGAAAAACACTCCTTGTGTCCAATAATGAAAAACATTCCTCGTGTCCAATAATGAAAAACATTCCTCATTTCCAACAATGAAAAACACTCCTCATTTCCAACAATGAAAAACACTCCTCGTGTCCAATAATGAAAAACACTCCTCATGTCCCGTAAACAAAAACATTCCTCGTGTCGAATAATAAAAAACACTCCTCGTGTCCAGTAATGAAAAACACTCCTCGTGTCCAGTAATGAAAAACAATCCTCGTGTCCAATAATGAAAAACACTCCTCGTGTCCAATAATGAAAAACACTCCTCGATTCCAATAATGGCCCAGTAATTCCGGGCACAACGCGTGAGTACGGACGGGGTACTCACGCGTGTGCCCGGAGGAATTGCCGGTTTTCAGCATGCACAGCGCATGCGCTGAAAACCGGCATTTCCTGTCCTCTGACCCAAGGGGTTAAGAGGCAGAACGCGCGCGACTGCACAGGCAGCGCGTGCGCAGTGAAATTCCTTTTTTTTTTCAGAGTTGCGCGTGTGTAAAGGCCTCCGGTCTTTACGCATTGAAAAACCACACGTAAGTACTTAGTTTTTCAGGTAAGTGGGCTTTTAGTACAATTGAGAATTTTTTTTTCCACAGGTTTGTTATTTTTAAAGAATTTACAGTAAGGTAAGTTTAGTTTTAGCCCCGATTTTTATATAAATTTTTTTTTCAAATTTTAAAATTATTGTTTAAAATAGTTTTTCAGAGTTCTTTATTGTTCATTTAAGAAGTGCAATGTTTTTTTTAATTTTCTTTCAGGTTTAAGTAGTGTTTTGGGGCCAGGAGTTTTCATGAGTTTGACAGCTCTTACTGTCAAACTCATGAATGAGTTTCCCCTCCCCTGATTGGCTGCACAGTGCTCAACTGATCCCAGCCGGCACATCACACTAACTACGCCGCTGGATCAGGTAAGCACATCATGCTGACATCTGAACCGGGCCAGTGACAGTAAATGCAAGCAGGCCCGGGCTTCAGATGTCGGCGTGCAGGGTGAGTACACATCGGGGGCTTGCACGCGCGGCAAGCTCCCGGTCCTAATTTCAGGGCCATTGAAAAATAATCCTCGTGTCCAGTAATCAAAAATATTCCTCATGTCCAATAATGAAAAACACTCCTCGGGTCCAGTAACAAAAAGCACTCCTCGTGTCTAATAAACAAAAACACTCCTCGTGTCCAGTAATGAAAAACACTCCTCGTTTCCAATAATGAAAAACACTCCTCGTGTCTAAAAATGAAAAACACTCCTCGTGTCCAATAATGAAAAACATTCCTCGAGTCCAATAATGAAAGACACTCCTCCTGTCCAATAATGAAAAACACTCCTCATGTCCAGTAATGAAAACATTCCTCGTATCTGTTATGTCCGTGTATAATGAGACACAGACTGCGGAGAACGGTACAATAGATGTTTACTCAACGTGGCTCAGACTGCAACTGATCTGTACAGATTACTACTCAGCGTTATATACAGGTGTGGTCACTGCCGGTACTACAGTATACATGAGCTGTAAAAAGTAGTTCCCCCCCTTAAAGGTACATACATTACAATTCCTCCCCTTTTAGATTAACAGTACCATAACACTCATTTAACAATTAAATATCAAACGAATTACAATTAACACTTTTAACATGTAACATTAGCTGAAAATAGCCTATTTATAAATTCAGTCTTTGGGGAGGCTTCCTGATCCTTTCTGGATAGCGCCTTTCCCGAGTGTCTTGCTCTTGGTGCGGAGGCGATTCTGGCCCCCTGTCGTCGGTTGGTTCATCAGCTTCCGATGCTACTGTTTCTGGGGTAGATGCTACCTGTACGTCGGGTTCATCACCAGGTACGTATGGGCGAGATATGGGGTTGACTTGTTCCTGTGACTCTAGGATCTGGTCAGCATGGCGTCTCACGATGCTCTCCCCAACGTCCACTGTGTACATTAGTGGGCCCTGCCGTGTGCATATCGTTCCTGGCTGCCATTTTTCTGTTCGGTAGTCGCGGGCCAAGACTGGTTGCCCTACATTGAAGCTCCTTGTTGGCTTCTCATGGATGTGCTGGAATTGTTTACTCTCAACATCTCTTCGTACGTTTGGTCTGAGCAAATCCAGGCGAGATCTTAACCTTCGGTTAAAGAACATCATGGCTGGGGCCTGGTTGGTGACTGCATGTGTCGCATTCCGGTAGGCGAACAGGAAATTGTCCACCTTGTGCTGCAGCGGAATGTTGTCATTGTACATAGCCTTTATTGCCTTCTTAAAGGTTTGTACGAACCTCTCAGCCAATCCATTTGTGGCTGGATGATACGGGGCGGATGTGTAATGCTTTACCCCATTCTTTTTCAAGAACCTCCGGAACTCTTTGGACACAAACTGTGGTCCGTTGTCGGAGCAAATCTGTTCTGGCAAGCCATTCCTGGCAAAAATGGTCCGTAGGACTGCAATAGTTTTCTCCATGGTGGTGGAGGACATTTTGATGACCTCAGGCCATTTCGAGTGCGCATCCACGGCTATTAAAAACATTGAGTCCATGAATGGACCAGCAAAATCAATATGCACCCATTGCCATGGAGATGAGGGCCACTCCCATGGGTGTAGAGGGGCCTGTGGTGGTGCATTTTGGACTTTCTGGCATCCTGAGCAGCTCTTGGTCAGGTCCTCGATTTGTTTATCGATTCCCGGCCACCACACATAAGCCCTGGCTAGGCTGTTCATTTTTACCCCTCCCAGATGACCCTCATGAAGCTCATTGAGCACTCTCTCCCTTAACTTGGGTGGAATTACCACTCGGGATCCACACATCAAGGTCCCCCGGCACACTGACAGCTGTTCTCTCCTTGTCGAGAATGCTGGCAACAGTGAGTCGCCATGTGCTGGCCATCACTTCACCGTTTAATCATATACCCGAGACAGTGTCGGGTCATTTCGGATTTCCTTTTCGATACAAGCGTTAGTTACCGGTAGGTATTCAACTATAGTCGAATGGAATATTTCGACAGGATCCACTGCTGGTGCTTCCTCCGCAGTAGGCAGTGGCAGGCGTGATAGCCCATCAGCATTTCCATGCTGTTTCGTGCCCTTATATTCAATCTCATAGTGGTGCGCCCCGAGAAAAAGTGACCATCTTTGTAGTTGTTGCGCAGTCATCACCGGAACGCCCTTCTTCGGATTAAAAATGGAGACAAGAGGCTGGTGAGCAGTCAGCAAGGTGAATTTCTGCCCGTGCAGATAGTGATTGAACTTTTTCACTCCCCGCACTAGGCTGAGGGCCTCCCTGTCAATCTGGGCATAGTTATGCTCGGTTGAGGTTAGTGATCTTGACGCAAAGGCTATTGGCCTCTCTGAGCCGTCCGAGAATTTGTGCGACAGCACCGCTCCAATGCCGTAGGGTGACGCATCACATGCCAAGCGAATTGGTAATGCTGGGTTGTAATGGGCCAATATCTCTTTCGATGTGATTAGTGTTTTGCTCTTCTGGAAAGCTCGTCTACATTCGTCACTCCACTTCCATGGCACCCCAGTTTGCAGTAGGGTGTTCAGTGGGTGTAGTATTGTAGACAAATTTGGCAAGAACTTATGGTAGTAGTTTACCAGCCCGAGGAACGACCTCAGTCGTGACACATTTTCCGGTGCTGGAGCCTTGACTACTGCCTCAATCTTCTCTGGGGACTTATGTAACCCCTCTTTATCGATAACGTGGCCACAATACGAGATTTGTTGTGGGGGAGCAAAGAGTTGGAATAAACGGGTCGTTTTCCGAGTGGCAGGCAGTGACTAGTGGGGTACCGCAAGGATCGGTCCTAGGACCCCAGCTGTTCACAATATATATTAATGATCTGGACGAGGGAATTGGGTGTAATATCTCCAAATTTGCAGACGACACAAAGCTGGGTGGGAGGGTATGCTGTGAGGAGGATGTCGTGAAATTCCAGCACGATTTGGACAGGTTGGGTGATTGGGCAGAAACATGGCAAATGCACTATAATGTGGATAAATGTGAGGTTATCCACTTTGGTGGCAAAAACAGGAAGGCAGATTATTATTTGAATGGTAATAGATTGGGAGAAGGGGAAGTGCAAAGAGACCTGGGTGTTCTTGTGCACCAGTCGCTGAAGGTAAGCATGCAGGTGCAGCAGGCGGTTAAGAAGGCACATGGTATGTTGGCCTTCGTAGCAAGAGGGTTCGAGTACAAGAACAAAGATGTCTTGCTGCAGTTGTACAGGGCCTTGGTGAGACCACACCTTGAGTATTGTGTGCAGTTTTGGTCGCCTTACCTGAGGAAGGACGTTCTTGCCATGGAAGGAGTGCAGCGAAGATTCACCAGGCTGATACCTGGGATGGCAGGAATGACATATGAGGAGAGATTGTGTCGATTGGGCTTATACTCACTGGAGTTTAGAAGATTGAGAGGGGATCTCATCGAAACCTATAAAATTCTGTCAGGCCTGGACAGACTAGATGCAGGAAGGATGTTTCTGATGGCCGGGGAGTCCAGAACCAGGGGTCATAGTCTAAGGATAAGGGGTAAGCCATTTAGGACTGAAATGAGGAGGAATTTCTTCACCCAGAGAGTGGTGAACCTATGGAATTCTCTGCCACAGAGGGCGGTGGAGGCCAGTTCATTAAGTATATTCAAGAAAGAGTTGGATATATTTCTTAAGGCTAAAGGGATCAAGGGATATGGGGAGAAGGCAGGGACCGGGTACTGAATTTGGATGATCAGCCATGATCTCATTGAATGGCGGAGCAGGCTCGAAGGGCCGAATGGCCTACTGCTGCTCCTATCTTCTATGTTTCTATGTTTCTATGTTTCTAAAAAACTTGCATTTGGGGCGGTTAGCTAGGAGCCCATATTCCTGCAATCTAGTGAGCACCTGCTCCAGGTTGGCAAGGTGATCACTGTCATTTTCGCCCGTGACCAGGATGTCGTCCAAATAACACTGGGTCCCTAGGATTCCTTGCAGGACTTGTTCCATTGCCCTCTGCCAAATAGCCGGAGCTGATGCTACCCCGAATACCAGCCGGTTGTATTGGTAAAGACCTTTATGGGTATTGATTGTGAGGTATTTTTTTGATGCTTCTTCTACCTCCATTTGCAGATACGCCTGGGCCAGATCAATCTTAGTGAAGCGTTTCCCTCCAGATAGCGAGGCGAAAATATCTTCAATCCGCGGAAGTGGATATTGTACGGTGTGAAGGACCGGGTTCACTGTTACCTTAAAGTCCCCACAGATGCGAACCTTCTTTGGTTCCCCAGGCGTGCTGCTCAATGACTTTTTCATCACAGGGACGATGGGTGTAGCCCACTCACTCCAGTCTACCTTGGACAGTACACCTGAACGTTCCAGACTCTCCAGCTCTGCTTCGATGGCTGGGCGGATCGCATAAGGTACCGGTCTGGCCTTAAAAAATATTGGGCTTGCGTTTTCTTCAATTTTAATCATCGCTGTCATGCCTTTTAGTGTTCCGAGTCCTTGCTGGAACACTTCTTTCGCGTCAGTTACGATCTTTGACAGTCGCCCAGGTGTGACGTTGTCATCCTTTTTGTCAGCCACAGTCAGTGCCTGTATGGAATGCCAATCCAGTTGTATTTTCCAGATCCATTCACGTCCCAGTAATGGTGGTCCTCCATCTTGCAATACACACAGGTCTAGTTTTGGTGTTTCCTTACCGTTTTATATAACGGTCACCCTTATTTTTCCTTTGGGGTAGACTTTTTGCCCCGTGTACATCTTCAAAATAATTTTTGTGTCTCTCAAGGGTATGTGTGAGAATAGCCGCTCATAGTCCCATCGGTTTATGACTGTTAGGGCTGATCCTGTGTCCAATTCCATCTTTACCTGAACTCCTGCTATCTTGAGAGTGACCCAAATGGTTCGGTGATCCTCCGTTGTGATCACATTATGTAGTTTCAGACAACTCAGTTCCCTGCTTTCGGAGTCGTTATCACTCTTTTGTTCATCTGAACTATTCTCCATCATCTTATGTACCTTCTGGTACTTTCCTTTGGTAGGTTTCTTATTGCTGGTTTTCTTTCCCAACCTGCAGACTCGTGCTATGTGTCCTACTTTTCCACACTGTCTGCACACTTTGTCTTTGAACCAGCAATCATTCTGGTGATGTGTTGTTCTGCTGCAGCGATAGCACTTCTCTGTTCCATATGACATTTCGTTTGTGCCATATTCTTGCGGGCTCTGTTGTGTCTCTGCAGCACCCCGTGCTGCTGCTTCATATGATACCACAATGCTGAAAGCCTTTTCCAGCATAAGGTCCTTTTCTGGTAAAAGCCGTTTCTGGGTTCCTTCACTTTGAAGCCCACACACAAACTTGTCCCTTAAGGTATCTGCCAGTCCCGCACCAAATTGGCAGTGTTTCGATAGTTTGCGCAGTTCTGTTAAATAATCAGCATTGCTTTCATCCTTATGCTGGTTCCGTTTGTGAAACTTGAATATTTCTGCTATCAGCAGTGGTGTGGGGTTTAAATGTTCCTTTAGTATCATTACCATGTCTTCAAAACTCTTTTCCATTGGCTTCGTTGGGGTTACTAGATTTCGCAATAAACCATACGTCTTTGCACCCATTAAATTCAACAAAACCGACGCTTTCTTGTCATCTGACAGCTCATTTGCCTTGCAGTACACCTCTATTTGTTCGACATATGTAGTCCAATCTTCGACTTCATTGTCAAATGCGGTGATACTGCCACTCTTCAGCATTTTGGGTGTGGTTTAAAATGGCATCTCCCAATGGCTTAAAGTGGCATCTCCCGCGCTTTCCTTCCTCCCCCGCTGCTGCCGCGCCGCTCCCAGCAATGGCGGTGCCCTGTAGGTTTTGCACACTTCTCTCTCCCTCTCTCCGACGCTGCTCGGCCCCTGAACACCGGCTGCGCCCTGTGCGCTCTGCCCTCTCTCTCTCTCCCCCATCGACGCTGCTCGGCCCTTTGCTGTGCCGCTCGGTCGGGCTCCAGCCCGCCGCTGTCCGGGAAGGGTCTGCGCACGACCTGTTGCCAGCTCATTTCGATGGACCACCCCGACTGGAAAGCCGAGCCTGGCTCTCAACAGCCTCCCCCGCAATTGTCAAGTCTCTGCTGGATGACTGGGCAGTTGCCCGTGGTCGATGCCCGAGTCTCTGGCCTTGACCTCCAATCCACTGATCTCCAGGAACGAATCCCCGGGAGGTGATGCAGAGTTGCAGGTAGGTTCGAACCTGCCTTGTCGCCAATGCTATGTCCATGTATAATGAGACACGGACTGCGGAGAACGGTACAATAGATGTTTACTCAACGTGGCTCAGACTGCAAATGATCTGTACAGATTACTACTCAGTGTTATATACAGGTGTGGACACTGCCGTTACTACAGTATACATGAGCTGTAAAAAGTAGTTCCCCCCTTAAAGGTACATACATTACAGTATCCAATAATGAAAAACAGTCCTCGTGTCCAGTAATGAGAAACACTCCTCGTGTCCAATGAAGAAAAACACTCCTCGTGTCCAATAATGATAAACACACCCACTGTCCAATAAAGAAAAACACTCCTCGTGTCCAGTAATGAAATACACTCCACGTGTCCAACAATGAAAAACACTCCTCGTGTCCAACAATGAAAAACGCTCCCCGTGTCCAGAAACAAAAAACACTCCTCCTGTCCAATAATGAAAAACACTCCTTGTGTCCAATAATGAAACACACTCCTCGTGTCCAGTAATGAAACAAACTCCTCGTGTCCAATAATGAAAAGCACTCCTCGTGTCCAATAATGATACTCACTCCTCGTGTCCAATAACGAAAAACACTCCTAGTGTCCTATATTGAAAAACGCTCCTCGTGTCCAATAATGAAAAACATTCCACGTGTCCAGTAATGAAATACATTCCTCGTGTCAAATAATGGAACACTCTCCTCATGTCCAATAATGATAAAAACTCCTCATGTCCAATAATGAAAAACACTACTCGTGTCCAATAATGAAAAATACTCAAAATAACAACAGAAAATGCTGGAAAAACTCAGCAAGTCAGGCAACATCCGTGGAGAGAAATTTGAGTTGACGTTTCGGGTTTGACCCTTCTTCAAAACTGGAGAGAAAAGGAACTAGATCGAAGGCAGGGCTGCGATCGGACAAAAGAATAAAAGAACCAAAAGAAGTAAAAGAGATTAGAAGCTAGACGAGATGGTAATAGGCTGTGATTAGGTGTAAAGTGTACTGGCAGGGCAAAAGATAGCTGCCAGGTGTGAGAGAGAAACAAAAGGAAAGGGGGGGGGGAAAGGAAAGGAGTGGAAAAATATAAGTGAAAATGAAATAGGGGCCGAGGTTATGATCTGAAATTGTTGAACTCGATATTGAGACCGGAAGGCTGCAGACTGCCTAATCGGAAGATGAGGTGCTGTTCCTCGAGTTTACGTTGAGCTTCCGTGGAACAGTACAAGAGGCCAAGGACGGTGAGGTCCGAGTGGGAATGGAGCGGTGAATTGAAATGACAGGCGACCGGAAGCTCGGGGTCACCCTTACGGACTGAACGGAGGTGTTCCGCAAAGCGGTCACCCAATCTGCGTTTGGTCTCCCCAATGTAGAGGAGGCCGCATCGTGAGCAGCGAATACAGTATACTAGATTGCGAGAAGTACAAGTAAATCGCTGTTTCACCTGGAAGGGGTGTTTGGGGCCCTGGACAGTGGGGAGGGGGGAGGTATAGGGGCAGGTGTTACATCTCCTCCGCTTGCACGGGAAGGTGCCAGGCGAAGGGGAAGGGCTGTTTGGGGTGATAGAGGAGTGGACTAGGGTGTCTCGGAGAGAGCGGTCCCTGCGGAATGCTGAAAGGGGAGGGGAGGGGAAGATACGTTTGGTGGTGGGATCACTTTGGAGGTAGCGGAAATGCCGGAGGATGATCTGTTGAATGTGGAGGCTGGTGTCCAATAATGAAAAACACAATGCGTGTCCAATAATGAAAAACACTCGTGTCCAATAGCGAAAAACTCTCCTCGTGTCCAATAATGAAAAACACTCCTTGTGTCCAATAATAAAACACACTCCTCGTGTCCAGTAATGAAAAACACTCGTGTCCAATATTGAAAAACACTACTCGTGTCCAATAATGAAAAACACTCCTCGTGTCCAGTAATGAAAAACACTCCTCATGTCCAGTAATGCGAAAAACTCATGTCCTATAATGAAAAACATTACTCGTGTCCAATAATGAAAAACACTCCTTGTGTCCAATAACAAAACACACTCCTCATGTCCAGTAATGAAAAACACTCGTGTCCAATATTGAAAAACTCTACTCGTGTCCAGTAATGAAAAACACTCCTCGTGTCCAGTAATGAAAAATACTCCTCATGTCCAAGAATGATAAACACTCCTCGTGTCCAATAATGAAAAACATTCCATGTGTCCAATATTGAAAAACACTCCACGTATCCAATACTGAAAAACACTCATGTCCAATAATGTAAAACACTCCTCGGGTCCAGAAGTGAAAACATTACTCGTGTCCAGTAATGAAAAACACACCTCGTGTCCAATAATGAATAACACACCTCATCTCCAGCAATGAAAACACTCCTCATGTCTAATAATGAAAAACACTCCTCATGTCCTGTAACGAAAAACACTCCGCGTGCCCAATAATGAAACACACTCCTCGTGTCCAGTAATGAAAAACAATTCTCGTCTCCAATAATGAAAAACAATGCTCGTGTCCAGTAACGACAAACACTCCTTGTGTCCAATAATGAAAAACACTCCTTGTGTCCAGTAATGAAAAACACTCCTCGTGTCCAGTAATGAAAAACACTCGTGTCCAATAATGATAAACTCTCCATGGGTTGAATAATGAAAAACACACCTCGTGTACAATAAGGAAAAACACTCCTCGTGTCCAGTAATGAAAAACACTCCTCGAGTCCAATAATGAAAAACACTCCTCGGGTCCAGAAGTGAAAACATTCGTCATGTCCAGTAATGAAAACCACTCCTCGTGTCCAATAATGAAAGACACTCCTCGAGTCCAATAATGAAAAGCACACCTCATGTCCAACAATGAAAAACACTCCGCGTGTCCAGTAATGAAAAACACTCCTCGTGTCCAGTGATGAAAAACACTCCTCGTGTCCAAAAATGAAAAACACTTCGCGTGTCCAATAATGAATAACAGTCCTCGTGTCCAATAATGAAAAGCACTCCTCGTGTCCAGTAATGAAAATCACACCTCGTGTCCAATAATGAAAAGCAATCCTCGTGTCCAGCAATGAAAAACATTCCTAGTGTCCAAAAATGAAAAACACTCCTCGTGCCCAGTAATGAAAAACTCTCATGTCCAATAATGAAAAATACTCCTAGTGTCCAATAATGAAAAACTCTCCTCGTGTCCAATAATGAACAACACTCTTCATTTCCAATGTTGAAAAACAATCCTCGTGTCCAGAAACAAAAAACACTCCTCGTGTCCAATAATGAAAAACACTCTTCATGTCCAGTAATGAAAAACAGTCCTCGTGTCCAATAATGAAAAAAAACTCCTCGTGTCCAATAATGAAAGACAAACCCCGTGTCCAATAATGAAAAACATTCCACGTGTCCAGTAATGAAATATATTCCTCGAGTCCAATATTGAAAGACAAACCTCGTGTCCAATAATGAACAACACACCACATGTCCAATAATGAAACATACTCCTCGTGTCGAATAATGAAAAACACTCCTTGTGTCCAGTAATGAAACAAACTCCTCGTGTCCATTAATGAAAAGCACTCCTCGTGTCCAATAATGAAAATCACTCCTCGTGTCCGGTAATGAAAAACAATTCTCGTCTCCAATAATGAAATACAATGCTCGTGTCCAGTAACGAAAAACACTCCTTGTGTCCAATAATGAAAAACACTCCTTGTGTCCAGTAATGAAAAACACTCCTCGTGTCAAGTAATGAAAAACACTCCTCGTGTCAAATATTGAAAAACACTCTTCGTGTCCAATAATGAAAAACACTCATTGTGTCCAATAATAAAACACACTCCTCGTGTCCAGTAATGAAAAACACTCGTGTCCAATAATGATAAACTCTCCATGAGTTGAATAATGAAAAACACACCTCGTGTACAATAAGGAGAAACACTCCTCATGTCCAGTAATGAAAAACACTCCTCGAGTCCAATAATGAAAAACACTCCTCGGGTCCAGAAGTGAAAACATTCCTCATGTCCAGTAATGAAAACCAATCCTCGTGTCCAAATGAAAAGCATTCCTCATGACCAATAATGAAAAACACTCCTCGTGTCCAGTAATAAAAAACACTCCTCGTGTCCAGTAATGAAAAACACTCCTCGTGTCCAATAATGAAAAACATTCCTCATGTCCAGTAATGAAAAACACTCCTCGTGTCCAATAATGAAAAGCACTCCTCCTGTCCAATAATGAAAAACACTCCTCGTGTCCAGTAATGAAAGACACTCCTCGAGTCCAATAATGAAAAGCACACCTCATGTCCAATAATGAAAAACACTCCGCGTGTCCAGTAATGAAAAACACTCCTCGTGTCCAGTAATGAAAAACACTCCTCGTGTCCAATAATGAAAAACATTCCTCATGTCCAGTAATCAAAAACACTTCTCGAGTCCAATAATGAAAAGCACTCCTCCTGTCCAATAATGAAAATCACTCCTCGTGTCCAATAACGAAAAACACTCCGAGTATCCTATATTGAAAAACACTCCACGTGTCCAATAATGAAAAACACTCCACGTGTCCAATAATGAAAAACATTCCACGTGTCCAGTAATGAAATACATTCCTCGTGTCCCATAATGGAACACTCTCCTCGTGTCCAATAATGATAAACACTCCCCTTGATCAATAATGAAAAACATTCCTCATGTCCAATAATGAAAAAAAACACTCGTATCCAATAATGAAAAACACTCCACGTTTCCAATAATGAAAAACACTCCACGTGTCCAATAATGAAAAACACTCCACGTTTCCAATAATGAAAAACATTCCTCGGGTCCAGAAGTGAAAACATTTCTCATGTCCAGTAATGAAAAACACACCTAGTGTCAAATAATGAATAACATACCTCATGTCCAGTAATGAACAACACTCCTCGTGTCTAATCATGAAAAACACTCCTCGTGTCCTATAATGAAAAACACTCCTCGTGTCCTGTAACGAAAAACACTCCTCGTGTTCAATAATGAAAAACACACCTTGTGTCCAATAATGAAAAACATTCCGCGTGTCCAATAATGAAAAACACTCCGCGTATCCTGTAACGAAAAACACTCCTCGTGTCCAAAAATGAAAAACACTCCTCGTGTCCAATAATGAAAAAAACTCATCGTGTCCAGTAATGAAAAACACTCCTTGTGTCCAATAATGAAAAACACTCCTCGTGTCCAATAATGAAAAACACTCCTCGTGTCCAATAATGATAAACACTCCTCGTGTCCAATAATGAAAAACACTCCTCGTGTCCAATAATGAAAAACACTCCTCGTGTGCAATAATGAAAAACACTCCTCGTGTCCAATAATGATAAACACTCCTCGTGTCCAATAATGAAAAAAACTCATCGTGTCCAGTAATGAAAAACACTCCTTGTGTCCAATAATGAAAAACACTCCTCGTGTCCAATAATGAAAAACACTCCTCGTGTCCAATAATGATAAACACTCCAGGTGTCCAATAATGAAAAACACTCCACGTGTCCAATAATGAAAAACACTCCTCGTGTCCAGTGATGAAAAACACTCCTCGTGTCTTAAATGAAAAACACTCCTCGTGTCCTATAATGAAAAACACTCCTCGTGTCCTGTAACGAATAACACTCCTTGTGTCCAATAATGAAAAACACTCCTCGTGTCCAATAATGAAAAACATTCCAGGTGTCCAATAATGAAAAACACTCCACGTGTCCAATAATGAAAAACACTCCTCGTGTCCAGTGATGAAAAACACTCCTCGTGTCTAAAAATGAAAAACACTCCTCGTGTCCTATAATGAAAAACACTCCTCGTGTCCTGTAACGAATAACACTCCTTGTGTCCAATAATGAAAAACATTCCACGTGTCCAGTCATGAAATACATTCCTCGTGTCCAATAATGGAACACTCTCCTCGTGTCTAATAATGAAAAACACTCCTCGTGTCCTATAATGAAAAACACTCCTCGTGTCCTGGAACGAAAAACACTCCTCGTGTCCAATAATGAAAAACACTCCTTGTGTCCAATAATGAAAAACACTCCTTGTGTCCAATAATGAAAAACACTCCTCGTGTCCAATAATGAAAAACACTACTCGTGTCCAATGATGAAAAACACTCCTTGTGTCCAATAATGAAAAACACTCCTCGTGTCCAATAAGGAAAAACTCTCCTCGTGCCCAATAATGATAAACATTCCATGTGTCCAATAATGAAAAACACTCCACGTGTCCAAAAATGAAAAACCCTCCTCGTGTCCAGTGATGAAAAACACTCCTCGTGTCTAATAATGAAAAACACCCCTCGTGTCCTATAATGAAAAACACTCCTCGTGTCCTGTAACGAAAAACACTCCTTGTGTCCAATAATGAAAAACACTCTGCGTGTCCAATAATGAAACACACTCGTGTCCAGTAATGAAAATCACTCCTCGTGTCCAGTAATGAAAAACACTCCTCGTGTCCAATAATGAAAAACAGTCCTCATGTCCAGTAATGAAAAACAGTCCTCGTGTCCAATAATGAAGAAAAAGTCCTAGGCCTAGAAATTCAGTTGGGCGCGCCAGCCGTTAGCGCCTTAGGAGGAGTAGATCTCGAGCGCTAGGCGCTTATCGCCCGGGCGCAGCGCGATCTGCGCCTCTCCCCAACTTTAGGACACATTTAGCGCCGGCCCAAAGTCTTAGCGCGCCCTGCTGCGCGCGCAGATCATGACCTCATTTAATAGTGCAACGCCCTTTGTGCGCCCCCAACCGGAACTTCACTCGCGCCGGCCCATTGTGCGCCGGGCGGCCCGAGCGACTGTGAAGTGGAACGGTACACAGGCCAGCCGGGCCGCGGGGAGCGCTAATTAAAGGGCACTTACCCAGCAGTATAAAGGCCAGCCATTTTGCAGCATTCACACTTGTGCAACGGTTTTTTGGACAGAGACCAAGGAGGAGAGTTTACTGGTTTGGACCAACACTTGGACAGGTATTTTTGGCTCAGGCCAGAGCTTGCCAATTATCTTTGCCTTCATTCAGAGCTCAGTGTTTGCCAGCATATAATGGGGGCTGCATTGGGTTGCAACGCTGAATTTCAGCCTTATGCCAGAAGGGCTTACAGACGCTGTGAGAGAGTGGCAGCCCTGGCTAGACGCAGAGTGGGCAACAGGCGTCGCCAACTGAGGCCTTACCCACACAGGGTATACCGCCAGCAGACCTCCTATCTGACCATGTCTGCCGCGATGTGTGTTAGGAGGCTGCGATTCCGAAGGGAGGTGGTTGCAGACATCTGCCGGCTGCTTCAGAGAGATCTGCAGCCACAGCTGATGCGCAGGACGTCTCTGTCGGTGGCAGTGAAGGTGATGGTGGCTCTCAACTTCTTTGCCTCCGGCTCCTTCCAATCCGCTACTGGGGACATCGCTAACATCTCCCAGTTCGCCGTGCATTGCTGCATCCGCCAGGTGACCGAAGCCCTTTTCAGAAGGAGACATCAATTCATCTCCTTCCCCATGACCCTGGACAAGCAGCAGCAGCGTGCAGTGGGATTTGCAAGAATAGCGGGCTCCCCCATGGTGCAGGGCGCCATTGACTGCACGCATATGGCATTGCGGGCACCTCGTGTCCAATAATGGAACACTCTCCTCATGTCCAATAATGATAAACACTCCTCGTGTCCAATAACGAAAAACACTCCTAGTTTCCTATATTGAAAAACACTCCTCGTGTCCAATAATGAAAACACTCCACGTGTCCAATAATGAAAAACATTCCACGTGTCCAGTAATGAAATACATTCCTCGTGTCCAATAATGGAACACTCTCCTTGTGTCCAATAATGATAAACACTCCTTGTGTCCAATAATGAAAAACACTCCACCTGTCCAATAATGAAAAACATTCCACGTGTCCAATAATGAAAAACACTCGTGTCCAGTAACGAAAAACTCTCGTGTCCAATAATGAAAAACACTCCTTGTGTCCAATAATGAAAAACACTCCACGTGTCCAATAATGAAAAACACTCCACATTTCCAATAATGAAAAACACTCCTCGTGTCCCGAAGTGAAAACATTTCTCGTGTCCAGTAAAGAAAAACACACCTAGTGTCAAATAATGAATAACATACCTCATGTCCAGTAATGAACAACACCCCTCGTGTCTAATCATGAAAAACACTCCTCGTGTCCAATAATGAAAAACACACCTTGTGTCCAATAATGAAAAACATTCCGCGTGTCCAATAATGAAAAACACTCCGCGTATCCTGTAACGAAAAACACTCCTCGTGTCCAATAATGAAAAACACTCCACATGTCCAATAATGAAAAACATTCCACGTGTCCAGTCATGAAATACATTCCTCGTGTCCAATAATGGAACACTCTCCTCGTGTCCAATAATGATAAACACTCCTCATGTCCAATAATGAAAAACACTCCTCGTGTCCAATAATGAAAAACACCCCTCGTGTCCAATAATGAAAACCATTCCATGTGTCCAATAATGAAAAACACACCAAGTGTCAAATAATGAATAACATACCTCATTTCCAGTAATGAACAATACTCCTCGTGTCTAATAATGAAAAACACTCCTCGTGTCCTATAATGAAAAACACTACTCGTGTCCAATAATGAAAAACACTCCTCGTGTCCTGTAACGAAATACACTCCTCGTGTCCAATAATGAAAAACAGTCCTTGGCCTAGAAATTCATTGTAGCCACTTTTGGGGCGGTAAAGTCGGGCGGCCGCTAAAGATTGCGCCCGGCGCAAAATCGAGGCCACTTCTCCGATATTCATTAGCTTCGCCCTAAGAGTTTGCTCGAGCGCTAAAACTGGCGCTGCACGCCTCTCTTTAGGCGCTAAGCCGGAGGTGCTGAGCGAGAGCGCCGAGACCGGGCACAGCGCAGGTGCGGCCATCTCGTGATTGACAGCAGACACCCTGGCGCCGGCTACCTCTTAAGGGGGAAGGGTCGACTTGGTCTGCTGCCACACCCTGGATAGTGGAGCCCTCCAGCTAGGCCTGAACACTGCTGCTGGACCCAAATAGCGCCTGAAGCCATGCAGAAGGCCCGTGAACGAGCGCAGCGCTTCTCAGAGCATGATCTGAGTGTGCTGGTTGGTGGTGTGGAGAAGAGGCGCCATATTTTGTACCCGGACAATGGCAGGAAGGCGCCGGTCCGCGTCTACCGGAGAGCCTGGAGGCATGTCACCAGCAAGGTGTCAGCCAACAGCGAGGTCCCCAGGACCGGTGTCCAATGCCGCAAAAAGTTTAATGACCTCACTCGGATTGTCAGGGTGAGTACCCTTTCCAGTGTCCTTCTCATCCTTGCATGTGCACCTCACATTATGGGCAAAGGGACCTGAAAGCCCTAATGGCCAGCCCTCATCCAGCAGCTATGGGACAGGCATGAACATCAATTGCACATTCTGCACTTAACACACTGGCCAAGCTATTCCACCATGGGAGGCAGTGCACACAAGAGCAGGGCTACACACTGGCCAT
The DNA here is from genome assembly GCF_052327205.1 of Somniosus microcephalus. NCBI lineage: Eukaryota > Metazoa > Chordata > Chondrichthyes > Squaliformes > Somniosidae > Somniosus > Somniosus microcephalus. The sequence continues at coordinate 115,155,960 of NC_140993.1, read as the reverse complement.
GCTATTCCACCATGGGAGGCAGTGCACACAAGATCAGGGCGACACACTGGCCAGGCTATTCCACCATGGGAGGCAGTGCACACAAGATCAGGGCGACACACTGGCCAGGCTATTCCACCATGGGAGGCAGTGCACACAAGATCAGGGCGACACACTGGCCAGGCTATTCCACCATGGGAGGCAGTGCACACAAGATCAGGGCGACACACTGGCCAGGCTTTTCCACCATGGGAGGCAGTGCACACCAGATCATGGCGACACACTGGCCAGGCTATTCCACCATGGGAGGCAGTGCACACAAGATCACGGCGACAAACTGTACTTAGAGGCCGTCCTTTCTCTTGCAGGCCAAGCTGGCCAATAATAATAAGAGCCAGACTGCGACCAGGGGAGGTCGACCCCAGATCCAGCCGCTGACCGAGCTGCAACATCGCGTGGAGCACATCATGGGTGGCCGGGTGATTGGCCCCGTTGCATGTGGAGATGCCGACCCTGTTCTGGGCACCAATGGTAAGGACATCACCTTTTGGACCTCTCTCGTCCCACTTGCGCATCAGATCTACATCCTTTGCCACTGTCCGACCAATGCGCTGAATGCCACCACTCATGCATCCCTCGCTGACACCCTCTCCTCACTCTAAAGCTACTCTTGTGCCTTCCTGCTTTCAGATGGTGAGGAGGAGGTCCCTGAACTTGCCAGTGACAGCCCCTCAGAAGAGGAGCAGGAGGAGGAGCAAGAGGAAGGCGGCCCATCAGGGGAACCCTCAGCCGCGGCAACCCATGCGAATGTAGGGGACACGTCTTCCCTGGAGGGGAGCGTGGCGGAAGTGTCGGAGGGGAGGGGAGCTCATGGGACCTGCGGCCTGCAGAAACGCGGGGGGGGGTCGAAGCTCAGCGGCCTTCTCCCCAGAGGGGGGAAGGGTCGGAGGGGAGTCCAATTGCTGGGCCCAGCGGCGTCCAGCAACGCAGGAAGGGTCGGCCAGCTCGGCGGCCTTCTCACCAGAGGGAGCGTCCGGCCTCCAGTCCGGAGATGGTCTTCGCCGAGGAGATGGAACGCCTCGAGGACTTGTCCGCGGACTCGGAGCGCCGGCACACGGAGCTCATGGGGGGAGTGGCACGGTTGCCTGAGGCCATCGAGTCCCTCTCTCAGAGTGTGACCGACGTCGGGGCCTCACAGGCCATCAGTTTGGTGGAATTCGGGGCAGAGCAGGCAGCGAGTCGGGCGGCATTTGGGGCAGCTCAGGCAGCGAGTGGGCAGCTGATCAGTGGTGCCGTGCAGTCACTGGGTGCTCTGATGAGGTCACTGAACAGGTCAACACGGGCACTCACTGCTGCCACACTCGCTGTTTCAGCCAGGCATCGCCAGGGCACCCGGCGCGCTGCAGCAGCACAGCGGTCTGTCCCTCGGCAGATTGGTGCGCATGCTGCAGTGCTGGCCCGGGTGAGTGCCAGTGTCTCAGGCGACCAGCGAGTGCCTGCCATCCGCCAGCTTGCCCCCATTCCTCCAGCCGCCACTGCCACTCCCCCAGTGGAGCTGCCAGGAGCTGCTGCAGCGACTGATGCTGGCCAGCCACAGCTGCAGCATTCAACAGCCGCCCGCTCGACGGCCAGACCTCGACTAGGCCGACCCCCAAGGGCATCTGCCGTCACAACATGTGCCCCTCTGGAGCCTGCCCCCAGCCTTGCAGCAGCCAATGGCCTTACTTTGAGGAGGAGCAGCAGGGCGGGCAGGGGCCACACAAAGATGGCCAAGGCATCGCCCTAGCGGGCCAAAAAGTCAAATGTGTGGCCAGTTGTGTTTGTTTTTTGAGGCCGAGAATTGGATGTTTGTTTTTTGAAGGCCGAGAATTGGATGTTTGTTTTTTGAAGGCCGAGAATTGGATGTTTGTTTTTTGAAGGCCGAGAATTGGATGTTTGTTTTTTGAAGGCCGAGAATTGGATGTTTGTTTTTTGAAGGCCGAGGATGTGATGTTTGTTTTTTACGAAGGCCGAGGATGACGGCCATTTTAGTTGCACTGTTTTGTTAATCCTCTCCAGGTTGTGGGAGCGAGTAATGTGTTTGAGTGTTTTTTGGGGGTTTCGTCTGTTTTTGGTTTTCATGTGGGAAGGGCCCTGAGTTTGTACAATAAAGCATTTTATTTATTAACATTGTCCATGTTTGATCTTTGAAGTGTTTGTTGCCTTAACCGGCTGAGGGCTTGCGGAGCGGCTGCAATCATGTTCTTTCATTGGCACAAGCCATTCCCTGACAGGGGGCCTAGAAGTGACGTTCAATAAGCCGCCGACGGGCGGCCCTTGGACCTTCTGCCTCCCTCCTGGGCTGGTACTCCTCGTCCTCCTCCTCCTCATGCCCCTCCTGCTCCTCCTCCTGAGGTGGTGATCCAACGTGAGGTGGCTGTTAAGTATGTGTATTGTATTGAACAATTAACACAAAGACTTAAACGTATAACTCAAACAGGTCTTTACTGGTTGGAGGTAGGGACTATACATAGGTCTTTACTTCATGCCCACAGGCGGGAACTGAGGGGGATCAGTACCCACAGTACTATTTATACCCCTATGGCCAGGAGTGGTACTGCGTATCACTACGCCCAACAAGTAGTGCAGTCCTGTCCATAGGTTCAAAGTAGCACACATATTACATACACAACATTCCTCCCTTCCTAGCTTTACAGTCATCTCCCCATTTAACATAACGTAATAACATATATACATATATAACTTCAGGTTTACATAACAGAATAGCATAGATAACTTCATGTCAAAACAGATCACAGATTCAGTCTCTGCGGAAAACAGTTCACAGATTCAATCTCTGTGGTGGAGTCGGTTCACGCTGCTGGAGTGACTCATTCAATAGTCCTTCCATGGATTTAACAGTTTGAACTTCCGAACTGAATTGGCTCCGTTCGGAGGGACCACGTGTGTGATCTGGTAGAGGTAATAATGGTTCAGATGGGTCATCTTCTGTTTCGACTTTTCCTTTTCTGCTTCTTGGAGACTCTCTGGGCTCCACTGTCAGCTGCCAGCTGCATGCGCAGTTCCTCCTTCTCTCCCTCCTTTTTCTGTAGTAGAGCCACCTTCTCCCGATGTTCTGTAGACTTTTGGTGCTCCTCCATGATTTCTGTATGGTGGGAGTCGAAGTTACAAGTTGGGCAGGACAGGACATAGTAATATTCGGTGTCGTCCTGATCTAGGCCAGCGAGAGGGTCTTCTATTTCCTCCATACCCAGCTGGGCGTTAGCCAGCTTTTGTTCCAAGTCCAGACATCTTTCCTGAAGAGACTTCTTCATGCGTACCTCTTCATCCAGCTTTTTCTGGGCTTTCAGCAAGTCGTTTACTAATGACCTAATTTGAGATTTTACTACTTCAACTTCTTTTGGAGATTGATTGATCGGACTATTCAATCCCTCTACCGGAGCAGCTGTTTCAGCGGTCTGTTGTTCTACGTTGACGTGAGTCAGCGTACTTTTGGCATCCAAGGGCTGCTCTGTTGCAGTCATCTCAGTCTGTGTTGCCACCTCAGCTCTTCCAATAACCTTTGATAGCTCCGAACCCCTTTCCTTTGAATATTGAAGTTCGTGTTCAAGTTTTTCCCATTTCAGAGTCCTGTCCTTCAGCATATGCAGGAGTTGGCTGACCGTTAACTCCTCTGACATCAGACGTTTTGTGTGCTCCTGCTCCATTTTCTCCATCAGCTGCTTCTGTTGTCTTTCCAGATTCTCCAACTCTATATCAAAGAACTCTTTCGTTGCATTCAACTCTTGCTCACAACGGCGAAGCATTTGTTCTAATTGCTGTTGTAGTTTGAAATGGAGTTGAGTTCGAGCCCGGTGTCCCTCAGAAATGGGCACATCAGTAGACTTGCCAGACTCAGAATCCACAGTTAAACTATGTTGTTGTTGCTCAGTGGAATTCTGTGCTGAAACTTTGTCTTTTGCACCTGAGTTGGGCTTACCATCATCCGTTCCAGAGTCTGGGCCGACTATCTTCACCGAGTTCTCACTCGTTATTGTTTGTAGGAAATGCCAGTCCATATTCATTTTCCTAATCCACTCCCATCCTAGTAGTGGAGAACCTCCTTCAGATATCACATATAAGTCCATTATTTGACTGTCTTCGTCCTTGTGGACCACTGCAACCTCTATTTTCCCGATGGGGTACACTCTTTGCCCCGTGTATGTTTTCAATATAATCCCCGTATCCTGTAGGGGAACATGTTGGAATAACTTTCCGTAATCTTTCTTATTTATGACCGTCAATGCCGATCCAGTGTCCAATTCCAGTTTTACTTGGACTCCTTCTATCTGAAGAGTGACCCAAATTGTCTGGAGGTCTGCACCCTTACCAGCGTTGAGTACTCTTAAGCTAGCCAGTTCATTACTGCTAGCGTCTGAATCGGACTCCTGTTCGGTCACCTTGTGTACCTTTGCGTATTTTCCTTGCGGTGACTTCTTGTTGCTGGTCTTCTTCCCTGACCTGCATACTCTAGCTATATGTCCAAGCCTACCACAAGTTCTACATTCTTGGTTTTTAAACCAACACTGGTTCTGATCATGCGTTGTCTTTCCACAACGATAACATTTGCCAGAACTCACACCCAATTTGTGTGCACTGAGCTCCGGTGACCGTAGCTGCATTACTGCCGTGCCTCTCGCTGCGGCTTCGTGTGCTGCTGCCATAGTGACCGCCTTATCAAGCGTCAGCTCATTCTCCTCGAGCAGTCGCTTTTGTGTATCCTGTTTAAATAAACCACACACAAATTTGTCTCGAAGTGCCTCTGTCAGTCCCGTTCCAAACTGGCAATATTTCGCTAATTTACGCAATTCCAGCAAATAATCAGCATTGCTTTCATGCTGTAGCTGCCTTCTGTCGTAAAATTTAAATCGTTCCGCTAGCATCAGCGGCGTGGGGTTTAGATGATCTTTCAGGACAGTAACAATCTCATCGAACGTCTTATCCGCCGGTTCATCTGGTGATAACAGGTGTTTCAATTGCCCGTATGTCTTCGCACCCATTAAATTTAATAATGTTAGAGCTTTATCTTGGTCATGAATTTTATTGGCCTTACAATAATTTTTTACTCTTTCAACATATATGGCCCAATCTTCGAGGTCACTATCAAAGGTGCTAATATTCCCGTGTTTAGGCATTGTAGATTTGCAATTTCTCAGATTTTATTTTGTTTACTTGTTATCAAGGATGGCGGCTTCCCGCTCTTGCCGTCGTCCTCCGCCCACAAAATGGCGGTTTTCCCGCTTCTGCCTTCTTCCCCAGCGGTTTTCCCGTGAAAAATGGCGGCTTTCCCGCGCTTCTCGCTCTCCCCGCCCACTTAAATGGCGGTTTTCCCGCGCTTCTCGCCGCTGACTTTCAGCCCGACTGCGGCTCTTATCTCCTGTGCGATCGCTGGTGCGCTAAGCGCCTCCCGCTTGAAGCGGCTCCCGGCCTCTGGCTCACCCGCTCGGCGGCTCTTGCTCGCTCCCTCCCGGGCTCTGGCTTACCCGCTCGGCGGCTCTTGCTCGCTCCCTCCCGGGCTCTGGCTTACCCGCTCGGCGGCTCTTGCTCGCTCCCTCCCGGGCTCTGGCTTACCCGCTCGCGCCCTCCCGGGCTCTGGCTTACCCACGAGGTTATGGAGGCTTCAGGGTCCTAATGCCTGTCGCTTCCAGTCGCTGGAAGCTGTCAGGATTTCTGTTGCCCTTCAGTTTTCAGTGGGGTGTTGAGGATTGGAACCTCTCTTCAACGTCCTGTCTTTGGACGAAGCCGCTGTGGAATAACTGCCGCAGGGTTCGAACCGACTCGTCGCCAGTGTTAAGTATGTGTATTGTATTGAACAATTAACACAAAGACTTAAACGTATAACTCAAACAGGTCTTTACTGGTTGGAGGTAGGGACTATACATAGGTCTTTACTTCATGCCCACAGGCGGGAACTGAGGGGGATCAGTACCCACAGTACTATTTATACCCCTATGGCCAGGAGTGGTACTGCGTATCACTACGCCCAACAAGTAGTGCAGTCCTGTCCATAGGTTCAAAGTAGCACACATATTACATACACAACAGTGGCAGTGCCTGAGTCCTGCGGATAGCCAGGTTGTGCAGCATGCAGCAAACGACGACGAATTGGGAGACTCGCTCCTGCGAATACTGGAGGGCTCCCCCGGAGCGACCGAGACAGCGGAACCGATGCTTGAGGATGCCGATTGTTTGTTCTATGATGTTCCTAGTCGCTTGATGGCTCTCGTTGTATGCCTCTTCAACAGGGGTCGTGGGCGCGCAGAGCGGGGTCATGAGCCAGGTACACAAAGGATAGCCTTTGTCTCCGATAAGCCATCCTCTTGGGTGAGGCTGTGCCTGGAACATGTCAGCCACAGTTGTCTGTCGCAGGATAAAGGCATCGTGGCTGCTGCCTGGAAAGCGGGCATTGACAGCTAGGATGCGCTGCCTGTGGTCACACACCAGCTGTACATTGAGGGAATGGTAGCCCTTCCAGTTGCGGTAATCCTCGGCATGCTCCAGAGGTGCCCGCAAAGCAGTCAATGACGCCCTGCACCATGGGGAAGCCCGCTATTCTTGCAAATCCCACTGCACGCTGCTGCTGCTTGTCCAGGGTCATGGGGAAGGAGATGAATTGATGTCTCCTTCTGAAAAGGGCTTCGGTCACCTGGCGGATGCAGCAATGCACGGTGAACTGGGAGATGTTAGCGATGTCCCCAGCAGCGGATTGGAAGGAGCCGGTGGCATAGAAGTTGAGAGCCACCGTCACCTTCACTGCCACCGACAGAGACGTCCTGCGCATCAGCTGTGGCTGCAGATCTCTGTGAAGCAGCTGGCAGATGTCTGCAACCACCTCCCTTCTGAATCGCAGCCTCCTAACACACATCGTGGCAGACATGGTCAGATAGGAGGACTGCTGGCGGTATACCCTGGGTGGGTAAGGCCTCAGTTGGCGACGCCTGTTGCCCCCTCTGCGTCTAGCCAGGGCTGCCACTCTCTCACGGCGTCTGTAAGCCCTTCTGGCATAAGGCTGAAAGTCAGCGTTGGCACCCAATGCAGCCCCCATTATATGCTGGCAAACACTGAGCTCTCAATGAAGGCAAAGATAATTGCTAAGCTCTGGCCTGAGCCAAAAATGCCTGTCCTAGTGTTGGTCCAAACCAGTAAGCTCTCCTCCTTGGTCTCTCTCCAAAAAACCGTTGCACAAGAGTGAATGCTGCAAAATGGCTGGCCTTTATAGTGCAGGGTAAGTGCCATTTAATTAGCGCTCCCCGCGGCCCGCCTCGGCTGTGTACCGTTCCACTTCACAGTCGTTAGAGCCGCCCGGCGCACAATGGCCCGGCGTGAGTGAAGTTCCGGTTCGGGGCGCACAAAGGGCGTTGCACGACGAAATGATGTCATGATCTGCGCGCGCAGCAGGGCGTGCGCTAATACTTTGCGCCGGCGCTAAATGTGTACTGAAGTTGGGGCAAGGCGCAGATCGCGCTACGCCCGGGCGCTAAGTGCCTAGTGCTCGAGATCTGCTCCTCCTAAGGCGCTAACGGCTGGCGCACCCAACTGAATTTCTAGGCCCTTGTGTCCAATAATGAAAAACACTCCTCGTGTCCAAGAAGGAAAAACTCTCCTCGTGCCCAATAATGATAAACATTCCATGTGTCCAATAATGAAAAACACTCCACGTGTCCAAAAATGAAAAACACTCCTCGTGTCCAGTGATGAAAAACAATCCTTGTGTCCTGTAACGAAAAACACTCCTTGTGTCCAATAATGAAAAACACTCTGCGTGTCCAATAATGAAACACACTCCTCGTGTCCAGTAATGAAAATCACTCCTCGTGTCCAGTAATGATAAACACTCCTCATGTCCAATAATGAAAAACAGTCCTCATGTCCAGTAATGAAAAACAGTCCTCGTGTCCAATAACGAAAAAAAAGTCCTAGTCTCCTATATTGAAAAACACTCCTCGTGTCCAATAATGAAAAACACTCCACGTGTCCAGTAATGAAATATATTCCTAGTGTCCAATAATGGAACACTTTCCACATGTCTATTAATGAAACACACTCCTCGCGTCCAGTAATGAAACACACTCCTCGTGTCGAATAATGAAAAACACTCCTTGTGTCCAATAATGAAAAACACTCCTTGTGTCCAGTAATGAAACGAACTCCTCGTGTCCAATAATGAAAAGCACTCCTCGTGTCCAATAATGATAAACACTCCTCGTGTCCAATAACGAAAAACAATACTAGTGTCCTATATTGAAAAACACTCCTCGTGCCCAATAATGAAAAACACTCCACGTGTCCAATAATGAAAAACATTCCACGTGTCCAGTAATGAAATACATTCCTCGTGTCCAATAATGAAAAACACTCGTGTCCAGTAACGAAAAACTCTCGTGTCCAATAATGAAAAACACTCCACGTGTCCAATAATGAAAAACACTCCACGTTTCCAATAATGAAAAACACTCCTCGGGTCCAGAAGTGAAAACATTTCTCGTGTCCAGTAATGAAAAACACACCTAGTGTCAAATAATGAATAACATACCTCATGTCCAGTAATGAACAACACTCCTCGTGTCTAATCATGAAAAACATTCCTCGTGTCCTACAATGAAAAACACTCCCCGTGTCCTGTAACGAAAAACACTCCTCGTGTCCAATAATGAAAAACACACCTTGTGTCCAATAATGAAAAACACTCCTCGTGTCCAATAAGGAAAAACTCTCCTCGTGTCCAATAATGAAAAACATTCCAGGTGTCCAATAATGAAAAACACTTCTCGTGTCCAATAATGAAAAACACACCTTGTGTCCAATAATGATAAACACTCCTCGTGTCCAATAATGAAAAACACTCCTCGTGTCCAGAGATGAAAAACACTCCTCGTGTCCAATAATGAAAAGCAATCCTCGTGTCCAGTAATGAAAATCACTCCTCGTGTCCAATAATGAAAAGCAATCCTCGTGTCCAGTAATGAAAAACATTCCTAGTGTCCAAAAATGAAAAACACTCATCGTGTCCAATAATGAAAAATACTCCTAGTGTCCAATAATGAAAAACTCTCCTCGTGTCCAATAATGAACAACACTTTTCATTTCCAATAATGAAAAACACTCCTCGTGTGCAGAAACAAAAAACACTCTTCGTGTCCAATAATGAAAAACATTCCTCATGTCCAGTAATGAAAAACACTCCTCGTGTCCAATAATGAAAAACTGTCCTCATGTCCAGTAATGAAAAACAGTCCTCGTGTCCAATAATGAAAAAAAAGTCCTAGGCCTAGAAATTCAGTTGGCTGCGCCAGCCGTTAGCGCCTTAGGAGGAGCAGATCTCGAGCTCTAGGCGCTTAGCGCCCGGGCGCAGCGCGATCTGCGCCTCGCCCCAACTTCAGGAGACATTTAGCGCCGGCACAAAATCTTTGCGCGCGCTCAGCTGCGCGCGCAGATCATGACGTCATTTCGTCGTGGAACGCCCTTTGTGCGCCCGGAACCGGAACTTCGCTCGCGCCGCCCCATTGTGCGCTGGGCGGCCCTAACGACTATGAAGTGGAACGGTACACAGCCGAGGCGGGCCGCGCAAATTAAAGGGCACTTACCCTGCACTATAAAGGGCAGCCATTTTGCAGCATTCACTCTTGTGCAATGGATTTTTGGAGAGAGACCAAGGAAGAGAGCTTACTGCTTTGGCCCAACACTAGGACAGGTCTTTTTGGCTTCAGGCCAGAGCTTAGCAATTATCTTTGCCTTCATTGAAATCTCAGTGTTTGCCAGCATATTATGGGGGCTGCATTGGGTGCCAACGCGGAGTTTCAGCCTTATGTCGGAAGGGCTTACAGACGCCGTGAGAGAGTGGCAGCCCTGGCTAGATGCAGAGGGGGCAACAGGCGTTGCCAAGTGAGGCCTTACCCACCCAGGGTATACCGCCAGCAGTTCTCCTATCTCAACATGTCTGCCGCGCAGTGTGTTAGGAGGCTGCGATTCAGAAGGGAGGTGGTTGCAGACATCTGCCAGCTGCTTCACAGAGATCTGCGTCCACAGCTGATGCGCAGGACGTCTCTGTCGGTGGCAGTGAAGGTGACGGTGGCTCTCAACTTCTATGCCACCGGCTCCTTCCAATCCGCTGCTGGGGACATCGCTAACATCTCCCAGTTCGCCGTGCATTGCTGCATCCGCCAGGTGACCAATGCCCTTTTCAGAAGGAGACGTCAATTCATCTCCTTCCCCATGACCCTGGACAAGCAGCAGCAGTGTGCAGTGGGATTTGCAAGAATAGCGGGCTTCCCCATGGTGCAGGGCGCCATTGACTGCACGCATGTGGCTTTGCGGGCACCTCTGGAGCATGCCGAGGATTACCGCAACCGGAAGGGCTACCATTCCCTCAACGTACAGCTGGTGTGTGACCACAGGCAGCGCATCCTAGCTGTCAATGCCCGCTTTCCAGGCAGCAGCCACGATGCCTTTATCCTGCGACAGACAACTGTGGCTGACATGTTCCAGGCACAGCCTCACCCAAGAGGATGGCTTATCGGGGACAAAGGCTATCCTTTGTGTACCTGGCTCATGGCCCCGCTCCGCGCGCCCACGACCCCTGTTGAAGAGGCATACAACGAGAGCCATCAAGCGACCAGGAACCTCATCGAACAAACAATCGGCGTCCTGAAGCAACGGTTCCGCTGTCTGGATCGCTCCGGGGGAGCCCTCCAGTATTCGCAGGAGCAATTCTCCCAATTCGTCGTCGTTTGCTGCATGCTGCACAACCTGGCTATCCGCAGGACTCAGGCACTGCCACCTCACGTTGGACCACCACCTCAGGAGGAGGAGCAGGAGGAGCATGAGGAGGAGGAGGACGAGGAGTACCAGCCCAGGAGGGAGGCAGAAGGTCCAAGGGCTGCCCGTCGGCGGCTTATTGAACGTCACTTCTAGGCCCCCTGTCAGGGAATGGCTTGTTCCAATGAAAGAACATGATTGCAGCCGCTCCGTAAGCCCTCAGCCGGTTAAGGCAACAAACACTTCAAAGATCAAACATGGACAATGTGAATAAATAAAATGGTTTATTGTACAAACTCAGGGCCCTTACCACATGAAAACCAAGAACACACGAAACCCCCAAAAAACACTCACACACATGACTCACTCCCACAACCTGGGGAGGATTAACAAAAGATGTAAACAAAAATGGCCTCATCCTCGGCCTTCAAAAAACAACCATTCCAAAATACACAACATTTGGACACACCCTCTACTTTGTGTCCCGCGAGGGCGATGCCTTCTGCAAACTTTGCCGGCCCCTGGACGCCCTGCTGCTCCTCCTCAAAGTGAGGCCAGTGGCTGCTGCAAGGCTGGGGGAAGGCTCATGAGGGGCATAAGAACATAAGAACATAAGAAATAGGAGCAGGAGTAGGCCAATCGGCCCCTCGAGCCTGCTCCACCATTCAATAAGATCATGGCTGATCTGATCCTAACCTCAAATCTTCTATCACTGTGCATCCACCCGAACCCATGTGATCTCCCGGGAGAGGCGAAAAACCAGACAAAGACCCAATGGCCAATTTGGGGGAAAAAAATCTGGGAAATTCCTCTCCGACCCATCTAGGCGATCGAAATTCTTCCAGGAGATCACGCTGTCCCTATATTTTCTACAGTACTTACCTTCTGTAAAGGCGATCTCCACCCCAGCCAGGAACAGGAATAAAACCATCTCCTGAAATCTAACACAGAATTAGAACACAGTAGGAGCAGAACCAGGCTACATGGCCCCTGGGCCCACTCCACTACCCACAGGGCCATGACCATTCCAAACCTAGACTCATGTCCAATTTCCTGCCCGCTCCCCGTAACCCTTAATTCCCTTTACTTCTAGGAAACTATCTATTTCTGTTTTAAATTTATTTAATGATGTAGCTTCCGCAGCTTTCTGGGGCAGCAAATTCCACAAACCTACCACCCTCTGAGTGAAGAAGTTTCTCCTCATCTCAGTTTTGAAAGAGCAGCCCCTTATTTTAAAATTATGCCCCCTAGTTCTAGTTTCACCCATCATTGGGAACATCCTCACCGCATCCACCCGATCAAGCCCCTTCACAATCTTATATGTTTCAATAAGATCGCCTCTCATTTTTCTGAACTCCAATGAGTAGAGTCCCAATCTACTCAACCTCTCCTCATATGACCACCCGCTCATCCCCGGGATTAACCGAGTGAACCTTCTTTGTACTGACTCGAGAGCAAGTATGTCTTTTCTTAAGTATGGACACCAAAACTGTATGCAGTATTCCAGGTGCGGTCTCACCAATACCTTGTACAACTGCAGCAATACCTCCCTGTTTTTATATTCCATCCCCCTAGCAATAAAAGCCAACATTCCATTGGCCTTCTTGATCACTTGCTGCACCTGCATACTAACTTTTTGAGTTTCGTGCACCAGGACCCCCAGATCCCTTTGTACTACAGTACTTTCCAGTTTCTTGCCATTAAGATAATAACTTGCTCTATGATTTTTCCTGCCAAAGTGCATAACCTCACACTTTCCAGTATTGTATTCCATCTGCCAAATCTCTGCCCACTTACTTAGCCTGTCTATGTCCCTTTGCAGGTTTTTTATGTCCTCCTGACTCACTACTTTCCGTCCCATCTTTGTATCATCTGCAAACTTTGATATGTTACACTCGGCCCCCTCCTCCAAATCGTTAATATAGATTGTAAAGAGTTGGGGACCCAGCACTGACCCCTGCGGAACACCACTAGTTACTGGTTGCCAATCTGAGAACGAACCATTTATCCCAACTCTCTGCTTTCTGTTAGAGAGCCAATCCTCCACCCACGCCAGAATATTACCCCCAATCCCGTGATTTTTTATCTTAAGCAATAATCTTTTGTGTGGCACCTTGTCAAATGCCTTTTGGAAGTCTAAATACACTACGTCCACTGGTTCCCCTTTATCCACCCTGTATGTTACTTCCTCAAAAAACTCCAGCAAATTTGTCAAACATGACTTCCCCTTCATGAAACCATGCTGAGTTTGTCCTATTAAATTATGTTTATCCAAATGTCCCGTTACTGTCTCCTTAATAATGGACTCTAACATTTTACCAACCACAGATGTTAGGCTAACAGGTCTATAGTTTCCAGCCTTCTGCCTACTACCCTTTTTAAATAAGGGTGTTACATTAGCAGTTTTCCAATCTGCCGGGACCTTTGCTGAGTCCAGTGAGTTTTGGAAAATTATTACCAATGCATCCACATGTCATGACGGCAGATGCCCTTGGGGGTCGGCCTAGACGAGGTCTGGCCCTCGAGGGGCCGGCTGGTGAATGCTGCAGCTGTGGCTGGCCAGCATCAGTCACTGCAGCAGCTCGTGGCAGCTCCACTGGGGGAGTGGCAGTGGCGGCTGGAGGAATGGGGGCAAGCTGGTGGATGGCAGGCGCTCGCTGGTCGCCTGAGACACTGGCACTCGCCCGGGCCAGCACTGCAGCATGCGCAGCAATCTGCCGAGGGACAGACCGCTGTGCTGCTGCAGCGCGCCGGGTGCCCTGGCGATGCCGGGCTGACACAGCGAGTGTGGCAGCAGTGAGTGCCCGTGTTGCCCTGTTCTGTGGCCGCATCAGAGCAGCCAGTGACTGCACGGCACCACTGATCACCTGGCCAGTCGCTGCCAGAGAGGCCCCGAATTCGGTGACACTCCGAGACAGGGACTCGATGGCCTCAGGCATCCGTCCCACTACCCCCATGAGCTCCGTGTGCCGGTGCTCCGAGTCCGCGGACATGTCCTCGAGGCGGCGCATCTCCTCGGCGTTGACCGTCTCCGGACTGGAGGCCGGACTCTCCCTCTGGGGAGAAGGCCGCCGAACTGGCCGACCCTTCCTGCGTTGCTGGACGCCGCTGGGCCCAGCAATTGGACTCCCCTCCGACCCTTCCCCCCTCTGGGGAGAAGGCCGCTGAGCTTCCACCCCCCTCCCGCGTTTCTGTAGGCCGCTGGTCCCAGGAGCTGCACTCCCCTCCGACACTTCCCCCACGCTCCCCTCCAGAGAATACGTCTCCCCTACAGTGGCATGGCTTGCCGCGGCTGAGGGTTCCCCTGATGGGCCGCCTTCCTCTTGCTCCTCCTCCTCCTCCTCTTCTGAGGGGTTGTCACTGGCAACTTCAGGGTCCTCCTCCTCACCATCTGAAAGCAGGAAGGCACAAGAGTAGCTTTAGAGTGAGGAGAGGGCATCAGCGAGGGATGCATGAGTGGTGGCATTCAGCGCATTGGTCGGACAGTGGCAAAGGATGTAGATCTGATGCGCAAGTGGGACGAGAGAGGTCCAAAAGGTGATGTCCTTACCATTGGTGCCCAGAACAGGGTCAGCATCTCCAGATGCAACGGGGCCAATCACCCGGGCACCCATGAGGCGCTCCACGCACTGTTGCAGCTCGGTGAGCGGCTGGATCTGGGGTCGGCCTCCCCAGGTCACAGTCTGGCTCCTCTTATTATTGGCCAGCTTGGCCTGCAAGAGAAAGGACAGCCTCTAAGTACAATGTGTAGCCCTGATCTTGTGTGCACTGCCTCCCATGGTCGAATAGCCTGGCCAGTGTGTAGCCCTGATCTTGTGTGCACTGCCTCCCATGGTCGAATAGCCTGGCCAGTGTGTTAAGTGCACAATGTGCAATTGATGTTCATGACTGTCCCATAGCTGCTGCATGAGGGCTGGCCATTAGGGCTTTCAGGTCCCTTTGCCCATAATGTGAGGTGCACATGCAAGGATGAGGAGGACACTGGGAAGGGTACTCACTCTGACAATCCTGGCGAGGTCATTTAACTTTTTGCGGCATTGTACAGCGCTCCTGGGGACCTCACTGTTGGATGTCACCCTGGTGGCGACATGCCTCCAGGCTTTCCGGTAGACGCGGGCCGGCGGCTTCCTCCCATTGTCTGGGAACAAAATATGGCGTCTCTTCTCCACAGCGCTAACCAGCACCCTCAGATCATGCTCTGAGAAGCGCTGCGCTCGTTCACGGGCCTTCTCCATACTTTGAGGCGCTTTTTGGGTCCAGCAGCAGTGTTCAGGCCTAGCTGGAGGGCTCCAGTGTCCAGGGCGTGGCAGCAGACCAAGTCGACCCTTCCCCCTTAAGAGCTGGCCGGCGCCAGGGTGTCTGCTGTCAATCAAGAAATGGCCGCACCTGCGCTGCGCCCGGCCTCGGCGGTATCGCTCAGCACCTCCGGCTTAGCGCCTAAAGAGAGCCGTGCATCGCCAGTTTTAGCGCTCGAGCAAACTCTTAAGGCGAAGCTAATGAATATCGGCGAAGTGGCCTCGATTTTGCGCCGGGCGCAAACTTTAGCGGCCGCCCGACTTTACCGCCCCAAAAGTGGCTATAATGAATTTCTAGGCCCCAGTGTCCTATATTGAAAAACACTCCTCGTGTCCAATAATGAAAAACACTCCACGTGTCCAGTAATGAAATATATTCCTCGTGTCCAATAATGGAACACTCTCCACATGTCTATTAATGAAACACACTCCTCGCGTCCAGTAATGAAAAACACTCCTCGTGTCGAATAATGAAAAACACTCCTCTTGTCCAATAATGAAAAACACTCCACGTTTCCAATAATGAAAAACACTCCTCGGGTCCAGAAGTGAAAACATTTCTCGTGTCCAGTAATGAAAAACACACCTAGTGTCAAATAATGAATAACATACCTCATGTCCAGTAATGAACAACACTCCTCGTGTCTAATCATGAAAAACACTCCTCGTGTCCTATAATGAAAAACACTGCTCGTGTCCTGTAACGAAAAACACTCCTCGTGTCCAATAATGAAAAACACTCCTTGTGTCCAATAATGAAAAATACTCCGCGTGTCCAATAATGAAAAACACTCCTCGTGTCCTGTAACGAAAAACACTCCTCGTGTCCAATAATGAAAAACACTCCTTGTGTCCAATAATGAAAAACACTCCTTGTGTCCAATAATGAAAACACTCCTCGTGTCCAATAAGGAAAAACTCTCCTCGTGCCCAATAATGATAAACATTCCATGTGTCCAATAATGAAAAACACTCCACGTGTCCAAAAATGAAAAACACTCCTCGTGTCCAGTGATGAAAAACACTCCTCGTGTCCTATAATGAAAAACACTCCTGGTGTCCTATAAAGAAAAACACTCCTCGTGTCCTGTAACGAAAAACACTCCTTGTGTCCAATAATGAAAAACACTCTGCGTGTCCAATAATGAAACACACTCCGCGTGTCCAGTAATGAAAAACACTCCTCGTGTCCAATAATGAAAAACACACCACGTGTCCAATAATGAAAAACACTCCTCGTGTCCAATAATGAAAAAAATTCCTCGGCCTAGAAATTCAGTGGGCTGCGCCATCAGTTAGCGCCTAAAGAGTGCACTCAGTGGCTTTAGCACCACTGGCCGTGCCACCCGCGATATTTAGCTGGGGCACTAATGGTGGCGTTAGCCTGTTGCGCTGCGGCGCCACCGATGACATCATCGGTGTGCGCAGCACCCCGCTACCGCACCGATCACGATATTTGGCAGCAACCATCTCTGTAGCACCGTTCGCAAATGGCGCCCGGTTCACGGGGCCTACCCATGGCAGCAGTGGCGCAAATTAAGGTGGAGGTGAGGGGCGGCCGTTTTTTTCGGCGGCCGCCTGCCAGCACCTCCGTCCCCGGCCTCCTGATCGCTCCACGTGGCATTGCCGGCTGTTTTCCGAGAGCCCGGCACGGTGGCATAGCGGTTAGCACTGTTGCCTCACAGCGCCAGGGACCCGGGTTCAAATCTGGCCTCGGGCGACTGTCTGTGTGGAGTTTGCACATTCTCCCTGTGTCTGCGTGGGTTTCCTTCGGGTGCTCCGGTTTCCTCCCACAGTCCAAAGATGTGCAGGTTAGGTTGATTTGGCTATGATAAATTGACCCTTAGTGTTAGGGGATTAAATACATGGGGTTACAGGGATAGGGTGGGATATGTGTCGGTGCAGGCTCGATGGGCCGAAATGGCCTCCATCTGCACTGTAGATTCTGTGATTCTCCTCGGTGCCGGGCTCTTTTGCCGGCACTCGCGATCTCTGATCGCGCTGGTGCAGACCCCTCCCCCTTAAGAATGGGAGGAAGGTCTGCAGTACTGTAGTGCGCCGTGCCGCAGCGTGTGGCGCTGCGGCACGTTGCGTTGCGATTTTCAGTTCCAGCGCCCTAAGAGGGATGCAGAACGCCTCGAGCCTCGCCCCGTGTCCCTCTTGGGGTGCTCAACCTGAATTTCCGGCGGTCGATAATGCTTCTAACGCTGCACTAAATCCGGCACCCAGGTGAGCTTGGCGCCTCGTTTGCGGCTCCGCCCAGTTTCTCCCCTCTCGTGTCCAGTAATGAAAAACATTCCTCATGTCCAATAATGAAAAACACACTGCGTATCCAATAAGGGAAAACACTCCTCGTGTGTCCAGTAACGAAAAACTCTCCTCGTGTCCAACAATGAAAAACACTACTCGTGTCCAACAATGAGAAACACTCCTCGTGCCCAGTAATGAAAAACACTCCTCGCGTCCAGTAATTGAAAAACTCCTCATGTCCTATAATGAAAAACACTACTCTTGTCCAACAATGAAAAACATTCCTTGTGTCCAATAATAAAACACACTCCTCGTGTCCAGTAATAAAAACACTCATGTCCAATATTGAAAAACACTAGTCGTGTCCAGTAACGAAAAACACTCCTCGTGTCCAGTAATGCGAAAAACTCTCCTCGTGTCCAATAATGAAAAACACTCCTTGTGTCCAATAATAAAACACACTCCTCGTGTCCAGTAATGAAACACACTCCACGTGTCCAGGAATGAAAAACACTCCTCGTGTCCAGTAATGAAAAACACTCCTCATGTCCAATAATGAAAAATACTCCTCGTGTCCAATAATGATAAACACCCCTCATGTCCAATAATGAAAAACATTCCATGTGTCCAATAATGAAAAACACTCCACGTGTCCAATCATGAAAAACACTCCTCATTTCCAATAATGAAAGACACTCCTCGGGTCCAGAAGTGAAAACATTCCTCGTGTCCAGTAATGAAAAACACACCTCGTGCCCAATAATGAATAACACACCTCATCTCCAGTAATGAAAACACTCCTCATGTCTAATAATGAAAAACACTCCTCATGTCGTATAATGAAAAACACTCTTGTGTCCTGCAACGAAAAACACTCCGCGTGTCCAATAATGAAACACACTCCTCGTGTCTGGTAATGAAAAACACTTCTCGTCTCCAATAATGAAAAACAATGCTCGTGTCCAGCAACGAAAAACACTCCTTGTGTCCAATAATGAAAAACACTCCTTGTGTCCAGTAATGAAAAACACTCGTGTCCAATAATGAAAAACTCTCCATGGGTTGAATAATGAAAATCACTCCTCGTGTCAAATATTGAAAAACACTCTTCGTGTCCAATAATGAAAAACACTCCTTGTGTCCAATAATGAAACACACTCCTCGTGTCCGGTAATGAAAAACACTTCTCGTCTCCAATAATGAAAAACAATGCTCGTGTCCAGCAACGAAAAACTCTCCTTGTGTCCAATAGTGAAAAACACTCCTTGTGTCCAGTAATGAAAAACACTCGTGTCCAATAATGAAAAACTCTCCATGGGTTGAATAATGAAAAACATTCCTCGTGTCAAATATTGAAAAACACTCTTCGTGTCCAATAATGAAAAACACTCCTCGTGTCCAATAATGAAAAACACTCCTCGGGTCCAGAAGTGAAAACATTCCTCATGTCCAGTAATGAAAACCACTCCTTGTGTCCAATAATGAAAAGCATTCCTCGTGACCAATAATGATAAACACTCCTCGTGTCCAGTAATGAAAAACACTCCTCATGTCCAGTAATGAAAAACCCTCCTCGTGTCCAACAATGAAAGACACTCCTCGAGTCCAATAATGAAAAGCACACCTCGTGTCCAATAATGAAAAACACTCCGCGTGTCCACGAATGAAAAACACTTCTCGTGTCCAGTAATGAAAGAAACTCCTCGTGTCCAATAATGAAAAACACTTCGCGTGTCCAATAATGAAAAACAGTCCTCGTGTCCAATAATGAAAAACACTCCTCGTGTCCAGTAATGAAAAACACTCCTCTTGTCCAATAATGAAAAACATTGTTCGTGTCCAATAATGAAAAATACTCCCAGTGTCCAATAATGAAAAACTCTCCTCGTGTCCAATAATGAACAACACTCTTCATTTCCAATAATGAAAAACACCCCTCGTGTCCAGAAACAAAAAACACTCCTCGTGTCCAATAATGAAAAACAGTCCTCATGTCCAGTAATGAAAAACAGTCCTCGTGTCCAATAATGAAAAAAAACTCCTCGTATCCAATAATGAAAGACAAACCCCGTGTCCAATAATGAAAAACATTCCACGTGTCCAGTCATGAAATATATTCCTCGAGTCCAATATTGAAAGACAAACCTCGTGTCCAACAATGAAAAACAATCCACATGTCCAATAATGAAAGACAAACCTCGTGTTCAGTAATGAAAAACACTCATCGTGTCCAATATTGAAAGACAAACCTCGTGTCCCATAATGAAAAACACTCCACATGTCCAATAATGAAAAACATTCCTTGTGTCCAATAATGAAAAACACTCCTCATGTCCAGTAAAGAAAAACATTCCTCGTGTCCAATAATGAAAAACAATCCTTATGTCCAGTAATGAAAAACACTCCTCATGTCCAGGAATGAAAAATGCTCCTCGTGTCAAATATTGAAAAATACTCTTCGTGACCAATAATGAAAAACACTCCTTGTGTCCAACAATAAAACACGCTCCTCGTGTCCAGTAATGAAAAACACTCGTGTCCAATAATGAAAAACACTCCACGGGTTGAATAATAAAAAACACACTTCGTGTCCAATAAGGAAAAACTCTCCTCGTGTCCAGAAGTGAAAACATTCCTCGTGTCCAGTAATGAAAAACACACCTCGTGTCCAATAATGAAAAACACTCCTCGTGTCCAGTAATGAAAAACACTCCTCGTGTCCAGTAATGCGAAAAACTCCTCATGTCCTATAATGAAAAACACTACTCGTGTCCAATAATGAAAAACACTCCTTGTGTCCAATAATAAAACAAACTACTCGTGTCCAGTAATGAAAAACACTCGTGTCCAATATTGAAAAACACTACTCGTGTCCAGTAATGAAAAACACTCCTCGTGTCCAATAACGAAAAACACTCCTCGTGTCCAGTAACGAAAAACACTCCTTGTGTCCAGTAATGAAAAACACTCCTCGTGTCAAGTAATGAAAAACATTCCTCATGTCAAATATTGAAAAACACTCTTCGTGTCCAATAATGAAAAACACTCCTTGTGTCCAATAATAAAACACACTCCTCGTGTCCAGTAATGAAAAACACTCGTCTCCAATAATGAAAAACTCTCCATGAGTTGAATAATGAAAAACACACCTCGTGTACAATAAGGGAAAACACTCCTCGTGTCCAGTAATGAAAAACACTCCTCGTGTCCAATAATGAAAAACACTCCTCAGGTCCAGAAGTGAAAACATTCCTCATGTCCAGTAATGAAAACCACTCCACGTGTCCAATAATGAAAAGCATTCCTCGTGACCAATAATGAAAAACACTCCTCGTGTCCAGTAATGAAAAACACTCCTCGTGTCCAGTAATGAAAAACCCTCCTCGTGTCCAATAACGAAAAACACTCCTCGTGTCCAATAATGAAAGACACTCCTCGAGTCCAATAATGAAAAGCACACCTCGTGTCCAATAATGAAAAACACTCCGCGTGTCCACTAATGAAAAACAGTCCTCGTGTCCAGTAATGAAAGAAACTCCTCGTGTCCAATAATGAAAAACACTTCGCGTGTCCAATAATGAAAAACAGTCTCGTGTCCAATAATGAAAAGCACTCCTCGTGTCCAGCAATGAAAATCACTCCTCGTGTCCAATAATGAAAAGCAATCCTCGTGTCCAGTAATGAAAAACATTCCTAGTGTCCAAAGAGGAAAAACACTCCTCGTCTCCAGTAATGAAAAACACTCCTCTTGTCCAATAATGAAAAACATTGCTCGTGTCCAATAATGAAAAATACTCCTAGTGTCCAATAATGAAAAACTCTCCTCGTGTCCAATAATGAACAACACTCTTCATTTCCAATAATGAAAAACACTCCTCGTGTGCAGAAACAAAAAACTCTCCTCGTGTCCAATAACGAAAAACATTCCTCATGTCCAGTAATGAAAAACACTCCTCGTGTCTGTGGTGTATGTAACCTGTACCACCTTAAGAGACTACCTTAAGAGATGGACTACTTTCTCTTGGCTACTGTATATTGTAGTACCGGTGGTGACCACACCGGTATATAAACTCTGTGTAGTAATTTGCTAAGCAGTTCAGCCCTGACCTTCGATTAGTAAAGACCTGTTTAAGTTATTCTTGTTGTCTGTGTCCAGTGATTTAGAATAAGCATATCTGGGACACTCAGACTCAACAGTGACGACGAGTCCGATCTTACCCTGCGGCAGTTTTGCATCCAAGGCAGCTTCGTCCTCAGAACGGGCGTCGAGAAGAGGCATCCGCCCTCATCAGCCTGCTGAGCACCGCATCGCACGGGAGGCACCGAGAACCCGGGTTGAAATTACTGACCACGAAGTCCTCCATCAGCGACAGGCAGTGATCATCCTTCTACCACGGTGGTGGGTAAGCCGATCTAACGACACGGGCAGAAAGTCGGCCGCGTTGTCAGTGGAGAAGGGGAGGGAAACCGGAGGAAAAAGGGCGGAGAACTCGACCGCAGCCAGTGAAAAGGGCCGGGCTGCAATCGGGGCCGAGAGGCGCAGCGACAAGGGCAGCGTTAATGCCATGAGAACCGCGGAGAACTCGACCGCAGACGGTGTAAAGGGCCGGGCTGCAATCGGGGCTGAGAGGCGCAGCAACAAGGGAAGCGTTAATGCCCACGAGAACCGCGGGGGAACAAAACCAGCGTCGTGGAAATTAAGAACCGCTGAGAGGCGAGAACGGCAACAGCGCGGTAATCGCCATTGTAGCCAGTGGGGGAAGAAGACCAGCGCGGGAAGCCGCCATTGTAGTCGGCGGGGGAAGAAGACAAGCGCGGGAAAAGCCAACAAGCGCGGGAAGCCGCCATTTTAGTAGGCGGGGGAAGAAGACAAGCGCGGGAAGCCGCCATTTTGGGAAAATAAAATATTTAAAGAAACTCTCAAGGATGCCTAAACACGGTAACATCACTGCTTTTGATAGCGATGTTGAAGATTGGGCCACGTATGTAGAACGCATTGGAGTTTATTGTACAGCAAATGAGGTACCAGATGATAAGAAAGCAATAACCTTATTAAACTCAATGGGTGCGAAGACGTATGGGTTATTGAGGCACCTTGTAACACCAGATAAACCGACGGATCAGACTTTCGCGAATATTGTTACTATCCTGCAAGAACATTTAAACCCCACGCCGCTGCTGATAGCAGAACGATTTAAATTTTACAGAAGAACGCAGCTGAAAGAGGAAAGCAACGCTGAATTCTTAATTGAACTGCGCAAGCTATCAAAGCACTGTTAGTTTGGTACAGGACTAGCAGATGCTCTGAGAGATAAATTCGTGTGTGGATTATTAAAAGAAGGAACACAAAAGTGACTGCTAGAGGAAAAGGACTTTACGCTTGATAAAGCTGTCACCATTGCAGCATCGTACGAGGCCGCAGCAAGAGGCACCGCGGAAATGCAGCTAAGGTCATCGGAACTCAGCACCAATCAAATGGCATTGGGTGCAGTAAAGTGTTATCGTTGCGGAAGGACAACGCACGATCAGAACCAGTGCTAGTTCAAAAATCAGGAATGCAGAAAATGTGGCAAGCTCGGTCACATAGCTAAAGTATGCCGGTCAGGAAAGAAGACCAGCAACAAAAAGTCACCGCAGGAAAAGTGCAAAAAGGTACACAAGGTGACAGAGAACAGTTCGGATGAACAGAAGACGGATTCAGACTCCAGCAGTAAGGAACTGGGTTGTCTAAGAATACATAATGTGGGTAACACAGCAGACCACCAAACTATCTGGGTCACACTTCAGATAGCAGGAGTCCAAGTGAAGATGGAATTGGACACTGGATCGGCATTGACGGTCATGAATAAGCAAGATTACAAAAGGCTATTTCCACACATTCCCCTAAGGGATACGGAGATTGTATTGAAAACATACACGGGGCAAAGAGTATACCCCATTGGAAAGATAAAGGTAAAGGTGGTCCACAAGGGTAAAGAAAGCCGAGGAATGGACTTATATGTGTTACCTGAGGGAGGTCCACCACTACTGGGATGGGAATGGATCAGGAGAATAAATATGGACTGGCATTCCTTAAAAGCACTAGCTGTAGATTCCGGTAAAAAGGATGATGTCAAACCTAAACGACTGTCCAGAATATTGGACGATGCTAAAGAGGTGTTCCAGCAGGGACTGGGAACACTGAAAGGAATTACGGCAAACATCAAGGTTGAAGAACATGCAAACCCGAAATTTTTCAAAGCTAGACCGGTACCTTATGCGATACGACCTGCTGTGGAAGCTGAGCTGGAAGGACTAGAACGTTCCGGAGTACTGTCAAAGGTGGACTGGAGTGAATGGGCCACGCCCATTGTTCCCGTCATGAAGCGTTCATCGAGTAACAAGCCGGGGGAACCGGGGAAGGTTCGCATCTGTGGCAATTTCAAGATCACTGTTAATCCGGTGCTTCACACGGTGCAATATCCGCTTCCATGGATTGAGGATATCTTCGCTTCATTGTCTGGCGGGAAACACTTCACCAAGATAGACCTGGCGCAGGCGTACTTACAGATGGAAGTTGATGAAGCGTCACGCCAGTATCTCACGATCAACACGCATAAGGGCTTATATCGGTATAATAGACTGGTTTTTGGAGTGGCATCGGCTCCAGCGATTTGGCAAAGGGCCATGGAGCAGGTATTATAGGGAATTCCAGGCACACAATGCTACCTGGACGACATTCTGATTACAGGAGATGATGATGAGGAACACCTTGCAAATTTGGAACAGGTGCTCACCAGATTGAAAGAATATGGACTTCGAGTTAATCACCAGAAATGTGAGTTCTTTCAGAAGCAAATCTCGTACTGTGGTCACGTCATTGACCAGGAGGGGCTTCACAAGTCACCTGACAAGATCGAAGCTGTTGTGAAGGCTCCCGCTCCGGAAAATGTATCCCAGTTGAGGTCGTTCCTAGGGTTGATTAACTATTACCATAAGTTTCTGCCAAATTTATCCACGGTGCTACACCCGCTGAACGCTCTTTTGCAGAAGGGAGTGCCATGGAAGTGGAGCGAGGACTGTAAGCGGGCCTTTCACAAAAGCAAGGCATTGATCACCTCTTAGGAAGTGTTGGCTCGCTTTAACCCAACGCTGCCTATTCGTTTAGCTTGTGATGCTTCTCCATATGGTATTGGGGCAGTGCTCTCACATAAGTTGCCAAATGGCTTGGAAAGACCAGTCGCATTCGCATCCAGATCATTGACCTCTGCTGAGCGCAACTATGCTCAGATAGATAGGGAGGCTCTCAGCCTTGTGTGGGGAGTAAAAAAATTTAATCATTACCTGCAAGGGCAAAAGTTTACGCTGCTGACAGACCGCCAGCCGTTGGTTTCCATTTTTAACCCTAAGAAGGGTGTTTCGGTGATGACAGCGCAGAGGCTCCAGAGATGGTCCCTTTTCCTAGGGGCACATCAATATCAGATCGAATTCAAAGGTACAAAGCAACATGGTAATGCTGATGGGCTGTCGCGCCTGCCACTACCTACAGCGGAAGAGGCACCGACAGTTGACCCTGTTGAGTTATTTCACTCGACCATCATCGAATGTTTACCAGTCACCAATGCAAGTATTGAGAGAGAAACCAGGAACGACCCAACACTGTCTCGGGTCTACGAATTGACAGTGAAGGGATGGCCAGCTCATGGTGAACCACTGTTACCGGCATTCTCAGCCAGACGAGAACAGCTGTCCGTCTGTCAAGGAACATTGATGTATGGAACAAGGGTGATTATTCCTCCTAAATTAAGGGAGAGAGTTCTAAAGGAACTGCATGAAGGTCATCTGGGGGGAGTCAAGATGAAAAGCCTTGCTAGGGCTTATGTGTGGTGGCCAGGTATCGACCAACAAATAGAGGATCTGACTAAAAGCTGCTCAGGGTGTCAAAAAGTTCAAAATGCACCTCCAATTGCACCAATGCATCCATGGGAATGGCCTTCAACCCCATGGCAACGTGTACCTATTGACTTCGCAGGTCCATTCATGGACTCCATGTTTTTAATTGCGGTAGACGCACATTCTAAATGGCCAGAAGTGATTAAGATGGCGACCACTACCTCGGAAAAGACAATCGCAGTTCTAAGAACGATATTCACAAGAAATGGATTGCCAGAACAAATATGTTCAGACAACGGACCGCAGTTCGTGTCAGAAGAATTCCAGAAATTCATGAAGAAGAATGGGGTGAAACATTATACCTCTGCCCCATATCATCCGGCTACAAATGGGTTGGCCGAGAGATTTGTACAAACATTCAAAAAGGCGATAAAGGCCATGAGCGAAGACCAGATTCCACTACAACACAAGGTGGACAATTTCCTAATGGCATATCGAAACGCCACTCATGCAGTGACAAATCAAAGCCCTGCCATGATGTTCTATAACAGGAGGTTGCGGTCCAGGTTGGACTTGTTAAAACCAAATGTGCGGAGGGAAGTCGAAAACAAACAGTTCCAGCATATAAATAACAAGACCACTCGGAGTTTTGAAATAGGACAACCAGTGTTAGCCCGGGACTATAAGAATGAGAAATGGCAATCTGGAACAATTCGTGTCAGACAAGGACCCCTGATGTACACGGTAGATATTGGTGGAAACGTAATACGACGTTATGCTGACCAACTTGTAGAATCGAGCACAAGGGTCGAACCCATGACTACGACAGAGACACCAGTGGAAGAAGTTAGTGAACCTGAAGCATCTACCTCAGACGCCAATGTATCTGATGATGTCCAATCCATAAGAGATCAACTAGATGAGTCACCCCAGCAACGAGAATCAGAGACCCCTGAAAGGCGTTATCCAACTCGGATCAGGAGGCCTCCTCAGAGACTGAATCTTTGAACAGTTTTGCATGAAGTTGTATATATGTTATCCATGTTATGTTTAAATTGGGATGTACACTGTTAAGCTAAAAAGGGAGGAATTGTGGTGTATGTAACCTGTACCACCTTAAGAGACTACCTTAAGAGATGGACTACTTTCTCTTGGCGACTGTATATTGTAGTACCGGTGGTGACCACACCGGTATATAAATTCTGTGTAGTAATTTGCTAAGCAGTTCAGCCCTGACCTTCGATTAGTAAAGACCTGTTTAAGTTATTCTTGTTGTCTGTGTCCAGTGATTTAGAATAAGCATATCTGGGACACTCAGACTCAACAGTGTCCAACAATGAAAAACAGTCCTCGTGTCCAAAAATGAAAAAAAACTCCTCGTGTCCAACAATGAAAGACAAACCCCGTGTCCAATAATGAAAAGCATTCCACGTGTCCAGTAATGAAATATATTCCTCGAGTCCAATATTGAAAGAAAAACCTCGTGTCCAATAAGGAAAAAAACTCCACATGTCCAATAATGAAAGACAAACCTCGTGTTCAGTAATGAAAAACACTCATCGTGTCCAATATCGAAAGAAAAACCTCGTGTCCAATAATGAAAAACACTCCTCGTGTCCGATAATGAAAAACACTCCTCGTGTCCAATAATGAAAAACATTCCAAGTGTCCAATAATGAAAAACACTCCTCGTGTCCAATAATGAAAAACATTCCAAGTGTCCAATAATGAAAAATACTCCACATGTCCAATAATGAAAAACACTCCTCATGTCCAGAAAAGAAAAACACTCCTCGTGTCCAATAATGAAAAACAATCCTTATGTCCAGTATTGAAAAACACTCCTCATGTCCCGGAATGAAAAATGCTCCTCGTGTCCAACAATAAAACACACTCCTCGTGTCCAGTAATGAAAAACACTCCTCGTGTCCAATAATGAAAAACACTCCTCGGGTCCAGAAGTGAAAACATTCCACGTGTCCAGTAATGAAAAACACACCTCGTGTCCAATAATGAAAAACACTCCTCGTGTACAATAATGAAAAACACACCACGTGTCCAGTAATGAAAAACACTCCTCTTGTCCAATAATGAAAAACACTTCTCGTGTCCAACAATGAAAAACACTCCTAGTGTCCAATAATGAAAAACAATCCTCCTGTCCAATAATGAAAAACACTCGTGTCCAGTAACAAAAAACACTCCTCGTGTCCATTAATGAAAAACAATCCTCATGTCCAGCAATGAAAAACACTCCTCGTGTGCAATAATGAAAAACAGTCCTCATGTCCAGTAATGAAAAACACACCTCGTGTCCAATAATGAGAAACACTCCACTTGTCCAATAATGAAAAACACTCCTCGTGTCCAATAATGATAAACACTCCTCGTGTCCAATAATGATAAACAATCCTCGTGCCCAATAATGAAAAACACTCCTCATGTCCAATAGCGAAAAACACCCCTCATGTCCAATAATGAAAAACATTGCATGTGTCCAATAATGAAAAACACTCCACGTGTCCAATCATGAAAAACACTCCCCATTTCCAATAATGAAAAACACTCCTCGGGTCCAGAAGTGAAAACATTACTCGTGTCCAGTAATGAAAAACAGACCTCGTGTCCAATAATGAATAACACACCTCATCTCCAGTAATGAAAACACTCCTCATGTCGAATAATGAAAAACACTCCTCATGTCCTGTAACGAAAAACACTCCGCGTGTCCAATAATGAAACACACTCCTCGTGTCCGGTAATGAAAAACACTTCTTGTCTCCAATAATGAAAAACAATGCTCGTGTCCAGTAACAAAAAACACTCCTTGTGTCCAATAATGAAATACACTCCTTGTGTCCAGTAATGAAAAACACTCCTCGTGTCAAGTAATGAAAAACACTCCTCGTATCAAATATTGAAAAACATTCTTCATGTCCAATAATGAAAAACACTCCTTGTGTCCAATAATAAAACACACTCCTCGTGTCCAGTAATGAAAAACACTCGTGTCCAATAATGATAAACTCTCCATGGGTTGAATAATGAAAAACACACCTCGTGTACAATAAGGAAAAACACTCCTCGTGTCCAGTAATGAAAAACACTCCTCGTGTCCAATAATGAAAAACACTCCTCGGGTCCAGAAGTGAAAACATTCCTCATGTCCAATAATGAAAACCACTCCTCGTGTCCAATAATGAAAAGCATTCCTCGTGACCAATAATGAAAAACACTCCTCGTGTCCAGTAATGAAAAACACTCCTTGTGTCCAGTAATGAAAAACACTCCTCGTGTCCAGTAATGAAAAACACTCCTTGTGTCCAGTAATGAAAAACCCTCCTCGTGTCCAATAATGATAAACACTCCTCATGTCCAAGAATGAAAGACACTCCTCGAGTCCGATAATGAAAAGCACACCTCATGTCCAATAATGAAAAACACTCCACGTGTCCACTAATGAAAAACACTCCTCGTGCCCAGTAATGAAAAACACTCCTCGTGTCCAATAATGAAAAACACTTCGCGTGTCCAATAATGAAAAACCCTCCTCGTGTCCAATAATGAAAAGCATTCCTCGTGTCCAGTCATGAAAATCACTCCTCGTGTTCAATAATGAAAAGCAATCCTCGTGTCCAATAATGAAAAACACTCCTCTTGTCCAATAATGAAAAACACTCGTCGTGTCCAATAATGAAAAATACTCCTAGTGTCCAATAATGAAAAACTGTCCTCGTGTCCAATAATGAACAACACTCTTCATTTCCAATAATGAAAAACAGTCCTCGTGTCCAATAATGAAAAGCACTCCTCGTGTCCAGTAATGAAAATCACTCCTCGTGTTCAATAATGAAAAGCAATCCTCGTGTCCAGTAATGAAAAACATTCCTAGTGTCCAAGAATGAAAAACACTCCTCATGTCCAGTAATGAAAAACACTCTTGTCCAAAAATGAAAAACACTCGTCGTGTCCAATAATGAAAAACTCTCCTCGTGTCCAATAATGAACAACACTCTTCATTTCCAACAATGAAAAACACTCCTCGTGTCCAGAAACAAAAAACACTCCTCGTGTCCAATAATGAAAAACATTCCTCATGTCCAGTAATGAAAAACACTCCTCGTGTCCAATAATGAAAAACAGTCCTCATGTCCAGTAATGAAAAACAGTCCTCGTGTCCAATAATGAAAAAAGAACTCCTCGTGTCCAATAATGAAAGACAAACCCCGTGTCCAATCATGAAAAACATTCCACGTGTCCAGTAATGAAATATATTCCTTGTGTCCAATAATGGAACACTCTCCACATGTCCAATAATGAAACACACTCTTCGTGTCCAGTAATGAAAAACTCTCCTCGTGTCGAAAAATGAAAAACACTCCTCGTGTCCAATAATGAAAAATATTCCTTGTGTCCAGTAATGAAACAAACTCCTCGTGTCCAACAATGAAAAGCATTCCTCGTGTCCAATAATGATAAACACTCCTCGTGTCCAATAACGAAGAACACTCCTAGTGTCCTATATTGAAAAACACTCCTCGTGTCCAATAATGAAAAACACTCCACGTGTCCAATAATGAAAAACATTCCAAGTGTCCAATAATGAAAAACACTCCTCACGTCCAGTAAAGAAAAACACTCCTCGTGTCCAATAATGAAAAACAATCCTTATGTCCAGTAATGAAAAACACTCCTCATGTCCAATAATGAAAAACACTCCTCACGTCCAGTAAAGAAAAACACTCCTCGTGTCCAATAATGAAAAACAATCCTTATGTCCAGTAATGAAAAACACTCCTCATGTCCCAGAATGAAAAATGCTCCTCGTGTCCAACAATAAAACACACTCCTCGTGTCCAATAATGAAAAGCATTCCTCGTGACCAATAATGAAAAACACTCCACGGGCCGAATAATGAAAAACACACTTCGTGTCCAGTAATGAAAAGCACTTCTCATGTCCAATAATGAAAAACACTCCTCGGGTCCAGAAGTGAAAACATTCCTCGTGTCCAATAATGAAAAACACACCTCATGTCCAATAATGAAAAGCATTCCTCGTGACCAATAATGAAAAACACTCCACGGGCCGAATAATGAAAAACACTCCTCGTGTCCAATAATGAAAAACACACCATGTGTCCAGTAATGAAAAACACTCCTCTTATCCAATAATGAAAAACACTTCTCGTGTCCAATAATGAAAAACACTCCTAGTGTCCAATAATGAAAAACAATCCTCGTGCCCAATAATGAAAAACACTCCTCGTGTCCAGTAACAAAAAACACTCCTCGTGTCCATTAATGAAAAACATTCCTCATGTCCAGCAATGAAAAACACTCCTCGTGTGCAATAATGAAAAACGGTCCTCATGTCCAGTAATGAAAAACAGTCCTCGTGTCCAATAATGAAAAACGCACCTCGTGTCCAATAATGAGAAACACTCCACTTGTCCAATAATGAAAAACACTCCTCGCGTCCAATAATGAAAGACAAACATCGTGTCAAATAATGAAAAACACTCCACGTGTCCAATAATGAAAAGCATTCCACGTGTCCAGTAATGAAATATATTCCTCGTGTCCAGTAATGAAAAACTCTCCTCATCTCCAATAATGATAAACACTCCTCGTGTCCAATAATGATAAACAGTCCTCGTGCCCAATAATGAAAAACACTCCACATGTCCAATAGCGAAAAACACCCCTCATGTCCAATAATGAAAAACATTGCATGTGTCCAATAATGAAAAACACTCCACGTGTCCAATCATGAAAAACACTCCCCATTTCCAATAATGAAAAACACTCCTCGGGTCCAGAAGTGAAAACATTACTCGTGTCCAGTAATGAAAAACACACCTCATGTCCAATAATGAATAACACACCTCATCTCCAGTAATGAAAACACTCCTCATGTCTAATAATGAAAAACACTCATGTCCTGTAATGAAAAATACTCCGCGTGTCCAATAATGAAACACACTCCTCGTGTCCGGTAATGAAAAACACTTCTCGTCTCCAACAATGAAAAACAATGCTCGTGTCCAGTAACAAAAAACACTCCTTGTGTCCAATAATGAAATACACTCCTTGTGTCCAGTAATGAAAAACACTCCTCATGTCAAGTAATGAAAAACACTCCTCGTATCAAATATTGAAAAACATTCTTCATGTCCAATAATGAAAAACACTCCTTGTGTCCAATAATAAAACACACTCCTCGTGTCCAGTAATGAAAAACACTCGTGTCCAATAATGATAAACTCTCCATGGGTTGAATAATGAAAAACACACCTCGTGTACAATAAGGAAAAACACTCCTCGTGTCCAGTAATGAAAATCACTCCTCGTGTTCAATAATGAAAAGCAATCCTCGTGTCCAGTAATGAAAAACATTCCTAGTGTCCAAAAATGAAAAACACTCCTCGTGTCCAGTAATGAAAAACACTCCTCTTGTCCAATAATGAAAAACACTCGTCGTGTCCAATAATGAAAAATACTCCTAGTGTCCAATAATGAAAAACTCTCCTCGTGTCCAATAATGAACAACACTCTTCATTTCCAACAATGAAAAACACTCCTCGTGTCCAGAAACAAAAAACATTCCTCGTGTCCAATAATGAAAAACATTCCTCATGTCCAGTAATGAAAAACACTCCTCGTGTCCAATAATGAAAAACAGTCCTCATGTCCAGTAATGAAAAACAGTCCTCGTGTCCAATAATGAAAAAAGAATTCCTCGTGTCCAATAATGAAAGACAAACCCCGTGTCCAATCATGAAAAACATTCCACGTGTCCAGTAATGAAATATATTCCTTGTGTCCAATAATGGAACACTCTCCACATGTCCAATAATGAAACACACTCTTCGTGTCCAGTAATGAAAAACTCTCCTCGTGTCGAAAAATGAAAAACACTCCTCATGTCCAATAATGAAAAACACTCCTTGTGTCCAGTAATGAAACAAACTCCTCGTGTCCAACAATGAAAAGCACTCCTCGTGTCCAATAATGATAAACACTCCTCGTGTCCAATAACGAAAAATACTCCTAGTGTCCTATATTGAAAAACACTCCTCGTGTCCAATAATGAAAAACACTCCACGTGTCCAATAATGAAAAACATTCCACGTGTCCAATAATGGAACACACTCCTCGTGTACAATAATGATAAACACACCTCATGTCCAATAATGAAAAACACTCCACGTGTCCAATAATGAAAAACATTCCCGTTTCCAGTAATGAAATACATTCCTCGTGTCCAATAATGGAACACTCTCCTCGTGTCCAATAATGATAAACACTCCTCGTGTCCAATAATGAAAAACACTCCTTGTGTCCAATAATAAAACACACTCCTCGTGTCCAGTACTGAAAAACACTCATGTCCAATATTGAAAATCACTACTCGTGTCCAATAATGAAAAACACTCCTCGTGTCCAGTAATGATAAACATTCCAACACTCCTCGTGTCCAATAATGAAAAACACTCCATGTATCCAATACTGAAAAACAGTCCTCATGTCCAATAATGTAAAACACTCCTCGGGTCCAGAAGTGAAAACATTACTCGTGTCCAGTAATGAAAAACACACCTCCTGTCCAATAATGAATAACACACCTCATCTCCAGTAATGAAAACACTCCTCATGTCTAATAATGAAAAACACTCCTCATGTCCTATAATGAAAAACACTCTTGTGTCCTGTAACGAAAAACACTCCTCGTGTCAATTAATGAAAAACACTCCTCGTGTCAAATATTGAAAAACACTCTTCGTGTCCAATAAAGAAAAACACTCCTTGTGTCCAATAATAAAACACACTCCTCGTGTCCAGCAATGAAAAACACTCGTGTCCAATAATGATAAACTCTCCATGGGTTGAATAATGAAAAACACACCTCGTGTACAATAAGGAAAAACACTCCTCGTGTCCAGTAATGAAAAACACTCCTCGAGTCCAATAATGAAAAACACTCCTTGGGTCCAGAAGTGAAAACATTCCTCATGTCCAGTAATGAAAACCACTCCTCGTGTCCAATAATGAAAAGCATTCCTCGTGACCAATAATGAAAAACACTCCTCGTGTCCAGTAATGAAAAACACTCCTCGTGTCCAGTAATGAAAAACCCTCCTCGTGTCCAATAACGAAAAACACTCCTCGTGTCCAATAATGAAAAACACTCCACTTGTCCAGGAATGAAAAACACTCCTCGTGTCCAATAATGAAAAACACTCCTCATGTCCAATAATCAAAAACACTCCTCATTTCCAATAATGAAAGACACTCCTCGGGTCCAGAAGTGAAAACATTCCTCGTGTCCAGTAATGAAAAACACACCTCGTGCCCAATAATGAATAACACACCTCATCTCCAGTGATGAAAACACTCCTCATGTGTAATAATGAAAAACACTCCTCGTGTCCTATTATGAAAACACTCTCGTGTCCTGTAACGAAAAACACTCCTCGTGCCCAATAATTAAAACAGTCCTTGTGTCCAATAATGACAAACAATCCGCGTGTCCAATAATGAAACACACTCCTCGTGTCAAGTAATGAAAAACACTCATGTCAAATATTGAAAAACACTCTTTGTGTCCAATAATGAAAAACACTCCTTGTGTCCAATAATAAGACAAACTCCTCGTGTCCAATAATGAAAAACTCTCCATGGGTTGAATAATGAAAAACACACCTCGTGTACAATAAGGAAAAACACTCCGCGTGTCCAGTAATGAAAAACACTCCTCGTGTCCAATAATGAAAAACACTCCACGTGTCCAATAATGAAAAACATTCCTCGTGTCCAATAATGAAAACACTCCTCCTGTCCAGTAATGAAAAACACTCCTTGTGTCCAGTAATGAAAAACTCTCCTCGTGTCCAATAATGAAAAACACTCCTCGTGTCCATTAATGAAAAACACTCCACGTGTCCAGTAACGAAAAACACTCCTCGTGTCCAAGAATGAAAAACACTCCTCGTGTCTGTAGTGTATGTACCTTTAAGAGGAACTATGTTTTGAAGCCCCTGTGTACTGTAGTACCAGTAGTGACCACTCGGGTATATAAGCCTGTATAGCGTCTTGTGTAGTTAGTTCACCTCCAGACTTTGTTCAGTAAACACTTGTTAAATCAACTCCTGCATTCCGTGTCTCCATTAACACACGGATCTAACAGTGGCGACGAGTTAGAAACGAACTTACCTGCAATTCGGCAGCACCTCAAGGAGATCGATTCCTCAGACGAAGGTCGAAGCAAGAAAAAAAACCAAATAAAAACTGTGGTTTCACCAGCTAAACGGGCTGGTGGCAGGTAGTGCACTGATCCTTCCTGGGCTGCGGCAGGCTGGGGCTCTATCGGGTGGCTCTGCAGCAGGGCCGGGCAGCGAGTCGGAAAGCAGAAGCAAAGAGAGACAGAGGGTGGAACACTGAGGAGGCGGCCGGTGCTGCAAAGCAGGTCGGCGTTCGGACTGAGCAGAGGGAAGGGAAAGTCCCAGAGGGTCCGCTCCACGACGGGAACGGTTCTCCAAGTAACGGAGAAACTATTTAAAAGATATAGGCCTAGAAATTCAGTTGCGTTTGCGCCCACTTATTGGCTATAAAGTGGTTTGCGCCTGAAGTTTTTTATCGCCCGAAATTCAGATGGACCCTAACATCGGCGTTAGCCGGTAGCGCCGCGCCGGCACCGATGATGTCATCGGTGTGCGCAGCGCCCCGGTTGCAATGCTATTCCGGCCCGATGGCCAAATTCAGTTGTGGCCGCCTCGCCCGTGGCAGCCGCAAACAGCGTTTGTGAAACGGGGTCTTGCAGCTCAGAAAGGCCGGCGCATAAAGGTGGAGCGGCGGCCGGCCGCTTTCCCGGCGGCCGCCTGCCCGCACCTCCCTCCCCGGACTCCTGCACCACCCCCCCGCGGCATTGATGTCTGAGTCCCGCGAGCCCGGCACTTCTCCGTGGTGCCGGGCTCATTTGCCGGGGGAATCCACCGGCGATCTGACGGCTGCAGGCAGCTCCTCCTTAAGAGAAGGAGGAGGCCTGCAGTACCCCAGCCTGCCGCTCCGCATCGGGTGCCGCAGCGGGAGCTGGACGCCTGAAAGTGACATTCATCGCCCCTAGCGAGGCGGCCAAACCCTGCAATAGCGCCCACCGCCGTCTTGGCCCGTCGCAACTGAATTTTAGGCGGGCGCTACGGGAATCCTGGCGAGCGCAAAATTTCGGGCGCAAAAGACCTTGCGGGGCCATACCGAATTTCTAGGCCACAGGCCTAGAAATTCAGTTGCGTTCGCCAGCCGTTAGCGCCATAAGAGGGGTAGATTTCGAGCGCTAGGCACTTAGCGCCCGGGCGCAGACCGATCTGCGCCTACGCCCAACTTCAGTTGACATTTAGCGCCGGCGCAAAGTGTTTGCACGCGCTCAGCTGCGCGCGCAGCTTATGACGTCATTTTGTCGCGCAACGCCGTTTGTGCGCCCCAAACCGGAACTTCAGTGGCGCCCGCCCAATGTGGGCGTGGCGCTGTTAAGAACTGTGAAGTGGAACGCAGCAGAGGCCCTGCGGGCCTCGGGGAGCGCTAATTAAAGGGCACTTAGACTGAACTATAAAGGCCAGCCATTTTGCTGCAATGACTTTAGTGCTACGGATTTCTGGATAGAGACCAAGGAAGAGACCTTACTGAATTGGGCCAACATAGGAGAGGTATTTTTGGCTTCTGGCCAGAGCTTGCAAATTTGTCTCATTGTGATTTCACTGTTTGCAAGTATATTATGGGGGCTGCATGGGGTTCCAACCCTCAGTTCCAGCATTATGTGCGAAGGGCTCGCAGACACTGTGTGAGAGGGGCAGCCATGCCTAGACACAGAGGGGCCATCAGGCGTCGGCAACGTAGGCCTTACCCACTCAGGGAATACCGCCAGCAGGTGTCCTATCTCACCATGACTGCCGCGCATTGTGTTAAGAGGCTGCGCTTCAGAAGGGAGGTGGTTGCAGAGATCTGCCAGCTGCTTCACAGAGATCTGCGTCCACAGCTGATGTGCAGGACGTCTCTGTCGGTGGAAGTGAAGGTCACGGTGGCTCTGAACTTTTATGCAAGCGGCTCCTTCCAAGCCGCTGCTGGGGACATAGCGAACATCTCCCAGTTCGCCGTGCATCGCTGCATCCGGCAGGCCACCGATGCCCTTTTCGCAAGGAGACACCAATTCATCTCCTTCCCCATGACCCTAGAGAGGCAGGAGCAGCGTGCAGTCGGATTTGCGAGGATCGCCGACTTCCCCATGGTGCAGGGCGCCATTGACTGCACGCATGTGGCTATGCGGGCACCTATCGACAATGCCGAGGATTACCGCAACCGGAAGGGCTACCATTCCCTCAATGTACAGCTGGTGTGTGACCACAGGCAGCGCATCCTAGCTGTCAATGCCCGCTTTCCAGGAAGCAGCCACGATGCATTTATCCTGCACCAGACTACTGTGGCTGACATGTTCCAGGCACAGCCTCCCCCAAGAGGATGGCTTATCGGGGACAAAGGCTATCCTTTGTGTACATGGCTCATGACCCCGCTCCGCGCGCCCAGGACCCCTGCTGAGGAGGCATACAACGAAAGCCATCAAGCCACAAGGAACATCATAGAGCAAACGATTGGTGTCCTCAAGCAACGGTTCCGCTGCCTGGATCGCTCCGGCGGATCTCTACAGTATTCGCCGGATAGAGTCTCCCAGTTCGTCGTCGTTTGCTGCATGCTGCACAACCTGGCTATCCGCAGGACTCAGGCACTGCCACCTCACGTTGGACCACCACCTCAGGAGGACGAGCAGGAGGACCATGAGGAGGAGGAGGAGGAGGAGGTGGAGGAGGAGGAGGAGTACCAGCCCAGGAGGGAGCCACAAGGTCCAAGGGCCGTCCGTCGGCGGCTTATTGAACGACACTTCTAGGCCCCCTGTCAGGGAATGGCTTGTGGCAATGAACGCACCTGAATGCAGCCGCTCCGCAAGCCCTCAGCCGGTTAACGCAACAACCACTTGAAACATCACACATGGACAAGCTGAATAAATAAAAAGCTTTATTTAACAAACTCAGGGCCCTTCCCACATGAAACCCAAAAACAGACAAGACCCCCAAAAAACAGTCAAAAACATATCTCACTCCCACAACCTGGGGAGGAATAACATAACTTGTCCATCCAAATGGCCTTCATCTTCGGCCTTACCAAAATAAACCCCCCCCATACAGAACACAAACACACCCATATAAAAAA
The DNA here is from genome assembly GCF_052327205.1 of Somniosus microcephalus. NCBI lineage: Eukaryota > Metazoa > Chordata > Chondrichthyes > Squaliformes > Somniosidae > Somniosus > Somniosus microcephalus. The sequence continues at coordinate 115,118,513 of NC_140993.1, read as the reverse complement.
ACATTTGGCAACACACTCTACTTTGTGTGCCGAGAGGGCGAGTCCTTGTCCAGGCTTTTCCGGCCCCTGGCCGACCTGCTGCTCCGCCTCAACCTGGACCCTCTGGGTGTTGCAAGGCTGGGGGAAGGCTCCTGAGGGGCACAATGCATGACGACAGATGCCCTTGGGGGTCGGCCTAGACGAGCTCCGGCCCTGGAGGGGCCGGCTGCTGACTGCTGCAGCTGTGGCTGGGCAGCATCAGTCTCTCCAGCAGCTCGTCGCAGCTTTGCTGGGGGAGTGGCAGTGGCGGCTGCAGCAATGGGGGCAAGCTGGCTGATGGCAGGCGCTCACTGGTCGCCAGAGACACTGGCAGTTGGCCGGGCTGGCACTGCAGCAAGCGCAGCAATCTGGTGAAGCCCAGACCGCTGTGCTGCAGCAGCGCGGCGGGTGCCCTGGCGATGCGTGCGTGACACAGCGAGTGTGGCAGCAGTGAGTGCCCGTACTGCCCTGGTCTGTGCCCGCATCAGACCAGCCAGTGACTGCACGGCACCACTCATCAACTCTGCACTCGCTGCCTGTGCTGCCCTGAAATCGGCCCGACTCGCGTCCTGTGATGCCCTGAATTCTTCGTGACCCCTGGCCTGTGCTGCCCCGAATTGTTCGTGACCCCTGGCCTGTGCTGCCGCGAGTTCTTCTAAACCCCTGGCCTGTGAGGCCCCGAAATCGGCCACACTATGAGCCAGGGACTCAATGGCCTCAGGCAACCGTCCCACAACCCCCATGAACTCGGTGTGCCGACGTTCTGAGTCCGCGGACATTTGATCAAGGAGGCGCACCTCCTGGGCGAGGACCGTCTCCGGACTGGAGGCCGGACTCTCCCTCTGGGGAGAAGGCCGCCGAGCTGCCCGACCCTTCCCGCGTGGCTGGACGCCACTGGGCCCAGCAACTGCACTCCCCTGCAACACTTCCCCTCTCTGGGGAGAAGGCCGCTGAGCTGCCCGACCCTTCCCGCGTGGCTGGACGCCACTGGGCCCAGCAATTGCACTCCCCTGCAACACTTCCCCCCTCTGGGGAGAAGGCCGCCGAGCTGGCCGACCCTTCCCGCGTGGCAGGATGCCACTGGGCACAGGAGCTACACTCCCCTGCAACACTTCCCCCCTCTGGGGAGAAGGCCGCCGAGCTGCCCGACCCTTCCCGCATGGCTGGACGCCACTGGGCCCAGCAACTGCACTCCCCTGCAACACTTCCCCCTGGCTCTCCTCCAGGCAAGACGTGTCCCCTCCATTGCCATCCCCTGGCGCGGATGAGGGTTCCCCCGATGTGCCACCTTCCTCTTTCTCCTCGTCGTCCTCCTCTTCCGAGGGACTGACACTCGCAGCCTCAGGGGCCTCCTCCTCACCAGCTGAAAGCAGGAAGGCACAAGAGTAGCTTTAGAGTGATGACAGGGCATCAGCGAGGGAGGCATGAGTGGTGGCATTATGCGCATTGGTCGGACAGTGGCAAAGGATGTAGATCTGAAGCGCAAGGGGAACAAGAGAGGTCCAAACGCTCATGTCCTTACCATTGGGGCCCAGCACAGGGTCGGCATCTCCAATGGCAACGGGGCCAATCACCCGGGCACCCATGAGTCGACCCACACGCTCCTCCAGGTCACTCAGCTCCTGGAACTGGGCACGGCCTCCCCCAGTGACAGTCCGGCTCTTCAGATTCTGGGCCAGCTTGGCCTGCAAGAGAAAGGACGGCCTCTAAGTGCAGTGTGGTGCCCTGTTGTTGTGTGCACTGCCTCCCATGGTGGAATAGCTTGGCCAGTGTGGTGCCCTGTTGTTGTGTGCACTGCCTCCCATGGTGGAATAGCTTGGCCAGTGTGGTGCCCTGTTGTTGTGTGCACTGCCTCCCATGGTCGAATAGCTTGGCCAGTGTGTAAAGTGCAGAAAGTGCTATTGATGTTCATGCCAGTGCCATAGCTGCTGGAGGAGGGCTGGCCATTAGGCCTTTGAGGTCCCTTTGCCCATAATGTGAGGTGCACATGCAAGGATGAGGAGGACAATGGAAAGGGTACTCACCCTGACCAACCGAGTGAGGTCGTTAAACTTTTTCCGGCATTGGTCACCAGTCCTGGGGACATCGCTGTTGGCTGTGACCCTCTGGGCGATTTCCCTCCAGGCTCTCCTGTACAGCCTCTTGGGAGCCTTCTTGCCACTGTCCGGGCACAAGATATCTCTTCTCTTCTCCAAACCCCTAAGCAGCACCTTCAAATCATGGGCTGAGAAGCGCTGCGCTCGCTCACGGGCCCTCTGCATCGTTGCTGGCGCTATTTCTCTCCAGCAGCAGTGTTTAGGCCTAGCTGGAGGGCTGCAGTATCCAGGGCGTGGCAGCAGACCAAGTCGACCCTTCCCCCTTTAAGAGCTGGCCGGCGCCAGGGTGTCTGCTGTCAATCAAAACATGACCGCACCTGCGCTGCGCCCGGCCTCGGCGGTATCAGTCTGCACCGCCGGCTTAGCGCCTAAAGATAGGGGTGCAACGCCAGTTTTAGCGCTCGAGCAAACTCCTTGGCCAAAGCTACTGAATATCGGCGAAGTGGCCTCCACTTTCCGGCGGGCGCAAACTTTAGCGCCCGCCCGACTTTACCGCCCCAAAAGTGGCTATACTGAATTTCTAGGCCATATTTTAAAAAAAAATAGAAATAACGCGAAAAGCTGCAGGTCGCAACGGGAACCGTGGAGAACAGTGTTGGCAGCAGCGGCAGCGGCGGGAAAGCGTGGGAGGCACCATCTTGACTCGGCGGGGAAGAAGGAAAAGCGCAGGAGGCGCCATTTTTGATTTTCAGGATGCCGAAGACTGGCAATATTACTGCTTTCGATAGTGATATAGAGGATTGGACCACATATGTGGAAAGAGTGAAGGTATATTGCAAGGCGAATGAAGTAGCGGATGATAAAAAGGCATCGGTACTTCTAAATCTGATGGGCGCAAGGACATACGGGCTGTTACGAAACTTGATCACTCCAGCCAAACCGATGGACAAGAATTTTAAGGAGATTGTTGATACCCTACAGGAGCACTTAAACCCAACACCGCTGCTGATAGCGGAACGATTCAAATTCTTCAGGAGGAATCAGCACAAGAATGAAAGTAACGCTGATTACCTCACCGAATTACGAAAGCTGTCAAAGCACTGCCAATTCGGGGCAGGACTGGCAGATTCTCTACGAGACAAATTCGTCTGCGGTCTCCTAAGCGAAGGAACACAGAAAAGACTACTTTCTGAGAAAGATTTGACACTGGACAAGGCTTTCAGTGTGGCTGTATCATACAAAGCAGCAGCAAGAGGAGCTGCAGAGATACAGCAAAAGCCACAGGACTTCGGCACCCATGAAATGACACGGGGTTTCGAGAGATGTTATCGCTGCGGCAGATCCACCCATGACCAGAAGGACTGCTGGTTCAAGGACAAAGCATGCAGGCAATGCGGAAAGATGGGACACATTGCACGTGTATGTAGATCAGGAAAAAAATCCGCTGACAGTAAAAAGGTCAATAAGGAAAAGTACAGAAAGGTACAAATGATGACGGACAGTAGCTCCGAAGACCAGAAGAGCGATAGCGACTCCAGAAACAAGAGACTAAGCTGTCTCAAATTACATAATGTAATTGCCAAAGAAGATTACCAGACCATTTGGGTTACCCTCACAATAGCGGGGTCCCCAGTCAAAATGGAGCTAGATACAGGATCAGCTCTGACCGTCATAAGTCGACGGGATTACGAGCGGCTATTTCCGCATATACCTTTGAAAGACACATCCATTATCTTGAAGACATATACGGGGCAGAAAGTATACCCCAGAGGGAAAATAAGGGTGCCTGTTGTATACAACGGCAAGGAAATACAGAAGTTGTATTTATACGTTCTGCAAGATGGTGGTCCACCGTTGTTGGGACGTGAATGGATCATAAAGTTACGTTTAGACTGGCACTCCATTCAGGCACTGACGGTGACCAGTAAGAAAAAAAATGATGATGACGTCATACCTGGACGATTAAAAGAAATCTTGGCTAACGCCAAAGAAGTGTTTCAACAGGAACAAGGAACCCTGAAAGGCGCCACCGCCTCAATAAAAGTGGAAGATGCGGCAATTCCCAAGTTTTTTAAGGCAAGGCTGGTGCCATACGCAATCCGTCCAGCCGTCGATGCAGAGCTGGAGAATTTGGAAAAAGCAGGCGTGTTATCCAAGTTAGATTGGAGCGAGTGGGCAACACCCATCGTCCCGGTCATGAAGAAAATGTTGAATAATGATAAATCTGAAGAACAGAGAAAAATTCGCATCTGTGGGGACTCCAAGGTGACTGTAAACCCGATTCTTCACACGGTACAGTATCCTCTTCCGAGGATAGAAGATATTTTCGCCTCACTATCCGGAGGGAAACGTTTCACCAAAATTGACTTAGCACAGGCATATCTGCAGATGGAGGTTGAGGAGGCCTCTAAAAAGTATCTCATGATAAACACACACAAAGGCCTGTACCAGTACAAGCGACTGGTTTTCGGAGTGGCATCAGCTCCGGCTATCTGGCAAAGAGCTATGGAGCAAGTCCAGCAAGGGATTCCGGGGACTCAATGCTACCTAGACGACATCCTTGTAACCGGAGAAAACGACAACGAGCACCTTGCCAACTTGGAGCAGGTGCTCACGAGGCTGAGAGAACGGGGCCTACGAGCAAATCGCCCCAAGTGCGAATTTTTCCAGAAACAAATATCATATTGTGGCCATGTCATTAACGAAGAAGTCACCTGAAAAAATTGAAGCGGTCGTAAAAGCCCCCGCGCCTGAAAATGTCTCACAATTAAGGTCGTTCCTGGGATTAATAAATTACTATCATAAATTTTTACCGAACTTGTCAACGGTTCTGCACCCTCTTAATGCACTGCTACAAACGGGAGTAATTTGGAAATGGAGCGAAGACTGTAAACGTGCCTTCCATAAATGCAAAGGCTTGATCACGTCCAGGGAAGTGTTGGCTCATTACAACCCATCACTGCCAATCAGACTGGCGTGCGATGCATCCCCTTACGGCGTGGGAGCGGTATTATCGCATAGATTCCCTGATGGTTCGGAGCGGCCGATAGCTTTTGCGTCACGCTCATTGAACTCAGCTGAGCGTAACTATGCCCAGATTGACAGGGAGGCACTCAGCCTGGTGTGGGGGGTGAAGAAATTCAACCATTACCTACACGGACAAAAATTTACCTTGTTGACTGACCATCAACCTCTCGTCTCCATATTCAACCCTACAAAGGGCGTTCCCATTATGACAACACAAAGGCTACAGAGGTGGTCCCTTTTCCTAGGGGCACACCAATATGACATAGAATACAAAGGAACAAAACAGCATGGGAATGCTGATGGGTTATCGCGCCTACCGTTGCCAACGGTAGAAGAGGCGCCTACAGTGGACCCAGTGGAGATGTTCCACTCGACCATAGTGGAATGTCTACCAGTGACAAATTCTACCATTGAAAAGGAAACGAGAAATGACCTGACTCTCTCACGAGTCTACAATTTAACGGTGAAGGGATGGCCAGCACATGGCGAACCACTGTTGCCAGCATTCTCGCAAAGAAGAGAACAGCTGTCAATGTGCCGAGGAACCTTGATGTGTGTATCCAGAGTGGTGATTCCACCCAAACTCCAGGATAAAGTGCTAAAGGAGCTTCACGAGGGGCATCTGGGTGGAGTGAAAATGAAGAACTTAGCCAGAGCGTTTGTGTGGTGGCCAGGTATTGATGGAGACTTCGAAGAAATGACCAAAAGCTGTCTAGGATGCCAGAAGGTCCAAAACGCCCCACCACAAGCCCCTCTACATCCATGGGAGTGGCCCTCATCTCCGTGGCAAAGGGTACATATCGACTTTGCTGGTCCATTTATGGACACAATGTTCTTAATCGCGGTGGATGCACACTCCAAGTGGCCGGAGGTAATAAAGATGTCCTCCACCACCACGGAAAAAACCATCACAGTATTAAGGACCATATTCGCCAGGAATAGGCTGCCTGAACAGATCTGTTCTGATCATGGACCGCAATTTGTATCCGAAGAATTCAGGAAGTTCTTAAAAAACATTGGGGTTAAGCACTACACGTCCGCCCCATACCATCCCGCCACCAATGGATTAGCTGAAAGGTTTGTCCAGACCTCCAAGAAGGCCATAAAGGCCATGTGTAATGAAGACATAAATCTACAACATAAGGTAGATAACTTCTTGTTTGCGTACAGGAATGCAACACATGTGGTTACAAACCAAACCCCCGCCATGATGTTTTTCAATAGAAGACTAAGATGCTGGCTGGATTTGGTCAAGCCAAACATCAGAAAGGACGTAGAGAACCGGCAATTTCAAAGCATGAATGAAAGGCCAACTAGAACCTTCCAGATAGGTCAACCAGTTTTGGCCCGGGACTACCATACCGAGAAATGGCAGCCTGGAACTATTTGCACATGACTAGGACCGCTGATGTATACCGTGGACATTGGAGAAAGCATAATAAGGCGCCATGCTGACCAGATCATAGAGTCATCCAAAAAAGGACAACCTACACCACAACTCTATACGCCTAGTGATGAAGCAGAGACACCCATAGTATCTACCTCCGATCCGGTGATACTGGAACCAGATGAACCCGACACTGGCATTGAAGCCGAATCGACCTTGCCAAAAGAACCTACTACATCACCGAAACCTACGACACCACCGAGGCGTTATCCGGACCGAGTCAGGAAGCCTCCAGAGAGATTGAATTTGTAATTGATTAACTTCAGCAAAAGTGTAGATTATTGTTCTTGCAAAAATGTTATTTAATGATTAATTAAAATGTTATGTACTATTTAGCTAAAAGGGGAGGAATTGTAGTGTATGTACCTTTAAGAGGAACTATGTTTTTGAAGCCCCTGTGTACTGTAGTACCAGTAGTGACCACTCGTGTATATAAGCCTGCATAGCGTCTTGTGTAGTTAGTTCACCACCAGACTTTGTTCAGTAAACACTTGTTAAATCAACACCTGCATTCCGTGTCTCCATTAACACACGGATCTAACAGTGTCCAATAATGAAAAACAGTCCTCATGTCCAGTAATGAAACACACTCCTTGTGTCCAGTAATGAAAAACACTCCTTTTGTCCAATAATGAAAAACATTCCTCGTGTCCAATAATGGGAAACACACCTCGTGTCCAACAATGAAAAACATTCCTCGTGTCCAATAATGAAAAACACTCCTTGTGTCCAGTAATGAAAAACGCTCCTCGTGTCCGATAACGAAAAACACTCTCCGTGTCCAGTAACGAAAAACACACCTCATGTCCAGTAATGAGAAACACTCCGCGTGTCCATTAATGAAAAACACTCCTCGTGTCCAACAATGAAAAATACTCCTTGTGTCCAATAATGAAAAACACTCCATGGGTCGAATAATGAAAAAAACTCCTCGTGTCCAATAATGAAAAACAGTCCTCATGTCCAGTAAGGAAAAACACTCCTCGTGTCCAGTAATGAAAAACACTCCTCGTGTCCAATAATGAAAAACACTCCTTGTGTCCAACAATGAAAAACATTCCTCGTGTCCAGTAATGAAAAACACACCTCGTATCTAATAATGAATAACATACATCATGTCCAGTAATTAAAAACACTCCTCGTGTCTAATAATGAAAAACACTCCTCGTGTCCTATAATGAAAAACACTCCTCGTGTCCTGTTTCGAAAAACACTCCTTGTGCCCAATAATGGAAAACACTCCGCGTGTCCAATAATGAAACACACTTCTCCTGTCCAATAATGAAAAACACTCCTTGTGTCCAGTAATGAAAAACACTCGTGTCCAATATTGAAAAACACTCCTCGTGTCCAGTAATGAAAAACACTCCTCGTGTCCAAGAATGAAAAACAATTCTCCTGTCCAATAATGAAAAACACTCCTTGTGTCCAATTATGAAAAGCAGTCCTCATGTCCAATAATGAAAAGCACTCCACGGGTCAAATAATGAAAAACACACCTCGTGTCCAATAATGAAAAACACTCCTCATGTCCAGTAATGAAAAACACTCCTCGTGTCCAATAATGAAAAACACTCCTCGGGTCCAGAAGTGACAACATTCCTCGTGTCCAGTAATGAAAAACACTCCATGTGTCCAATAATGAAAGACACTCCTCGTGTCCAATAACAAAAAAACACTCCTCGTGTCCAATAATGAAAAACACTCCTTGTGTCCAATAATAAAACACACACCTCGTGTCCAGTAATGAAAAACACTCGTGTCCAATATTGAAAAACACTACTCGTGTCCAATAATGAAAAACTCTCCTTGTGTCCAGTGATGAAAAACACTCCTCGTGTCCAGTAATGAAAAACACACCTCGTGTCCAGTAATGAGAAACACTCCGCGTGTCCATTAATGAAAAACACTCCTCGTGTCCAACAATGAAAAACACTCCTTGTGTCCAATAATGAAAAACACTCCACGGGTCGAATAATGAAAAAAACTCCTCGTGTCCAATAATGAAAAACAATCCTCATGTCCAGTAATGAAAAACACTCCTCATGTCCAATAATGAAAAACAGTCCTCATGTCCAGGAAGGAAAAACACTCCTCGTGTCCAGTAATGAAAAACACTCCTCGTGTCCAATAATGAAAAACACTCCTGGTGTCCAATAATGAGAAACATTCCTCGTGTCCAGTAATGAAAAACACACCTCGTATCTAATAATGAATAACATACATCATGTCCAGTAATTAAAAACACTCCTCGTGTCTAATAATGAAAAACACTCCTCGTGTCCTATAATGAAAAACACTCCTCGTGTCCTGTTTCGAAAAACACTCCTCGTGCCCAATAATGGAAAACACTCCGCGTGTCCAATAATGAAACACACTCATGTCCAGTAAAGAAAAATATTCCTCCTGTCCAATAATGAAAAACACTCCTCGTGTCCAGTAACGAAAAACACTACTCATGTCCAATAATGAAAAACACTCTTTTTGTCCAATAATAAAACATACTGCCCGTGTCCAGTAATGAAAAACACTCGTGTCCAATATTGAAAAACACTCCTCGTGTCCAGTAATGAAAAACACTCCTCGTGTCCAATAATGAAAAACACTCCTTGTGTCCAATTATGAAAAGCACTCCTCATGTCCAATAATGAAAAGCACTCCACGGGTCAAATAATGAAAAACACACCTCGTGTCCAATAATGAAAAGCACTCCTCATGTCCAGTAATGAAAAACACTCCTCGTGTCCAATAATGAAAAACACTCCTCGGGTCCAGAAGTGACAACATTCCTCGCGTCCAGTAATGAAAAACACTCCATGTGTCCAATAATGAAAGACACTCCTCGTGTCCAATAACAAAAAAACACTCCTCGTGTCCAGTAATGAAAAACACTCCTCGTGTCCAATAATGAAAAACACTCCTCGTGTCCAATAATGAAAAACACTCCTCCTGTCCAGCAATGAAAAACATTCCTTGTGTCCAATATGAAAAACACACCTCGCATCCAGTAATGAAAAACACTCCTCGTGTCCAACAATGAAAAACAATCCTCGTGTCCAATAATGGGAAACACACCTCGTGTCCAACAATGAAAAACATTCCCCGTGTCCAATAATGAAAAACACTCCTCGAAGCCTATAATAAAAATACTCCTCGTGTCCTGTAAAGAAATACACTCCTCGTGCCCAATAATGAAAAACACTCCACGGGTCGAATAATGAAAAACACACCTCATGTCCAGTAATGAAAAACACTCCTCATGTCCAGTAATGAAGAAAACTCCTTGTGTCCAATAATGAAAAACACTCCTCGTGCCAATAATGAAAAAACACTCCTCGTGTCAAATAATGAAAAACATTCCTCGTGTCCAATAACGAAAAACACTCCTCCTGTCCAGCAATGAAAAACACAACTTGTATCCAATAATGAATAACACACCTCGTATCCAGTAATGAAAAACACTCCTCGTGTCCAATAATGAAAAACACTCCTCCTGTCCAACAATGAAAAACACTCCTTGTGTCCAATTATGAAAAGCACTCCTCATGTCCAATAATGAAAAGCACACCACGGGTCAAATAATGAAAAACACACCTCGTGTCCAATAATGAAAAATACTCCTCATGTCCAGTAATGAAAAACATTACTCGTGTCCAATAATGAAAAACACTCCTCGGGTCCAGAAGTGACATCATTCCTCATGTCCAGTAATGAAAAACACTCCATGTGTCCAATACTGAAAGACAGTCCTCGTGTCCAATAACAAAAAAACACTCCTCATGTCCAGTAATGAAAAACACTCCTCGTGTCCAATAATGAAAAACACTCCTCGTGTCCAATAATGAAAAGCACTCCTCGTGTCCAATAATGAAAGGCACTCCTCGTGTCCAATAATGAAAAACACTCCTCCTGTCCAGCAATGAAAAACATTCCTTGTGTCCAATATGAAAAACACACCTCGCATCCAGTAATGAAAAACACTCCTCGTGTTCAACAATGAAAAACAATCCTCGTGTCCAATAATGGGAAACACACCTCGTGTCCAATAATGAAAAACATTCCCCGTGTCCAATAATGAAAAACACTCCTCGAAGCCTATAATAAAAATACTCCTCGTGTCCTGTAAAGAAATACACTCCTCGTGCCCAATAATGAAAAACACTCCACGGGTCGAATAATGAAAAACACACCTCGTGTCCAGTAATGAAAAACACTCCTCATGTCCAGTAATGAAGAAAACTCCTTGTGTCCAATAATGAAAAACATTCCACGTGTCCAATAACGAAAAAAACTCCTCCTGTCCAGCAATGAAAAACACACCTCGTATCCAATAATGAATAACACACCTCGTATCCAGTAATGAAAAACACTCCTTGTGTCCAATAATGAAAAACACTCCTCGTGTCCAATAATGAAAAACACACCTCATGTCCAGTAATGAAAAACACTCCTCGTGTCCAATAATGAAAAAACACTCCTCGTGTCCAATAATGAAAAACACTCCTCGTGTCCTGTAATGAAAATCACACCTCCTGTCCAATAATGAAAAACATTCCTCATGTCCAATAATGAAAAACACACCTCATGTCCAGTAATGAAAAACACTCCTCGTGTCCAATAATGAAAAAACAATCCGCGTGTCCAATAATAAAACACACTCCTCATGTCCAGTAATGAAAAACACTCCTCGTGTCGAATAATGAAAAACACTCCTCGTGTCCAATAATGTAAAACACTCCTTGTGTCCCATAATAAAACACACTCCTCGTGTACAGAAGTGAAAAACACTCATGTCCTATATTGAAAAACACTCCTCGTGTCCCTTAATGAAAAACACACCTCGTGTCCTGTAACCAAAAACACTCCGCGTGTCCAATAATGAAACACACTCCTCGTGTCCAGTAATGAAAAATACTCCTCGTGCCCAATAATGAAAAACACTCCTCGGGTCCAGAAGTGAATACATCCCTCGTGTCCAGTATGAAAAACACACCTCCTGTCCAATAATGAAAGACACTCCTCGTGTCCAATAACAAAAAAACACTCCTCGTGTCCAATAATGGGAAACACAACTCGTGTCCAACAATGAAAAACATTCCTCGTGTCCAATAATGAAAAACATTCCTCGTGTCCAATAACGAAAAAAACTCCTCCTGTCCAGCAATGAAAAACACACCTCGTATCCAATAATGAATAACACACCTCGTATCCAGTAATGAAAAACACTCCTCGTGTCCAATAATGAAAAACACTCCTCGTGTCCAATAATGGGAAACACACCTCGTGTCCAATAATGAAAAACATTCCTCGTGTCCAATAATGAAAAACACACCTCATGTCCAGTAATGAAAAACACTCCTCGTGTCCAATAATGAAAAAACACTCCTCGTGTCCAATAATGAAAAACACTCCTCGTGTCCTGTAATGAAAATCACACCTCCTGTCCAATAATGAAAAACATTCCTCGTGTCCAATAATGAAAAACACACCTCATGTCCAGTAATGAAAAACACTCCTCGTATCCAATAATGAAAAAACACTCCGCGTGTCCAATAATAAAACACACTCCTCATGTCCAGTAATGAAAAACACTCCTCGTGTCGAATAATGAAAAACACTCCTCGTGTCCAATAATGTAAAACACTCCTTGTGTCCAATAATAAAACACACTCCTCGTGTACAGAAGTGAAAAACACTCGTGTCCTATATTGAAAAACACTGCTCGTGTCCCTTAATGAAAAACACTCCTCGTGTCCTGTAACCAAAAACACTCCGCGTGTCCAATAATGAAACACACTCCTCGTGTCCAGTAATGAAAAATACTCCTCGTGCCCAATAATGAAAAACACTCCTCGGGTCCAGAAGTGAATACATCCCTCGTGTCCAGTATGAAAAACACACCTCCTGTCCAATAATGAAAGACACTCCTCGTGTCCAATAACAAAAAAACACTCCTCGTGTCCAATAATGGGAAACACAACTCGTGTCCAATAATGAAAAACATTCCTCGTGTCCAATAATGAAAAACACTCCTTGTGTCCAGTAATGAAAAACACTCCTCGTGTCCGATAATGAAAAACACTCCCCGTGTCCTGTAACGAAATACACTCCTCGTGCCCAATAATGAAAAACACTCCTTGTGTCCAATAATGAAAAACACTCTGCGTATCCAATCATGAAAAACACTCATCGTGTCCAGTAACGAAAAACACTCCTCGTGTCCAATAATGAAAAACACTCCTTGTGTCCAATAATAAAACACACACCTCATGTCCAGTAATGAAAAACACTCGTGTCCAATATTGAAAAACACTACTCGTGTCCAATAATGAAAAACTCTCCTCGTGTCCAGTGATGAAAAACACTCCTCGTGTCCAGTAATGAAAAACACACCTCGTGTCCAGTAATGAGAAACACTCCGCGTGTCCAGTAATGAAAAACACTCCTCGTGTCCAACAATGAAAAACACTCCTTGTGTCCAATAATGAAAAACACTCCACGGGTCGAATAATGAAAAAAACTCCTCGTCTCCAATAATAAAAAACAATACTCATGTCCAGTAATGAAAAACACTCCTCATGTCCAATAATGAAAAACAGTCCTCATGTCCAGTAAGGAAAAACACTCCTCGTGTCCAGTAATGAAAAACACTCCTCGTGTCCAATAATGAAAAACACTCCTTGTGTCCAATAATGAAAAACATTCCTCATGTCCAGTAATGAAAAACACACCTCGTATCTAATAATGAATAACATACATCATGTCCAGTAATTAAAAACACTCCTCGTGTCTAATAATGAAAAACACTCCTCGTGTCCTATAATGAAAAACACTCCTCGTGTCCTGTTTCGAAAAACACTCCTCGTGCCCAATAATGGAAAACACTCCGCCTGTCCAATAATGAAACACACTCCTCATGTCCAGTAAAGAAAAATATTCCTCCTGTCCAATAATGAAAAACACTCCTCGTGTCCAGTAACGAAAAACACGACTCATGTCCAATAATGAAAAACACTCCTCCTGTCCAATAATGAAAAACACTCCTTGTGTCCAATTATGAAAAGCACTCCTCATGTCCAATAATGAAAAGCACTCCACGGGTCAAATAATGAAAAACACACCTCGTGTCCAATAATGAAAAACACTCCTCATGTCCAGTAATGAAAAACACTCCTCGTGTCCAATAATGAAAAACACTCCTCGGGTCCAGAAGTGACAACATTCCTCGTGTCCAGTAATGAAAAACACTCCTCGTGTCCAATAATGAAAAACACTCCTCGTGTCCAATAATGAAAAACACTCCTCCTGTCCAGCAATGAAAAACATTCCTTGTGTCCAATATGAAAAACACACCTCGCATCCAGGAATGAAAAACACTCCTCGTGTCCAACAATGAAAAACAATCCTCGTGTCCAATAATGGGAAACACACCTCGTGTCCAAGAATGAAAAACATTCCCCGTGTCCAATCATGAAAAACACTCCTCGAAGCCTATAATAAAAATGCTCCTCGTGTCCTGTAAAGAAATACACTCCTCATGCACAATAATGAAAAACACTCCACGGGTCGAATAATGAAAAACACACCTCGTGTCCAGTAATGAAAAACACTCCTCATGTCCAGTAATGAAGAAAACTCCTTGTGTCCAACAATGAAAAACACTCCTCGTGTCCAATAATGAAAAAACACTCCTCGTGTCAAATAATGAAAAACATTCCTCGTGTCCAATAACGAAAAACACTCCTCCTGTCCAGCAATGAAAAACACAACTTGTATCCAATAATGAATAACACACCTCGTATCCAGTAATGAAAAACACTCCTCGTGTCCAATAATGAAAAACACTCCTCCTGTCCAATAATGAAAAACACTCCTTGTGTCCAATTATGAAAAGCACTCCTCATGTCCAATAATGAAAAGCACACCACGGGTCAAATAATGAAAAACACACCTCGTGTCCAATAATGAAAAACACTCCAAATGTCCAGTAATGAAAAACACTCCTCGTGTCCAATAATGAAAAACACTCCTCGGGTCCAGAAGTGACATCATTCCTCGTGTCCAGTAATGAAAAACACTCCTCGTGTCCAATAATGAAAAACACTCCTCGTGTCCAATAATGAAAAGCACTCCTCGTGTCCAATAATGAAAAGCACTCCTCGTGTCCAATAATGAAAAACACTCCTCCTGTCCAGCAATGAAAAACATTCCTTGTGTCCAATATGAAAAACACACCTCGCATCCAGTAATGAAAAACACTCCTCGTGTCCAACAATGAAAAACAATCCTCGTGTCCAATAATGGGAAACACACCTCGTGTCCAATAATGAAAAACATTCCCCGTGTCCAATAATGAAAAACACTCCTCGAAGCCTATAATAAAAATACTCCTCGTGTCCTGTAAAGAAATACACTCCTCGTGCCCAATAATGAAAAACACTCCACGGGTCGTATAATGAAAAACACATCTCGTGTCCAGTAATGAAAAACACTCCTCATGTCCAGTAATGAAGAAAACTCCTTGTGTCCAATAATGAAAAACATTCCTCGTGTCCAATAACGAAAAAAACTCCTCCTGTCCAGCAATGAAAAACACACCTCGTATCCAATAATGAATAACACACCTCGTATCCAGTAATGAAAAACACTCCTCGTGTCCAATAATGAAAAACACTCCTCGTGTCCAATAATGGGAAACACACCTCGTGTCCAATAATGAAAAACATTCCTCGTGTCCAATAATGAAAAACACACCTCATGTCCAGTAATGAAAAACACTCGTGTCCAATAATGAAAAAACACTCCTCGTGTCCAATAATGAAAAACACTCCTCGTGTCCTGTAATGAAAATCACACCTCCTGTCCAATAATGAAAAACACTCCTCGTGTCCAATAATGAAAAAACACTCCGCGTGTCCAATAATAAAACACACTCCTCATGTCCAGTAATGAAAAACACTCCTCGTGTCGAATAATGAAAAACAGTCCTCGTGTCCAATAATGTAAAACACTCCTTGTGTCCAATAATAAAACACACTCCTCGTGTACAGAAGTGAAAAACACTCGTGTCCTATATTGAAAAACACTCCTCGTGTCCCTTAATGAAAAACACTCCTCGTGTCCTGTAACCAAAAACACTCCGCGTGTCCAATAATGAAACACACTCCTCGTGTCCAGTAATGAAAAATACTCCTCGTGCCCAATAATGAAAAACACTCCTCGGGTCCAGAAGTGAATACATCCCTCGTGTCCAGTATGAAAAACACACCTCCTGTCCAATAATGAAAGACACTCCTCGTGTCCAATAACAAAAAAACACTCCTCGTGTCCAATAATGGGAAACACAACTCGTGTCCAATAATGAAAAACATTCCTCGTGTCCAATAATGAAAAACACTCCTTGTGTCCAGGAATGAAAAACACTCCTCGTGTCCGATAATGAAAAACACTCCCCGTGTCCTGTAACGAAATACACTCCTCGTGCCCAATAATGAAAAACACTCCTTGTGTCCAATAATGAAAAACACTCTGCGTATCCAATCATGAAAAACACTCATCGTGTCCAGTAACGAAAAACACTCCTCGTGTCCAATAATGAAAAACACTCCTTGTGTCCAATAATAAAACACACACCTCATGTCCAGTAATGAAAAACACTCGTGTCCAATATTGAAAAACACTACTCGTGTCCAATAATGAAAAACTCTCCTCGTGTCCAGTAATGAAAAACACACCTCGTGTCCAGTAATGAGAAACACTCCGCGTGTCCAGTAATGAAAAACACTCCTCGTGTCCAACAATGAAAAACACTCCTTGTGTCCAATAATGAAAAACACTCCACGGGTCGAATAATGAAAAAAACTCCTCGTCTCCAATAATAAAAAACAATCCTCATGTCCGGTAATGAAAAACACTCCTCATGTCCAATAATGAAAAACAGTCCTCATGTCCAGTAAGGAAAAACACTCCTCGTGTCCAGTAATGAAAAACACTCCTCGTGTCCAATAATGAAAAACACTCCTTGTGTCCAATAATGAAAAACATTCCTCGTGTCCAGTAATGAAAAACACACCTCGTATCTAATAATGAATAACATACATCATGTCCAGTAATTAAAAACACTCCTCGTGTCTAATAATGAAAAACACTCCTCGTGTCCGAAAATGAAAAACACTCCTCGTGTCCTGTTTCGAAAAACACTCCTCGTGCCCAATAATGGAAAACACTCCGCGTGTCCAATAATGAAACACACTCCTCATGTCCAGTAAAGAAAAATAATCCTCCTGTCCAATAATGAAAAACACTCCTCGTGTCCAGTAACGAAAAACACTACTCATGTCCAAGAATGAAAAATACTCTTTTTGTCCAATAATAAAACATACTGCTCGTGTCCAGTAATGAAAAATACTCGTGTCCAATATTGAAAAACACTCCTCGTGTCCAGTAATGAAAAACACGCCTCGTGTCCAATAATGAAAAACACTCCTCCTGTCCAATAATGAAAAACACTCCTTGTGTCCAATTAAGAAAAGCACTCCTCATGTCCAATAATGAAAAGCACTCCACGGGTCAAATAATGAAAAACACACCTCGTGTCCAATAATGAAAAACACTCCTCATGTCCAGTAATGAAAAACACTCCTCGTGTCCAATAATGAAAAACACTCCTCGGGTCCAGAAGTGACAACATTCCTCGTGTCCAGTAATGAAAAACACTCCATGTGTCCAATAATGAAAGACACTCCTCGTGTCCAATAACAAAAAAACATTCCTCGTGTCCAGTAATGAAAAACACTCCTCGTGTCCAATAATGAAAAACACTCCTCGTGTCCAATAATGAAAAACACTCCTCCTGTCCAGCAATGAAAAACATTCCTTGTGTCCAATATGAAAAACACACCTCGCATTCAGGAATGAAAAACACTCCTCGTGTCCAACAATGAAAAACAATCCTCGTGTCCAATAATGGGAAACACACCTCGTGTCCAAGAATGAAAAACATTCCCCGTGTCCAATAATGAAAAACACTCCTCGAAGCCTATAATAAAAATGCTCCTCGTGTCCTGTAAAGAAATACACTCCTCATGCACAATAATGAAAAACACTCCACGGGTCGAATAATGAAAAACACACCTCGTGTCCAGTAATGAAAAACACTCCTCATGTCCAGTAATGAAGAAAACTCCTTGTGTCCAACAATGAAAAACACTCCTCGTGTCCAATAATGAAAAAACACTCCTCGTGTCAAATAATGAAAAACATTCCTCGTGTCCAATAACGAAAAACACTCCTCCTGTCCAGCAATGAAAAACACAACCTGTATCGAATAATGAATAACACACCTCGTATCCAGTAATGAAAAACACTCCTCGTGTCCAATAATGAAAAACACTCCTCCTGTCCAATAATGAAAAACACTCCTTGTGTCCAATTATGAAAAGCACTCCTCATGTCCAATAATGAAAAGCACACCTTGGGTCAAATAATGAAAAACACACCTCGTGTCCAATAATGAAAAAAACTCCTCATGTCCAGTAATGAAAAACACTCCTCGTGTCCAAAAATGAAAAACACTCCTCGGGTCCAGAAGTGACATCATTCCTCGTGTCCAGTAATGAAAAACACTCCTCGTGTCCAATAATGAAAAACACTCCTCGTGTCCAATAATGAAAAGCACTCCTCGTGTCCAATAATGAAAAGCACTCCTCGTGTCCAATAATGAAAAACACTCCTCCTGTCCAGCAATGAAAAACATTCCTTGTGTCCAATATGAAAAACACACCTCGCATCCAGTAATGAAAAACACTCCTCGTGTCCAACAATGAAAAACAATCCTCTTGTCCAATAATGGGAAACACACCTCGTGTCCAATAATGAAAAACATTCCCCGTGTCCAATAATGAAAAACACTCCTCGAAGCCTATAATAAAAATACTCCTCGTGTCCTGTAAAGAAATACACTCCTCGTGCCCAATAATGAAAAACACTCCACGGGTCGAATAATGAAAAACACACCTCGTGTCCAGTAATGAAAAACACTCCTCATGTCCAGTAATGAAGAAAACTCCTTGTGTCCAATAATGAAAAACATTCCTCGTGTCCAATAACGAAAAAAACTCCTCCTGTCCAGCAATGAAAAACACACCTCGTATCCAATAATGAATAACACACCTCGTATCCAGTAATGAAAAACACTCCTCGTGTCCAATAATGAAAAACTCTCCTCGTGTCCAATAATGGGAAACACACCTTGTGTCCAATAATGAAAAACATTCCTCGTGTCCAATAATGAAAAACACACCTCATGTCCAGTAATGAAAAACACTCCTCGTGTCCAATAATGAAAAAACACTCCTCGTGTCCAATAATGAAAAACACTCCTCGTGTCCTGTAATGAAAATCACACCTCCTGTCCAATAATGAAAAACATTCCTCGTGTCCAATAATGAAAAACACTCCTCATGTCCAGTAATGAAAAACACTCCTCGTGTCCAATAATGAAAAACACTCCTCGGGTCCAGAAGTGACAACATTCCTCGTGTCCAGTAATGAAAAACACTCCATGTGTCCAATAATGAAAGACACTCCTCGTGTCCAATAACAAAAAAACATTCCTCGTGTCCAGTAATGAAAAACACTCCTCGTGTCCAATAATGAAAAACACTCCTCGTGTCCAATAATGAAAAACACTCCTCCTGTCCAGCAATGAAAAACATTCCTTGTGTCCAATATGAAAAACACACCTCGCATTCAGGAATGAAAAACACTCCTCGTGTCCAACAATGAAAAACAATCCTCGTGTCCAATAATGGGAAACACACCTCGTGTCCAAGAATGAAAAACATTCCCCGTGTCCAATAATGAAAAACACTCCTCGAAGCCTATAATAAAAATGCTCCTCGTGTCCTGTAAAGAAATACACTCCTCATGCACAATAATGAAAAACACTCCACGGGTCGAATAATGAAAAACACACCTCGTGTCCAGTAATGAAAAACACTCCTCATGTCCAGTAATGAAGAAAACTCCTTGTGTCCAACAATGAAAAACACTCCTCGTGTCCAATAATGAAAAAACACTCCTCGTGTCAAATAATGAAAAACATTCCTCGTGTCCAATAACGAAAAACACTCCTCCTGTCCAGCAATGAAAAACACAACCTGTATCGAATAATGAATAACACACCTCGTATCCAGTAATGAAAAACACTCCTCGTGTCCAATAATGAAAAACACTCCTCCTGTCCAATAATGAAAAACACTCCTTGTGTCCAATTATGAAAAGCACTCCTCATGTCCAATAATGAAAAGCACACCTTGGGTCAAATAATGAAAAACACACCTCGTGTCCAATAATGAAAAACACTCCTCATGTCCAGTAATGAAAAACACTCCTCGTGTCCAAAAATGAAAAACACTCCTCGGGTCCAGAAGTGACATCATTCCTCGTGTCCAGTAATGAAAAACACTCCTCGTGTCCAATAATGAAAAACACTCCTCGTGTCCAATAATGAAAAGCACTCCTCGTGTCCAATAATGAAAAGCACTCCTCGTGTCCAATAATGAAAAACACTCCTCCTGTCCAGCAATGAAAAACATTCCTTGTGTCCAATATGAAAAACACACCTCGCATCCAGTAATGAAAAACACTCCTCGTGTCCAACAATGAAAAACAATCCTCTTGTCCAATAATGGGAAACACACCTCGTGTCCAATAATGAAAAACATTCCCCGTGTCCAATAATGAAAAACACTCCTCGAAGCCTATAATAAAAATACTCCTCGTGTCCTGTAAAGAAATACACTCCTCGTGCCCAATAATGAAAAACACTCCACGGGTCGAATAATGAAAAACACACCTCGTGTCCAGTAATGAAAAACACTCCTCATGTCCAGTAATGAAGAAAACTCCTTGTGTCCAATAATGAAAAACATTCCTCGTGTCCAATAACGAAAAAAACTCCTCCTGTCCAGCAATGAAAAACACACCTCGTATCCAATAATGAATAACACACCTCGTATCCAGTAATGAAAAACACTCCTCGTGTCCAATAATGAAAAACTCTCCTCGTGTCCAATAATGGGAAACACACCTTGTGTCCAATAATGAAAAACATTCCTCGTGTCCAATAATGAAAAACACACCTCATGTCCAGTAATGAAAAACACTCCTCGTGTCCAATAATGAAAAAACACTCCTCGTGTCCAATAATGAAAAACACTCCTCGTGTCCTGTAATGAAAATCACACCTCCTGTCCAATAATGAAAAACATTCCTCGTGTCCAATAATGAAAAACACTCCTCGTGTCCAATAATGAAAAAACACTCCGCGTGTCCAATAATAAAACACACTCCTCATGTCCAGTAATGAAAAACACTCCTCGTGTCGAATAATGAAAAACACTCCTCGTGTCCAATAATGAAAAACACTCCTCCTGTCCAGCAATGAAAAACATTCCTTGTGTCCAATATGAAAAACACACCTCGCATTCAGGAATGAAAAACACTCCTCCTGTCCAGCAATGAAAAACACAACTTGTATCCAATAATGAATAACACACCTCGTATCCAGTAATGAAAAACACTCCTCGTGTCCAATAATGAAAAACACTCCTCCTGTCCAATAATGAAAAACACTCCTTGTGTCCAATTATGAAAAGCACTCCTCATGTCCAATAATGAAAAGCACACCACGGGTCAAATAATGAAAAACACACCTCGTGTCCAATAATGAAAAACACTCCAAATGTCCAGTAATGAAAAACACTCCTCGTGTCCAATAATGAAAAACACTCCTCGGGTCCAGAAGTGACATAATTCCTCGTGTCCAGTAATGAAAAACACTCCTCGTGTCCAATAATGAAAAACACTCCTCGTGTCCAATAATGAAAAGCACTCCTCGTGTCCAATAATGAAAAGCACTCCTCGTGTCCAATAATGAAAAACACTCCTCCTGTCCAGCAATGAAAAACATTCCTTGTGTCCAATATGAAAAACACACCTCGCATCCAGTAATGAAAAACACTCCTCGTGTCCAACAATGAAAAACAATCCTCGTGTCCAATAATGGGAAACACACCTCGTGTCCAATAATGAAAAACATTCCCCGTGTCCAATAATGAAAAACACTCCTCGAAGCCTATAATAAAAATACTCCTCGTGTCCTGTAAAGAAATACACTCCTCGTGCCCAATAATGAAAAACACTCCACGGGTCGTATAATGAAAAACACATCTCGTGTCCAGTAATGAAAAACACTCCTCATGTCCAGTAATGAAGAAAACTCCTTGTGTCCAATAATGAAAAACATTCCTCGTGTCCAATAACGAAAAAAACTCCTCCTGTCCAGCAATGAAAAACACACCTCGTATCCAATAATGAATAACACACCTCGTATCCAGTAATGAAAAACACTCCTCGTGTCCAATAATGAAAAACACTCCTCGTGTCCAATAATGGGAAACACACCTCGTGTCCAATAATGAAAAACATTCCTCGTGTCCAATAATGAAAAACACACCTCATGTCCAGTAATGAAAAACACTCCTCGTGTCCAATAATGAAAAAACACTCCTCGTGTCCAATAATGAAAAACACTCCTCGTGTCCTGTAATGAAAATCACACCTCCTGTCCAATAATGAAAAACACTCCTCGTGTCCAATAATGAAAAAACACTCCGCGTGTCCAATAATAAAACACACTCCTCATGTCCAGTAATGAAAAACACTCCTCGTGTCGAATAATGAAAAACAGTCCTCGTGTCCAATAATGTAAAACACTCCTTGTGTCCAATAATAAAACACACTCCTCGTGTACAGAAGTGAAAAACACTCGTGTCCTATATTGAAAAACACTCCTCGTGTCCCTTAATGAAAAACACTCCTCGTGTCCTGTAACCAAAAACACTCCGCGTGTCCAATAATGAAACACACTCCTCGTGTCCAGTAATGAAAAATACTCCTCGTGCCCAATAATGAAAAACACTCCTCGGGTCCAGAAGTGAATACATCCCTCGTGTCCAGTATGAAAAACACACCTCCTGTCCAATAATGAAAGACACTCCTCGTGTCCAATAACAAAAAAACACTCCTCGTGTCCAATAATGGGAAACACAACTCGTGTCCAATAATGAAAAACATTCCTCGTGTCCAATAATGAAAAACACTCCTTGTGTCCAGGAATGAAAAACACTCCTCGTGTCCGATAATGAAAAACACTCCCCGTGTCCTGTAACGAAATACACTCCTCGTGCCCAATAATGAAAAACACTCCTTGTGTCCAATAATGAAAAACACTCTGCGTATCCAATCATGAAAAACACTCATCGTGTCCAGTAACGAAAAACACTCCTCGTGTCCAATAATGAAAAACACTCCTTGTGTCCAATAATAAAACACACACCTCATGTCCAGTAATGAAAAACACTCGTGTCCAATATTGAAAAACACTACTCGTGTCCAATAATGAAAAACTCTCCTCGTGTCCAGTAATGAAAAACACACCTCGTGTCCAGTAATGAGAAACACTCCGCGTGTCCAGTAATGAAAAACACTCCTCGTGTCCAACAATGAAAAACACTCCTTGTGTCCAATAATGAAAAACACTCCACGGGTCGAATAATGAAAAAAACTCCTCGTCTCCAATAATAAAAAACAATCCTCATGTCCGGTAATGAAAAACACTCCTCATGTCCAATAATGAAAAACAGTCCTCATGTCCAGTAAGGAAAAACACTCCTCGTGTCCAGTAATGAAAAACACTCCTCGTGTCCAATAATGAAAAACACTCCTTGTGTCCAATAATGAAAAACATTCCTCGTGTCCAGTAATGAAAAACACACCTCGTATCTAATAATGAATAACATACATCATGTCCAGTAATTAAAAACACTCCTCGTGTCTAATAATGAAAAACACTCCTCGTGTCCGAAAATGAAAAACACTCCTCGTGTCCTGTTTCGAAAAACACTCCTCGTGCCCAATAATGGAAAACACTCTGCGTGTCCAATAATGAAACACACTCCTCATGTCCAGTAAAGAAAAATAATCCTCCTGTCCAATAATGAAAAACACTCCTCGTGTCCAGTAACGAAAAACACTACTCATGTCCAAGAATGAAAAATACTCTTTTTGTCCAATAATAAAACATACTGCTCGTGTCCAGTAATGAAAAATACTCGTGTCCAATATTGAAAAACACTCCTCGTGTCCAGTAATGAAAAACACGCCTCGTGTCCAATAATGAAAAACACTCCTCCTGTCCAATAATGAAAAACACTCCTTGTGTCCAATTAAGAAAAGCACTCCTCATGTCCAATAATGAAAAGCACTCCACGGGTCAAATAATGAAAAACACACCTCGTGTCCAATAATGAAAAACACTCCTCATGTCCAGTAATGAAAAACACTCCTCGTGTCCAATAATGAAAAACACTCCTCGGGTCCAGAAGTGACAACATTCCTCGTGTCCAGTAATGAAAAACACTCCATGTGTCCAATAATGAAAGACACTCCTCGTGTCCAATAACAAAAAAACATTCCTCGTGTCCAGTAATGAAAAACACTCCTCGTGTCCAATAATGAAAAACACTCCTCGTGTCCAATAATGAAAAACACTCCTCCTGTCCAGCAATGAAAAACATTCCTTGTGTCCAATATGAAAAACACACCTCGCATTCAGGAATGAAAAACACTCCTCGTGTCCAACAATGAAAAACAATCCTCGTGTCCAATAATGGGAAACACACCTCGTGTCCAAGAATGAAAAACATTCCCCGTGTCCAATAATGAAAAACACTCCTCGAAGCCTATAATAAAAATGCTCCTCGTGTCCTGTAAAGAAATACACTCCTCATGCACAATAATGAAAAACACTCCACGGGTCGAATAATGAAAAACACACCTCGTGTCCAGTAATGAAAAACACTCCTCATGTCCAGTAATGAAGAAAACTCCTTGTGTCCAACAATGAAAAACACTCCTCGTGTCCAATAATGAAAAAACACTCCTCGTGTCAAATAATGAAAAACATTCCTCGTGTCCAATAACGAAAAACACTCCTCCTGTCCAGCAATGAAAAACACAACCTGTATCGAATAATGAATAACACACCTCGTATCCAGTAATGAAAAACACTCCTCGTGTCCAATAATGAAAAACACTCCTCCTGTCCAATAATGAAAAACACTCCTTGTGTCCAATTATGAAAAGCACTCCTCATGTCCAATAATGAAAAGCACACCTTGGGTCAAATAATGAAAAACACACCTCGTGTCCAATAATGAAAAACACTCCTCATGTCCAGTAATGAAAAACACTCCTCGTGTCCAAAAATGAAAAACACTCCTCGGGTCCAGAAGTGACATCATTCCTCGTGTCCAGTAATGAAAAACACTCCTCGTGTCCAATAATGAAAAACACTCCTCGTGTCCAATAATGAAAAGCACTCCTCGTGTCCAATAATGAAAAGCACTCCTCGTGTCCAATAATGAAAAACACTCCTCCTGTCCAGCAATGAAAAACATTCCTTGTGTCCAATATGAAAAACACACCTCGCATCCAGTAATGAAAAACACTCCTCGTGTCCAACAATGAAAAACAATCCTCTTGTCCAATAATGGGAAACACACCTCGTGTCCAATAATGAAAAACATTCCCCGTGTCCAATAATGAAAAACACTCCTCGAAGCCTATAATAAAAATACTCCTCGTGTCCTGTAAAGAAATACACTCCTCGTGCCCAATAATGAAAAACACTCCACGGGTCGAATAATGAAAAACACACCTCGTGTCCAGTAATGAAAAACACTCCTCATGTCCAGTAATGAAGAAAACTCCTTGTGTCCAATAATGAAAAACATTCCTCGTGTCCAATAACGAAAAAAACTCCTCCTGTCCAGCAATGAAAAACACACCTCGTATCCAATAATGAATAACACACCTCGTATCCAGTAATGAAAAACACTCCTCGTGTCCAATAATGAAAAACTCTCCTCGTGTCCAATAATGGGAAACACACCTTGTGTCCAATAATGAAAAACATTCCTCGTGTCCAATAATGAAAAACACACCTCATGTCCAGTAATGAAAAACACTCCTCGTGTCCAATAATGAAAAAACACTCCTCGTGTCCAATAATGAAAAACACTCCTCGTGTCCTGTAATGAAAATCACACCTCCTGTCCAATAATGAAAAACATTCCTCGTGTCCAATAATGAAAAACACTCCTCATGTCCAGTAATGAAAAACACTCCTCGTGTCCAATAATGAAAAACACTCCTCGGGTCCAGAAGTGACAACATTCCTCGTGTCCAGTAATGAAAAACACTCCATGTGTCCAATAATGAAAGACACTCCTCGTGTCCAATAACAAAAAAACATTCCTCGTGTCCAGTAATGAAAAACACTCCTCGTGTCCAATAATGAAAAACACTCCTCGTGTCCAATAATGAAAAACACTCCTCCTGTCCAGCAATGAAAAACATTCCTTGTGTCCAATATGAAAAACACACCTCGCATTCAGGAATGAAAAACACTCCTCGTGTCCAACAATGAAAAACAATCCTCGTGTCCAATAATGGGAAACACACCTCGTGTCCAAGAATGAAAAACATTCCCCGTGTCCAATAATGAAAAACACTCCTCGAAGCCTATAATAAAAATGCTCCTCGTGTCCTGTAAAGAAATACACTCCTCATGCACAATAATGAAAAACACTCCACGGGTCGAATAATGAAAAACACACCTCGTGTCCAGTAATGAAAAACACTCCTCATGTCCAGTAATGAAGAAAACTCCTTGTGTCCAACAATGAAAAACACTCCTCGTGTCCAATAATGAAAAAACACTCCTCGTGTCAAATAATGAAAAACATTCCTCGTGTCCAATAACGAAAAACACTCCTCCTGTCCAGCAATGAAAAACACAACCTGTATCGAATAATGAATAACACACCTCGTATCCAGTAATGAAAAACACTCCTCGTGTCCAATAATGAAAAACACTCCTCCTGTCCAATAATGAAAAACACTCCTTGTGTCCAATTATGAAAAGCACTCCTCATGTCCAATAATGAAAAGCACACCTTGGGTCAAATAATGAAAAACACACCTCGTGTCCAATAATGAAAAACACTCCTCATGTCCAGTAATGAAAAACACTCCTCGTGTCCAAAAATGAAAAACACTCCTCGGGTCCAGAAGTGACATCATTCCTCGTGTCCAGTAATGAAAAACACTCCTCGTGTCCAATAATGAAAAACACTCCTCGTGTCCAATAATGAAAAGCACTCCTCGTGTCCAATAATGAAAAGCACTCCTCGTGTCCAATAATGAAAAACACTCCTCCTGTCCAGCAATGAAAAACATTCCTTGTGTCCAATATGAAAAACACACCTCGCATCCAGTAATGAAAAACACTCCTCGTGTCCAACAATGAAAAACAATCCTCTTGTCCAATAATGGGAAACACACCTCGTGTCCAATAATGAAAAACATTCCCCGTGTCCAATAATGAAAAACACTCCTCGAAGCCTATAATAAAAATACTCCTCGTGTCCTGTAAAGAAATACACTCCTCGTGCCCAATAATGAAAAACACTCCACGGGTCGAATAATGAAAAACACACCTCGTGTCCAGTAATGAAAAACACTCCTCATGTCCAGTAATGAAGAAAACTCCTTGTGTCCAATAATGAAAAACATTCCTCGTGTCCAATAACGAAAAAAACTCCTCCTGTCCAGCAATGAAAAACACACCTCGTATCCAATAATGAATAACACACCTCGTATCCAGTAATGAAAAACACTCCTCGTGTCCAATAATGAAAAACTCTCCTCGTGTCCAATAATGGGAAACACACCTTGTGTCCAATAATGAAAAACATTCCTCGTGTCCAATAATGAAAAACAAACCTCATGTCCAGTAATGAAAAACACTCCTCGTGTCCAATAATGAAAAAACACTCCTCGTGTCCAATAATGAAAAACACTCCTCGTGTCCTGTAATGAAAATCACACCTCCTGTCCAATAATGAAAAACATTCCTCGTGTCCAATAATGAAAAACACACCTCATGTCCAGTAATGAAAAACACTCCTCGTGTCCAATAATGAAAAAACACTCCGCGTGTCCAATAATAAAACACACTCCTCATGTCCAGTAATGAAAAACACTCCTCGTGTCGAATAATGAAAAACACTCCTCGTGTCCAATAATGTAAAACACTCCTTGTGTCCAATAATAAAACACACTCCTCGTGTACAGAAGTGAAAAACACTCGTGTCCTATATTGAAAAACACTCCTCGTGTCCCTTAATGAAAAACACTCCTCGTGTCCTGTAACCAAAAACACTCCGCGTGTCCAATAATGAAACACACTCCTCGTGTCCAGTAATGAAAAATACTCCTCGTGCCCAATAATGAAAAACACTCCTCGGGTCCAGAAGTGAATACATCCCTCATGTCCAGTATGAAAAACACACCTCCTGTCCAATAATGAAAGACACTCCTCGTGTCCAATAACAAAAAAACACTCCTCGTGTCCAATAATGGGAAACACAACTCGTGTCCAATAATGAAAAACATTCCTCGTGTCCAATAATGAAAAACACTCCTTGTGTCCAGTAATGAAAAACACTCCTTGTGTCCGATAATGAAAAACACTCCCCGTGTCCTGTAACGAAATACACTCCTCGTGCCCAATAATGAAAAACACTCTGCGTATCCAATCATGAAAAACACTCATCGTGTCCAGTAACGAAAAACACTCCTTGTGTCCAATAATGAAAAACACTTCTTGTGTCCAAGAATAAAACACACACCTCGTGTCCAGTAATGAAAAACACTCGTGTCCAATATTGAAAAACACTACTCGTGTCCAATAATGAAAAACTCTCCTCGTGTCCAGTGATGAAAAAAACTCCTCGTGTCCAGTAATGAAAAACACACCTCGTGTCCAGTAATGAGAAACACTCCGCGTGTCCAGTAATGAAAAACACTCCTCGTGTCCAACAATGAAAAACACTCCTTGTGTCCAATAATGAAAAACACTCCACGGGTCGAATAATGAAAAAAACTCCTCGTGTCCAATAATAAAAAACAATCCTCATGTCCAGTAACGAAAAACACTCCTCATGTCCAATAATGAGAAACAGTCCTCATGTCCAGTAAGGAAAAACACTCCTCGTGTCCAGTAACGAAAAACACTACTCATGTCCAATAATGAAAAACACTCTATTTGTCCAATAATAAAACATACTGCTCATGTCCAGTAATGAAAAACACTCGTGTCCAATATTGAAAAACACTCCTCGTGTCCAGTAATGAAAAAAAATCATGGTGTCCAATAATGAAAAAACACTCCTCGTGTCCAATAATGAAAAACATTCATCGTGTCCAATAACGAAAAACACTCCTCCTGTCCAGCAATGAAAAACACACCTCGTATCCAATAATGAATAACACACCTCGTATCCAGTAATGAAGAACACTCCTCGTGTCCAATAATGAAAAACACTCCTCCTGTCCAATAATGAAAAACACTCCTTGTGTCCAATTATGAAAAGCACTCCTCATGTCCAATAATGAAAAGCACTCCACGGGTCAAATAATGAAAAACACACCTCGTGTCCAATAATGAAAAACGCTCATGTCCAGTAATGAAAAACACTCCTCGTGTCCAATAATGAAAAACACTCCTCGGGTCCAGAAGTGACAACATTCCTCGTGTCCAGTAATGAAAAACACTCCATGTGTCCAATAATGAAAGACACTCCTCGTGTCCAATAACAAAAAAACACTCCTCGTGTCCAGTAATGAAAAACACTCCTCGTTTCCAATAATGAAAAACACTCCTCGTGTCCAATAATGAAAAGCACTCCTCGTGTCCAATAATGAAAAGCACTCCTCGTGTCCAATAATGAGAAACACTCCTCCTGTCCAGCAATGAAAAACATTCCTTGTGTCCAATATGAAAAACACACCTCGCATCCAGTAATGAAAAACACTCCTCGTGTCCAACAATGAAAAACAATCCTCGTGTCCAATAATGGGAAACACACCTCGTGTCCAATAATGAAAAACATTCCCCGTGTCCAATAATGAAAAACACTCCTCGAAGCCTATAATAAAAATACTCCTCGTGTCCTGTAAAGAAATACACTCCTCGTGCCCAATAATGAAAAACACTCCACGGGTCGAATAATGAAAAACACACCTCGTGTCCAGAAATGAAAAACACTCCTCATGTCCAGTAATGAAGAAAACTCCTTGTGTCCAAAAATGAAAAACACTCCTCGTGTCCAATAATGAAAAAACACTTCTCGTGTCCAATAATGAAAAACATTCCTCGTGTCCAATAACGAAAAACATTCCTCCTGTCCAGCAATGAAAAACACACCTCGTATCCAATAATGAATAAAACAGCTCGTATCCAGTAATGAAAAACACTCCTCGTGTCCAATAATGAAAAACACTCCTCGTGTCCAATAATGGGAAACACACCTCGTGTCCAATAATGAAAAACATTCCTCGTGTCCAATAATGAAAAACACACCTCATGTCCAGTAATGAAAAACAATCCTCGTGTCCAATAATGAAACAACACTCCTCGTGTCCAATAATGAAAAACACTCCTCGTGTCCTGTAACGAAAAACTCTCCTCGTGCCCAATAATGAAAAACACTCCTTGTGTCCAATAATAAAACACACTCCTCGTGTACAGAAGTGAAAAACACTCGTGTCCTATATTGAAAAACACTGCTAGTGTCCAATAATGAAAAACTCTCCTTGTGTCCAGTAATGAAAAACACTCCTCGTGTCCATTAATGAAAAACACTCCTCGTGTCCTGTAACGAAAAACACTCCGCGTGTCCAATAATGAAACACACTCCTCGTGTCCAGTAACGAAAAATACTCCTCGTGCCCAATAATGAAAAACACTCCTCGGGTCCAGAAGTGAAAACATTCATCGTGTCCAGTATGAAAAACACACCTCCTGTCCAATAATGAAAGACACACCTCGTGTCCAATAACAAAAAAACACTCCTCGTGTCCAGCAATGAAAAACACTCCTCGTGTCCAATAATGCAAAACACTCCTCATGTCCAATAATGAAAAGCAGTCCTCATGTCCAATAATGAAAAACACTCCTCGTGTCCAATAATGAAAAACGCTCCTCGTGTCCAATAATGAAAAAACACTCCTCGTGTCCAATAATGAAAAACATTCCTCGTGTCCAACAACGAAAAACAGTCCTCCTGTCCAGCAATGAAAAACACACCTCGTATCCAATAATGAATAACACACCTCGTATCCAGTAATGAAAAACACTCCTCGTGTCCAATAATGAAAAACATTCCTCGTGTCCAATAATGAAAAACACACCTCAAGTCCAGTAATGAAAAACACTCCTCGTGTCCAATAATGAAAAAACACTCCTCGTGTCCAACAATGAAAAACACTCCTCGGGTCCAGAAGTGAAAACATTCCTCGTGTCCAGTAATGATAAACACACCTCGTGTCCAATAATGGAAGACACTCCTCGTGTCCAATAATGAAAAACACTCCTCGTGTCCCGTAATGAAAAACACTCCCCATGTCCAGTAATGAAAAACACTCCTCGGGTCCAGTAATGAAAAACATTCCTCTTGTCCAATAATGAAAAACACTCCTCGTGTCCAATAATGATAAACTGTCCACTTGTCCAGTAATGAAAAACACTCATGCCAATAATGAAAAACACTCTACGTGTACAATAATGAAAAACACTCCTCATTCCAGTGATGAAAAACATTTCTCGTATCCAATACCGAAAGAAACTCCTCGTGTCCAGTAATTAAAAACACTCCACGTGTCCAGTAATAAAAAATACTCCTCGTGTCCAGCAATGAAGAATTCTCTTCGTGTTCATTAATGAAAAATTCTCCTCGTGTCCAGTAATGAAAAAGAATCCACGTGTCCAGTAGTGAAAAATACTCCCCGTGTTCAATAATGAAAAACATTCCTCGTATCCAGTGAGAAAAATTCTCCTCGTATCCAGAAATGAAAAACACTACTCCTGGTCAGTAATGAAAAATACTGCATGTGTTCAAAAATGAAAAACACTCCACGAGTTCAATAATGTAAAACACTCCTCGTGTCCAGTAATGATAAATTCTCCTTGTGTCTAGTGATGAAAAACAATCCTCGTGTTCAGTAATGACAAACTCTCCTCGTGTCCAATAATGAAAAACACTCATTGTGTCTAATAATGAAAACACTCCTCGTATCCAATACGTAAAAACACACCTCATGCCCAATAATTTAGAACACTCCTTGTGTCCAGTATTGAAAAACATTCGTCCTGTCCAGTAATTAAAAACACTCCTCTTCTCCACTTATGAAAAACACTCCTAGTGTCCAGTAATGAAAAACACTCCTCGTGTCCAATAATGAGAAACACACCTTGTGTCCACAATGAAAAACATTCCTCGTGTCCAGTAATGACAACCACTCCACGTGTCCAGGAATGGAAAACTCTCCTCGTGTCCAATAATGAAAATCACTCCTCGTGTCCAGCAATGAAAAACACTCCTCCAGTCCAATAATGAAAAACTCTCCTCGTGTCCAATAATGATAACACTCCTCGTGTCCAATAATCAAAAACACCCCTCGTGTCCAATAATGAAAAACATTCCATGTGTCCAATATTGAAAAACACGCCAGATGTCCAATAATGAAAAACACTCCTCGTGTCCTGTTTCGAAAAACACTCCTCGTGCCCAATAATGGAAAACACTCCGCGTGTCCAATAATGAAACACACTCATGTCCAGTAAAGAAAAATATTCCTCCTGTCCAATAATGAAAAACTCTCCTCGTGTCCAGTAACGAAAAACACTACTCATGTCCAATAATGAAAAACACTCTTTTTGTCCAATAATAAAACATACTGCTCGTGTCCAGTAATGAAAAACACTCGTGTCCAATATTGAAAAACACTCCTCGTGTCCAGTAATGAAAAACACTCCTCGTGTCCAATAATGAAAAACACTCCTCCTGTCCAATAACGAAAAACACTCCTTGTGTCCAATTATGAAAAGCACTCCTCATGTCCAATAATGAAAAGCACTCCACGGGTCAAATAATGAAAAACACACCTCGTGTCCAATAATGAAGAACACTCCTCATGTCCAGCAATGAAAAACACTCCTCGTGTCCAATAATGAAAAACACTCCTCGGGTCCAGAAGTGGCAACATTCCTCGTGTCCAGTAATGATAAAACACTCCATGTGTCCAATAATGAAAGACACTCCTCGTGTCCAATAACAAAAAAACACTCCTCGTGTCCAATAATGAAAAACACTCCTTGTGTCCAATAATAAAACACACACCTCGTGTCCAGTAATGAAAAACACTCGTGTCCAATATTGAAAAACACTACTCGTGTCCAATAATGAAAAACTCTCCTCGTGTCCAGTGATGAAAAACACTCCTCGTGTCCAGTAATGAAAAACACACCTCGTGTCCAGTAATGAGAAACACTCCGTGTGTCCAGTAATGAAAAACACTCCTCGTGTCCAACAATGAAAAACAATCCTTGTGTCCAATAATGAAAAACACTCCACGGGTCGAATAATGAAAAAAACTCCTCGTGTCCAATAATGAAAAACAATCCTCATGTCCAGTAATGAAAAACACTCCTCATGTCCAATAATGAAAAACAGTCCTCATGTCCAGTAAGGAAAAACACTCCTCGTGTCCAGTAATGAAAAACACTCCTCATGTCCAATAATGAAAAACACTCCTTGTGTCCAATAATGAAAAACATTCCTCGTGTCCAGTAATGAAAAACACACCTCGTATCTAATAATGAATAACATACATCATGTCCAGTAATTAAAAACACTCCTCGTGTCTAATAATGAAAAACACTCCTCGTGTCCTATATTGAAAAACACTCCTCGTGTCCTATATTGAAAAACACTCCTCGTGTCCTGTTTCGAAAAACACTCCTCGTGCCCAATAATGGAAAACACTCCGCGTGTCCAATAATGAAACACACTCCTCATGTTCAGTAAAGAAAAATATTCCTCCTGTCCAATAATGAAAAACACTCCTCGTGTCCAGTAAGGAAAAACACTACTCATGTCCAATAATGAAAAACACTCTTTTTTCCAATAATAAAACATACTGCTCGTGTCCAGTAATGAAAAACACTCGTGTCCAATATTGAAAAACACTCCTCGTGTCCAGTAATGAAAAAAAATCCTTGTGTCCAATAATGAAAAAACACTCCTCGTGTCCAATAATGAAAAACATTCATCGTGTCCAATAACGAAAAACACTCCTCCTGTCCAGCAATGAAAAACACACCTCGTATCCAATAATGAATAACACACCTCGTATCCAGTAATGAAGAACACTCCTCGTGTCCAATAATGAAAAACACTCCTCCTGTCCAATAATGAAAAACACTCCTTGTGTCCAATTATGAAAAGCACTCCTCATGTCCAATAATGAAAAGCACTCCACGGGTCAAATAATGAAAAACACACCTCGTGTCCAATAATGAAAAACGCTCATGTCCAGTAATGAAAAACACTCCTCGTGTCCAATAATGAAAAACACTCCTCGGGTCCAGAAGTGACAACATTCCTCGTGTCCAGTAATGAAAAACACTCCATGTGTCCAATAATGAAAGACACTCCTCGTGTCCAATAACAAAAAAACACTCCTCGTGTCCAGTAATGAAAAACACTCCTCGTTTCCAATAATGAAAAACACTCCTCGTGTCCAATAATGAAAAGCACTCCTCGTGTCCAATAATGAAAAGCACTCCTCGTGTCCAATAATGAGAAACACTCCTCCTGTCCAGCAATGAAAAACATTCCTTGTGTCCAATATGAAAAACACACCTCGCATCCAGTAATGAAAAACACTCCTCGTGTCCAACAATGAAAAACAATCCTCGTGTCCAATAATGGGAAACACACCTCGTGTCCAATAATGAAAAACATTCCCCGTGTCCAATAATGAAAAACACTCCTCGAAGCCTATAATAAAAATACTCCTCGTGTCCTGTAAAGAAATACACTCCTCGTGCCCAATAATGAAAAACACTCCACGGGTCGAATAATGAAAAACACACCTCGTGTCCAGTAATGAAAAACACTCCTCATGTCCAGTAATGAAGAAAACTCCTTGTGTCCAATAATGAAAAACACTCCTCGTGTCCAATAATGAAAAAACACTCCTCGTGTCCAATAATGAAAAACATTCCTCGTGTCCAATAACGAAAAACATTCCTCCTGTCCAGCAATGAAAAACACACCTCGTATCCAATAATGAATAAAACACCTCGTATCCAGTAATGAAAAACACTCCTCGTGTCCAATAATGAAAAACACTCCTCGTGTCCAATAATGGGAAACACACCTCGTGTCCAATAATGAAAAACATTCCTCGTGTCCAATAATGAAAAACACACCTCATGTCCAGTAATGAAAAACAATCCTCGTGTCCAATAATGAAACAACACTCCTCGTGTCCAATAATGAAAAACACTCCTCGTGTCCTGTAACGAAAAACTCTCCTCGTGCCCAATAATGAAAAACACTCCTCGTGTACAGAAGTGAAAAACACTCGTGTCCTATATTGAAAAACACTGCTAGTGTCCAATAATGAAAAACTCTCCTTGTGTCCTGTAACGAAAAACACTCCGCGTGTCCAATAATGAAACACACTCCTCGTGTCCAGTAACGAAAAATACTCCTCGTGCTCAAAAATGAAAAACACTCCTCGGGTCCAGAAGTGAAAACATTCATCGTGTCCAGTATGAAAAACACACCTCCTGTCCAATAATGAAAGACACACCGCGTGTCCAATAACAAAAAAACACTCCTCGTGTCCAGCAATGAAAAACACTCCTCGTGTCCAATAATGCAAAACGCTCCTCGTGTCCAATAATGAAAAGCAGTCCTCATGTCCAATAATGAAAAACACTCCTCGTGTCCAATAATGAAAAACGCTCCTCGTGTCCAATAATGAAAAAACACTCCTCGTGTCCAATAATGAAAAACATTCCTCGTGTCCAATAACGAAAAACAGTCCTCCTGTCCAGCAATGAAAAACACACCTCGTATCCAATAATGAATAACACACCTCGTATCCAGTAATGAAAAACACTCCTCGTGTCCAATAATGAAAAACATTCCTCGTGTCCAACAATGAAAAACACACCTCAAGTCCAGTAATGAAAAACACTCCTCGTGTCCAATAATGAAAAAACACTCCTCGTGTCCAACAATGAAAAACACTCCTTGTGTCCAATAATGAAAAACACTCCACGGGTCGAATAATGAAAAAAACTCCTCGTGTCCAATAATGTAAAACAATCCTCATGTCCAGCAAT
The DNA here is from genome assembly GCF_052327205.1 of Somniosus microcephalus. NCBI lineage: Eukaryota > Metazoa > Chordata > Chondrichthyes > Squaliformes > Somniosidae > Somniosus > Somniosus microcephalus. The sequence goes on along the minus strand of NC_140993.1, from coordinate 115,082,593 downwards.
GAAAAACACTCCTCATGTCCAATAATGAAAAACAGTCCTCATGTCCAGTAAGGAAAAACATTCCTCGTGTCCAGTAATGAAAAACACACCTCGTATCTAATAATGAATAACATACCCAGTAATTAAAAACACTCCTCGTGTCTAATAATGAAAAACACTCCTCGTGTCCTATAATGAAAAACACTCCTCGTGTCCTGTTTCGAAAAACACTCCTCGTGCCCAATAATGGAAAACACTCCGCGTGTCCAATAATGAAACACACTCATGTCCAGTAAAGAAAAATATTCCTCCTGTCCAATAATGAAAAACACTCCTCGTGTCCAGTAACGAAAAACACTACTCATGTCCAATAATGAAAAACACTCTTTTTGTCCAATAATAAAACATACTGCTCGTGTCCAGTAATGAAAAACACTCGTGTCCAATATTGAAAAACACTCCTCGTGTCCAGTAATGAAAAACACTCCTCATGTCCAGTAATTAAAAACACACCTCGTGTCCAATAATGAAATATATTCCACGTGTCCAGTAATGAAAAACACTCCTCGTGTCCAATAATGAACAACACTCCTCATTTCCAATGATGAAAAACACTCCTCGCGTCCAGTAACTACAAACACTCCGCGTGTCCAATAATGGAAAACAGTCCTCATGTCCAGTAATGATAAACACTCCGCGTGTCCAATAATGAAAAACACTCCTTGTGCCCAATAATGAAACACACTCCTCGTGTCCAATAATGAAAAACACTCCTCGTGTCCAGTAATGAAAAACTCTCCTCATGTCCAATAATGAAAAACACTCCTCGTGTCCAGTAACGAAAAACATTCCTCGTGTCCAGTAATGAAAAACACTCCTCGTGCCCAGTAATGAAAAACATTCCTCGTGTCCAATAATGAAAAACACTCCTTGTGCCCAATAATGAAACACACTCCTCGTGTCCAGGAATGAAAAACACTCCTCGTGTCCAGTAACAAAAAACATTCCTCGTGTCCAATAATGAGAAACACTCCTCGTGCCCAGTAGTGAAAAACATTCCTCATGTCCAATAATTAAAAACGCTCCTCATGTCCAGTAAAGAAAAACATTCCTCGTGTCCAGTAATGAAAAACACTCCACGTGTCCAGTAATGAAAAACATTCCTCATGTCCAATATTGAAAAACACTCCTCGTGTTCAGTAACGAAAAACACTCCTCGTGGCCAGTAATGAAAAATATTCGACGTGCACAAGGATGAAATGCACTCCTCGTGTCCAATAATGAAAAACACACCACGGGTCGAATAATGAAAAAAACACCTCGTGTCCAATAATGAAAAACCTTCCTCGTGTCCAGTAATGAAAAACACTCCTCGTGTCCACTAATGAAAAACACTCCTCGGGTCCAGAAGTGAAAACATTCCTCGTGTCCAGTAATGATAAACACACCTCGTGTCCAGTAATGAAAAACACTCCTCGTTTCCAATAATGAAAAACACTCCTCGTGTCCAATAATGAAAAGCACTCCTCGTGTCCAATAATGAAAAGCACTCCTCGTGTCCAATAATGAGAAACACTCCTCCTGTCCAGCAATGAAAAACATTCCTTGTGTCCAATATGAAAAACACACCTCGCATCCAGTAATGAAAAACAATCCTCGTGTCCAATAATGGGAAACACACCTCGTGTCCAATAATGAAAAACATTCCCCGTGTCCAATAATGAAAAACACTCCTCGAAGCCTATAATAAAAATACTCCTCGTGTCCTGTAAAGAAATACACTCCTCGTGCCCAATAATGAAAAACACTCCACGGGTCGAATAATGAAAAACACACCTCGTGTCCAGTAATGAAAAACACTCCTCATGTCCAGTAATGAAGAAAACTCCTTGTGTCCAATAATGAAAAACACTCCTCGTGTCCAATAATGAAAAAACACTCCTCGTGTCCAATAATGAAAAACATTCCTCGTGTCCAATAACGAAAAACATTCCTCCTGTCCAGCAATGAAAAACACACCTCGTATCCAATAATGAATAAAACACCTCGTATCCAGTAATGAAAAACACTCCTCGTGTCCAATAATGAAAAACACTCCTCGTGTCCAATAATGGGAAACACACCTCGTGTCCAATAATGAAAAACATTCCTCGTGTCCAATAATGAAAAACACACCTCATGTCCAGTAATGAAAAACAATCCTCGTGTCCAATAATGAAACAACACTCCTCGTGTCCAATAATGAAAAACACTCCTCGTGTCCTGTAACGAAAAACTCTCCTCGTGCCCAATAATGAAAAACACTCCTTGTGTCCAATAATAAAACACACTCCTCGTGTACAGAAGTGAAAAACACTCGTGTCCTATATTGAAAAACACTGCTAGTGTCCAATAATGAAAAACTCTCCTTGTGTCCAGGAATGAAAAACACTCCTCGTGTCCATTAATGAAAAACACTCCTCGTGTCCTGTAACGAAAAACACTCCGCGTGTCCAATAATGAAACACACTCCTCGTGTCCAGTAACGAAAAACAGTCCTCCTGTCCAGCAATGAAAAACACACCTCGTATCCAATAATGAATAACACACCTCGTATCCAGTAATGAAAAACACTCCTCGTGTCCAATAATGAAAAACATTCCTCGTGTCCAATAATGAAAAACACACCTCAAGTCCAGTAATGAAAAACACTCCTCGTGTCCAATAATGAAAAAACACTCCTCGTGTCCAACAATGAAAAACACTCCTTGTGTCCAATAATGAAAAACACTCCACGGGTCGAATAATGAAAAAAACTCCTCGTGTCCAATAATGTAAAACAATCCTCATGTCCAGCAATGAAAAACACTCCTCATGTCCAATAATGAAAAACAGTCCTCATGTCCAGTAAGGAAAAACACTCCTCGTGTCCAGTAATGAAAAACATTCCTCGTGTCCAATAATGAAAAACACTCCTTGTGTCCAATAATGAAAAACATTCCTCGTCTCCAGTAATGAAAAACACACCTCGTATCTAATAATGAATAACATACCCAGTAATTAAAAACACTCCTCGTGTCTAATAATGAAAAACACTCCTCGTGTCCTATAATGAAAAACACTCCTCGTGTCCTGTTTCGAAAAACACTCCTCGTGCCCAATAATGGAAAACACTCCGCGTGTCCAATAATGAAACACACTCATGTCCAGTAAAGAAAAATATTCCTCCTGTCCAATAATGAAAAACACTCCTCGTGTCCAGTAACGAAAAACACTACTCATGTCCAATAATGAAAAACACTCTTTTTGTCCAATAATAAAACATACTGCTCGTGTCCAGTAATGAAAAACACTCGTGTCCAATATTGAAAAACACTCCTCGTGTCCAGTAATGAAAAACACTCCTCATGTCCAGTAATTAAAAACACACCTCGTGTCCAATAATGAAATATATTCCACGTGTCCAGTAATGAAAAACACTCCTCGTGTCCAATAATGAACAACACTCCTCATTTCCAATGATGAAAAACACTCCTCGCGTCCAGTAACTACAAACACTCCGCGTGTCCAATAATGGAAAACAGTCCTCATGTCCAGTAATGATAAACACTCCGCGTGTCCAATAATGAAAAACACTCCTTGTGCCCAATAATGAAACACACTTCTCGTGTCCAATAATGAAAAACACTCCTCGTGTCCAGTAATGAAAAACTCTCCTCATGTCCAATAATGAAAAACACTCCTCGTGTCCAGTAACGAAAAACATTCCTCGTGTCCAGTAATGAAAAACACTCCTCGTGCCCAGTAATGAAAAACATTCCTCGTGTCCAATAATGAAAAACACTCCTTGTGCCCAATAATGAAACACACTCCTCGTGTCCAGGAATGAAAAACACTCCTCGTGTCCAGTAACAAAAAACATTCCTCGTGTCCAATAATGAGAAACACTCCTCGTGCCCAGTAGTGAAAAACATTCCTCATGTCCAATAATTAAAAACGCTCCTCATGTCCAGTAAAGAAAAACATTCCTCGTGTCCAGTAATGAAAAACACTCCACGTGTCCAGTAATGAAAAACATTCCTCATGTCCAATATTGAAAAACACTCCTCGTGTTCAGTAACGAAAAACACTCCTCGTGGCCAGTAATGAAAAATATTCGACGTGCACAAGGATGAAATGCACTCCTCGTGTCCAATAATGAAAAACACACCACGGGTCGAATAATGAAAAAAACACCTCGTGTCCAATAATGAAAAACCTTCCTCGTGTCCAGTAATGAAAAACACTCCTCGTGTCCACTAATGAAAAACACTCCTCGGGTCCAGAAGTGAAAACATTCCTCGTGTCCAGTAATGATAAACACACCTCGTGTCCAATAATGGAAGACACTCCTCGTGTCCAATAATGAAAAACACTCCTCGTGTCCCGTAATGAAAAACACTCCCCATGTCCAGTAATGAAAAACACTCCTCGGGTCCAGTAATGAAAAACATTCCTCTTGTCCAATAATGAAAAACACTCCTCGTGTCCAATAATGATAAACAGTCCACTTGTCCAGTAATGAAAAACACTCATGCCAATAATGAAAAACACTCTACGTGTACAATAATGAAAAACACTCCTCATTCCAGTGATGAAAAACATTTCTCGTATCCAATACCGAAAGAAACTCCTCGTGTCCAGTAATGAAAAAGAATCCACGTGTCCAGTAGTGAAAAATATTCCCGTGTTCAATAATGAAAAACATTCCTCGTATCCAGTGAGAAAAATTCTCCTCGTATCCAGAAATGAAAAACACTACTCCTGGTCAGTAATGAAAAATACTGCATGTGTTCAAAAATGAAAAACACTCCACGAGTTCAATAATGTAAAACACTCCTCGTGTCCAGTAATGATAAATTCTCCTTGTGTCTAGTGATGAAAAACAATCCTCGTGTTCAGTAATGACAAACTCTCCTCGTGTCCAATAATGAAAAACACTCATTGTGTCTAATAATGAAAACACTCCTCGTATCCAATACGTAAAAACACACCTCATGCCCAATAATTTAGAACACTCCTTGTGTCCAGTATTGAAAAACATTCGTCCTGTCCAGTAATTAAAAACACTCCTCTTCTCCACTTATGAAAAACACTCCTAGTGTCCAGTAATGAAAAACACTCCTCGTGTCCAATAATGAGAAACACACCTTGTGTCCACAATGAAAAACATTCCTCGTGTCCAGTAATGACAACCACTCCACGTGTCCAGGAATGAAAAACTCTCCTCGTGTCCAATAATGAAAATCACTCCTCGTGTCCAGCAATGAAAAACACTCCTCCAGTCCAATAATGAAAAACTCTCCTCGTGTCCAATAATGATAACACTCCTCGTGTCCAATAATCAAAAACACCCCTCGTGTCCAATAATGAAAAACATTCCATGTGTCCAATATTGAAAAACACGCCAGATGTCCAATAATGAAAAACACTCCTCGTGTCCTGTTTCGAAAAACACTCCTCGTGCCCAATAATGGAAAACACTCCGCGTGTCCAATAATGAAACACACTCATATCCAGTAAAGAAAAATATTCCTCCTGTCCAATAATGAAAAACTCTCCTCGTGTCCAGTAACGAAAAACACTACTCATGTCCAATAATGAAAAACACTCTTTTTGTCCAATAATAAAACATACTGCTCGTGTCCAGTAATGAAAAACACTCGTGTCCAATATTGAAAAACACTCCTCGTGTCCAGTAATGAAAAACACTCCTCGTGTCCAATAATGAAAAACACTCCTCCTGTCCAATAACGAAAAACACTCCTTGTGTCCAATTATGAAAAGCACTCCTCATGTCCAATAATGAAAAGCACTCCACGGGTCAAATAATGAAAAACACACCTCGTGTCCAATAATGAAGAACACTCCTCATGTCCAGTAATGAAAAACACTCCTCGTGTCCAATAATGAAAAACACTCCTCGGGTCCAGAAGTGGCAACATTCCTCGTGTCCAGTAATGAAAAACACTCCATGTGTCCAATAATGAAAGACACTCCTCGTGTCCAATAACAAAAAAACACTCCTCATGTCCAATAATGAAAAACACTCCTTGTGTCCAATAATAAAACACACACCTCGTGTCCAGTAATGAAAAACACTCGTGTCCAATATTGAAAAACACTACTCGTGTCCAATAATGAAAAACTCTCCTCGTGTCCAGTGATGAAAAACACTCCTCGTGTCCAGTAATGAAAAACACACCTCGTGTCCAGTAATGAGAAACACTCCGTGTGTCCAGTAATGAAAAACACTCCTCGTGTCCAACAATGAAAAACACTCCTTGTGTCCAATAATGAAAAACACTCCACGGGTCGAATAATGAAAAAAACTCCTCGTGTCCAATAATGAAAAACAATCCTCATGTCCAGTAATGAAAAACACTCCTCATGTCCAATAATGAAAAACAGTCCTCATGTCCAGTCAGGAAAAACACTCCTCGTGTCCAGTAATGAAAAACACTCATGTCCAATAATGAAAAACACTCCTTGTGTCCAATAATGAAAAACATTCCTCGTGTCCAGTAATGAAAAACACACCTCGTATCTAATAATGAATAACATACATCATGTCCAGTAATTAAAAACACTCCTCGTGTCTAATAATGAAAAACACTCCTCGTGTCCTATATTGAAAAACACTCCTCGTGTCCTATATTGAAAAACACTCCTCGTGTCCTGTTTCGAAAAACACTCCTCGTGCCCAATAATGGAAAACACTCCGCGTGTCCAATAATGAAACACACTCATGTCCAGTAAAGAAAAATATTCCTCCTGTCCAATAATGAAAAACACTCCTCGTGTCCAGTAACGAAAAACACTACTCATGTCCAATAATGAAAAACACTCTTTTTGTCCAATAATAAAACATACTGCTCGTGTCCAGTAATGAAAAACACTCGTGTCCAATATTGAAAAACACTCCTCGTGTCCAGTAATGAAAAAAAATCCTTGTGTCCAATAATGAAAAAACACTCCTCGTGTCCAATAATGAAAAACATTCATCGTGTCCAATAACGAAAAACACTCCTCCTGTCCAGCAATGAAAAACACACCTCGTATCCAATAATGAATAACACACCTCGTATCCAGTAATGAAGAACACTCCTCGTGTCCAATAATGAAAAACACTCCTCCTGTCCAATAATGAAAAACACTCCTTGTGTCCAATTATGAAAAGCACTCCTCATGTCCAATAATGAAAAGCACTCCACGGGTCAAATAATGAAAAACACACCTCGTGTCCAATAATGAAAAACGCTCATGTCCAATAATGAAAAACACTCCTCGGGTCCAGAAGTGACAACATTCCTCGTGTCCAGTAATGAAAAACACTCCATGTGTCCAATAATGAAAGACACTCCTCGTGTCCAATAACAAAAAAACACTCCTCGTGTCCAGTAATGAAAAACACTCCTCGTGTCCAATAATGGGAAACACACCTCGTGTCCAATAATGAAAAACATTCCTCGTGTCCAATAATGAAAAACACACCTCATGTCCAGTAATGAAAAACAATCCTCGTGTCCAATAATGAAACAACACTCCTCGTGTCCAATAATGAAAAACACTCCTCGTGTCCTGTAACGAAAAACTCTCCTCGTGCCCAATAATGAAAAACACTCCTTGTGTCCAATAATAAAACACACTCCTCGTGTACAGAAGTGAAAAACACTCGTGTCCTATATTGAAAAACACTGCTAGTGTCCAATAATGAAAAACTCTCCTTGTGTCCAGTAATGAAAAACACTCCTCGTGTCCATTAATGAAAAACACTCCTCGTGTCCTGTAACGAAAAACACTCCGCGTGTCCAATAATGAAACACACTCCTCGTGTCCAGAAGTGAAAACATTCATCGTGTCCAGTATGAAAAACACACCTCCTGTCCAATAATGAAAGACACACCTCGTGTCCAATAACAAAAAAACACTCCTCGGGTCCAGAAGTGAAAACATTCCTCGTGTCCAGTAATGATAAACACACCTCGTGTCCAATAATGGAAGACACTCCTCGTGTCCACTAATGAAAAACACTCCTCGGGTCCAGAAGTGAAAACATTCCTCGTGTCCAGTAATGATAAACACACCTCGTGTCCAATAATGGAAGACACTCCTCGTGTCCAATAATGAAAAACACTCCTCGTGTCCCGTAATGAAAAACACTCCCCATGTCCAGTAATGAAAAACACTCCTCGGGTCCAGTAATGAAAAACATTCCTCTTGTCCAATAATGAAAAACACTCCTCGTGTCCAATAATGATAAACAGTCCACTTGTCCAGTAATGAAAAACACTCATGCCAAAAATGAAAAACACTCTACGTGTACAATAATGAAAAACACTCCTCATTCCAGTGATGAAAAACATTTCTCGTATCCAATACCGAAAGAAACTCCTCGTGTCCAGTAATTAAAAACACTCCACGTGTCCAGTAATGAAAAATACTCCTCGTGTCCAGCAATGAAGAATTCTCTTCGTGTTCATTAATGAAAAATTCTCCTCGTGTCCAGTAATGAAAAAGAATCCACGTGTCCAGTAGTGAAAAATACTCCCCGTGTTCAATAATGAAAAACATTCCTCGTATCCAGTGAGAAAAATTCTCCTCGTATCCAGAAATGAAAAACACTACTCCTGGTCAGTAATGAAAAATACTGCATGTGTTCAAAAATGAAAAACACTCCACGAGTTCAATAATGTAAAACACTCCTCGTGTCCAGTAATGATAAATTCTCCTTGTGTCTAGTGATGAAAAACAATCCTCGTGTTCAGTAATGACAAACTCTCCTCGTGTCCAATAATGAAAAACACTCATTGTGTCTAATAATGAAAACACTCCTCGTATCCAATACGTAAAAACACACCTCATGCCCAATAATTTAGAACACTCCTTGTGTCCAGTATTGAAAAACATTCGTCCTGTCCAGTAATTAAAAACACTCCTCTTCTCCACTTATGAAAAACACTCCTAGTGTCCAGTAATGAAAAACACTCCTCGTGTCCAATAATGAGAAACACACCTTGTGTCCACAATGAAAAACATTCCTCGTGTCCAGTAATGACAACCACTCCACGTGTCCAGGAATGAAAAACTCTCCTCGTGTCCAATAATGAAAATCACTCCTCGTGTCCAGCAATGAAAAACACTCCTCCAGTCCAATAATGAAAAACTCTCCTCGTGTCCAATAATGATAACACTCCTCGTGTCCAATAATCAAAAACACCCCTCGTGTCCAATAATGAAAAACATTCCATGTGTCCAATATTGAAAAACACGCCAGATGTCCAATAATGAAAAACACTCCTTGTGCCCAATAATGAAACACACTCCTCATGTCAAGGAATGAAAAACACTCCTCGTGTCCAATAATGAAAAACACACCACGGGTCGAATAATGAAAAACACGCCTCGTGTCCAGTAATGAAAAACACTCCTCGTGTCCAGAAGTGAAAACATTCCTCGTGTCCAGTAATGATAAACACACCTCGTGTCCAATAATGAAAGACACTCATCGTGTCCAAGAATGAAAAACACTCCTCGTGTCCCGTAATGAAAAACACTCCTCGGGTCCAGAAATGAAAAACACTCCTTTTGTCCAATAATGAAAAACACTCCTCGTGTCCAATAATGATAAACAGTCCACTTGTCCAGTAATGAAAAACACTCATGCCAATAATGAAAAACACTCTACGTGTACAATAATGAAAAACACTTTCGTGTCCAATAATGAAAAACACTCCACGTGTACAATAATGAAAAATATTCCACCTGTCCAGTAATGAAATACATTCCTCGTGTCTAATAATGAAAAAAAACCCTCGTGTCCAATAATGAAATACATTCCACGTGTCCAGTAATGAAAAACACTCCTCGTGTCTAGCAATGAAAAAAACTCCTCGTGTCCAATAATGAAAAACACTCATCATGTCCAGTAATGAAAAACACTCCTCGTGTCCAGTAACTAAAAACAATCCTCGTGTCCAACAATGAAATATATTCCACCTGTCCATTAATGAAAAACACTCCTCGTGTCCAATAATGAACAGCACTCCTCATTTCCAATGATGAAAAACACTTCTCGCGTCCAGTTACTACAAACACTCCGCGTGTCCAATAATGGAAAACAGTCCTCATGTCCAGTAATGATAAACGCTCGTGTCCAATAATGAAAAACACTCCTCGTGTCCAATAATGAAAAACACTCCACTTGTCCAGTAATGTAAAACACTCATGCCAATAATGAAAAACACTCCTCGTGTCCAATAATGAAAAACACTCCACTTGTCCAGTACTGTAAAACACTCATGCCAATAATGAAAAACACTCCACGTGTACAATAATGAAAAACATTCCTCGTGTCCAGTAATGCAATACATTCCTCGTGTCTAATAATGAAAAAAACTCCTCATGTCCAATAATGTAATACATTCCACGTGTCCAGTAATGAAAAACTCTCCTCATGTCCAATAATGAAAGAACACTCCTCATGTCCAATAATGAAAAACACTCATCATGTCCAGTAATGAAAAACACTCCTCGTGTCCAGTAATTAAAAACACACCTCGTGTCCAATAATGAAATATATTCCACGTGTCCAGTAATGAAAAACACTCATGTCCAATAATGAACAACACTCCTCATTTCCAATGATGAAAAACACTCCTCGCGTCCAGTAACTACAAACACTCCGCGTGTCCAATAATGGAAAACAGTCCTCACGTCCAGTAATGATAAACACTCCACATGTCCAATAATGAAAAACACTCCTTGTGCCCAATAATGAAACACACTCCTCGTGTCTAGGAATGAAAAACACTCCTCGTGCCCAGTAACAAAAAACATTCCTCGTGTCCAGTAATGAAAAACACTCCTCGTGCCCAGTAATGAAAAACATTCCTCGTGTCCAATAATGAAAAACACTCCTTGTGCCCAATAATGAAACACACTCCTCGTGTCCAGGAATGAAAAACACTCCTCGTGTCCAGTAACAAAAAACATTCCTCGTGTCCAATAATGAGAAACACTCCTCGTGCCCAGTAATGAAAAACATTCCTCATGTCCAATAATTAAAAACACTCCTCGTGTCCAGTAAAGAAAAACATTCCTCGTGTCCAGTAATGAAAAACACTCCACGTGTCCAGTAATGAAAAACATTCCTCATGTCCAATATTGAAAAACACTCCTCGTGTTCAGTAACGAAAAACACTCCTCGTGGCCAGTAATGAAAAATATTCGACGTGCACAAGAATGAAATTGCACTCCTCGTGTCCAATAATGAAAAACACACCACGGGTCGAATAATGAAAAAAACACCTCGTGTCCAATAATGAAAAACCTTCCTCGTGTCCAGTAATGAAAAACACTCCTCGTGTCCACTAATGAAAAACACTCCTCGGGTCCAGAAGTGAAAACATTCCTCGTGTCCAGTAATGATAAACACACCTCGTGTCCAATAATGAAAGACACTCCTCGTGTCCAATAATGAAAAACACTCCTCGGGTCCAGTAATGAAAAACATTCCTCTTGTCCAATAATGAAAAAAACTCCTCGTGTCCAATAATGATAAACAGTCCACTTGTCCAGTAATGAAAAACACTCATGCCAATAATGAAAAACACTCTACGTGTACAATAATGAAAAACACTCCTCATTCCAGTGATGAAAAACATTTCTCGTATCCAATACCGAAAGAAACTCCTCGTGTCCAGTAATTAAAAACACTCCACGTGTCCAGTAATGAAAAACACTCCTCGTGTCCAGCAATGAAGAATTCTCTCCGTGTTCATTAATGAAAAATTCTCCTCGTGTCCAGTAATGAAAAAGAATCCACGTGTCCAGTAGTGAAAAATACTCCCCGTGTTCAATAATGAAAAACGTTCCTCGTGTCCAATGAAAAAAAAGCACTCCTCTTGTCTAGTAATGAAAAACACTCCTCGTGTCCACGAATGAAAAATACTCCACGTGTCCAATGATGAAAAACACTCCTCATATCCAATAATGAATAACACTCCTCGTGTCCAGTATTGAAAAACACTCCACGTGTCCAATAATGAGAAACATTTCTTGAATCTAGGAATGAAAAACATTCCTCGTATCCAATACTGAAAAACATTCCTCATGTCCAATAATGAAAAACACTCCTCATTCCAGTGATGAAAAACATTCCTCGTATCCAGTGAGAAAAACTCTCCTCATATCCAGAAATGAAAAACAGTCCTCCTGGTCAGTAATGAAAAATACTGCACGTGTTCAAAAATGGAAAACACTCCACGAGTCCAATAATGTAAAACACTCCTCGTGTCCAGTAATGATAAATTCTCCTTGTGTCTAGTAATGAAAAACATTCCTCGTATCCAATACTGAAAAACATTCCTCATGTCCAATAATGAAAAACACTCCTCATTCCAGTGATGAAAAACATTTCTCGTAACCAATACCGAAAAAAACTCCTCGTGTCCAGTAATTAAAAACACTCCACGTGTCCAGTAATGAAAAACACTCCTCGTGTCCAGCAATGAAGAATTCTCTCCGTGTTCATTAATGAAAAATTCTCCTCGTGTCCAATAATGAAAAAGAATCCACATGTCCAGTAGTGAAAAATACTCCCCGTGTTCAATAAAGAAAAACATTCCTCGTATCCAGTGAGAAAAACTCTCCTCGTATCCAGAAATGAAAAACAGTCCTCCTGGTCAGTAATGAAAAATACAGCACTTGTTCAAAAATGAAAAACACTCCACGAGTCCAATAATGTAAAACACTCCTCGTGTCCAGTAATGATAAATTCTCCTTGTGTCTAGTAATGAAAAACATTCCTCGTATCCAATACTGAAAAACATTCCTCATGTCCAATAATGAAAAACACTCCTCATTCCAGTGATGAAAAACATTTCTCGTATCCAATACCGAAAATAACTCCTCGTGTCCAGTAATTAAAAACACTCCACGTGTCCAGTATTGAAAAACACTCCTCGTGTCCAGCAATGAAGAATTCTCTCCGTGTCCATTAATGAAAAATTCTCCTCGTGTCCAATAATGAAAAAGAATCCACGTGTCCAGCAGTGAAAAATACTCCCTGTGTTCAATAATGAAAAACATTCCTCGTATCCAGTGAGAAAAACTCTCCTCGTATCCAGAAATGAAAAACACTCCTCCTGGTCAGTAATGAAAAATACTGCACGTGTTCAAAAATGAAAAACACTCCACGAGTCCAATAATGTAAAACACTCCTCGTGTCCAGTAATGAAAAACATTCGTCGTGTCCAGTAATGAAATATACTCCACGTGTCCAATAATGAATAGCAGTCCTCGTGTCCAGTAATGAAAAACATTCCTCGCGTCCAGCAATGACGAATTCTCTCCGTGTCCATTAATGAAAAATTCTCCTCGTGTCCAGTAATGAAAAAGAATCCACGTGTCCAGTAGTGAAAAATACTCCCAGTGTTCAATAATGAAAAACATTCCTCGTATCCAGTGAGAAAAATTCTCCTCGTATCCAGAAATGAAAACCACTACTCCTGGTCAGTAATGAAAAATACTGCACGTGTTCAAAAATGAAAAACACTCCACGAGTTCAATAATGTAAAACACTCCTCGTGTCCAGTAATGATAAATTCTCCTTGTGTCTAGTGATGAAAAACAATCCTCGTGTTCAGTAATGACAAACTCTCCTTGTGTCCAATAATGAAAAACATTCATTGTGTCCAATAATGAAAAACACTCCACGTGTCCAATAATAAAAAACATTCCTCCTGTCCAATATTGAAAAGCACTCCTCGTGTCCAGTAATGAAAAACACTTCTCGTGTCCAGTAATGAAAAACACTCCTCGTGTCCAGTAATGAAAAACACTCCTCGTGTCCAGTAATGAAAAACACTCCTCGTGTCCAGTAAAGAAAAACAATCCTCGTCCCCAATAATGAAAAGCACTCCTCGTGTCCAGTGATGAAAAACCCTCCTCGTGTCTAGTGATGAAAAACACTCCTCGGCCTAGAAATTCAGTTGGGCGCGCCAGCCGTTAGCGCCTTAGGAGGAGTAGATCTCGAGCGCTAGGCGCTTTGCGCCCGGGCGCAGCGTGATCTGCGCCTCGCCCCAACTTCAGTACACATTTAGCGCCGGCGCAAAGTCTTAGCGCGCGCCCTGCTGCGCGCGCAGATCATGACATCATTTACTAGTGCAACGCCCTTTGTGCGCCCCGAACCGGAACTTCACTTGCGCCGCCCCATTGTGCGCCGGGCGGCCCTAACGACTGTGAAGTGGAACGGTACACAGCCAAGGCGGGCCACGGGGAGCGATAATTAAAGGGCACTTACCTTGCACTATAAAGGGCAGCCATTTTGCAGCATTCACTCTTGTGCAACGGTTTTTTGGAGAGAGACCAAGGAGGAGAGCTTACTGGTTTGGACCAACACTAGGACAGGTATTATTGGCTCAGGCCAAAGTTTAGCAATTATCTTTGCCTTCATTGAGAGCTCATTGTTTGCCAGCATATAATGGGGGCTGCATTGGGTGCCAACGCTGACTTTCAGCCTTATGCCAGAAGGGCTTACAGACGCCGTGAGAGAGTGGCAGCCCTGGCTAGACGCAAAGGGGGCAACAGGCGTCGCCAACTGAGGCCTTACCCACCCAGGGTATACCGCCAGCAGTCCTCCTATCTGACCATGTCTGCCGCGATGTGTGCAAGGAGGCTGCGATTCAGAAGGGAGGTGGTTGCAGACATCTGCCAGCTGCTTCAGAGAGATCTGCAGCCACAGCTGATGCGCAGGACGTCTCTGTCGGTGGCAGTGAAGGTGACGGTGGCTCTCAACTTCTATGCCACCGGCTCCTTCCAATCCGCTGCAGGGGACATCGCTAACATCTCCCAGTTCGCCGTGCATTGCTGCATCCGCCAGGTGACCGAAGCCCTTTTCAGAAGGAGACATCAATTCATCTCCTTCCCCATGACCCTGAACAAGCAGCAGCAGCGTGCAGTGGGATTTGCAAGAATAGCGGGCTTCCCCATGGTGCAGGGTGCCATTGACTGCACGCATGTGGCTTTGCGGGCACCTCTGGAGCATGCCGAGGATTACCGCAACCGGAAGGGCTACCATTCCCTCAACGTACAGCTGGTGTGTGACCACAGGCAGCGCATCCTAGCTGTCAATGCCCGCTTTCCAGGCAGCAGCCACGATGCCTTTATCCTGCGACAGACAACTGTGGCTGACATGTTCCAGGCACAGCCTCCCCCAAGAGGATGGCTTATCGGGGACAAAGGTTATCCTTTGTGTACCTGGCTCATGACCCCGCTCCGCGTGCCCACGACCCCTGCTGAAGAGGCATACAATGAGAGCCATCAAGCGACTAGGAACATCATAGAACAAACAATCGGCGTCCTCAAGCAACGGTTCTGCTGTCTCGATCGCTCCGGGGGAGCCCTCCAGTATTCGCAGGATCGAGTCTCCCAATTCGTCGTCGTTTGCTGCATGCTGCACAACCTGGCTATCCGCAGGACTCAGGCACTGCCACCTCACGTTGGACCACCACCTCAGGAGGAGGAGCAGGAGGAGCATGAGGAGGAGGAGGACGAGGAGTACCAGCCCAGGAGGGAGGCACAAGGTCCAAGGGCCGCCCGTCAGCGGCTTATTGAACGTCACTTCTAGGCCCCCTGTCAGGGAGTGGCTTGTGCCAATGAAAGAACATGATTGCAGCCGCTCCGCAAGCCCTCTGCCGGTTAAGGCAACAAACACTTCAAAGATCAAGCATGGACAATGTTAATAAATAAAATGCTTTATTGTACAAACTCTGGGCCCTTCCCACATGAAAACCAAAAACAGACGAAACCCCCAAAAAACACTCAAACACATTACTCGCTCCCACAACCTGGAGAGGATTAACAAAACAGTGCAACTAAAATGGCCGTCATCCTCGGCTTTCGTAAAAAACAAACATCACATCCTCGGCCTTCAAAAAACAAACATCCAATTCTCGGCCTCAAAAAACAAACACAACTGGCCACACATTCGACTTTTTGGCCCGCTAGGTCGATGCCTTGGCTATCTTTGTGTGGCCCCTGCCCGCCCTGCTGCTCCTCCTCAAAGTAAGGCCATTGGCTGCTGCAAGGCTGGGGGCTGGCTCCAGAGGGGCACATGTCGTGACGGCAGATGCCTTTGGGGGTCGGCCTAGTCGAGGTCTGGCCGTCGAACGGGCGGCTGTTGAATGCTGCAGCTGTGGCTGGCCAGCATCAGTCGCTGCAGCAGCTCCTGGCAGCTTCACTGGGGGAGTGGCAGTGGCGGCTGGAGGAATGGGGGCAAGCTGGCGGATGGCAGGCGCTCGCTGGTCACCTGAGACACTGGCACTCGCCCGGGCCAGCACTGCAGCATGCGCACCAATCTGCCGAGGGACAGACCGCTGTGCTGCTGCAGCGCGCCGGGTGCCCTGGCGATGCCTGGCTGACACAGCGAGTGTGGCAGCAGTGAGTGCCCGTGTTGACCTGTTCAGTGACCTCATCAGAGCACCCAGTGACTGCACGGCACCACTGATCAGCTGCCCACTCGCTGCCTGAGCTGCCCTGAATTTCGCACGACTCGCTGCCTGATCTGCCCCGAATGCCGCCCGACTCGCTGCCTGCTCTGCCCCGAATTCCACCAAACTGATGGCCTGTGAGGCCCCGACGTCGGTGACACTCCGAGAGAGGGACTCGATGGCCTCAGGCAACCGTGCCACTACCCCCATGAGCTCCGTGTGCCGGCGCTCCGAGTCCGCGGACAAGTCCTCGAGGCGTTCCATCTCCTCGGCGAAGACCATCTCCGGACTGGAGGCCGGACTCTCCCTCTGGGGAGAAGGCCGCCGAGCTGGCCGACCCTTCCTGCATTGCTGGAGGCCGCTGGGCCCAGCAATTGGACTCCCCTCCGACCCTTACCCAATCTGGGGAGAAGGCCACCGAGCTGGCACCTCCCTCCCGCGTTTCTGCAGGCCGCAGGTCCCATGAGCTCCCCTCCTCTCTGACACTTCCGCGACGCTCCCCTCCAGGGAAGACGTGTCCCCTACATTGGCATGGGTTGCCACGGCTGAGGGTTCCCCTGATGGGCCGCCTTCCTCTTGCTCCTCCTCCTCCTCTGAGGAGCTGTCACTGGCAAGTTCAGGGACCTCCTCCTCACCATCTGAAAGCAGGAAGGCACAAGAGTAGCTTTAGAGTGAGGAGAGGGCATCAGCGAGGGATGCATGAGTGGTGGCATTCAGCGCATTGGTCGGACAGTGGCAAAGGATGTAGATCTGATGCGCAAGTGGGACGAGAGAGGTCCAAACGTTGATGTCCTTACCATTGGTGCCCAGAACAGGGTCGGCATCTCCACATGCAACGGGGCCAATCACCCGGGCACCCATGATGCGCTCCACGCGAAGTTGAAGCTCGGTGAGCGGCTGGATCTGGGGTCGGCCTCCCCCGGTCGCAGTCCGGCTCTTCCTATTATTAGCCAGCTTGGCCTGCAAGAGAAAGGACGGCCTCTAAGTACAGTGTGTCGCCCTGATCTTGTGTGCACTGCCTCCCATGGTGGAATAGCCTGGCCAGTGTGTCGCCCTGATCTTGTGTGCACTGCCTCCCATGGTGGAATAGCCTGGCCAGTGTGTCGCCCTGATCTTGTGTGCAGTGCCTCCCATGGTGGAATAGCCTGGCCAGTGTGTCGCCCTGATCTTGTGTGCACTGCCTCCCATGGTGGAATAGCTTGGCCAGTGTGTTAAGTGCAGAATGTGCAATTGATGTTCATGCCTGTCCCATAGCTGCTGGATGAGGGCTGGCCATTTGGGCTTTCAGGTCCCTTTGCCCATAATGTGAGGTGCACATGCAAGGATGAGGAGGTCACTGGAAAGGGTACTCACCCTGACAATCCGCGTGAGGTCATTAAACTTTTTGCGGCATTGGACACCGGTCCTGGGGACCTCGCTGTTGGCTGACACCTTGCTGGCGACATGCCTCCAGGCTCTCCGGTAGGCGTGGACCGGCGCCTTCCTGCCATTGTCCGGGTACAAAATATGGCGCCTCTTCTCCACACCACCAACCAGCACACTCAGATCATGCTCTGAGAAGCGCTGCGCTCGTTCACGGGCCTTCTGCATGGCTTCAGGCAGCAGTGTTCAGGCCTAGCTGGAGGGCTCCACTATCCAGGGCGTGGCAGCAGACAAAGTCGACCCTTCCCCCTTAAGAGCTGGCCGGCACCAGGGTGTCCGCTGTCAATCACGAGATGGCCACACCTGCGCTGCACCCGGCCAGGGCGCTCTCGCTCAGCACCTCCGGCTTACCGCCTAAAGAGAGGCGTCCAGCACCAGTTTTAGCGCTCGAGCAAACTCTTAGGGCGAAGCTAATCAATATCGCAGAAGTGGCCTCGATTTCGCGGCGGGCGCAAACTTTAGCGGCCGCCCGACTTTAACGCCCCAAAAGTGGCTACAATGAATTTCTAGGCCCTCGTGTCCAGTGATGAAAAACACTCCTCGTGTCCAAGTATGAAAAACACTCCTCATGTCCAATAATGAAGAATACTCCTCGGCTCCAGAAGTGAAAACATTCCTCGTGTCCAGTAATGAAAAACACACCTCGTGTCCAATAATGAAAGACACTCCTCGTGTCCAATAAAGAAAAACATTCCTCATGGCCAGCAATGAAAAACACTCCTCATGGCCAGCAATGAAAAACACTCCTCTTGTCCAATAATGATAAACACTCATCTTGTCCAGCAATGAAAAACACTCCTCTTGTCCAATAATGAAAAACACACGTCGTGTCCAATAATGAAAAGCACTCCATGTCCAATAGTGAAAAACAGCCCCATGTCCAATAAAGAAAAACATTCCATGTGTCCAATAATGAAAAAAACTCCACGTGTCCAATAATGATAAACACATCTCATGTCGACAATGAAAAACATTCCTCGTGTCCAATAATGAGAAACACACCTTGTGTCCACAATGAAAAACATTCCTCGTGTCCAGTAATGACAACCACTCCACGTGTCCAGGAATGAAAAACTCTCCTCGCGTCCAATAATGAAAATCACTCCTCGTGTCCAGCAATGAAAAACACTCATCCAGTCCAATAATGAAAAACTCTCCTCGTGCCCAATAATGATAACACTCCTCGTGTCCAATTATCAAAAACACCCCTCGTGTCCAATAATGAACAACATTCCATGTGTCCAATATTGAAAAACACTCCAGATGTCCAATAATGAAAAACACTCCTTGTGCCCAATAATGAAAAACTCTCCTCGTGTCCAATAATGAAAAACACTCCTCGTGTCCAGTAACGAAAAACCTTCCTCGTGCCCAATAATGAAAAACACTCCTTGTGCCCAATAATGAAACACACTTCTCGTGTCCAGGAATGAAAAACACTCCTCATGTCCAGTAACAAAAAACATTCCTCGTGTCCAATAATGAAAAACACTCCTCGTGCCCAGTAATGAAAAACATTCCTCATGTCCAATAATTAAAAACACTCCTCGTGTCCAGTAAAGAAAAACATTCCTCGTGTCCAATATTGAAAAACACTCCTTGTGTTCAGTAACGAAAAACACTCCTCGTGGCCAGTAATGAAAAATATTCGATGTGCCCAAGAATGAAAAGCACTCCTCGTGTCCAATAATGAAAAACACACCACGGGTCGAATAATGAAAAAAACACCTCGTGTCCAATAATGAAAAACCCTCCTCGTGTCCAGTAATGAAAAACACTCCTCGTGTCCAGTAATGAAAAACACTCCACGGGTCCAGAAGTGAAAACATTCCTCGTGTCCTGTAATGATAAACACACCTCGTGTCCAATAATGAAAGACACTCATCGTGTCCAATAATGAAAAACACTCCTCGTGTCCCGTAATGAAAAACATTCCTCGGGTCCAGTAATGAAAAACACTCCTCTTGTCCAATAATGAAAAAAAATTCCTCGTGTCCAATAATGATAAACAGTCCACTTGTCCAGTAATGAAAAACACTCATGCCAATAATGAAAAACACTCCACTTGTCCAGTACTGTAAAACACTCATGCCAATAATGAAAGACACTCCACGTGTACAATAATGAAAAACATTCCTCGTGTCCAGTAATGCAATACATTCCTCATGTCTAATAATGAAAAAAGCTCCTCGTGTCCAATAATGAAATACATTCCACGTGTCCAGTAATGAAAAACTCTTGTCATGTCCAATAATGAAAAAACACACCTCATGTCCAATAATGAAAAACACTCATCATGTCCAGTAATGAAAAACACTCCTCGTGTCCAGTAATTAAAAACACGCCTTGTGTCCAATAATAATGAAATATATTCCACGTGTCCAGTAATGAAAAACACTCCTCGTGTCCAATAATGAACAGCACTCCTCATTTCCAATGATGAAAAACACTCCTCACGTCCAGTAACTACAAACACTACGCGTGTCCAATAATGGAAAACAGTCCTCATGTCCAGTAATGTTAAACGCTCCTCGTGTCCAATAATGAAAAACACTCCTTGTGCCCAATAATGAAACACACTCCTCGTGTCTAGGAATGAAAAACACTCCTCGTGTCCAATAATGAAAAACTCTCCTCGTGTCCAATAATGAAAAAAACTCCTCGTGTCCAGTAACGAAAAACATTCCTCGTGTCCAGTAATGAAAAACACTCCTCGTGCCCAGTAATGAAAAACATTCCTCGTGTCCAATAATGAAAAGCACTCCTTGTGCCCAATAATGAAACACACTCCTCGTGTCCAGGAATGAAAAACACTCCTCGTGTCCAGTAACAAAAAACATTCCTCGTGTCCAATAATGAAAAACACTCCTCGTGCCCAGTAATGAAAAACATTCCTCATGTCCAATAAATAAAAACACACCTCGTGTCCAGTAAAGAAAGACATTCCTCATGTCCAGTAATGAAAAACACTCCACGTGTCCAGTAATGAAAAACATTCCTCATGTCCAATATTGAAAAACACTCATGTCCAGTAACGAAAAACATTCCTCGTGTCCAGTAATGAAAATCACTCCTCGTGTCCAGCAATGAAAAACACTCCTCCAGTCCAATAATGAAAAACTTTCCTCGTGTCCAATAATGATAACACTCCTCGTGTCCAATTATCAAAAACACCCCTCGTGTCCAATAATGAAAAACATTCCATGTGTCCAATATTGAAAAACACTCCAGATGTCCAATAATGAAAAACACTCCTTGTGCCCAATAATGAAACACACTCCTCGTGTCTAGGAATGAAAAACACTCCTCGTGTCCAATAATGAAAAACTCTCCTCGTGTCCAATAATGAAAAACACTCCTCGTGTCCAGTAACGAAAAACATTCCTCGTGTCCAGTAATGAAAAACACTCCTCGTGTCACGTAACAAAAAACATTCCTCGTGTCCAATAATGAAAAACACTCCTCGTGCCCAGTAATGAAAAACATTCCTCATGTCCAATAATTAAAAACACTCCTCGTGTCCAGTAAAGAAAAACATTCCTCATGTCCAGTAATGAAAAACACTCCACGTGTCCAGTAATGTAAAACATTCCTCATGTCCAATATTGAAAAACACTCCTCGTGTTCAGTAACGAAAAACACTCCTCGTGGCCAGTAATGAAAAATATTCGACGTGCCCAAGAATGAAATGCACTCCTCGTGTCCAATAATGAAAAACACACCACGGGTCGAATAATGAAAAAAACACCTCGTGTCCAATAATGAAAAACCTTCCTCGTGTCCAGTAATGAAAAACACTCCTCGTGTCAACTAATGATAAACACACCTCGTGTCCAATAATGAAAGACACTCCTCGTGTCCAATAATGAAAAACACTCCTCGTGTCCCGTAATGAAAAACACTCCCCATGTCCAGTAATGAAAAACACTCCTCGGGTCCAGTAATGAAAAACATTCCTCTTGTCCAATAATGAAAAACACTCCTCGTGTCCAATAATGATAAACAGTCCACTTGTCCAGTAATGAAAAACACTCATGCCAATAATGAAAAACACTCTACGTGTACAATAATGAAAAACACTCCTCATTCCAGTGATGAAAAACATTTCTCGTATCCAATACCGAAAGAAACTCCTCGTGTCCAGTAATTAAAAACACTCCACGTGTCCAGTAATGAAAAACACTTCTCGTGTCCAGCAATGAAGAATTCTCTCCGTGTTCATTAATGAAAAATTCTCCTCGTGTCCAGTAATGAAAAAGAATCCACGTGTCCAGTAGTGAAAAATACTCCCCGTGTTCAATAATGAAAAACATTCCTCGTATCCAGCGAGAAAAATTCTCCTCGTATCCAGAAATGAAAAACACTACTCCTGGTCAGTAATGAAAAATACTGCATGTGTTCCAAAATGAAAAACACTCCACGAGTTCAATAATGTAAAACACTCCTCGTGTCCAGTAATGATAAATTCTCCTTGTGTCTCGTGATGAAAAACAATCCTCGTGTTCAGTAATGACAAACTCTCCTCGTGTCCAATAATGAAAAACACTCATTGTGTCCAATAATGAAAACACTCCTCGTATCCAATACGTAAAAACACTCCTCATGTCCAATAATTTAGAACACTCCTTGTGTCCAGTATTGAAAAACATTCGTCCTGTCCAGTAATTAAAAACACTCCTCTTCTCCACTTATGAAAAACACTCCTAGTGTCCAGTAATGAAAAACACTCCTCGTGTCCAATAATGAAAAACACTCCTCGTGTCCAGTAATGAAAAATACTCCACGTGTCCAATAATGAAAAACATTCCTCGTGTCCAGTATTGAAAAACACTCCTCGTGTCCAATAATGAAAAACACTCCTCGTGTCCAGTAATGAAAAATACTCCACGTGTCCAGTAATGAAAAACACTCCTCGTGTCCAATAATGAAAAACACTCCTCGTGTCCAGTAATGAAAAATACTCCACGTGTCCAATAATGAAAAACACTCCTCATATCCAATAATGAATAACACTCCTCGTGTCCAGTATTGAAAAACACTCCACGTGTCCAATAATGAAAAACGTTCCTCATGTCCAATAATGAAAAACACTCCTCATTCCAGTGATGAAAAACATTTCTCGTATCCAACACTGCAAAAAGCTCCTCGTGTCCAGTGATGAAAAACACTCCACGTGTCCAGTAATGAAAAACACTCCTCGTGTCCAGCAATGAAGAATTCTCTCCATGTCCATTAATGAAAAATTCTCCTCGTGTCCAGTAATGACAAAGAATCCACATGTCCAGTAGTGAAAAACACTCCCTGTGTTCAATAATGAAAAACATTCCTCGTATCCAGTGAGAAAACTCTCCTCATATCCAGAAATGAAAAACACTCCTCCTGGTCAGTAATGAAAAATACTGCGCGTGTTCAAAAATGAAAAGCACTCCACGAGTCCAATAATGTAAGACACTCCTCGTGTCCAGTAATGATAAATTCTCCTTGTGTCTCGTGGTGAAAAACAATTCTCGAGTTCAGTAATGACAAACTCTCCTCGTGTCCAATAATGAAAAACACTCATTGTGTCCAATAATGAAAACACTCCTTGTATCCAAGACTCAAAAACATTCCTAGTGTCCAATAATGTAAAACACTCCTCGTGTCCAGTAATGAAAAACATTCGTCGTGTCCAGTAATTAAAAACACTCCTCTTGTCCAGTTGTGAAAAACACTTCTAGTGTCCAGTAATGAATAACACTCCTCGTGTCCAATAATGAAAAACACTCCTCGTGTCCAGTAATGAAAAATACTCCACATGTCCAATAATGGAAAACACTCCTCGTGTCCGGTAATGAAAAACACACCTCGTGTCCAGTAATGAAATACACTGCTCGTGTCCAATAATGAAAAACAATCAACGTGTCTGAGAATTTGTGCGACAGCACTGCTCCAATGCCGTAGGGTGACGCATCACATGCCAAGCGAATTGGTAATGCTGGATTGTAATGGGCCAATACCTCTTTCGATGTGATTAGTGTTTTGCTCTTCTGGAAAAGTCGTCTACATTCGTCACTCCACTTCCATGGCAGCCCAGTTTGCAGTAGGGTGTTCAGTGGGTGTAGTATTGTAGACAAATTTCGCAAGAACTTATGGTAGTAGTTTACCAGCCTGAGGAACGACCTCAGTTGTGACACATTTTCCGGTGCTGGAGCCTTGACTACTGCCTCAATCTTCTCTGGGGACTTACGTAACCCCTCTTTATCGATAACGTGGCCACAATACGAGACCTGTTTTCTAAAAAACTCGCATTTGGGGCGGTTAGCTCGGAGCCCATATTCCTGCAATCTAGTGAGCACCTGCTCCAGGTTGGCAAGGTGATCACTGTCATTTTCGGCCGTGACCAGGATGTCGTCCAAAAAACACTGGGTTCCTGGGATCCCTTGCAGGACTTGTTCCATTGCCCTCTGCCAAATAGCCGGGGTTGATGCTACCCCGAATACCAGCCGGTTGTATTGGTGGAGACCTTTATGGGTGTTGATTGTGAGGTATTTTTTCGATGCTTCTTCTACCTCCATTTGTAGATACGCCTGGGCCAGATCAATCTTAGTGAAGCGTTTCCCTCCAGATAGCGAGGCGAAAATATCTTCAATCCGCGGAAGTGGATATTGTACGGTGTGAAGCACCAGGTTCACTGGTGCGAACCTTCCTTGTTTCCCCAGGCGTGCTGCTCAATGACTTTTTCATCACAGGGACGATGGGTGTAGCCCACTCGCTCCAGTCTACCTTGGACAGTACACCTGAACGTTCCAGACTCTCCAGCTCTGCTTCGACGGCTGGGCGAATCGCATAAGGTACAGGTCTGGCCTTAAAAAATTTTGGGCTTGCGTTTTCTTCAATTTTAATCGTCGCTGTCATGCCTTTTAGTGTTCCGAGTCCTTGCTGGAACACTTCTTTCGCGTCAGTTAGGATCTTTGACAGTCGCCTAGTTGTGACGTCGTCATCCTTTTTGTCAGCCACAGTCAGTGCCTGTATGGAATGCCAATCCAGTTGTATTTTCTGGATCCATTCACGTCCCAGTAAAGGTGGTCCACAATCTTGCACTACATACAGGTCTAGTTTTGGTGTTTCCTTACCGTTATATATAACGGTCACCCTTATTTTTCCTTTGGGGTAGACTTTTTGCCCCGTGTACGTCTTCAAAATAATTTTTGTGTCTCTCAAGGGTATGTGTGAGAATGGCCGCTCGTAGTCCCAACAGTTTATGACTGTTAGGGCTGATCCTGTGTCCAATTCCATCTTTACCTGGACTCCTGCTATCTTGAGAGTGACCCAAATGGTTCAGCGATCCTCCATTGTGATCACATTATGTAGTTTCAGACAACTCAGTTCCCTGCTTTTGGAGTCGTTATCACTCTTTTGTTCGTCTGAACTATTCTCCGTTATCTTATGTACCTTCTTGTACTTTCCTTTGGTCGGTTTCTTATTGCTGGTTTTCTTTCCCGACCTGCAGACTCGTGCTATGTGTTCTACTTTTCCACACTGTCTGCACACTTTGTCTTTGAACCAGCAATCATTCTGGTCGTGTGTTGTTCTGCCGCAGTGATAGCACTTCTCTGTTCCATATGACATTTCGTTTGTGCCATATTCTTGCGGTCTCTGTTGTATCTCTGCAGTGCCCTGTGCTGCTGCTTCATATGATACCACAATGCTGAAAGCCTTTTCCAGCGTAAGGTCCTTTTCAGATAAAAGCCGTTTCTGGGTTCCTTCACTTTGAAGCCCACACACAAACTTGTCCCTTAAGGTATCTGCCAGTCCCGCTCCAAGCTGGCAGTGTTTCGATAGTTTGCACAGTTCTGTTAAATAATCAGCATTGCTTTCATCCTTATGCTGGTTCCGTTTGTGAAACTTGAATCTTTCTGCTATCAGCAGCGGTTTGGGGTTTAAATGTTCCTTTAGTACCGTTACTATGTCTTCAAAACGCTTTTCCATTGGCTTCGTTGGGGTTACTAGATTTCGTAATAAACCATACGTCTTTGCACCCATTAAATTTAACAATACCGATGCTTTCTTGTCATCTGACACCTCATTTGCCTCGCAGTACACCTCTATTCGTTCGACATGTGTAGTCCAATCTTCGACTTCATTGTCAAATGCGGTGATACTGCCACTCTTCGGCATTTTGGGTGTGGTTTAAAATGGCGTCTCCCAATGGCTTAAAATGGCATCTCCCGTGCTTTCCTTCCTCCCCCGCTGCTGCCGACGCTGCTCCTGGTGGTTCTCATGGCAATGGCGGTGCCCTGTAGGTTTTGTGCGCTTCTCTCTCTCCCTCTCTCCGACACTGCTCGGCCCCTGAACACCGGCTGCGCCCTGTGCGCTCTGCCCTCTCTCTCTCACCCCCGTCGACGCTGCTCGGCCCTTTGCTGTGCCGCTCGGTCGGGCTCTAGCCCACCGCTGTCCAGGAAGGGTCTGCACACTACCTGTTGCCAGCCTGTTTCACTGGACCACCTCGACTGGAAAGCCAAGCCTGGCTCTTGACAGCCTCCCCCGCAATTCTCGAGTCTCTGCTGGATGACTGGGCGGTTGCCCGTGGTCGACGCCCGAGTCTCTGGCCTTGACCTCCAATCCACTGATCTCCAGGAATGAATCCCCAGGAGGTGATGCAGAGTTGCAGGTAGGTTCGAACCAGCCTCATCGCTATTGTTAGGTCCATGTATAATGAGACACAGACTGCGGAGAATGGTACAACAGGTGTTTACTCAACGTGGCTCAGACTGCAACTGATCTGTACAGATTACTACTCAGTGTTATATACGGGTGTGGTCACTGCCGGTACTGCAGTATACATGAGCTGTAAAACATAGTTCCCCCCCCTTAAAGGTACATACATTACAGTGTCCAATAATGAAAAACACTCCTCCTGTCCAACAATGAAAAACAAACCATGTGTTCAATAATAAAAAACACTCCTCGTGTCCAGTAATGAAAAATTCTCCTTGTGTCTAGTAATGAAAAACAATCCTCGTGTACAGTAAGGAAAAAATCTCCTCGTGTCCAACAATGATAAACACTCATTGTGTCCGGTAATGAATAACACTCCACGTGTCCAATAAAAAAAAACACTCCTCTTGTCTAGTAATGAAAAACACTCCTCGTATCCAATAATGAAAAACATTCATTGTGTCCAGTAATGAAAAACGTTCCTCGTGTCCAATGAAAAACATTCCTTGTGCCCAATAATGAAAAACGTTCCTCGTGTCCAATGAAAAAAAACACTCCTCTTGTCTAGTAATGAAAAACATTCCACGTGTCCAATAATGAAAAACATTCCTCGTGTCCAGTAATGAAAACACTCTTCGTGTCCAATAATGAAAAACACTCCAAGGGTCCAATAATGAAAAACACTCCTCATGTCCAGCAATGAAAAACATTCCTCGTATCCAATACTGAAAATACACCACGTGTCCAGTAATTAAAAATGCTCCACGTGTCCAGTAATGAAAAACATTCCTTGTGTGCAGTAATGAAAAATTCTCCCCGTGTCCAGTAATGAAATATTCTCCCCGTGTCCAGTAATGAAAAATTATCCTCGTGTCCAGTAATGAAAAAGAATCCACGTGTTCAATAATGAAAAACATTCCTCGCATCCAGTATTGAAAAATTCTCCTTGTGTCTAGTAATGAAAAACACTCCTCGTGTCCAGTAATGAAAAACTTTCCTCGTGTCCAATAATGAAAAACACTCCTCGTGTCCAATAATGAAAAACACTCCTCGTGTCCAATAATGAAAAACACTCCTCGTGTCCAATAATGAAAAACACTCCTCGTGTCCAATAATGAAAAACACTCCTCGTGTCCAATAATGAAAAACACTCCTCGTGTCCAATAATGAAAAACACTCCTCGTGTCCCATAATGAAAAACATTCCTCGTATCCAATACTGAAAAACACTCCTCGTGTCTAGTAATTAAAAACACACCTCGTTTCCAGTAATGAAAAGCTCTCCCTGTCCAATAATGAAAAACACTCCTCCTGTCCTGTAATGAAAAACACTCCTCGTGTCGAATAATGAAAAACATTCCTCATGTCCAATAATGAAAATCAAACCACGTGTCCTATTATGTCCGTGTATAATTGAGACACGGACTGCAGGAGTTGTTTATAACAGGTCTTTACTGAATGGAGGCAACCTGGAACTACTATGCAAATGTTACTACGCAGGCTTATATACAGGGGTGGTTACTACTGGTACTGCAGTATACAGGGGCTGCAGAATAAAGTTCCTTCTGCAAAGTACATACACTACAATTCCTCCCCTTTTAGCTAAACAGTACATAACATTCAATTAACAATGAAATAACAGATTTACAATTACAGTTGCTAGATACATTAGTTGAAGTTAAGCAATTATAAATTCAATCTATGAGGAGGCTTCCTGATTCTGTCCGGATAATGCCTCTTTGGGGTATCAGGTTCTTCTGGCAAAGTTGAGTCGGGATCAATGTCGTTGTTTGGTTCGTCTGCTTCCAACGTCACTGATTCTGAGGTAGATGCAATTGGTACTTCGGTTTCATCACCAGGTGTATATGATCGTGGTGTAGATTTGATGTTTTCCAGTGACTCTAGAATCTGGTCAGCATGGCGTCTTACAATGCTCTCTCCAACGTCCATGGTATACATTAGAGGTCCTTGCCGTGTGCAGAATGTGGTAAACCACTGTTATAGTTATCACTGTATATTGTTCTCACTGTTCTCACTGTCACATCACTACACGAGGTCGCCTCTTGTCGCACTGTTATACCTGGGCTGACCACCTCTGACTCCGCCCATTACCTGCCCAGGTATAAAGGTAGCTGACTGGCTAGTATTCCTCCCTGTTGGATCGGATCACCCACGAGGGTGGG
The DNA here is from genome assembly GCF_052327205.1 of Somniosus microcephalus. NCBI lineage: Eukaryota > Metazoa > Chordata > Chondrichthyes > Squaliformes > Somniosidae > Somniosus > Somniosus microcephalus. Next base: position 115,053,802 of record NC_140993.1, on the reverse strand, counting down.
CTCTGTTATTTAGCCAATAAAAACCTTCAGTTACGTTCTTAACTCGTCGCCTTTTATTGGACTAATTGATAGGCATATCACAGATCATTCCTGGCTGCCATTTCTCTGTGCGGTAGACCCGGGCCAAAACTGGTTGACCTATCTTAAAACTCCTGGTTGGCCTTTCATTCATATTCTGAAACTGCCTGTTCTCCACATCTCTTCTGATGTTTGGCTTAACCAAATCCAAGCGGCATCTTAGTCTTCGATTGAAGAACATCATGGCTGGAGTTTGGTTGGTAACCGCATGTGTCGCATTCCGGTAGGCAAACAAGAAGTTATCCACCTTGTGTTGTAGGGGTATGTCTTCATTACACATTGCCTTGATAGCCTTCTTGAATGTTTGAACGAACCTCTCGGCCAATCCATTAGGGGCTGGATGATATGGGGCGGATGTGTAATGCTTAACACCATTGTACTTTAAGAACCTCCGGAACTCTTCAGACACAAACTGTGGTCCATTGTCGGAGCAAATCTGTTCAGGCAGCCCATTCCTGGCGAATATGGTTCGTAAGACTGCGATAGTTTTTTCTGTGGTGGTTGAGGACATTTTTATTACCTCTGGCCACTTTGAATGTGCATCCACCGCAATTAAAAACATCGAGTCCATAAATGGACCAGCAAAATCAATGTGCAGCCTTTGCCATGGAGATGAGGGCCACTCCCATGGATGTAGAGGAGCTTGTGGTGGGGCGTTTTGGACCTTCTGGCATCCTGTACAGCTCTTGGTCATCTCTTCGATTTCTCTATTGATTCCCGGCCACCACACAAACGCTCTGGCTAAGTTCTTCGTTTTTACCCCTCCCAGATGACCCTCATGAAGCTCATTGAGCACTCTATCCTTCAATTTGGGTGGAATTACTACTCTGGATCCACACATCAAGGTTCCTCTGCACACTGACAGCTGTTCTCTTCTCGGCGAGAATGCTGGCAGCAGTGGTTCGCCATGTGCTGGCCACCCCTTCACCGTTAAATCATAGACCCAGGAGAGTGTCGGGTCATTTCGTGTTTCCTTTTCTATGTTTGCATTCATCACAGGGAGACATTCGACTATGGTCGAGTGGAATATCTCCACTGGATCCACTGCAAGTTCTTCTTCCACCGTCGGCAACGGTAGGCGCGACAATCCATCAGCATTCCCATGCTGTTTAGTTCCTTTGTACTCGATGTCATATTGGTGTGCCTCTAGGAAAAGGGACCACCTCTGTAGCCGTTGTGCTGTCATTATCGGTATGCCCTTCTGAGGGTTGAAAATGGAGACAAGAGGTTGATGATCAGTAAGTAGAGTAAATTTCTGACCGTGCAGGTAGTGACTGAACTTCTTCACCCACCACACCAGGCTGAGGGCCTCTCTGTCAATCTGGGCGTAGTTACGCTCGGCTGAAGTTAACGAGCGTGACGCAAAAGCTATCAGCCTCTCTGAACCATCAAGGAATTTATGTGACAGTACCGCCCCAATGCCGTAGGGAGACGCATCACACACCAGCCTTAACGGTAGTGATGGGTTGTAGTGAGCCAATACTTCTCTTGAAGTGATTAGGTCTTTACTCTTCTGAAAGGCCCGCTTACATTCATCGCTCCATTTCCATGCTACTCCCGTTTGTAGTAGGGCATTCATTGGGTGCAGAATTGTAGACAAATTCGGCAAAAACTTATGGTAGTAATTCACCAATCCGAGGAATGACCTCAGTTGCGACACATTTTCAGGCGCTGGAGCCTTAACTACCGCTTCAATTTTGTCAGGGGACTTATGTAACCCCTCTTCATCAATCACGTGGCCACAATACGATATCTGTTTCTTAAAAAACTCGCACTTGGGGCGATTGGCCTGTAGCCCATGCTCACGCAGTCTAGTGAGCACCTGCTCTAGGTTGGCAAGGTGTTCACTGTCACCTTCACCTGTCACTAGGATGTCGTCCAAGTAACACTGAGTCCCCGGAATTCCTTGCAGGACTTGTTCCATCGCTCTTTGCCATATCACCGGAGCTGATGCTACTCCGAATACCAGTCGATTATACTGGTAAAGACCTTTGTGAGTGTTTATCGTGAGATACTTCCTAGAGGTTTCTTCAACCTCCATCTGCAAATATGTTTGTGCTAGGTCAATTTTTGTAAAACGCTTCCCTCCAGATAGTGAGGTGAAGATATCTTCTATCCTTGGAAGAGAATATTGTACTGTGTGAAGGACTGGGTTCACAGTCACCTTGAAGTCCCCACAGATGCGAACCTTCCTTGGCTCCTCAGACTTACTGTTTAACGTTTTCTTCATGACAGGAATGATGGGTGTCGCCCACTCGCTCCAGTCTACCTTAGATAACATGCCTGCATTCTCCAGATTCTCCAGCTCTGCCTCGACGGCTGGGCGAATTGCATATGGTACCGGTCTTGCTTTGAAAAACTTGGGAATTGCATTCTCTTCTATTTTTATCGAGGCGGTTACGCCTTTAAGAGTTCCCAGTTCTTGTTGAAAAACCTCTTTGGCGTTAGCTAAGATTGTTGACAATCGTCCAGGAGTGACGTTGTCATCCTTTTTACCAGCCACCGTCAGTGCCTGAATGGAGTGCCAGTCTAAACTTATCTTGCTGATCCATTCACGTCCCAATATCAGTGGTCCACCATCTTGCAGTATGTACAGATACAATTTCTGTATCTCCTTGCCGTTGTATTCAACAGGCACCCTTATTTTTCCGCTGGGGTATACTTTTTGCCCCGTATATGTCTTCAAGACAATGGATGTCTCTTTCAAGTGTATGCGTGAGAATAACCGCTCGTCGTCTCGTCGATTCATGACGGTTAGAGCTGATCCTGTATCCAATTCCATTTTGACTTGGGACCCTGCTATCGTGAGGGTGACCCAAATGGTTCGGTGATCCTCTTTTGCGATTACGTTGTGAAGTTTGAGACAGCTTAGTCTCTTGTTCCCGGATTCACTATCGCTCATCTGGTCTTCGGAACTACTGTCCGTCATCTTTTGTACTTTCCTGTACGGTTCCTTAGTAGCCTTTTTGTTGTCATCGGTCTTCTTCCCAGACCTGCAAACTCGTGCAATGTGTCCCAACTTTCCGCATTGCCTGCATATTTTGTCCTTGGACCAGCAGTCCTTCTGGTCATGGTTTGTTCTGCCGCAGCGATAACATTTTGCAAATCCCCGTGTCATTTCGTGGGTGCCATATTCCTGTGGCTTTTGCTGTATTTCCGCAGCTCCCCTTGCTGCTGCTTCATACAATACTGCCACGCTGAAAGCCTTATCTAGCGTCAGCTCTATCTCTGAGAGTAACCTCTTCTGGGTTCCTTCACTCAAGAGTCCACAGACAAATTTGTCCCGTAAGGTAACTGCCAGTCCTGCTCTGAACTGGCAGTGCTTTGATAGCTTGCGTAGTTCTGTAAGGTAATCAGCATTGCTCTCATCTTTATGCTGATTTCTCCTGTGGAATTTAAATCTTTCTGCTATCAGCAGCGGTGTAGGATTTAGGTGTTCCTGTAGGATAGCAACAATTTCGTTAAAACTCTTCGCCTTCGGTTTGGCTGGTGTAAACAGGTCCCGCAATAGGCCTTACATTCTTGCGCCCATTAAGTTTAGCAGTACCGATGCCTTTTTCTCATCGGCTACTTCGTTTGCCTCGCAATATACCTCGACTCTTTCCACATACGTGGTCCAGTCTTCTATTGCATTATCAAAGGCAGTGATATTGCCAGTCTTCGGCATCTTGGAAATCTAAGATGGCGCCTCCCGCGCTTTGCCTTCTTCCCCGATTTAACAAAATGGTGCCTCCCGCGCTTTGCCTTCTTCCCCGCTGGATTAAGATGGCGCCTCCCGCGCTTTCTGTCTTCTCCGCTGTTGCTAGCGCTGTTGCTCACGTTTTATGCCTTGATGGCGACACCCTATAGTCTTCGCGCACTTCCCCCCACGCTGCTGCTAACGCCGCTCTCCGCGGTTCCCGTGGCAAACTGCAGCTCCTCGCGGCTTTCTGTGCATTTAATTTTTTTATTCTTTCCCCGTCATCGGAACAACCCTGCGGGACTCTTGCCTCCCTCTTCTCGGGTCTGTACACTGCCCGGCTTCGTAGCACCGGCTGTGCCCTGTGTGCTCCACCCTCTCTCTCTCTCCTCTTCCCGACAACATTGCTCGGCCCCGTTGCAAAGCCAACCGCTCGAGCTCTAGACCGCCGCAGCCCAGGAAGGATCAGTGTACTACCTGCCACCAGCCCGATTAGCTGAAGCACCATCGACAGGATAACCAAGCCCCGTTCTCGACAGCCTCTCCTGCAAATTTTCAACTCCACTGACTCAGAGGCGGATGCCCACGGTCGACGCCCGTTTCTTCTGTTTCTTTCTTCCTTCTGGCCTCGACCTCTGATAACTTCGCTTCAGGGATGGATCCCCATGAGGTGGTGCAGACTGAAGGTAAGTTCATATCTGCTCGTCGCCAGTATTATGTCTGTGTATAATTGAGACACGGACTGCAGGAGTTGTTTATAACAGGTCTTTACTGAATGGAGGCAACCTGGAACTACTATGCAAATGTTACTACACAGGCTTATATACAGGGGTGGTCACTACTGGTACTGCAGTATACAGGGGCTGCAGAATACAGTTCCTTCTGCAAATTACATACACTACATGTCCAGTAATGAAAAACACTCCTCGTGTCCAATAATGAAAAACATTCCTCGTGTCCAATAAAAAAAAAGCACTCCTCGTGTCTAGTAATGAAAAATAATCCTCGTATCCAATATCGAAAAACAGTCCTCCTGTGCAGTAATGAAAAACACTCTACGTGTCCAATAATGAAAACCATTCCTCATGTCCAATAATGAAAAACAAACCACGTATCCAATAATGAAAAAAACTCCTCGTGTCCAGTAATGAAAAATTCTCCTTGTGCCTAGTAATGAAAAACAATCCTCATGTCCAGTAATGACAAAATCGTCTCGTGTCCAATAATGATAAACACTCATTGGCCTAGAAATTCACTTTGGGGCGGCCAGCTCGCTCGCGCCCAAAAGTTAGCGCTGGGCGGGGAGCCATTAGCGATCGTCAGATATTCAGTGTTTGTGCCGCAATTCGGAACCGGGCGCTATACCAGGGTGTGCCCACCTCCGCTTGGGGCGCTGACACTGAATTTCAGCGCTCTTGGCGCCGCTGTGCCAGCCGCTGCGGAGCGGCAGGCTGCGGTACTGCAGGCCTCCTCCTTCTCTTAAGGGGGAGCTGCCTGCAACGGGGAGATCGCCGCTGGAGAGTGCCGGCAAATGAGCCCGGCACCACGGAGAAGTGCCGGGTTCGCGGAAAGCAGCCGGCAATGCCGCGGGGTGGGGTGGTGGTGGAGGCCGGGGAAGGAGGTGCGGGCAGGCGGCCGCCGAAAAAGCGGCCAGCCGCACCTTCCCCTTTAAAGCGCCCCACTAAGGCTACAGCACGGCCCCGTTTTCTGGTCGCTGTTTGCGGCCGCTTCGGAGGAGGCGGCCGCTACTAAATATGGGGATCGGGCCGGTTTCGGGGCGGAACCGGGGCACTGCGCACACCGATGACGTCATCGGTGCCGGCGCAGCACTAACGGCTACCGCCGCCAATACCGCTGCGCTGAATATCAGCGCAAACTCATTTTTTGCGCAGAAGCCCTCTTTAGGCGGTAACTGGCCGCAAAGCTGGCAGCGCCTTAATGAATTTCTAGGCCATTGTGTCCAGTAATGAAAAACACTTCACGTGTCCAATAATGAAAGCACTCCTCCTGTCCAATAATGAAAAACACTCCATGTGTCCAATAATGAAAAACATTCCTCATGTCCAATAATGAAAAACATTCCTCGTGTCCAATAAAAAAAACACTCCTCTTGTCTAGTAATGAAAAACACTCCTCGTATCCAATAAAGAAAAACACTCATTGTGTCCAGTAATGAAAAACACTCCACGTGTCCAATAATGAAAAACATTTCTCATGCCCAATAATGAAAAACGTTCCTCGTGTCAATGAAAAAAAACACTCCTCTTGTCTAGTAATGAAAAATACTCCAGGTGTCCAATAATGAAAAACATTCCTCGTGTCCAATAATTAAAAACATTCCTCGAGTCCAATAAAAAAAAACACTCCTCGTCTAGTATTGAAAAACATTATTCGTGTCCAGGAATGAAAAACATTCCTCGCGTCCAGTAATGAAAAACACTCCACGTGTCCAGTAATGAAAAACACTCCTTGTGTCCAGTAATGAAAAACACTCCACGTGTCCAGTAATGAAAGCACTCCTCCTGTCCAATAATGAAAAACACTCCATGTGTCCAATAATGAAAAACATTCCTCGTATCCAATACTGAGCAAAACTCCTCGTGATCGATAATTAAAAACTCTCCTTGTGTCCAGAAATGAAAAACATTCCTTGTATCTATTACTGAAACAAACTCCACGTGTCCAGTAATGAAAAACTTTCCTCGTGTCCAGTAATGAAAAACATTCCTCGTATCCAATACTGAAAAACACTCCTCGTGTCGTGTAATGAAAAAAACTCCGAGTGTCCAGTAATGAAAAACTCTCCTCGTATCCAGTAATGAAAAACTCTCCTCGTGTCCAATAATGAAAAACATTCCTCCTGTCCAGTAAAGAAAAATACTCCATGGGGCTAATAATGAAAAACACTTTTCAGGTCCAATTATGAAAAACACTCCTGGTGCCCAAAAATGAAATACATTCCTCGTGTCCAATAATGAAAAACAATCCACGTGTCCAATAAAGAAAAACATTTCTTGAATGTAGTAATGAAAAACATTCGTCGTGTCCAATACTGAAAAACACTCCTCATGTCCAGTAATGAAAAATACTCCATGGGTCTAATAATGAAAAACACTTTTCGGGTCCAATTATGAAAAACACTAGAGGTGCCTATTAATGAAAAACATTCTTCATGTCCAATAATGAAAAATACTCCGTGTCCAATAATGAAAAACATTTCACGAATCTAGTAATGAAAAACATTCCTCGTATCCAATACTGAAAAACACTCCTCATGTCCAGTAATTAAAAACGCCCCACATGTCCAGTTATGAAAAACATTCCTCGTGTGCAGTAATGAAAAATTCTCTCCATGTCCAGTAATGAAAAATTCTCCTCGTGTCCAGAAATGAAAAATTCTCCTCGTGTTCAGTAATGAAAAAGAATCCACGTGTCCAGTAATGAAAAATACTCCTCGTGTTCAATAATGAAAAACATTCCTCGTATACAGTAAGAAAAAGTCTCCTCGTATCCAGTAATGAAAAACTCTCCTCGTGTCCAGTAATGAAAAACACTCCTCGTGTCTGTTACGTCCGTGTATAATGAGACACAGACTGCGGAGAACGGTACAACAGGTGTTTACTCAACGTGGCTCAGACTGCAACTGATCTGTACAGATTACTACTCAGTGTTATATACAGGTGTGGTCACTGCCGGTACTGCAGTATACATGAGCTGTAAAACAAAGTTCCCCCCCTTAAAGGTACATACATTACAATTCCTCCCCTTTTAGATTAACAGTACCACAACACTCATTTAACAATTAAATATCAAACTAATTACAATTAACACTTTTAACATGCAACATAGCTGAAAATAATCTATTTATAAATTCAGTCATTGGGGAGGCTTCCTGATTCTTTCTGGATATTGCCTTTCCCGAGTGATTCTAGCACCCTGTCGTCAGTTGATTCATCAGCTTCCAATGCTATTGTTTCTGTGGTAGATGCAACCTGTACGTTGGGTTCCTCACCAGGTACGTATGGCGGAGGCATGGGGTTGACTCGTTCCTGTGACTCTAGGATCTGGTCAGCATGGCATCTCACAATGTTCTCCCCAACATCCACTGTGTACATTAGTGGCCCCTGCCGTGTGCATATTGTTCCTGGTTGCCATTTCTCTGTTCGGTAGTCGCGGGCCAAGACTGGTTGCCCTACATTGAAGCTCCCTGTCGGGTTCTCATTGATGTGCTGGAATTGCTTACTCTCAACATCTCTTCGTACATTTGGTCTGAGCAAATCCAGACGAGATCTCAACCTTCGGTTAAAGAACATCATGGCCGGGGCCTGGTTGGTGACTGCATGTGTCGAATTTCTGTAGGCTAACAGGAAATTGTCCGCCTTATGCTGCAGTGGAATGTCATCATCGCACATGGCCTTTACTGCTTTTTTAAAGGTTTGTACGAACCTCTCAGCCAATACATTTGTGGCTGGATGATACGGGGCGGATGTGTAATGCCTTACCACATTCCTTTTCATAAATCTTCGAAACTCTTCGGACACAAACTGTGGTCCGTTATCAGAGCAAATCTGCTCTGGCAAGCCGCTCCTGGCAAAAATGGTCCGTAGGACTGCAATAGTTTTCTCCATGGTGGTGGAGGACATTTTGATCACCTCAGGCCATTTCGAGTGCGCATCCACGGCTATTAAAAACATTGAGTCCATGAATGGACCAGCAAAATCAATATGCACCCATTGCCATGGAGATGAGGGCCACTCCCATGGGTGTAGAGGGGCATGTGGTGGTGCATTTTGGACCTTCTGGCATCCTGAGCAGCTCTTTGTCAAATCCTCGATTTGCTGATCGATCCCCGGCCACCACACATAAGCCCTAGCAAGGCTTTTCATTTTCACCCCTCCCAGATGACCTTCGTGAAGCTCATTGAGCACTCTCTCCCTTAACTTGGGTGGAATTACCACTCGGGATCCACACATCAAGGTCCCCTGGCATACTGACAGCTGTTCTCTTCTGGATGAGAATGCTGGCAACAGTGAGTCACCATGTGCTGGCCATCCCTTCACCGTCAAGTCATATACCCGAGACAGTGCCGGGTCATTTCGGGTCTCCTTCTCTATACCAGCGTTAGTTACTGGCAAGCATTCAATTATAGTCGAATGAAATATTTCGACAGGATCCACTGCTGGTGCTTCCTCCGCAGTAGGCAGTGGCAGGCGTGATAGCCCATCAGCGTTTCCATGCTGTTTCATGCCCTTATACTCGATTTCATATTGGTGCGCCCCTAGAAAAAGGTACCATCTTTGTAGCCGTTGTGCAGTCATCACCGGAACGCCCTTCTTTGGATTAAAGATGGAGACAAGTGGTTGGTGGTCAGTCAGCAAGGTTGTGATTGTGCAGATAGTGGTTGAACTTTTTCACTCCCCACACTAGGCTGAGGGCCTCCCTGTCAACCTGGGCGTAGTTACGCACGGCTGAGGTTAGTGACCGAGACGCAAAGGCAACTGGCCTCTCCGAGTCGTCCGGCAATTTCTGCGACAGCACCGCTCCAATGCCATAGGGTGACGCATCACATGCCAACTGAATTGGTAGTGCTGGGTTGAAATGAGCCAACACCTCTTTTGATGTGATCAATCCTTTGCTCTACTGGAAAGCTCGTTTACATTCGTCACTCCACTTCCATGGTACCCCCGTTTGCAGTAGGGTGTTCAGTGGGTGTAGTACTGTAGACAAATTCGGCAAGAACTTATGGTAGTAGTTCACCAGCCCGAGGAACGACCTCAGTTGTGACACATTTTCCGGTGCTGGAGCCTTGACTATTGCCTCAATCTTTTCAGGGGACTTATGTAACCCCTCTTTATCAATAATGTGGCCACAATACGAGATCTGCTTCTGGAAAAACTCGTATTTGTGGCGATTAGCTCGGAGCCCATATTCCTTCAATCTAGTGAGCACCTGCTCCAGGTTGGCGAGGTGATCACTGTCATTTTCGCCCATGACCAGAATGTCGTCCAAATAACACTGGGTCCCTGGAATCCCTTGCAGGACTTGTTCCATTGCCCTTTGCCAAATAGCCGGAGCTGATGCTACCCCGAACACCAGCCGGTTGTGTTGGTAGAGACCTTTATGAGTGTTGATCGTGAGGTACTGTTTCGAGGCTTCTTCTACCTCCATTTGCAGGTACGCCTGGGCCAGATCAATCTTAGTGAAACGTTTCCCTCCCGATAGTGAGGCGAAAGTATCTTCAATCCGCGAAAGCGGATATTGTACAGTGTGAAGGACTGGGATCCCTGTCACCTTAAAGTCCCCACAGATGCGAACCTTCTTTGGTTCCCCAGGTGTATTACTCAACGACCTCTTCATTACAGGAACGATTGGTGTAGCCCACTCGCTCCAGTCCACTTTGGACAGTACTCCTGAGCGTTCCAAACCTTCTAGCTCTGCTTCGACGGCTGGGCGGATCGCATAAGGTACCGGTCTGGCCTTAAAAAACTTTGGGCTTGCATTTTCCTCTATTTTGATCGTCGCTGTTATGCCTTTTAGTGTTCCGAGTCCTTGCTGGAACACTTCTTGTGCGTCAGTTAGCATTTTTGACAGTCGTCCAGGTGTGACTTCGTCATCCTTTTTGGCATCTACAATCAGTGCTTGTATGGAATGCCAATCTAGCTGTATCTTCCAGATTCATTCACGTCCTAGTAGTGGTGGTGCTCCATCTGGCAATACATATAGGTCCATTTTTGGTGTTTCCTTGCCGTTATATATAACGTTCACCCTTATTTTTCCTTTGGGGTAGAATTTTTGCCCCGTGTACGTCTTCAAGACAATCTTTGTATCTCTCAAGGGTATATGTGAGAATAGCCGCTTGTAGTCCCATTGGTTTATGACTGTTAGGGCTGATCCTGTGTCCAATTCCATTTTCACTTGGACTCCTGCTATCTTGAGCGTGACCCAGATAGTTTGGTGATCTTCCGTTTTGATCACATTATGTAATTTCAGACAACCCAGCTCCTTGCTTCCGGAGTCTGTATCACTTTTCTGTTCGTCTGAACTACTCTCCGTCACCTTATGTACCTTCTTGTACTTCTCCTGTGGCGATTTCTTGCTGCTGGTTTTCTTTCCCGACCTGCAGACTCTTGCTATGTGTCCTACTTTTCCACACTGTCTGCAGACTTTGTCCTTGAACCAGCAATCATTATGGTCGTGTGTTGTTCTGCCGCAGTGATAGCACTTCACTGTTCCGTATGACATTTCATTTGTGCCATATTCTTGCGGTCTCCGTTGTATCTCTGCAGCGCTCCATGCTGCTGCTTCATGTGATACTGCAATGCTGAAAGTCTTGTCCAGCGTAAAATCCTTTTCTGATAGAAGCCGTTTCTGGGTTCCTTCACTTTGAAGCCCACACACAAACTTGCCCCTTAAAGTATCTGCTAGTCCCGTTCCAAACTGGCAGTGTTTCGATAGCTTGCGCAGTTCCGTTAAATACTCAGCATTACTTTCATCTTTATGCTGGTTCCTTTTGTGAAACTTAAATCTTTCTGCTATCAGCAGCGGTGTGGGGTTTAAGTGGTCCTGCAGGATTGACACTATGTTTTCAAAATCCTTTTCTACTGGCTTCTCTGGGGTTACTAGGTTTCATAGTAAGCCATACGTTTTTGCCCCTTGCAGTATACTTCTATGCGTTCGACATATGTCATCCAATCTTTGACTTCATTGTCGAACGCTGTGATACTGCCACTCTTCGGCATTTTTGGGTGTGGTTAGACTGGCTTAAAATGGCGTCTCCCGCGCTTTCCTTTCTTCCCCACTGCGGCTTAAAATGGCGTCTCCCGCGCTTTCCTTTCTTCCCCACTGCGACATAAAATGGTGTCTCCCGCGCTGCTGCCAACGCCGCTCTTGGCGGTCCTCGTGGCAAATGGCGACGCCCTGTGGGTTTCGTGCGCTGCTCCTGCGCTGCTGCCAATGCTGCTCTCTGCGGTCCTCGTGGCAATGGCAGCACCTCGCATTTTCCTGCGCGCCTCTCTCCCCCATTGATGCTGCTCGGCCCTTGAACACCAGCTGCGCTCTGCTCTCTCTCGTCTCTCTCCCCGTTGATGCCGCTCGGTCCTGAACACCGGCTGCGCCCTGTGCGCTCTGCCCTCTCTCTCTCCCCCGTCGACACTGCTCAGCCTTTTCCTGTGCAGCTCGGTCGGCTCCAGCCGCCGCTGTAAGGTCTGCGCAGTACCTGTTGCCAGCCTGTTTCGCTGGACCACCGTGACTGGAAAGCCAAGCCTGGCTCTCGACAGCCTCCCCTGCGATGCTCAAATCTCCGCTGGATGACTGGGCGGTTGCCTGTGGTCGACGCCTGACGCCCGTATCAATCAGGAAATAGTTGAGGCTTGTAATAAGGGAGCATCTATAATTATGGGGGATTTTAACTATCATATTAATTGGACAAATCAAATTGGGCAGGGCTGCCTTGAGGATGAGTTCATTGGGTGTATTAGGGATGGGTTTCTTGAGCAGTATGTAACTGAACCGACCAGGGGGCAAGCAACCTTAGATCTGGTCCTGTGTAACGAGACAGGATTAATTAAAAATGTCCTAGTAAAGGATCCCCTTGGAATGAGTGACCATAACATGGTTGAATTCCATATTCAATTAGAGGATGAGAAGGTTGGATCTCAAATAAGCGTGCTAAGCTTGAATAAACGAGACTATGAAGGTATGAGAGCGGAATTGAGTAGAGTGGATTGGGAAAATAGATTAAACGGTAAGACAATACATGATCAGTGGTGTACATTTAAGGAGTTATTTTACAACTTCCAAAAAAAATATATTCCACTGAGAAGAAAAGGGTGTAAAAGAAAAGACAGCCATCCGTGGCTAAGTAAAGAAATTAAGGATAGTATTCGACTAAAAACAAGGGCATATAAGGTAGCCAAATCTAGTGGGAGGATAGAGGATTGGGAAAACTTTAAAAGACAGCAAAAAATAACAAAAAGATTGATTAAGAAAGGGAAGATAGATTATGAAAGTAAATTAGCAAAAAATATAAAAACAGGTAGTAAGAGTTTTTATAGTTATATAAAAAGAAAAAGGATGGCTAAAGTAAATGTTGGTCCCTTAGAGGATGAGACCGGGAAATTAATGGTGGGAAATATGGAGGTGGCAAAAACACTGAATGAATATTTTGTATCAGTCTTTACAGTAGAAGACACTAAGAATATCCCAACAATGGACAAACAGGGGGCTATGGGGGGGAGGAGCTAAACACGATCAAAATCACTAAGGAAGTGGTACTCGGTAAAATAATGGGACTCAAGGCGGATAAGTAACCTGGACCTGATGGCTTACATCCTAGGGTCTTGAGGGAAGTGGCGGTAGGGATTGTGGATGCATTGGTAATAATTTTCCAAAACTCCCTGGACTCAGCAAAGGTCCCGGCCGACTGGAAAACTGCTAATGTAACGCCCTTATTTAAAAAGGGCAGTAGACAGAAGACTGGAAACTATAGACCGGTTAGCCTAACATCTGTGGTAGGTAGAATATTGGAGTCCATTAATAGGAGACAGTAACAGGGCATTTGGATAATCATAATTTAATAGGACAAAGTCAGCATGTTTTATGAAGGGGAAGTCATGTTTGACAAATTTGCTGGAGTTCTTTGAGGAAGTAACATATAGGGTGGATAAAGGGGAACCAGTGGACGTAGTGTATTTAGACTTCCAAAAGGCATTTGACAAGGTGCCACACAAAAGATTATTGCTTAAGATAAAAAATCACAGGATTGGGGGCAATATTCTGGCATGGATAGAGGATTGGCTATCTAACAGAAGGCAGAGAGTTGAGATAAATGGTTCATTCTCGGACTGGCAATCAGTAACTAGTGGTGTTCCACAGGGGTCAGTGCTGGGTCCCCAACTCTTTACAATCTATATTAACGATTTAGAGGAGGGGACTGAGTGTAACATATCAAAGTTTGCAGATGATACTAAGATGGGAGGGAAAGTAGTGAGTGAGGAGGACATAAAAAACCTGCAAGGGGACATAGAGAGGCTAAGTAAGTGGGCAGAGATTTGGCAGATGGAATACAATACTGGAAAGTGTGAGGTTATGCACTTTGGCAGGAAAAATCGTAGAGCAAGTTATTATCTTAATGGCAAGAAACTGGAAAGTATTGAAGTACAAAGGGATCTGGGGGTCCTGGTGCACGAAACTCAAAAGGTTAGTATGCAGGTGCAGCAAGTGATTAAGAAGGCCAATGGGATGTTGGCTTTCATTGCTAGGGGGATAGAATATAAAAATAGGGAGGTATGCTTCAGTTGTACAAGGTATTGGTGAGACCGCACCTAGAATACTGCGTACAGTTTTGGTGTCCATACTTAAGAAAAGACATACTTGCTGTCGAGTCAGTACAAAGAAGTTTCACTCGGTTAATCCTGGGGATGAGGGGATGGACATATGAGGAGAGGTTGAGTAGATTGGGACTCTACTCATTGGAGTTCAGAAGGATGAGAGGCGATCTTATTGAAATATATAAGATTGTGAAGGGGTTGGATCGGGTGGATGCGGGGAGGATGTTCCCGATGATGGGTGAAACTAGAACTAGGGGGCATAGTCTTAGAATAAGGGGCTGCTCTTTCAAAACTGAGATGAGGAGGAACTACTTCACTCAGAGGGTGGTAGGTCCATGGAATATGCTGCCCCAAAAAGCTGTAGAAGCTACATCATTACATAAATTTAAAACAGAAATAGACAGTTTCCTAGAAGTAAAGGGAATAAAGGGTTATGGGGAACGGGCAGGAATTTGGACATGAGTCTAGGTTCGGATCGGTCATGGCCCTGTGGGTAGCGGAGCGGGCCCAGGGGCTGTGTAGCCTGATCCTGCTCCTATTTTGTGTGTCTAATTCTGTTAGATTGAGGAGATGGTTCTGTGATAGTAGATTGGCGGTTAGAATCAGTTCAGCCATGATCTTATTGAGTGGCGGAGCAGGCTCGAGGGGCCGATTGGCCTACCCCTGCTCCTATTTCTTATGTTCTTATGTTCTGGACTCGACCTCCTTCCACTGTTCTCCAGGAGCGAATCCCTGGGAGGTGATGCAGAGTTGCAGGTAGGTTCGAATCTGCTCATCGCCAATTTTGTGTCTGTGTATAATTAGACACAGACATGAAGGAGAAACGGTACAACAGGTGTTTACTGAATGAGGGTTACTCTAGAACTAACGGTACAGATCACTACTCAGGGTTTATATGCCGGTGTGGTCACTGCCAGTACTACAGTACAACGGAGCTGAAAAAGTAGTTCTCTCCCTTAAAGGTACATACATTACAAAATAGTTTGGTGAATGTGACCAAAGAGAGAGAGGGAATGGGTAAGGGTGCACGGATGTCAGTGTCAAGTGGGATGTGGAGGAAGAGATTGCTAAAGCTGAGTGCTGGTGAGGAGAGGCAATGGGGATCAGATTGAGGGTGATGGGAAAGTCATACCCACTTTTCCAATGCGCAGAAGGTGATGAAACCTCTTCCTCCACTGAAGCCAGCTTCTGCGTGTTATCGACAAAGTGTTGACATCCTGGGCCACCTGGATCCACACAGCCTTGGTCTGCTGGATAGGGTTCTTCCTCCCTGAAGAAGGGAAGTGCACCTCTTTATTGGCTCTTGCTCCCTCCACTAAAGCTTGCAGGGCAATGTCATCAAAACTGGGAGCAGACCTAGGTCTCTCGCTAGTAATTCTGCCTCCATGTCCCTCTAACATGAAAGGCCAAAAGTTTGGCAGTCTGCAGAAGAAGCAAGGCTTGTTGCAGACCTTAAATGCAGCAGGAATGATGATGTCATCGAGGCGAATTTCAGGCTGAAAAACTAATTGGGCCATGGGTTCCCACATGCTGGAAATCAATTGCCCACTTAAGTTAAAATCGCTTCATTCTCCCACATCGATTTAGAATCGGGTGGCTAACATGAAAAATGGATTACAGGACCCCAGCCCACTCCAGTAACAAAATCGAGCCCCCTGAGTACAGTAATGAAAAACACTCCTCGTGTCCAGTAATGAAAAACTCTCCATGTATCATACAAAGAAAAACAGTCCACATGTCCAATAATGAAAAACACTCCATGTGTCCAGTAATGAAAAACACTCCTCATGTCCAGTAATGAAAAACAATCCGCATGTCCAGAAATGAGAAACACTCCACGTGTCCAGTAATGAAAAACACCTTTCGTGTCCAGTAATGAAAAACACTCCTCGTGTCCAATAATGAAAAACACTCATCATGTCCAGTAATGAAAAACACTCCAAGTGTGCAATAATGAAAAACACTCCACATGTCCAGCAATGAAAAACACTCCTCGAGTCCAATAATGAAACACAGCCCTCGTGTCCAATAAGGAAAACATTCCTCGTTTACAATAATGAAAAACTTTCCTCATGTCCAGTAATGAAAAACACTCCTCGTGTCCAGTAATCAAAAACATTCCTCTTATCCGGTAATGAAAAACACTACTCGTGTCCAATAAAGAAAAACACTCCTTGTCTCCAGTAATGAAAAATTCTCCTCGTGTCCAATAATGAAAAACACTCCCAGTGCTGAGTAATGAAAAACATTCCCCGTGCCGAGTAATGAAAAACACACCACGTGTCCGATAATGAATAACAATCCACATGTCCAAAAATAATAAACACTCCACGTGTCCAGTAATGAAAAACACTCCACGTGTCCTATAGTGAAAAACACTCCTCGTGTCCAATAATGAAAAACACTCCACGTGTCCAGTAATGAAAAAACTCCTCATGCCCAGTAATGAAAAACACTCCTCGTGTCCAATAATGAAAAACACTCCACGTGTCCAGTAATGAAAAAACTCCTCATGCCCAGTAATGAAAAACAGACCTCGTGTCCAGTAAAGAAAAATTCTCCTCATGTCTAGTAATAAAAAACATTCCTCATGTCCAGTAATGAAAAACTCTGCTCGTGTCTCATAATTTAAAACATCATCGTGTCCCGTAATGAAAAACACACCACATGTCCAATAATGAAAAATATTCCTCGTGTCTAGTAGTGAAAAACAGTCCTCGTGTCCAGTAATGAAAAACTCTCCACGTGTCCAATAATGATAAACACTCCTCGTGCCCAGAAATTAAAAATTCTCCTTGTGTCCAATAAATAAAAAAACGCCTCGTGTCCAGAAATGAAAAATTCTCGTGTCCAGTAATGAAAAATATTCCTCGTGTCCAGTAATGAAAAACACTCCTCGTGTCCAGTAATGAAAAACGCTCATCGTATCCAGTAATTAAAAACACTCATGTACAATAATGAAAAACACTCCTCGTGTCCAATCATGAAAAACACACCTCGTGTCCAGTAATGAGAATCACTCCTCCTGTCTAGTAATGAAAAACTCTCCACATGTCCAATAATGAAAAACACTCCTCGTGTCCAGTAATGAAAAACATCCCTCGTGTCCAGTAATGAAAAACACTCCTCGTGTCCAGCAATGAAAAACACTCCTCATATCCAGTAATGAAAAACACGCCTCGTGTCCAATAATGAAACAGAGCCCTCGTGTCCAATAAGGAAAACATTCCTCGCTTACAATAATGAAAAACTGTCCTCATGTCCAGTAATGAAAAACACTCCTCATATCCAGTAATGAAAAACACTCCTCGTTTCCAACAATGAAAAACACTCCTCGTGTTCAGTAATGAAAAACACACTTTGTGTCCAATAAAGAAAACCACTCCTCATGTCCAATAAAGAATAGCACTCCTTGTGTCCAATAATGAAAAACACTCCTCGTGTTCAATAATGAAAAACGCTCCACATGCCCAATAATGAAAAACACTCCTCGTGTCCAATAATGAAAACCAGTCCTCTTGCCCAAAAATGAAAAACACTCCATGTGTCCAATAATGCCAAACACTCCTCGTGTCCAGTCATGAAAAACACTCCTCGTGTCCAATAATGATAAACAGGTTGCAGCTTCCTCTGAAGAGTCTGTATGCTCAGACTATTCCTCCTGTCTAGTGGGAACGGGTGCTGTCGATGGTCCTGTGGGGGAGTAAAGGAAAGAGTCAGAGTTGTGATGCCAAGGTTACATGCACATTGCATATTGCAGATGATCATACGTCCATCTGTTAGAGCTTCAGAATCATTATCAGCGACTCAAGCAATGTGAATAAGAGAGATGGAAATCTATTCTGTCTCCAGCTTGCTGTGATGCACCCGTCTGTTCGTCCTGCACTTGTGCTTCATCCTCCACTCCAACGATCTCCAGGACCGCCTCCTCCCAGGGGGTGAGCTGGGCTACTGAGGGTGGCCCTCCTCCTGTCCTTGCTCTTTCCCTCTTATTGTGAGCTCTCTTTTCCTGCAATGAGGGAGAGAAGTGGAGTTTGAGTGAGAATGAAGGAGTGAGTGTAGAGAATCCATAACATACATGCTTAAAAGGAGACAAAGATGGAGTGAGGTCGCAAGACCAAGGGCCCTCTATTTGTGTTGTAAGTTGTTTTCATAGCATCACAGTGATAGGGAGTGTGAGGACTGCATAGTCAAATAGTTTGGTGAATGTGACCATAGAGAGAGAGGGAATGGGTAAGGGTGCATGGATGTCAGTGTCAAGTGGGATGTGGAGGAAGAGATTGCTAAAGCTGAGTGCTGGTGAGGAGAGGCAATGGGGATCAGATTGAGGGTGATGGGAAAGTCATACTCACTTTTCCAGTGCGCAGAAGGTCATGAAACCTCTTCCTCCACTGAACCAGCTTCTGCGTGTTATCGACAAAGTGCTGACATCCTTGGCCACCTGGATCCACACAGCCTTGGTCTGCTGGAGAGGCTTCTTCCCCCCTGAAGAAGGGAAGAGCACCTCTTTATTGGCTCTTGCTCCCTCCACTAAAGCTTGCTGGGCAACATCATCAAACCTGGGAGCAGACCTAGGTCTCTCGCTGGTCATTCTGCCTCCAGGTCCCTCTAACATGAAAGGCCAAAAGTTTGGCGGTCTGCAGAAGAAGCAAGGCTTGTTGCAGACCGTAAATGCAGCAGCAATGATGACGTCATCGAGGCGAATTTCAGGCTGAAAAACTAATTGGGCCATGGGTTCCCACATCCTGGAACTCAATTGCCCACTTAAGTTAAAATCGCTTCATTCTCCCACATCGATTTAGAATCGGGTGGCTAACATGAAAAGTGGATTACAGGACCCCAGCCCACCCCAGCAACAAAATCGAGCCCCCCGTGTACAGTAATGAAAAACACTCCATGTGTCCAACAATGAAAAACACTCCTTGTGTCCAATAATGAAAAACACGCCTCGTGTCCAATAGTGAAAAACATCCCTCGTGTCCAGTAATGCAAAACTCTCCATGTATCCAATAATCAAAAACACTCCACATGTCCAATAATGATAAACACTCCATGTGTCCAGTAATGAAAAACACTCCTCGTGTCCAGTAATGAAAAACACTCTTTGTGTCCAATAAAGAAAACCACTCATGTCCAATAAAGAATAGCACTCCTCGTGTCCAATAATGAAAACCACTCCTCTTGCCCAAAAATGAAAAACACTCCATGTGTCCAATAATGCCAAACACTCCTCATGTCCAGTCATGAAAAACACTCCTCGTGTCCAATAATGAAAAACAGGTTGCAGCTTCCTCTGAAGAGTCTGTATGCTCAGACTATTCCTCCTGTCTAGTGGGAACGGATGCTGTCGATGGTCCTGTGGGGAGTAAAGGAAAGAGTCAGAGTTGTGATGCCAAGGTTACATGCACATTGCATATTGCAGATGATCATACGTCCATCTGTTAGAGCTTCAGAATCATTATCAGCGACTCATGCAATGTGAATAAGAGAGATGGAAATCTATTCTGTCTCCAGCTTGCTGTGATGCACCCGTCTGTTCGTCCTGCACTTGTGCTTCATCCTCCACTCCAACGATCTCCAGGACCGCCTCCTCCCAGGGGGTGAGCTGGGCTACTGAGGGTGGCCCTCCTCCTGTCCTTGCTCTTTCCCTCTTATTGTGAGCTCTCTTTTCCTGCAATGAGGGAGAGAAGTGGAGTTTGAGTGAGAATGAAGGAGTGAGTGTAGAGAATCCATAACATACATGCTTAAAAAGAGACAAAGATGGAGTGAGGTCGCAAGACCAAGGGCCCTCTATTTGTGTTGTAAGTTGTTTTCATAGCATCACAGTGATAGGGAGTGTGAGGACTGCATAGTCAAATAGTTTGGTGAATGTGACCATAGAGAGAGAGGGAATGGGTAAGGGTGCATGGATGTCAGTGTCAAGTGGGATGTGGAGGAAGAGATTGCTAAAGCTGAGTGCTGGTGAGGAGAGGCAATGGGGATCAGATTGAGGGTGATGGGAAAGTCATACTCACTTTTCCAGTGCGCAGAAGGTCATGAAACCTCTTCCTCCACTGAACCAGCTTCTGCGTGTTATCGACAAAGTGCTGACATCCTTGGCCACCTGGATCCACACAGCCTTGGCCTGCTGGAGAGGCTTCTTCCTCCCTGAAGAAGGGAAGAGCACCTCTTTATTGGCTCTTGCACCCTCCACTAAAGCTTGCAGGGCAACATCATCAAACCTGGGAGCAGACCTAGGTCTCTCGCTGGTCATTCTGCCTCCAGGTCCCTCTAACATGAAAGGCCAAAAGTTTGGCAGTCTGCAGAAGAAGCAAGGCTTGTTGCAGACCGTAAATGCAGCAGCAATGATGACGTCATCGAGGCGAATTTCAGGCTGAAAAACTAATTGGGCCATGGGTTCCCACATGCTGGAACTCAATTGCCCACTTAAGTTAAAATCGCTTCATTCTCCCACATCGATTTAGAATCGGGTGGCTAACATGAAAAGTGGATTACAGGACCCCAGCCCACACCAGCAACAAAATCGAGCCCCCCGTGTACAGTAATGAAAAACACTCCATGTGTCCAACAATGAAAAACACTCCTCGTGTCCAATAATGAAAAACACGCCTTGTGTCCAATAGTGAAAAACATCCCTCGTGTCCAGTAATGCAAAACTCTCCATGTATCCAATAATCAAAAACACTCCACATGTCCAATAATGATAAACACTCCATGTGTCCAGTAATGAAAAACACTCCTCGTGTCCAGTAATGAAGAACAATCCTCCTGTCCAGAAATGAGAAACACTCCACGTGTCCAGTAATGAAAAACACTCCTCGTGTCCAGTAAAGAAAAACATTCCTCGTGGCAAATAATGAAATAAATTCCTCGTGTCTAATAATGAAAAACACTCCTCGTGTCCAGTAATGAAAAACACTCCTCGTGTCCAGTAAACAAAAACACTCCTCATGCCAAATAATGAAATACATTCCTCGTGTCGAATAATGAAGAACACTCCTCGTGTCTAGTAATGAAAAATACTCCTCCTGTCTAGTAATGAAAAACACTCCACGTGTCCAATAATGAAAAACACTCCTCGTGACCAGTAATGAGAAACACTCCACGTGTCCAGTAATGAAAAATAATCCTCGTGTCCAGTAATGAAAAATTCTCCTCGTGTCTAGAAATGAAAAACACGCCTCGTGTGTCGTAATGAAAAACACTCCTCCTGTCCAGTCATGAGAAACACTCCACGTGTCCAGTAATGAAAAACACTCCTCGTGTCCAGTGATGAAACATTTTCCTCGTGTCTAGAAATGTAAAACAAGCCTCATGTCTAGTAATGAAAAACACTCCTCTTGTCCAATAATGAAAAACACTCCACATTTCCAATAATGAAAAACACTCCACGTGTCCATTAATGAAAAACCTTCCTCGTGCACAATAATGAAAAACACTCCTTGTGTCCAATAATGAAAAGCAGCCCTCGTGTCCAGTAAAGAAAAACACTCCTCGTGTCCAATCATGAAAAACACCCATCGTCTCCAGTAATGGAAAACACTCCACATGCCCAGTAATGAAAAACACTCCTCCTGTCCAGTAATGAAAAACTCTCCACGTGTCCAATAATGAAAAACACTCCTCGTGTCCAATAATGAAAAACATCCCTCGTGTCCAGTAATGAAAAACACTCCCCGTGTCCAATAATGAAAAACAGCCCTCGTGTCCAATAAGGAAAACATTCCACGTTTACAATAATGAAAAACTTTCCTCATGTCCAGTAATGAAAAACACACCTCGCGTCAAATAATGAAATATAATTCCTCGTGTCTAATAATGAAAAACACACCTCGTGTCTAGTAATGAAAAACACACCTCGTGTTCAATAATAAAAAACACACCTCGTGTCCAGCAATGAAAAACACGCCTCGTGTCTAGTAATGAAAAACACTCCACGTGTCCAATAATGAAAAACACTCCGCGTGTCCAGTAATGAGAAACATTCCATGTGTCCAGTAATGAAAAACACTCCTTGTGTCTAGTAATGAAAAATTCTCCTCGTGTCTAGCAATGAAAAACACTCCTCCTGTCTAGTAATGAAAAACACTCCTCGTGTCCAATAATGAAAAACATTCCTTGTGTCCAATAATGAAAAACACTCCACATTTCCAATAATGAAAAACGCTCCTCGTGTCCAGTAATGAAAAACATCCCCTGTGTCCAGTAATGAAAAACACTCCTCGTGTCCAGCAATGAAAAACACTCCTCGTGTCCAATAATGAAAAACAGCCCTCATGTCAAATAAGGAAAACATTCCTCGTTTACAAAAATGAAAAACTTTCCTCATGTCCATTAATGAAAAACGTTCCTCATATCCAGTAATGGAAAGCACTCCTCGTGTCCAGTAATGAAAAACACTCCTCGTGTCCAATAATGAAAAGCACTCCTCGTGTCCAATAATGAAAAGCACTCCTCGTGTCCAATAATGAAAAGCACTCCTCGTGTCCAATAATGAAAAGCACTCCTCGTGTCCAATAATGAAAAGCACTCCTCGTGTCCAATAATGAAAAGCACTCCTCATGTTCAATAATGAAAAATGCTCCACGTGCCCAATAATGAAAACCACTCCTCTTGCCCAAAAAAGAATAACACTCCATGGCCTAGAAATTCATTGACGCCACTTTTGGGGTGCTAAAGTGGGGCGTCCGCTAAAGTTTGCGGCCGCCGCCAAATCAATGCCACTTCTCCGGTATTCATTAGCTTCACCCTTGGAGTTCGGGTGAGCGCTAAAACTGCTGCTGGACGCCTCTCTTTGGGCGCTAAGCCGGAGGTGGTGATCGATAGCGCCGAGGCCGGGCGCAGCGCAGGTGCGGCCATCTCGTGATTGACAGCAGACACCCTGGCGCCGGCCAGCTCTTAAGGGGGAAGGGTCGACTGTGTCTGCTGCCACGCCCTGGATAGTGGAGCCCTCCAGCTAGGCCTGAACACTGCTGCTGGACCCAAATAGCGCCTGAAGACATGGAGAAGGCCCGTGAACGTGCGCAGCGCTTCTCAGAGCGTGATCTGAGTGTGCTGATTGCTGCTGTGGAGAAGAGGCGCCATGTTTTGTACCCGGACAATGGCAAGAAGGCGACGGTCCGCGTCTACAGGAGAGCCTGGAGGCATGTCGCCACCAAGCTGTCAGCCAACAGCGACGTCCCCAGGAGCGGTGCCCAATGCCGCAAAAAGTTAAATGACCTCACACGCATTGTCAGGGTGAGTACCCTTTCCAGTGACCTCCTCATCCTTGCATGTGCACCTCACATTATGGGCAAAGGGACCTGAAAGCTCTAATGGCCAGCCTTCATCCAGCAGCTATGGGAAAGGCATGAGCATCAATTGCACATTCTGCACTTAACACACTGGCCAAGCTATTCCACCATGGGAGGCATTGCACACCAGATCATGGCGACACACTGGCCAGGCTATTCCACCATGGGAGGCAGTGCACACCAGATCATGGCGACACACTGGCCAGGCTATTCCACCATGGGAGGCAGTGCACGCAAGATCACGGCGACAAACTGTACTTAGAGGCCGTCCTTTCTCTTGCAGGCCAAGCTGGCGAATAATCGCAAGAGCCGGACTGCGACCGGGGGAGGCCGGCCCCATATCCAGCCACTCACCGACCTGCAACATCGCGTGGAGCGCCTCATGGGTGGCCGGGTGATTGGGCCCGTTGCATGTGGAGTTGCCGACCCTGTTCTGGGCAGCAATGGTAAGGACATCACCTTTTGCACCTCTCTCGTCCCACTTGCGCATCAGATCTACATCCTTTGCCACTGTCCGACCAATGCGCTGAATGCCACCACTCATGCATCCCGCACTGACGCCCTCTCCTCACTCTAAAGCTACTCTTGTGCCTTCCTGCTTTCAGATGGTCAAGAGGAGGTCCCTGAACTTGCCAGTGACAGACCCTCCGAAGAGGAGCAGGAGGAGGAGCAAGAGGAAGGCGGCCCATCAGGGGAACCCTCAGCCGCGGCCACCCAGGCCAATGTAGGGGACACGTCTTCCCTGGAGGGCGGCGTGGCGGAAGTGTCGAAGGGGAGGGGAGCTCCTGGGACCTGCGGGCTGCAGAAAGGCGGGAGGGGGGTGGAAGCTCGGCGGCCTTCTCCCCAGAGGGGGGAAGCGTTGGAGGGGAGTCCAATTGCTGGGCCCAGTGGCCTCCAGCAACGCAGGAAGGGTAACCAGCTCGGCGGCCTTCTCCCCAGAGGGAGAGTCCGGCCTCCAGTCAGGAGGTGCTCTTCGCCGAGGAGATGGAACGCCTCGAAGACTTGTCCGCGGACTCGGAGCGCCGGCACACGGAGCTCATGGCGGCAGTGGCACGGTTGCCTGAGTCCATCGATTCCCTCTCTCGGAGTGTGGCCGAGTTCGGGCCCTCAGAGGGCACCAGTCGGGTGGAATACTGGGCAGATCAGGCAGCGAGTCGGGCGGAATTCGGGGCAGCTCTGTCAGCGACTGGCCAGGTGGTCAGTGGTGCCGTCCAGTCACTGGCTGCTCTGATGCGGTCAGTGAACAGGTCAACACGGGCACTCACTGCTGCCACACTCGCTGTGTCAGCCAGGCATCACCAGGGCACCCGGCACGCTGCAGCAGCACAGCGGTCTGTCCCTCGGCAGATTGGTGCGCATGCTGCAGTGCTGGCCCGGGCGAGTGCCAGTGTCTCAGGCGACCAGCGAGCGCCTGCCATCCGCCAGCTTGCCGCCATTCTTCCAGCCGCCACTGCCAGTCCCCCAGTGGAGCTGCCAGGAGCTGCTGCAGCGACTGATGCTGGCCAGCCACAGCTGCAGCAATCAACAGCCGCCCGCTTGACGGCCAGACCTCGACTAGGCCGACCCCCAAGGGCATCTGCCGTCACGACATGTGCCCCTCAGGAGCCTGCCCCCAGCCTTGCAGCAGCCAATGGCCTTACTTTGAGGCGGAGCAGCAGGGCGGGCAGGGGCCATCCAAAGATGGCCAAGGCATCGCCCTAGCGGGCCAAATAGTCGAATGTGTGGCCATTTGTGTTTGTTTCTTGAGGCCGAGAATTGGATGTTTGTTTTTTGAAGGCCGATGATGTGATGTTTGTTTTTGACGAAGGCCGAGAATGACGGCCATTTTAGTTGCCCTATTTTGTTAATCCTCTCCAGGTTGTGGGAGCGAGTAATGTGTTTGAGTGTTTTTTGGGGGTTTCGTCTGTTTTTGGTTTTCATGTGGGAAGGGCCCAGAGTTTCTACAATAAAGCATTTTATTTATTCACATTGTCCATGTTTGATCTTTGAAGTGTTTGTTGCCTTAACCGGCTGAGGGCTTGCGGAGCGGCTGCAATCATGTTCTATCATTGGCACAAGCCATTCCCTGACAGGGGGCCTGGAAGTGACGTTCAATAAGCCGTCGACGGGCGGCCCTTGGACCTTCTGCCTCCCTCCTGGGCTGGTACTCCTCGTCCTCGTCGTCCTCATGCTCCTCCTGCTCCTCCTCCTGAGGTGGTGGTCCAACGTGAGGCGGCAGTGCCTGAGTCCTGCGGATAGCCAGGTTGTGCAGCATGCAGCAAACGACGACGAATTGGGAGACTCGATCCTGCGAATACTGGAGGGCTCCCCCGGAGCGATCGAGACAGCGGAACCGTTGCTTGAGCACGCCGATTGTTTGTTCTATGAGGTTCCTCGTCGCTTGATGGCTCTCATTGTATGCCTCTTCAGCAGGGGTCGTGGGCGCGCGGAGCGGGGTCATGAGCCAGGTACACAAAGGATAGCCTTTGCCCCGATAAGCCATCCTCTTGGGGGAGGCTGTGCCTGGAACATGTCAGCCACAGTTGTCTGTCGCAGGATAAAGGCATCGTGGCTGCTGCCTGGAAAGCGGGCATTGACAGCTAGGATGCGCTGCCTGTGGTCACACACCAGCTGTACATTGACGGAATGGTAGCCCTTCCGGTTGCGGTAATCCTCAGCATGCTCAAGAGGTGCCCGCAAAGCCACATGCGTGCAGTCAATGGCGCCCTGCACCATGGGGAAGCCCGCTATTCTTGCAAACCCCACTGCACGCTGCTGCTGCTTGTCCAGGGTCATGGGGAAGGAGATGAATTGATGTCTCCTTCTGAAAAGGGCTTCGGTCACCTGGCGGATGCAGCAATGCACGGCGAACTGGGAGATGTTAGCGATGTCCCCAGTAGCGGATTGGAAGGAGCCGGTGGCATAGAAGTTGAGAGCCACCGTCACCTTCACTGTCACCGACAGAGACGTCCTGCGCATCAGCTGTGGCTGCAGATCTCTCTGAAGCAGCCGGCAGATGTCTGCAACCACCTCCCTTCGGAATCGCAGCCTCCTAACACACATCGCGGCAGACATGGTCAGATAGGAGGTCTGCTGGCGGTATACCCTGCGTGTGTAAGGCCTCAGTTGGCAACGCCTGTTGCCCCCTCTGCGTCTAGCCAGGGCTGCCACTCTCTCACGGCATCTGTAAGCCCTTCTGGCATAAGGCTGAAATTCAGCGTTGCCACCCAATGCAGCCCCCATTATATGCTGGCAAACACTGAGCTCTGAATGAAGGCAAAGATAATTGGTAAGCTCTGGCCTGAGCCAAAAATACCTGTCCAAGTGTTGGTCCAAACCAGTAAACTCTCCTCCTTGGTCTCTGTCCAAAAAACCGTTGCACAAGAGTGAATGCTGCAAAATGGCTGGCCTTTATACTGCTGGGTAAGTGCCCTTTAATTTGCGCTCCCCGCGGCCCGGCTGGGCTGTGTACCGTTCCACTTCACAGTCGCTCGGGCCGCCCGGCGCACAATGGGCCGGCGCGAGTGAAGTTCCGGTTCGGTGCGCACAAAAGGCGTTGCACTAGCAAATGACGTCATGATGTGCGCGCGCAGCAGGGCGCGCGCTAAGACTTTGCGCCAGCGCTAAATGTGTACTGAAGTTGGGGCAAGGCGCAGATCGCGCTGCGCCCGGCCGCTAAGCGCCTAGCGCTCGAAATCTACTCCTCCTAAGGCGCTAACGGCTGCCGCGCCCAACTGAATTTCTAGGCCCATGTGTCCAATAATGCCAAACACTCCTCGTGTTCAGTAATGAAAAACTCTCCTCATGTCCAATAATGAAAAACAGGTTGCAGCTTCCTCTGAGGAGTCTGTATGCTCAGGCTATTCCTCCTGTCTAGTAGGGACGGGTGCTGTCGATGGTCCTGTGGGGGAGTAAAGGAAAGAGTCAGAGTTGTGATGCCAAGGTTACATGCACATTGCATATTGCAGATGATCATAAGTCCATCTGTTAGAGCTTCAGGATCATTATCAGCGACTCTTGCAATGTGAATAAGAAAGATGGAAAACTATTCTGTCGCCAGCTTGCTGTGATGCACCCGTCTGTTCGTCCTGCACTTGTGCATCATCCTCCACTCCAACGATCTCCAGGACCGCCTCCTCCCAGGGGGTGAGCTGGGCTACTGAGGGTGGCCCTGCTCCTGTCCTCGCTCTTTCCCTCTCATTGTGAGCTCTCTTTTCCTGCAATGAGGGAGAGAAGTGGAGTTTGAGTGAGAATGAAGGAGTGAGTGTAGAGAATCCATAACATAGATGCTTAGAAGGAGACAAAGATGGAGTGAGGTGGCAAGACCAAGGGCCCTCTATTTGTGTTGTAAGTTGTTTTCATAGCATCACAGTGATAGGGAGTGTGAGGACTGCATAGTCAAATAGTTTGGTGAATGTGACCATAGAGAGAGAGGGAATGGGTACGGGTGCACGGATGTCAGTGTCAAGTGGGATGTGGAGGAAGTGATTGCTAAAGCTGAGTGCTGGTGAGGAGAGGCAATGGGCATCACATTGAGGGTGATGGGAAAGTCATAATCACTTTTCAAGTGCGCAGAAGGTCATGAAACCTCTTCCTCCACTGAAGCCAGCTTCTGCGTGTTATCGACAAAGTGTTGACATCCTGGGCCACCTGGATCCACACAGCCTTGATCTGCTGGAGAGGCTTCTTCCTCCCTGAAGAACGGAAGAGCACCTCTTTATTGGCTCTTGCTCCCTCCACTAAAGCTTGCAGGGCAACGTCATCAAACCTGGGAGCAGACCTAGGTCTCTCGCTGGTCATTCTGCCTCCAGGTCCCTCTAACATGAAAGGCCAAAAGTTTGGCAGTCTGCAGAAGAATCAAGGCTTGTTGCAGACCTTAAATGCAGCAGGAATGATGATGTCATCGAGGCAAATTTCAGGCTGAAAAACTAATTGGGCCATGGGTTCCCATACGCTGGAACTCAATTGCCCACTTAAGTTAAAATCGCGTCATTCTCCCACATCGATTTAGAATCGGGTGGCTAACATGAAAAGTGGATCACAGGACCCAAGCCCACCCCAGTAACAAAATCGAGCCCCCCGTGTACAGTAATGAAAAACACTCCATGTGTCCAATAATGAAAAACACTCCTCATGTCCAGTAATTAAAAAGAAGCCTCGTGTCCTGTAATGAAAAACAATTCTCCTGTCTAGTAATGAAAAACACTCCTCGTGTCCAATAATGAAAAACATCCCTCGTGTCCAGCAATGAAAAACTCTCCATGAATCCAATAATGAAAAATACTCCACGTGTCCAATAATGAAAAACACTCCATGTGTCCAGTAATGAAAAACACTCCTCGTGTCCAGTAATGAAAAACAATCCTCATGTCCAGAAATGAGAAACACTCCACGTGTCCAGTAATGAAAAGCACTCCTCGTGTCCAGTAAAGAAAAACACTCCTCGTGTCAAATAATGAAATACATTCCTCGTGTCTAATAATGAAGAACACTCCTCGTGTCTGGTAATGAAAAACACACCTCGTGTCCAATAATGAGAAACACTCCACGTGTCCAGTAATGACAAACACTCCTCGTGTCCAGTAATGAAAAATTCTCGTGTCTTGAAATGAAAAACACGCCTCATGTCTAGTAATAAAAAATACTCCTCGTGTCCAATAATGAAAAACATTCCTCGTGTCCAATAATGGAAAATATCCCTCGTGTCCAGTAATGAAAAACAGCCCTCGTGTCCAATAATGAAAAACACTCCTCGTGTCCAATAATGAAAAACATCCCTCGTGTCCAGCAATGAAAAACACTCCTCGTGTCCAGCAATGAAAAACACTCCTCGTGTCCAATAATGAAAAACAGCCCTCGTGTCCAATAAGTAAAACATTCCTCGTTTACAATAATGAAAAACTTTCCTCATGTCCAATAATGAAAAACACTCCTCGTATCCAGTAATGAAAAACACTCCTCGTGTCCAGGAATGAAAAACACTCTTTGTGTCCAATAATGAAAACCACTCCTCTTGTCCAATAATGAAAAACACTCCTCGTGTTCAATAATGAAAAACGCTCCATGTGCCCAATAATGAAACTCACTCCTCTAGCCCAAATATGAAAAACACTCCACGTGTCCAATAATGCCAAACACTCCTCGTGTCCAGTAATGAAAAACACTCCTCGTGTCAAATAATGAAATACATTCCTCATGTCTAATAATGAAAAACACTCCTCGTGTCCAGTAATGAAAAACACACCTCGTGTCCAATAATGAAAAACACACCTCGTGTCCAGTAATGAAAACACGCCTCGTGTCTAGCAATGAAAAACACTCCTCCTGTCTAGTAATGAAAAACACTCCACGTGTCCAATAATGAAAAACACTCCGCATGTCCAGTAATGAGAAACACTCCACGTGTCCAGTAATGAAAAATTCTCCTCCTGTCTAGAAATGAAAAACACTCCTGTCTAGTAAAGAAAAACACTCCTCGTGTCCAATAATGACAAGCACTCCTCGTGTCCAATAATGGAAAACATCCCTCGTGTCCAGTAACGAAAAACACTCCATGTGTCCAATAATGAAAAAACACTCCACATTTCCAACATTGAAAAACACTCCACATGTCCAATAATGAAAAATACTCCTCGTGCACAATAATGAAAAACACCCATCGTGTCCAGTAATGAAAAACACTCCTCCTGTCTAGTAATGAAAAACTCTCCACGTGTCCAATAATGAAAAACACTCCTCGTATCCAGTAAAAAATAACATTCCTCATGTCCAATCATGAAAAACACCCATCGTGTCCAGTAATGAAAAACACTCCTCCTGTCTAGTAATGAAAAACACTCCTCGTGTCCAGCAATGAAAAACACTCCTCGTGTCCAATAATGAAAAACAGCCCTCGTGTCCAATAAGGAAAACATTCCTCGTTTACAATAATGAAAAACTTTCCTCATGTCCAGTAATGAAAAACACTCCTCATGTCCAGTAATGAAAAACACTCCTCGTGCCCAGCAATGAAAAACACTCCTCGAGTCCAATAAAGAAAAACACTCCTCGTGTCCAGGAATGAAAAACACTGCTCGTGTCCAGTAATGAAAAACACCCCTCATGTCCAGTAATCAAAATCTCTCCTCGTGTCCAGTAATGAAAAATTCTCCTCGTGTCTAGCAATGAAAAACAATCCTCGTGTCCAGTAATGAAAAACACTCTTTTTCTCCAATAAAGAAAACCACTCCTCATGTCCAATAAAGAAAAACACTCCTCGTGTCCAATAATGTAAAACACTCCTCATGTACAATAATGAAAAACACTCTTCGTGTTCAATATTGGCCCAGTAATTCCGTTCCAAACGCGTGAGTACGGTCGGGGTACTCACGCGTCTGGCCGGAGGAAATGCCGGTTTTCAGCATGCACAGCGCATGCGGGGAAAACCGGCATTTCCTATCCTCTGAACGAAGGGGTTCAGAGGCACAGCGCGTGCGACTGCACAGGCAGCGCGTGCGCAGTGAACTTCGTCGATTTCATTCATGGATTCAGTGAGGTTATGTCCTTACAACTCACACATGAAAAAAGCATGTGTAAAGTTGCTCCAGAGGCTGCGAAGGAAGATATATTTTATCGTGGAGCTTCTGAAAGGCAATATTTTTGTTTGGGAAAGGGAGGAAAGTTATTTTAAGAAATGCTGAGGTAAGTTTTAAAGTTTAATTTTTTTTTTTAACGGGTTTTCAGTACTGTAGGTAGAAGGAGCAATTGTGGCTGTGTGAATTGAATTTGCTGTGTTTATTAAATGTGAAAATGACTTCTAAAATGAGTAATGTAACATTTCCAACATTTTTAAGAAAGAAACTTTTCATCAGTAATATATTCTTTTAAGTAATTATGTATGTATGTCCGTATATATTCCTTTACGTATATGTATGTATGCATATATTCCTTTACTTATGTGTATGAATGTATGTATTTAATTATGATTTTCCAATAAGTTACTTTCTCTGAAAGTCATAATTAAATACATACATTCATACACATAAGTAAAGGAATATATACATACATACATATACGCAAAGGAATATATACAGACATACATACATAATTACTTAAAAGAATATATTACTGATGAAAAGTTTCTTTCTTAAAAATGTTGGAGTCATTTTCACATTTCAGCGACTAGGAACATCATAGAACAAACAATCGGCGTCCTCAAGCAATGGTTCCGCTGTCTGGATCGCTCCGGGGGAGCCCTCCAGTATTCGCAGTAGCGAGTCTCCCAATTCGTCGTCGTTTGCTGCATGCTGCACAACCTGGCTATCCGCAAGACTCAGGCACTGCCACCTCACGTTGGACCAGCACCTCAGGAGGAGGAGCAGGAGGAGGAGGAGGACGAGGAGTACCAGCCCAGGAGGGAGGCAGAAAGTCCAAGGGCCGCCCGTCGGCGGCTTATTGACCGTCACTTCTAGGCCCCCTGTCAGGGAATGGCTTGTGCCAATGAAAGAACATGATTGCAGCCACTCCGCAAGCCGTCAGCCGGTTAAGGCAACAAACACTTCAAAGATCAAACACGGACAATGTGAATAAATAAAATGGTTTATTGTACAAACTCAGGGCCCTTCCCACATGAAAACCAAAAACAGACGAAACCCCCAAAAAACACTCACACACATGACTCACTCCCACAACCTG
This sequence comes from Somniosus microcephalus, assembly GCF_052327205.1. Classification (NCBI taxonomy): domain Eukaryota; kingdom Metazoa; phylum Chordata; class Chondrichthyes; order Squaliformes; family Somniosidae; genus Somniosus; species Somniosus microcephalus. Next base: position 115,021,772 of record NC_140993.1, on the reverse strand, counting down.
GGGAGCATTAACAAAAGATGTAAACAAAAATGGCCTTCATCCTCGGCCTTTACAAAACACACATTCCAGAAAACACAACATTTGGACACACCCTCTACTTAGTGGCCTGCGAGGGCGATGCCTTCTGCAAACTTTGGCGGCCCCTGCACGCCCTGCTGCTCCTCCTCAAAGTGAGGCCATTGGCTGCAGCAAGGCTGGGGGCAGGCTCCTGAGGGGCACATGCCCTTGGGGGTCAGCCTAGACGAGGTCTGGCCGTCGAGGGGCCGGCTGGTGAATGCTGCAGCTGTGGCTGGCCAGCATCAGTCGCTGCAGCAGCTTCTGGCAGCTCCACTGGGGGAGTGGCAGTGGCGGCTGGAGGAATGGGGGCAAGCTGGCGGATGGCAGGCGCTCGCTGGTCGCCTGAGACACTGGCACTCGGCCGGGCCAGCACTGTAGCATGCGCACCAATCTTCCGAGGGACAGACCGCTGTGCTGCTGCAGCGCGCCGGGTGCCCTGGCGATGCCTGGCTGACACAGCGAGTGTGGCAGCAGTGAGTGCCCGTGTTGACCTGTTCAGTGACCGCATCAGAGCACCCAGTGACTGCACGGCACCACTGATCACCTGGCCACTCGCTGCCTGAGCTGCCCCGAATTCCGCCCGACTGGTGGCCTGTGAGGCCCCGAACTCGGTCACACTCCGAGACAGGGACTCGATGGCCTCAGGCAACCGTGCCACTACCCCCATGAGCTCCGTGTGCCGGCGCTCCGAGTCCGCGGACAAGTCCTCGAGGCGGCGCATCTCCTCGGCGTTGGCCGTCTCCGGACTGGAGGCCGGACTCTCCCTAGGGGAGAAGGCCGCCGAGCTGGCCGACCCTTCCTGCGTTGCTGGACGCCGCTGGGCCCAGCAATTGGACTCCCCTCCGACCCTTCCCCCCTCTGGGGAGAAGGCCGCTGAGCTTCCACCCCCCTCCCGCGTTTCTGCAGGCCACTGGTCCCAGGAGCTACCCTCCCCTCCGACACTTCCCCCACGCTCCCCTCCAGGGAAGACGTGTCCCCTACATTGGCATGGGTTGCCGCGGCTGAGGGTTCCCCTGATGGGCCGCCTTCCTCTTGCTCCTCCTCCTCCTTCTCTTCTGAGGGGCTGTCACTGGCAACTTCAGGGACCTCCTCCTCACCATCTGAAAGCAGGAAGGCACAAGAGTAGCTTAAGAGTGAGGAGAGGGCGTCAGCGAGGGATGCATGAGTGGTGGCATTCAGCGCATTGGTCAGACAGTGGCAAAGGATGTAGATCTGATGTGCAAGTGGGACGAGAGAGGTCCAAAAGGTGATGTCCTTACCATTGGTGCCCAGAACAGGGTCGGCATCTCCAGATGCAACGGGGCCAATCACCCGGGCACCCATGATGCGCTCCATGCGATGTTGCAGCTCGGTGAGCGGCTGGATCTGGGGTCCGCCTCCCCCGGTCGCAGTCCGGCTCCTCTTATTATTGGCCAGCTTGGCCTGCAAGAGAAAGGACGGCCTCTAAGTACAGTGTGTAGCCCTGATCTTGTGTGCACTGCCTCCCATGGTCGAATAGTCTGGCCAGTGTGTAGCCCTGATCTTGTGTGCACTGCCTCCCATGGTCGAATAGCCTGGCCAGTGTGTTAAGTGCACAATGTGCAATTGATGTTCATGAGCGTCCCATAGCTGCTGCATGAGGGCTGGCCATTAGGGCTTTCAGGTCCCTTTGCCCATAATGTGAGGTGCACATGCAAGGATGAGGCGGACACTGGAAAGGGTACTCACCCTGACAATCCTGGCGAGGTCATTTAGCTTTTTGCAGCATTGGACACCGCTCCTGGGGACCTCGCTGTTGGATGACACCTTGGTGGCGACATGCCGCAAGGCTCTCCGGTAGACGCGGGCCGGCGGCTTTCTGCCATTGTCCCGAAACAAAATATGGCGTCTCTTCTCCACAGCACCAACCAGCACCCTCAGATCATGCTCTGAGAAGCGCTGCGCTCATTCACGGGCCTTCTCCATGGTGTCAGGCGCTATTTGGGTCCAGCAGCAGTGTTCGGGCCTAGCTGCAGGACTCCACTATCCAGGGCGTGGCAGCAGACCAAGTCGACCCTTCCCCCTTAAGAGCTGGCCGGCGCCAGGGTGTCTGCTGTCAATCAAGAAATGGCCGCACCTGCGCTGCGCCCGGCCTTGGCGCTCTCGCTCAGCACCTCCAGCTTAGCGCCTAAAGAGAGGCGTGCATCGCCAGTTTTAGCGCTCGAGCAAACTCTTAGGGCGAAGCTAATGAATATCGGAGAAGTGGCCTCGAATTTGTGCCGGGCGCAAACTTTAGCGGCCGCCCGAATTTACCGCCTCAAAAGTGGCTATAATGAATTACTAGGCCATCATGTCCAGTAATGAAAACGACTCCACATGTGCAATAATGAAAAACACTCCACGTGTCCAGTAATGAAAAACACTCCTCATGTCCAGGAATGAAAAACACACCTGGTGGCCAGTAATGAAAAACACTCCTCGTGTCCAGTAATGAAAAACTCTCCTCGTGTCCAATAATGGAAAACATACCTCGTGTCCAGGAATGAAAAACTCTCCATGTGTCCAATAATGAAAAACATTCCTCGTGCACAATAATGAAAAACACTCCTCGTGTCCAATAATAAAAAACACTCCTCGTGTCCAGTAAAGTAAAACACTCCTCGTGTCCAATCATGAAAAACACCCATCGTGTCCAGTAATGAAAAACGCTTCTCATGTCCAATCATGAAAAACACTCCTCGTGTCCAGTAATGAAAAACATCCCTCGTGTCAAGTAATGAAAAACACACCTGATGTCCAATAAAGAAAAACACTCCTCGTGTCCAATAATGAAAAACACTCCTCGTGTCCAATAATGAAAAACACTCCTCGTGTTCAATAATGAAAAACACTCCTCGTGTCCAGCAATGAAAAACACTCCTCGTGTCCAATAATGAAAAACAGCCCTTGTGTCCAATAAGGAAAACATTCCTCGTTTACAATAATAAGAAAAACTTTCCTCATGTCCATTAATGAAAAACACTCCTCGTGTCCAGTAATGAAAAACACTCCTCATGTCCAATAATGAAAAACACACCTCATGTCCAATAATGAAAAACACTCCTCGTGTCCAGTTATGAAAAACAAGCCTCGTGTCCTGTAATGAAAAACACTCCCCCAGTCTAGTAATGAAAAACACACCTCGTGTCCAAATAATGAGAAACACTCCACGTGTCCAGTAATGAGAAACACTCCACGTGTCTAGTAATGTAAAACACTCCTCGTGTCCAGTAATGAAAAATTCTCCTCGTGTCTAGTAATGAAAAACACACCTCGTGTCCAGTAATGAAAAATACTCATCATGTCCAGTAATGATAAATTCTCCTCGTGTCCAATAATGAAAAACATTCTTTGTGTCCAGTAAAGGAAAACACTCCTCGTGTCCAATCATGAAAAACAATCCACGTGTCCAGTAAAGAAAAACACTCCTCGTGTCCAGTAATGAAAAATTCTCCTCGTGTCCAATAATGAAAAACATTCTTCGTGTCCAGTAAAGGAAAACACTCCTCATGTCCAATCATGAAAAACAATCCACATGTCCAGTAAAGAAAAACACTCCTCGTGTCCAGTAATGAAAAAAACTCCTCGTGTCCAGTAATGAAAAATTCTCCTTGTATCTAATAATGAAAAACACTCCTCATGTCCAGTAATGAAAAACTCTCCTCGTGTCCAATAATGAAAAACAGCCCTCGTGTCCAATAAGGAAAACATTCCTCATTTACAATAATAAGAAAAACTTTCCTCATGTCCATTAATGAAAAACACTCCTCGTGTCCAGTAATGAAAAACACTCCAGGTGTCCAATAATGAAAAACACTCCTTGTATCCAATAAAGATAAACACACCTCGTGTCCATTAATGAAAAACACACCTCGTGTCCGGTACTGAAAAACACGCCTCATGTCCAGTAATGAAAAACACTCCTCCTGTCTAGTAAAGAAAAACACACCTCGTGTCCATTAATGAAAAACAAACCTCGTGTCTAGTAATGAAAAACACTCCTCCTATCTAGTAATGAAAAACACTCCTCGTGTCCATTAATGAAAAACAAACCTCGTGTCTAGTAATGAAAAACACTCCTCCTGTCTAGTAATGAAAAACACTCCACGGCCTAGAAATTAAGTGCCCTTAGCACCGATTTTGCGGCGCTAGAGGGCCTAGCGCTGCAATTGGCGCCGGTTCCTAAATTGCCTGGGGCCCTTCCGCGGCGGTAGACCGGTAGCGCTGCGCCGGCACCGATGACGTCATCGGTGTGCGCAGCGTCCCGGTTGCCGTGGTAACCCGGCCCCAAGCCGAAACTCAGTTGCGGCCGCCTCGCCAGTGGCAGCCGCAACTAAGACTCCGGCAAACAAGTGTTGCCGGAGTCTGCGCCGGCGCTTTAAGGAGGCGCGGCGGCCGGCCGCTTTCCCGCCGGCCGCCTGCCTGCAGCTCCCTCCCCGGACTTGTCCCACCCCCCCCCCCCGGAACAGATGCAAGCCCGGCACTTCTCCGAGGTGCCGGGCTCATTTTTGAAGAGATTTGCGCGGGCTGCGGCCGGGTGCAGGCAGCTCCTCCTTAACGGAAGGAGGAGGCCTACACTTCCCGAGCCTGCCGCACCGCAGCGGGCGCCGCAGCGCCGGAATAGCGCCGCAATGCGGCGCGTTGCGCCAGGTTTCAGGCGCTAAAACCCTTCAGTAGCGCCGGCAGCCGTTTGGGCACAGCGCTACTGAAATTTTGGCGCGCGCAAAGGGTCTTAGCGCCGACGCTAACTTCCGGCGCTAAAGCCCTGGCGCAGCGCAAACTCAATTTCTAGGCCCACGTGTCCAATAATGAAAAACACTCCTCGTGCCCAATAATGAAAAACACTCCTCGTGTTCAATAATGAAAAACCCTCCTCGTGTCCAGCAATGAAAAACACCCCTCGTGTCCAATAATGAAAAACAGCCCTCGTGTCCAATAAGGAAAACATTCCTCGTTTACAATAATAAGAAAAACTTTCCTCATGTCCAATAATGAAAAACACTCCTCGTGTCCAGTAATCAAAAACACTCTTCGTGTCCAATAAAGAAAAACACTCCTCGTGTCCAATAAAGAAAAACACTCTTCGTGCCAAATAATGAAAAACATTCCTATTATCCAGTAATGAAAAACACCCTTGTGTCCAATAAAGGAAAACACTCCTCGTCTCCAGTAATGAAAAATTCTAGTCGCGTCCAATAATGAAAAATTCTCCTCGTGTCTAGTAATGAAAAACACACCTCGTGACAGTAATGAAAAACACTCATCATGTCCAGTAATGAAATACTCTCCTCCTGTGCAGTAATGAAAAACTTCCCTCGTGTCCAATGATGAAAAACATTCCTCATGTCCAATAATGAAAAACACTCCTCGTGTCCAATAATGGAAAACATCCCTCGTGTCCAGTAATGAAAAACTCTCCATGTGTCCAATAATGAAAAACATCCCTCGTGCACAATAATGAAAAACACTCCACATGTGCAATAATGAAAAACACTCCACGTGTCCAGTAATGAGAAACACTCCTCGTGTCCAGTAATGAAAAACACTCCTCCTGTCTGGTAATGAAAAACACTCCACGTGTCCAATAATGAAAAACACTCCTCCTGTCTAGTAATGAAAAACACTCCTCGTGTCCAGTAATGAAAAACATCCCTCGTGTCCAATAATGAAAAACATTCCTCGTGTAAAATAATGGAAAAAGATTCCTCATGTCCAATAATGAAAAACACTCCTCGTGTACAGTAATCAAAAACACTCTTCGAGTCCAATAAAGAAAAAAAGTCCTCGTGTCCAATAAAGAAAAACACTCCTCGTGTCCAGTAATGAAAAATTCTAGTCGCGTCCAATAATGAAAAATTCTCCTCGTGTCTAGAAATGAAAAACACACCTCGTGTCCAGTAATGAAAAACACTCATCATGTCCAGTAATGAAATACACTCCTCCTGTGCAGTAATGAAAAACTGCCCTCATGTCCAATAATGAAAAACATTCCTCGTGCACAATAATGAAAAACACTCCTCGTGTCCAATAATGAAAAACACTCCTCGTGTCCAGTAAAGAAAAACACCCCTCGTGTCCAATCATGAAAAACACCCGTCGTGCCCAGTAATGAAAAACACTCCACATGCCAATTAATGAAAAACACTCCTCGTGTCCAATCATGAAAAACACTCCTCGTGTCCAGTAATGAAAAACACTCCTCCTGTCTAGTAATGAAAAACTCTCCACGTGTCCAATAATGAAAAACACTCCTCGTGTCTGGTAATGAAATACATCCCACGTGTCCAGTAATGAAAAACACTCCTCAAATCTAATAATGAAAAACACACCTCATGTCCAATAAAGAAAAACACTCCTCGTGCCCAACAATGAAAAACACTCTTCGTGTCCAGTTATGAAAAACAAGCCTCGTGTCCTGTAAAGAAAAACAATTCTCCTGTCTAGTAATGAAAAACACTCCAGGTGTCCAATAATGAAAAACAATCCTTGTGTCCAATAATGAAATACATTCCTCGTGTCTAATAAAGAAATACACACCTTGTGTCTAGTAATGAAAAACACACCTCGTGTCCATTAATGAAAAACACACCTCGTGTCCAGTACCGAAAAACACGCCTCGTGTCCAGTAATGAAAAACACTCCTCCTGTCTAGTAATGAAAAACACACTCGTGTCCATTAATGAAAAACAAACCTCGTGTCTAGTAATGAAGAACACTCCTCCTGTCTAGTAATGAAAAACACTCCACGTGTCCAATAATGAGAAACACTCCTCGTGTCCAGTTATGAAAAACAAGCCTCGTGTCCTGTAATGAAAAACACGCCTCGTGTCCAATAATGAAATACATTCCTCGAGTCTAATAAAGAAATACACACCTTGTGTCTAGTAATGAAAAACACACCTCGTGTCCATTAATGAAAAACACACCTCGTGTCCAGTACTGAAAAACACGCCTCGTGTCCAGTAATGAAAAACACTCCTCCTGTCCAGTAATGAAAAACACACCTCGTGTCCATTAATGAAAAACAAACCTTGTGTCTAGTAATGAAAAACACTCCTCCTGTCTAGTAATGAAAAACACTCCACGTGTCCAATAATGAGAAACACTCCTCGTGTCCAGTAATGAGAAACACTCCATGTGTCCAGTAATGTAAAACACTCCTCGTGTCCAGAATTGTAAAATTCTCCTCATGTCCAGTAATGAAAAACATTCCTCGTGCACAATAATTAAAAACAGTCCTCGTGTCCAATAATGAAAAACATTCCTCGTGTCCATTAAAGAAAAACACTCCTCGTGCACAATAATGAAAAACACTCCTCGTGCCCAGTAAAGCAAAACACTCCTCGTGTTCAATCATGAAAAACACCCATCGTGTCCAGCAATGAAAAACACTCCACATGCCTATTAATGAAAAACACTCTTCGTGTCCAGTAATGAGAAACACTCCACGTCTCCAGTAATGTAAAACACTCCACGTGTCCAATAATGAAAAATACTCCTCGTGTCCAATAATGGAAAACATCCCTTGTTTCCAATAATGAAAAACACTCCTCGTGTCCAGTAAAGAAAAACACGCCTCGTGTCCAGTAATGAAAAACACTCCTCCTGTCCAGTAATGAAAAACACTCCTCATGTCCAGTAATGAAAAACACTCCACGTGTCCAATAATGAGAAACACTCCTCGTGTCCAGTAATGAGAAACACTCCACGTGTCCAGTAATGTAAAACACTCCTCGTGTCCAGCAATGAAAAATTCTCCTCGTGTCCATTAAAGAAAAACACTCCTCGTGCCCAGTAAAGGAAAACACTACTCGTGTCCAATCATGAAAAACACCCATCGTGTCCAGTAATGAAAAACACTCCACATGACTATTAATGAAAAACACTCCTCATGTCCAATCATGAAAAACACTCCTCGTGTCCAGTAATGAAAAACACTCCATGTGTCCAGTAATGTAAAACACTCCTCGTGTCAAGTAATGAGAAACACTCCTCGTGTCCAGTAATGAGAAACACTCCAAGTGTCCAGTAATGTAAAACACTCCACGTGTCCAATAATGCAAAATACTCCTCGTGTCCAATAATGGAAAACATCCCTTGTGTCCAATAATGAAAAACACTCCTCGTGTCCAGTAAAGAAAAACACTCCTCGTGCCCAGTAAAGGAAAACACTCCTCGTGTCCAATCATGAAAAACACCCATCGTGTCCAGTAATGACAAACACTCCACATGCCTATTAATGGAAAACACTCCTCATGTCCAATCATGAAAAACACTCCTCGTGTCCAGTAATAAAAAACACTCCACAAGTCCAGTAATGTAAAACACTCCTCGTGTCCAGTAATGAGAAACACTCCTCGTGTCCAGTAATGAGAAACACTCCACGTGTCCAGTAATGTAAAACACTCCTCCTGTCTAGTAGTGAAAAACTCTCCACGTGTCCAATAATGAGAAACACTCCTCGTGTCCAGTAATGAGAAACACTCCACGTGCCCAGTAATGTAAAACACTCCTCGTGTTCAGAAATGAAAAATTCTCCTCATGTCCAGTAATGAAAAACATTCCTCGTGCACAATAATGAAAAACACACCTCGTGTCCAATAATGAAAAACACACCTCATGTCCAATAAAGAAAAACACTCCTCGTGTCCAATAATGAAAAACACTCCTCGTGTCCAATAATGAAAAACACTCCTCGTGTTCAATAATGAAAAACACTACTTATGTCCAATAATGAAAAACAGCCCTCGTGTCCAATAAGGAAAACATTCCTCGTTTACAATAATAAGAAAAACTTTCCTCGTTTCCAATAATGAAAAACACTCCTCGTGTCCAATAACGAAAAACACTCCTCGTGTTCAGCAATGAAAAACACTACTTATGTCCAATAATGAAAAACAGCCCTTGTGTCCAATAAGGAAAACATTCCTCATTTGCAATAATAAGAAAAACTTTCCTCATGTCCAGTAATGAAAAACACTCCTCGTGTCCAGTAATGAAAAACACTCCTCAAGTCCAATAATGAAAAACACACCTCATGTTCAATAAAGAAAAACACTCCTCGTATCCAATAATGAAAAACACTCCTCGTGTCCAGTTATGAAAAACAAGCCTCATGTCCTGTAATGAAAAACAATTCTCCTGTCTAGTAATGAAAAACACTCCAGGTGTCCAGTAATGAAAAACACTCCTTGTATCCAATAATGAAAAACACGCCTCGTGTCCAATAATGGAATACATTCCTCGCGTCTAATAAAGAAATACACACCTTGTGTCCAGTAATGAAAAACACACCTCGTGTCCATTAATGAAAAACACACCTCGTGTCCAGTACTGAAAAACACGCCTCGTGTCCAGTAATGAAAAACACTCCTCCTGTCTCGTAATGAAAAACACACCTCGTGTCCATTAATGAAAACAAACCTCGTGTCTAGTAATGAAAAACACTCCTCCTGTCTAGTAATGAAAAACACTCCACGTGTCCAATAATGAGAAACACTCCTCGTGTCCAGTAATGAGAAACACTCCATGTGTCCAGTAATGAAAAACACTCCTCGTGTCCAGAATTGTAAAATTCTCATGTCCAGTAATGAAAAACATTCCTCGTGCACAATAATGAAAAACACTCCTCGTGTCCATTAAAGAAAAACACTCCTCGTGCACAGTAATGAAAAACACTCCTCGTGTCCAATAATGAAAAACATTCCTCGTGCCCAGTAAAGCAAAACACTCCTCGTGTTCAATCATGAAAAACACCCATCGTGTCCAGTAATGAAAAACACTCCACATGCCTATTAATGAAAAACACTCCTCATGTCCAATCATGAAAAACATTCCTCGTGTCCAGTAATGAAAAACACTCCACGTGCCCAGTAATGTAAAACACTCATGTCCAGTAATGAAAAACACTCCTCGTGTCCAGTAATGTAAAACACTCCTCGTGTCCAGTAATGAGAAACACTCCTCGTGTTCAGTAATGAGAAACACTCCACGTGTCCAGTAATGTAAAACACTCCGCGTGTCCAGGAATGAGAAACACTCCTCGTGTCCAGTAATGAGAAACACTCCACGTCTCCAGGAATGTAAAACACTCCACGTGTCCAATAATGAAAAATACTCCTCGTGTCCAATAATGGAAAACATCCCTTGAGTCCAATAATGAAAAACACTCCTCGTGTCCAGTAAAGAAAAACACGCCTCGTGTCCAGTAATGAAAAACACTCCTCCTGTCTAGTAATGAAAAACACACCTCGTGTCCATGAATGAAAAACAAACCTCGTGTCTAGTAATGAAAAACACTCCACTTGTCCAGTAATGTAAAACACTCCTCGTGTCCAGTAATGAGAAACACTCCTCGTGTCCAATCATGAAAAACACCCATCGTGTCCAGTAATGAAAAACACTCCACATGCCTATTAATGAAAAACACTCCTCATGTCCAATCATGAAAAACACTCCTCGTGTCCAGCAATGAAAAACACTCCACGTGTCCAGTAATGTAAAACACTCCTCGTGTCCAGTAAAGAAAAACACGCCTCGTGTCCAGTAATGTAAAACACTCCTCGTGTCCAGTAATGAGAAACACTCCTCGTGTCCAGTAATGAGAAACACTCCACGTGTCCAGTAATGTAAAACACTCCTCGTGTCCAGTAATGAGAAACACTCCTCGTGTCCAGTAATGAGAAACACTCCACGTCTCCAGTAATGTAAAACACTCCTCGTGTCCAATAAAGAAAAACACTCCTCGTGTCCAATTATGAAAAACACTCCCGTGTTCAATAATGAAAAACACCCCTCCTGTCTAGTAATGAAAAACTCTCCACGTGTCCAACAATGAAAAACACTCCTCGTGTCTGGTAATGAAATACATCCCACGTGTCAAGTAATGAAAAACACTCCTCGTGTCCAGCAATGAAAAACACTCCTCGTGTCCAGTAATGAAAAACACTCCTCAAATCTAATAATGAAAAATACACCACATGTCCAATAAAGAAAAACACTCCTCGTGCCCAATAATGAAAAACACTCTTCGTGTCCAGTTATGAAAAACAAGCCTCGTGTCCTGTACTGAAAAACAATTCTCCTGTCTAGTAATGAAAAACACTCCAGGTGTCCAATAATGAAAAACACTCCTTGTGTCCAATAATGAAATACATTCCTCGTGTCTAATAAAGAAATACACACCTTGTGTCTAGTAATGAAAAACACACCTCGTGTCCATTAATGAAAAACACACCTCGTGTCCAGTACTGAAAAACACGCCTCGTGTCCAGTAATGAAAAACACTCCTCCTGTCTAGTAATGAAAAACACACCTCGTGTCCATTAATGAAAAACAAACCTCGTGTCTAGTAATGAAGAACACTCCTCCTGTCTAGTAATGAAAAACACTCCACGTGTCCAGTAATGAGAAACACTCCACGTGTCCAGTAATGTAAAACACTCCTCGTGTCCAGTAATGAAAAATTCTCCTCGTGTCCAGTAATGAAAAACATTCCTCGTGCACAATAATTAAAAACATTCCTCGTGTCCAATAATGAAAAACACTCCTCGTGTCCATTAAAGAAAAACACTCCTTGTGCCCAGTAAAGGAAAACACTACTCGTGTCCAATCATGAAAAACACCCATCGTGTCCAGCAATGAAAAACACTCCACATGCCTATTAATGAAAAACACTCCTCATGTCCAATCATGAAAAACACTCCTCGTGTCCAGTAATGAAAAACACTCCATGTGTCCAGTAATGTAAAACACTCCACATGTCCAATAATGCAAAATACTCCTCGTGTCCAATAATGGAAAACATCCCTTGTGTCCAATAATGAAAAACACTCCTCGTGCCCAGTAAAGAAAAACACTCCTCGTGCCCAGTAAAGGAAAACACTCCTCGTGTCCAATCATGAAAAACACCCATCGTGTCCAGTAATGACAAACACTCCACATGCCTATTAATGAAAAACACTCCTCATGTCCAATCATGAAAAACACTCCTCGTGTCCAGTAATGAAAAACACTCCACGAGTCCAGTAATGTAAAACACTCCTCGTGTCCAGTAATGAGAAACACTCCTCGTGTCCAGTAATGAGAAACACTCCACGTGTCCAGCAATGTAAAACACTCCTCCTGTCTAGTAATGAAAAACTCTCCACGTGTCCAATAATGAGAAACACTCCTCGTGTCCAGTAATGAGAAACACTCCACGTGTTCAGTAATGTAAAACACTCCTCGTGTTCAGAAATGAAAAATTCTCCTCATGTCCAGTAATGAAAAACATTCCTCGTGCACAATAATTAAAAACACACCTCGTGTCCAATAATGAAAAACACACCTCATGTCCAATAAAGAAAAACACTCCTCGTGTCCAATAATGAAAAACACTCCTCGTGTCCAATAATGAAAAACACTCCTCGTGTTCAATAATGAAAAACACTCTTCGTGTCCAGCAATGAAAAACACTACTCGTGTCCAATAATGAAAAACAGCCCTCGTGTCCAATAAGGAAAACATTCCTCGTTTACAATAATAAGAAAATCTTTCCTCATGTCCAGTAATGAAAAACACTCCTCAAGTCCAATAATGAAAAAGACACCTCATGTTCAATAAAGAAATACACTCCTCGTGTCCAATAATGAAAAACACTCCTCGTGTCCAGTTATGAAAAACAAGCCTCGTGTCCTGTAATGAAAAACAATTCTCCTGTCTAGTAATGAAAAACACTCCTTGTATCCAATAATGAAAAAAACGCCTCGTGTCCAATAATGAAAGAAATTCCTCGTGTCTAATAAAGAAATACACACCTAGTGTCTAGTAATGAAAAACACACCTCGTGTCAATTAATGAAAAACACACCTCGTGTCCAGTACTGAAAAACACGCCTCGTGTCCAGTAATGAAAAACACTCCTCCTGTCTAGTAATGAAAAACACACCTCGTGTCCATTAATGAAAAACAAACCTCGTGTCTAGTAATGAAAAACACTCCTCCTGTCTAGTAATGAAAAACACACCATGTGTCCAATAATGAGAAACACTCCTCGTGTCCAGTAATGAGAAACACTCCACGCGTCCAGTAATGTAAAACACTCCTCGTGTCCAGAAATGAAAAATTCTCCTCATGTCCAGTAATGAAAAACATTCCTCGTGCACAATAATTAAAAACACTCCTCGTGTCCAATAATGAAAAACACTCCTCGTGTCCATTAAAGAAAAACACTCCCTGTGCACAATAATGAAAAAGACTCCTCGTGCCCAGTAATGCAAAACACTCCTCGTGTCCAATCATGAAAAACACCCATCGTGTCCAGTAATGAAAAACACTCCACATGCCTATTAATGAAAAAAACTCCTCATGTCCAATCATCAGAAACACTCCCCGTGTCCAGTAATGAAAAACACTCCACGTGTCCAGTAATGTAAAACACTCCTCGTGTCCAGTAATGAAAAACACTCCGCGTGTCCAGTAATGAGAAAAACTCCACGTGTCCAGTAATGTAAAACACTCCTCGTGTCCAGTAATGAGAAACACTCCTCGTGTCCAGTAATGAGAAACACTCCACGTCTCCAGTAATGTAAAACACTCAACGTGTCCAATAATGAAAAATACTCCTCGTGTCCAATAATGGAAAACACGCCTCGTGTCTAGTAATGAAAAACACACCTCGTGTCCATTAATGAAAAACAAACCTCATGCCTAGTAATGAAAAACACTCCTCCTGTCTAGTAATGAAAAACACTCCACATGTCCAATAATGAGAAACAATCCTCGTGTCCAGTGATGAGAAACACTCCACGTGTCCAGTAATGAAAAATTCTCCTCGTGTTCAGTAATGAAAAACATTCCTCGTGCACAATAATGAAAAACACTCCCGTGTCCAATAATGAAAAACACTCCTCGTGTCCAGTAAAGAAAAACACTCCTCGTGCAGAATAATGAAAAACACTCCTCGTGTCCAATAATGAAAAACATTCCTCGTGTCCAGTAAAGAAAAACACTCCTCGTGTCCAATAATGAAAAACACTCCTCGTGTCCAGTAAAGAAAAACACTCCACGTGTCCAATAATGAAAAACACTCCACGTGTCCAATAATGAAAAACACTCCTCGTGTCCAGAAATGAAAAACATCCCTCGTGTCCAATAATGAAAAACATTCCTCATGTCCAGTAATCAAAAACACTCTTCGTGTCCAATAAAGAAAAACGCTCCTCGTGTCCAATAAAGAAAAACACTCTTCGTGCCGAATAATGAAAAACATTCCTATTATCCGGTAATGAAAAACACCCTTGTGTCCAATAAAGAAAAACGCTCCTCGTGTCCAGTAATGAAAAATTCTAGTCGCGTCCAATAATGAAAAATTCTCCTCGTGTCTAGTAATGAAAAACACACCTCGTGTCCGGTAATGAAATACACTCCTCCTGTGCAGTAATGAAAAACTTCCCTCGTGTCCAATAATGAAAAACATTCCTCATGTCCAATAATGAAAAACACTCCTCGTGTCCAATAATGGAAAACATCCCTCGTGTCCAGTAATGAAAAACTCTCCATGTGTCCAATAATGAAAAACATCCCTCGTGCACAATAATGAAAAACACTCCACACGTGCAATAATGAAAAACACTCCACGTGTCCAGTAATGAGAAACACTCCTCGTGTCCAGTAATGAAAAATACTCCTCCTGTCTAGTAATGAAAAACACTCCACGTGTCCAATAATGAAAAACAATCCTCCTGTCTATTAATGAAAAACACTCCACGTGTCCAATAATGAAAAACACTCCTCATGTCCAGTAATGAAAAACATCCCTCGTGTCCAATAATGAAAAACATTCCTCGTGTAAAATAATGGAAAAAGATTCCTCATGTCCAATAATGAAAAACACTCCTCGTGTACAGTAATCAAAAACACTCTTCGAGTCCAATAAAGAAAAACACTCCTCGTCTCCAGTAAAGAAAAATTCTCGTCATGTCAAATAATGAAAAATTCTCCTCGTGTCTAGAAATGAAAAACACACCTTGTGTCCAGTAATGAAAAACACTCATCATGTCCAGTAATGAAATACACTCCTCCTGTGCAGTAATGAAAAACTTCCCTCGTGTCCAATAATGAAAAACATTCCTCATGTCCAATAATGAAAAACACTCCTCGTGTCCAATAATGGAAAACATCCCTCGTGTACAGTAATGAAAAACTCTCGATGTGTCCAAAAATGAAAAACATTCCTTGTGCACATTAATGAAAAACACTCCTCGTGTCCAATAATGAAAAACACTCCTCGTGTCCAGTAAAGAAAAACACTCCTCATGTCCAATCATGAAAAACACCCATCGTGTCCAGTAATGAAAAACACTCCACATGCCTATTAATGAAAAACACTCTTCGTGTCCAATCATGAAAAACACTCCTCGTGTCCAGTAATGAAAAACACTCCTCCTGTCTAGTAATGAAAAACTCTCCACGTGTCCAATAATGAAAAACACTCCTCGGCCTAGAAATTCGGTTTTGGCGCAGCGAGGGCTTTCGCGCCGGACGTTAGTGCCGGCGCTAAGTCCCCCTGCGCGCGCCAAAAATTCAGTAGCGCCGCGCCCAAACGGCTGCCGGCGCTACTGAGGGGTCTCAGCGCCTCAAAACTGGCGCCACGCGCCACATTGCGGCGCTATTCCAGCGCTGCGGCGCCCGCTGCGGTGCGGCAGGCTCGGGAAGTGCAGGCCTCCTCCTTCCGTTAAGGAGGAGGTGCCTGCACCCGGCCGCGGCCCGCGATAATCTTTTTAAAAATGAGCCCGGCACCTCGGACAAGTGCCGGGCTTGCTTCTGTTCCGGGGGGGGGTGGGGGGAAGTCCGGGGAGGGAGCTGCGGCCAGGCGGCCGGCGGGAAAGCGGCCGGCCGCCGCGGGGCCTTTAATGCGCCGGCGCAAAGTTCTGTAAGGCACCTCTGCCAGAACGTTGCTTGCGGCTGCCACGGGCGAGGCGGCCGCAACTCAATTTCCGAGTTCAGGCGGGTTACCATGGCAACCGGGACGCTGCGCACACCGATGACGTCATCGGTGCCGGCGCAGCGCTACCGGCCTAACGCCGATTTAGGGCCCCTGTCAATTTCTAAACTGGCCATAACTTCGGCGCTAGGCCCTCTAGCGCCTCAAAAGCGGCGCTAAGGCCAGTGAATTTCTAGGCCCTCGTGTCTGGTAATCAAAAACACTCCTCAAGTCCAATAATGAAAAACACACCTAATGTCCAATAAAGAAAAACACTCCTCGTGTCCAATAATGAAAAACACTCCTCGTGTCCAGTTATGAAATACAAGCCTCGTGTCCTGTAATGAAAAACAATTCTCCTGTCTAGTAATGAAAAACACTCCAGGTGTCCAATAATGAAAAACACTTCTTGTATCCAATAATTAAAAACACGCCTCGTGTCCAATAATGAAATACATTCCTCGTGTCTAATAAAGAAATACACACCTTGTGTCTAGTAATGAAAAACACACCTCGTGTCCATTAATGAAAAACACACCTCGTGTCCAGTACTGAAAAACACGCCTCGTGTCCAGTAATGAAAAACAAACCTCGTGTCTAGTAATGAAAAACACTCCTCATGTCCAGTAATGAAAAACACTCCACGTATCCAATAATGAGAAACACTCCTCGTGTCCAGTAATGCAAAACACTCCACGTGTCCAGCAATGTAAAACACTCCTCGTGTCCAGCAATGTAAAACACTCCTCGTGTCCAGTAATGAAAAATTCTCCACGTGTCCAGTAATGAAAAACATTCCTCGTGCACAATAAATAAAAACACTCCTCGTGTCCAATAATGAAAAACACTCCTCGTGTCCATTAAAGAAAAACACTCCTCGTGCCCAGTAAAGGAAAACACTACTCGTGTCCAATCATGAAAAACACCCATCGTGTCCAGTAATGAAAAACACTCCACATGCCTATTAATGAAAAACACTCCTCATGTCCAATCATGAAAAACACTCCTCGTGTCCAGTAATGAAAAACACTCCACGTGTCCAGTAATGTAAAACACTCCTCGTGTCCAGTAATGAGAAACACTCATGTCCAGTAATGAGAAACACTCCACGGGTCCAGTAATGTAAAACACTCCTCGTGTCCGGTAATGAGAAACACTCCTCGTGTCCAGTAATGAGAAACACTCCATGTGTCCAGTAATGTAAAACACTCCACGTGTCCAATAATGAAAAATACTCCTCATGTCCAATAATGGAAAACATCCCTTGTGTCCAATAATGAAAAAAACTCCTCGTGTCCAATCATGAAAAACACCCATCGTGTCCAGTAATGAAAAACACTCCTCCTGTCTAGTAATGAAAAACACACCTCGTGTCCATTAATGAAAAACAAACCTCGTGTCTAGTAATGAAAAACACTCCTCCTGTCTAGTAATGAAAAACACTCCACGTGTCCAATAATGAGAAACACTCCTCGTGTCCAGTAATGAGAAACACTCCACGCGTCCAGTAATGTAAAACACTCCTCGTGTCCAGAAATGAAAAATTCTCCTCATGTCCAGTAATGAAAAACATTCCTCGTGCACAATAATTAAAAACACTCCTCGTGTCCAATAATGAAAAACACTCCTCGTGTCCATTAAAGAAAAACACTCCTCGTGCACAATAATGAAAAACACTCCACATGCCTATTAATGAAAAAAACTCCTCATGTCCAATCATCAGAAACACTCAATTCAATTCAATTCAATTCAATTCAATTCAATTCAAATCGCTTTATTGGCATGATAAGTTACATCTTATGTTGCCAAAGCATCAAAATACATTTATGGTTTAGCACATAAACGCAGTTCTATTCATACATTGTATAAACAGGTATATCCCTGAGTGTATAAATATACATTCGCATTGTTTATATATATTCTTTTCTTAGTTTACTGGTTGTCCCTCTGTTCATGGCAAGCTGTAACATAGTGTGCCGCCATTGTTATACAGCTTCTCTCCTCTCCCAGTAGGAATGGGAGTTTTTGGTTGTCATTCAGATTTCTGAAATCAGGGCATATTTGTGAGAATTTTTGGTAGAAATTCTCCCTGATGCCCTGATATTTTCCACAAGCTGTGAGGAAGTGCATCTCTGTCTCCACCACTCCCTGACTGCAGTGAGAGCATATCCTGTCCTCTCTTGGCAGCCTGGTCTGCCTGTGTCTGCCTTTTTCGATCACTAGGCTATGTTCGCTAAGTCTGTACCTTGTCAAGGTTCTTCTCAGTTTGTTATCCTTTACCATGGTCAGGTAATCAGCTATGTTGTATTGTCTGTTTAGGGCCAAGTAGCAATTGAGTTTGCTTTGGGTTTTTGTTGTTTCTGCCCAATATGTCAGATATTTTTCCTTTTGCTTAGCGACGATTGTGTTGGGTCGAATTCTTTGTGTTACCCTGTCACTGTCCTGGGGCTGGTTATTGTTAGTATTGTTAGTAGTTACTTCACTGAGTCCCAGGACTAGTTGACTGAGGGTATTCTTCTTTATGGTCAGCTCTTGGCATTTCAGGGCGTCGTAGTGATAGCATTGGGGATTGCTCATTTGTAGGTGATTCCAAAATTTGGTGGCTCTTTTTTGGATAGTGATTATTAATGGATATTGGCCTAGTTCCGCCCTGCATGCATTGTTTACTGTTTTCCTTTGAGTCCGGAGGATACTTTTACAGAATTCTGCATGTAGGATCTCAATTGGGTGTTTGTCCCATTTTGCAAATTCTTGTTGAGTTAGCGGTCCCCATACCTCACTGCCATAGAGTGCAATTGGTTCAATTACTGATTTGAAAATTTTGAGCCAAATGCTAATTGGGATTTCTATTTGGATTGATTTTTTGATGGCATAGAAAGCCCTTCTTGCTTTCTCTTTCAGTTCATTCACAGCCAGTTTGAAGTTTCCCGTAGAACTGATTTTTAAGCCCAAGTATGTGTAGTTAGTGGTTTGTTCAATTTTGGTTGTTCCTACTGTGAAATTTATTTTGGGTCCCTGATGTTTGGATCTTTGCTGGAACACAAGGACTTTGGTTTTTTGGGGATTTATTGTCAGGGCCCAAGTCTGGCAGTACGACTCCAGCAGGTCCAGGTTTTGCTGTAGCCCCTCTTTAGTTGGTGACAGCAGAACCAGGTCGTCTGCATAGAGGAGGAATTTAACCTTGGATTCATATAGGGTGAGGCCGGGTGCTGTAGATTGTTCAAGTAGTTTTGCCAATCCATTTATGTAAATATTAAAGAGTCCCCGTGTCCAGTAATGAAAAACACTCCACGTGTCCAGTAATGTAAAACACTCCTCGTGTCCAGTAATGAGAAACACTCCGCGTGTCCAGTAATGAGAAAAACTCCACGTGTCCAGTATTGTAAAACACTCCTCGTGTCCAGTAATGAGAAACACTCCTCGTGTCCAGTAATGAGAAACACTCCACGTCTCCAGTAATGTAAAACACTCCACGTGTCCAATAATGAAAAATACTTCTCGTGTCCAATAATGGAAAACATCCCTTGTGTCCAATAATGAAAAACACTCCTCGTGTCCAGTAAAGAAAAACACGCCTCGTGTCCAGTAATGAAAAACAAACCTCGTGTCTAGTAATGAAAAACACACCTCGTGTCCATTAATGAAAAACAAACCTCGTGTCTAGTAATGAAAAACACTCCTGATGTCCAGTAATGAAAAACACTCCACGTGTCCAATAATGAGAAACACTCCTCATGTCCAGTAATGAGAAACACTCCACGTGTCCAGTAATGTAAAACACTCCTCGTGTCCAGTAATGAAAAATTCTCCTTGTGTCCAGTAATGAAAAATGTTCCTCGTTCACAATAATTAAAAACACTCCTTGTGTCCAATAATGAAAAACACTCCTCGTGTCCATTAAAGAAAAACACTCCTCGTGCCCAGTAAAGGAAAACACTCCTCGTGTCCATTCATGAAAAACACCCATCGTGTCCAGTAATGAAAAACACTCCACATGCCTATTCATGAAAAACACTCCTCATGTCCAATCATGAAAAACACTCCCCGTGTCCAGTAATGAAAAACACTCCACGTGTCCAGTAATGTAAAACACTCCTCGTGTCCAGTAATGAGAAACACTCCTCGTGTCCAGTAATGAGAAACACTCCAGTGTCCAGTAATGTAAAACACTCCTCGTGTCCAGTAATGAAAAACACTCCTCGTGTCCAGTAAAGAAAAACACTCCTCGTGCCCAGTAAAGGAAAACACTCCTCGTGTCCAATCATGAAAAACACCCATCGTGTCCAGTAATGAAAAACACTCCACATGCCTATTAATGAAAAACACTCCTCATCTCCAATCATGAAAAACACTCCTCGTGTCCAGTAATGAAAAACACTCCACGTGTCCAGTAATGTAAAACACTCCTCGTGTCCAGTAAAGAGAAACACTCCTGGTGTCCAGTAATGAGAAACACTCCACGTGTCCATTAATGTAAAACACTCCTCGTGTCCAGAAATGAAAAATTCTCCTCATGTCCAGTAATGAAAAACATTCCTCATGCACAATAATTAAAAACACTCCTCGTGTCCAATAATGAAAAACACTCCTCGTGTCCAATAATGAAAAACACTCCTCGTGTTCAATAATGAAAAACACTCTTCGTGTCCAGCAATGAAAAACACTACTCGTGTCCAATAATGAAAAACAGCCCTCGTGTCCAATAAGGAAAACATTCCTCGTTTACAATAATAAGAAAAACTTTCCTCATGTCCAGTAATGAAAAACACTCCTCGTGTCCAGTAATGAAAAACACTCA
This sequence comes from Somniosus microcephalus, assembly GCF_052327205.1. Lineage (NCBI taxonomy): Eukaryota > Metazoa > Chordata > Chondrichthyes > Squaliformes > Somniosidae > Somniosus > Somniosus microcephalus. Next base: position 115,000,957 of record NC_140993.1, on the reverse strand, counting down.
AGTCCAATAATGAAAAACACACCTCATGTTCAATAAAGAAAAACACTCCCCGTGTCCAATAATGAAAAACACTCCTCGTGTCCAGTTATGAAAAACAAGCCTCGTGTCCTGTAATGAAAAACAATTCTCCTGTCTAGTAATGAAAAACACTCCAGGTGTCCAATAATGAAAAACACTCCTTGTATCCAATAATGAAAAACACGCCTCGTGTCCAATAATGAAAAACACTCCTCGTGTCCAGTAAAGAAAAACACTCCTCGTGTCCAATAATGAAAAACACTCCTCGTGTCCAGTAAAGAAAAACACTCCTCGTGTCCAATAATGAAAAACACTCCACGTGTCCAATAATGAAAAACACTCCTCGTGTCCAGAAATGAAAAACATCCCTCGTGTCCAATAATGAAAAACATTCCTCATGTCCAGTAATCAAAAACACTCTTCGTGTCCAATAAAGAAAACCCTCCTCGTGTCCAATAAAGAAAAACACTCTTCGTGCCGAATAATGAAAAACATTCCTATTATCCGGTAATGAAAAACGCCCTTGTGTCCATTAATGAAAAACACACCTCGTGTCCAGTACTGAAAAACACGCCTCGTGTCCAGTAATGAAAAACAAACCTCGTGTCTAGTAATGAAAAACACTCCTCATGTCCAGTAATGAAAAACACTCCACGTATCCAATAATGAGAAACACTCCTCGTGTCCAGTAATGCAAAACACTCCACGTGTCCAGCAATGTAAAACACTCCTCGTGTCCAGCAATGTAAAACACTCCTCGTGTCCAGTAATGAAAAATTCTCCACGTGTCCAGTAATGAAAAACATTCCTCGTGCACAATAAATAAAAACACTCCTCGTGTCCAATAATGAAAAACACTCCTCGTGTCCATTAAAGAAAAACACTCCTCGTGCCCAGTAAAGGAAAACACTACTCGTGTCCAATCATGAAAAACACCCATCGTGTCCAGTAATGAAAAACACTCCACATGCCTATTAATGAAAAACACTCCTCATGTCCAATCATGAAAAACACTCCTCGTGTCCAGTAATGAAAAACACTCCACGTGTCCAGTAATGTAAAACACTCCTCGTGTCCAGTAATGAGAAACACTCATGTCCAGTAATGAGAAACACTCCACGGGTCCAGTAATGTAAAACACTCCTCGTGTCCGGTAATGAGAAACACTCCTCGTGTCCAGTAATGAGAAACACTCCATGTGTCCAGTAATGTAAAACACTCCACGTGTCCAATAATGAAAAATACTCCTCATGTCCAATAATGGAAAACATCCCTTGTGTCCAATAATGAAAAAAACTCCTCGTGTCCAATCATGAAAAACACCCATCGTGTCCAGTAATGAAAAACACTCCTCCTGTCTAGTAATGAAAAACACACCTCGTGTCCATTAATGAAAAACAAACCTCGTGTCTAGTAATGAAAAACACTCCTCCTGTCTAGTAATGAAAAACACTCCACGTGTCCAATAATGAGAAACACTCCTCGTGTCCAGTAATGAGAAACACTCCACGCGTCCAGTAATGTAAAACACTCCTCGTGTCCAGAAATGAAAAATTCTCCTCATGTCCAGTAATGAAAAACATTCCTCGTGCACAATAATTAAAAACACTCCTCGTGTCCAATAATGAAAAACACTCCTCGTGTCCATTAAAGAAAAACACTCCTCGTGCACAATAATGAAAAACACTCCTCGTGCCCAGTAATGCAAAACACTCCTCGTGTCCAATCATGAAAAACAACCATCGTGTCCAGTAATGAAAAACACTCCACATGCCTATTAATGAAAAAAACTCCTCATGTCCAATCATCAGAAACACTCAATTCAATTCAATTCAATTCAATTCAATTCAATTCAAATCGCTTTATTGGCATGATAAGTTACATCTTATGTTGCCAAAGCATCAAAATACATTTATGGTTTAGCACATAAACGCAGTTCTATTCATACATTGTATAAACAGGTATATCCCTGAGTGTATAAATATACATTCGCATTGTTTATATATATTCTTTTCTTAGTTTACTGGTTGTCCCTCTGTTCATGGCAAGCTGTAACATAGTGTGCCGCCATTGTTATACAGCTTCTCTCCTCTCCCAGTAGGAATGGGAGTTTTTGGTTGTCATTCAGATTTCTGAAATCAGGGCATATTTGTGAGAATTTTTGGTAGAAATTCTCCCTGATGCCCTGATATTTTCCACAAGCTGTGAGGAAGTGCATCTCTGTCTCCACCACTCCCTGACTGCAGTGAGAGCATATCCTGTCCTCTCTTGGCAGCCTGGTCTGCCTGTGTCTGCCTTTTTCGATCACTAGGCTATGTTCGCTAAGTCTGTACCTTGTCAAGGTTCTTCTCAGTTTGTTATCCTTTACCATGGTCAGGTAATCAGCTATGTTGTATTGTCTGTTTAGGGCCAAGTAGCAATTGAGTTTGCTTTGGGTTTTTGTTGTTTCTGCCCAATATGTCAGATATTTTTCCTTTTGCTTAGCGACGATTGTGTTGGGTCGAATTCTTTGTGTTACCCTGTCACTGTCCTGGGGCTGGTTATTGTTAGTATTGTTAGTAGTTACTTCACTGAGTCCCAGGACTAGTTGACTGAGGGTATTCTTCTTTATGGTCAGCTCTTGGCATTTCAGGGCGTCGTAGTGATAGCATTGGGGATTGCTCATTTGTAGGTGATTCCAAAATTTGGTGGCTCTTTTTTGGATAGTGATTATTAATGGATATTGGCCTAGTTCCGCCCTGCATGCATTGTTTACTGTTTTCCTTTGAGTCCGGAGGATACTTTTACAGAATTCTGCATGTAGGATCTCAATTGGGTGTTTGTCCCATTTTGCAAATTCTTGTTGAGTTAGCGGTCCCCATACCTCACTGCCATAGAGTGCAATTGGTTCAATTACTGATTTGAAAATTTTGAGCCAAATGCTAATTGGGATTTCTATTTGGATTGATTTTTTGATGGCATAGAAAGCCCTTCTTGCTTTCTCTTTCAGTTCATTCACAGCCAGTTTGAAGTTTCCCGTAGAACTGATTTTTAAGCCCAAGTATGTGTAGTTAGTGGTTTGTTCAATTTTGGTTGTTCCTACTGTGAAATTTATTTTGGGTCCCTGATGTTTGGATCTTTGCTGGAACACAAGGACTTTGGTTTTTTGGGGATTTATTGTCAGGGCCCAAGTCTGGCAGTACGACTCCAGCAGGTCCAGGTTTTGCTGTAGCCCCTCTTTAGTTGGTGACAGCAGAACCAGGTCGTCTGCATAGAGGAGGAATTTAACCTTGGATTCATATAGGGTGAGGCCGGGTGCTGTAGATTGTTCAAGTAGTTTTGCCAATCCATTTATGTAAATATTAAAGAGTCCCCGTGTCCAGTAATGAAAAACACTCCACGTGTCCAGTAATGTAAAACACTCCTCGTGTCCAGTAATGAGAAACACTCCGCGTGTCCAGTAATGAGAAAAACTCCACGTGTCCAGTATTGTAAAACACTCCTCGTGTCCAGTAATGAGAAACACTCCTCGTGTCCAGTAATGAGAAACACTCCACGTCTCCAGTAATGTAAAACACTCCACGTGTCCAATAATGAAAAATACTTCTCGTGTCCAATAATGGAAAACATCCCTTGTGTCCAATAATGAAAAACACTCCTCGTGTCCAGTAAAGAAAAACACGCCTCGTGTCCAGTAATGAAAAACAAACCTCGTGTCTAGTAATGAAAAACACACCTCGTGTCCATTAATGAAAAACAAACCTCGTGTCTAGTAATGAAAAACACTCCTGATGTCCAGTAATGAAAAACACTCCACGTGTCCAATAATGAGAAACACTCCTCATGTCCAGTAATGAGAAACACTCCACGTGTCCAGTAATGTAAAACACTCCTCGTGTCCAGTAATGAAAAATTCTCCTTGTGTCCAGTAATGAAAAATGTTCCTCGTTCACAATAATTAAAAACACTCCTTGTGTCCAATAATGAAAAACACTCCTCGTGTCCATTAAAGAAAAACACTCCTCGTGCCCAGTAAAGGAAAACACTCCTCGTGTCCATTCATGAAAAACACCCATCGTGTCCAGTAATGAAAAACACTCCACATGCCTATTCATGAAAAACACTCCTCATGTCCAATCATGAAAAACACTCCCCGTGTCCAGTAATGAAAAACACTCCACGTGTCCAGTAATGTAAAACACTCCTCGTGTCCAGTAATGAGAAACACTCCTCGTGTCCAGTAATGAGAAACACTCCAGTGTCCAGTAATGTAAAACACTCCTCGTGTCCAGTAATGAAAAACACTCCTCGTGTCCAGTAAAGAAAAACACTCCTCGTGCCCAGTAAAGGAAAACACTCCTCGTGTCCAATCATGAAAAACACCCATCGTGTCCAGTAATGAAAAACACTCCACATGCCTATTAATGAAAAACACTCCTCATCTCCAATCATGAAAAACACTCCTCGTGTCCAGTAATGAAAAACACTCCACGTGTCCAGTAATGTAAAACACTCCTCGTGTCCAGTAAAGAGAAACACTCCTGGTGTCCAGTAATGAGAAACACTCCACGTGTCCATTAATGTAAAACACTCCTCGTGTCCAGAAATGAAAAATTCTCCTCATGTCCAGTAATGAAAAACATTCCTCATGCACAATAATTAAAAACACTCCTCGTGTCCAATAATGAAAAACACTCCTCGTGTCCAATAATGAAAAACACTCCTCGTGTTCAATAATGAAAAACACTCTTCGTGTCCAGCAATGAAAAACACTACTCGTGTCCAATAATGAAAAACAGCCCTCGTGTCCAATAAGGAAAACATTCCTCGTTTACAATAATAAGAAAAACTTTCCTCATGTCCAGTAATGAAAAACACTCCTCGTGTCCAGTAATGAAAAACACTCAAGTCCAATAATGAAAAACACACCTCATGTTCAATAAAGAAAAACACTCCCCGTGTCCAATAATGAAAAACACTCCTCGTGTCCAGTTATGAAAAACAAGCCTCGTGTCCTGTAATGAAAAACAATTCTCCTGTCTAGTAATGAAAAACACTCCAGGTGTCCAATAATGAAAAACACTCCTTGTATCCAATAATGAAAAACACGCCTCGTGTCCAATAATGAAAAACACTCCTCGTGTCCAGTAAAGAAAAACACTCCTCGTGTCCAATAATGAAAAACACTCCTCGTGTCCAGTAAAGAAAAACACTCCTCGTGTCCAATAATGAAAAACACTCCACGTGTCCAATAATGAAAAACACTCCTCGTGTCCAGAAATGAAAAACATCCCTCGTGTCCAATAATGAAAAACATTCCTCATGTCCAGTAATCAAAAACACTCTTCGTGTCCAATAAAGAAAACCCTCCTCGTGTCCAATAAAGAAAAACACTCTTCGTGCCGAATAATGAAAAACATTCCTATTATCCGGTAATGAAAAACGCCCTTGTGTCCAATAAAGAAAAACGCTCCTCGTGTCCAGTAATGAAAAATTCTAGTCGCGTCCAATAATGAAAAATTCTCCTCGTGTCTAGTAATGAAAAACACACCTCGTGTCCAATAATGAAAAACATTCCTCATGTCCAATAATGAAAAACACTCCTCGTGTCCAATAATGAAAAACATCCCTCGTGCACAATAATGAAAAACACTCCACACGTGCAACAATGAAAAACACTCCACGTGTCCAGTAATGAGAAACACTCCTCGTGTCCAGTAATGAAAAATACTCCTCCTGTCTAGTAATGAAAAACACTCCACGTGTCCAATAATGAATAACAATCCTCCCGTCTATTAATGAAAAACACTCCACGTGTCCAATAATGAAAAACACTCCTCATGTCCAGTAATGAAAAACATCCCTCGTGTCCAATAATGAAAAACATTCCTCGTGTAAAATAATGGAAAAAGATTCCTCATGTCCAATAATGAAAAACACTCCTCGTGTACAGTAATCAAAAACACTCTTCGAGTCCAATAAAGAAAAACACTCCTCGTCTCCAGTAAAGAAAAATTCTAGTCATGTCCAAAAATGAAAAATCCTCCTCGTGTCTAGAAATGAAAAACACACCTCGTGTCCAGTAATGAAAAACACTCATCATGTCCAGTAATGAAATACACTCCTCCTGTGCAGTAATGAAAAACTTCCCTCGTGTCCAATAATGAAAAACATTCCTCATGTCCAATAATGAAAAACACTCCTCGTGTCCAATAATGAAAAACACTCCTCGTGTCCAGTAAAGAAAAATTCTCGTCATGTCCAATAATGAAAAACATTCCTCGTGTAAAATAATGGAAAAAGATTCCTCATGTCCAATAATGAAAAACACTCCTCGTGTACAGTAATCAAAAACACTCTTCGAGTCCAATAAAGAAAAACACTCCTCGTCTCCAGTAAAGAAAAATTCTCGTCATGTCCAATAATGAAAAATTCTCCTCGTGTCTAGAAATGAAAAACACACCTTGTGTCCAGTAATGAAAAACACTCATCATGTCCAGTAATGAAATACACTCCTCCTGTGCAGTAATGAAAAACTTCCCTCGTGTCCAATAATGAAAAACATTCCTCATGTCCAATAATGAAAAACACTCCTCGTGTCCAATAATGGAAAACATCCCTCGTGTACAGTAATGAAAAACTCTCGATGTGTCCAAAAATGAAAAACATTCCTTGTGCACAATAATGAAAAACACTCCTCGTGTTCAATAATGAAAAACACTCTTCGTGTCCAGCAATGAAAAACACTACTCGTGTCCAATAATGAAAAACAGCCCTCGTGTCCAATAAGGAAAACATTCCTCGTTTACAATAATAAGAAAAACTTTCCTCATGTCCAGTAATGAAAAACACTCCTCGTGTCCAGTAATGAAAAACACTCCTCAAGTCCAATAATGAAAAACACACCTCATGTTCAATAAAGAAAAACACTCCCCGTGTCCAATAATGAAAAACACTCCTCGTGTCCAGTTATGAAAAACAAGCCTCGTGTCCTGTAATGAAAAACAATTCTCCTGTCTAGTAATGAAAAACACTCCAGGTGTCCAATAATGAAAAACACTCCTTGTATCCAATAATGAAAAACACGCCTCGTGTCCAATAATGAAAAACACTCCTCGTGTCCAGTAAAGAAAAACCCTCCTCGTGTCCAATAATGAAAAACACTCCTCGTGTCCAGTAAAGAAAAACACTCCTCGTGTCCAATAATGAAAAACACTCCACGTGTCCAATAATGAAAAACACTCCTCGTGTCCAGAAATGAAAAACATTCCTCATGTCCAGTAATCAAAAACACTCTTCGTGTCCAATAAAGAAAAACGCTCCTCGTGTCCAGTAAAGAAAAACACTCCTCGTGTCCAATAATGAAAAACACTCCACGTGTCCAATAATGAAAAACATCCCTCGTGTCCAATAATGAAAAACATTCCTCATGTCCAGTAATCAAAAACACTCTTCGTGTCCAATAAAGAAAAACGCTCCTCGTGTCCAATAAAGAAAAACACTCTTCGTGCCGAATAATGAAAAACATTCCTATTATCCGGTAATGAAAAACGCCCTTGTGTCCAATAAAGAAAAACGCTCCTCGTGTCCAGTAATGAAAAATTCTAGTCGCGTCCAATAATGAAAAATTCTCCTCGTGTCTAGTAATGAAAAACACACCTCGTGTCCAATAATGAAAAACATTCCTCATGTCCAATAATGAAAAACACTCCTCGTGTCCAATAATGAAAAACATCCCTCGTGCACAATAATGAAAAACACTCCACACGTGCAACAATGAAAAACACTCCACGTGTCCAGTAATGAGAAACACTCCTCGTGTCCAGTAATGAAAAATACTCCTCCTGTCTAGTAATGAAAAACACTCCACGTGTCCAATAATGAATAACAATCCTCCCGTCTATTAATGAAAAACACTCCACGTGTCCAATAATGAAAAACACTCCTCATGTCCAGTAATGAAAAACATCCCTCGTGTCCAATAATGAAAAACATTCCTCGTGTAAAATAATGGAAAAAGATTCCTCATGTCCAATAATGAAAAACACTCCTCGTGTACAGTAATCAAAAACACTCTTCGAGTCCAATAAAGAAAAACACTCCTCGTCTCCAGTAAAGAAAAATTCTAGTCATGTCCAAAAATGAAAAATCCTCCTCGTGTCTAGAAATGAAAAACACACCTCGTGTCCAGTAATGAAAAACACTCATCATGTCCAGTAATGAAATACACTCCTCCTGTGCAGTAATGAAAAACTTCCCTCGTGTCCAATAATGAAAAACATTCCTCATGTCCAATAATGAAAAACACTCCTCGTGTCCAATAATGAAAAACACTCCTCGTGTCCAGTAAAGAAAAACACTCCTCATGTCCAATCATGAAAAACACCCATCGTGTCCAGTAATGAAAAACACTCCACATGCCTATTAATGAAAAACACTCTTCGTGTCCAATCATGAAAAACACTCCTCGTGTCCAGTAATGAAAAACACTCCTCCTGTCTAGTAATGAAAAACTCTCCACGTATCCAATAATGAAAAACACTCCTCGGCCTAGAAATTCGGTTTTGGCGCAGCGAGGGCTTTAGCGCCGGAAGTTAGTGCCGGCGCTAGGTCCCCCTGCGCGCGCCAAAAATTCAGTAGCGCCGCGCCCAAACGGCTGCCGGCGCTACTGAGGGGTCTCAGCGCCTCAAAACTGGCGCCACGCGCCGCATTGCGGCGCTATTCCGGCGCTGCGGCGCCCGCTGCGGTGCGGCAGGCTCGGGAAGTGCAGGCCTCCTCCTTCCGTTAAGGAGGAGCTGCCTGCACCCGGCCGCGGCCCGCGATAATCTTTTTAAAAATGAGCCCGGCACCTCAGACAAGTGACGGGCTTGCTTCTGTTCCGGGGGGGGGGGTGGGGGGAAGTCCGGGGAGGGAGCTGCGGCCAGGCGGCCGGCGGGAAAGCGGCCGGCCGCCGCGGGGCCTTTAATGCGCCGGCGCAAAGTTCTGTAAGGCACCTCTGCCAGAACGTTGCTTGCGGCTGCCACGGGCGAGGCGGCCGCAACTCAATTTCCGAGTTCGGGCGGGTTACCATGGCAACCGGGACGCTGCGCACACCGATGACGTCATCGGTGCCGGCGCAGCGCTACCGGCCTAACGCCGATTTAGGGCCCCTGTCAATTTCTAAACTGGCCATAACTTCGGCGCTAGGCCCTCTAGCGCCTCAAAAGCGGCGCTAAGGCCAGTGAATTTCTAGGCCCTCGTGTCTGGTAATCAAAAACACTCCTCAAGTCCAATAATGAAAAACACACCTCATGTCCAATAAAGAAAAACACTCCTCGTGTCCAACAATGAAAAACACTCCTCGTGTCCAGTTATGAAATACAAGCCTCGTGTCCTGTAATGAAAAACAATTCTCCTGTCTAGGAATGAAAAACACTCCAGGTGTCCAATAATGAAAAACACTCCTTGTATCCAATAATTAAAAACACGCCTCGTGTCCAATAATGAAATACATTCCTCGTGCCTAATAAAGAAATACACACCTTGTGTCCAGTAATGAAAAACACACCTCGTGTCCATTAATGAAAAACACACCTCGTGTCCAGTACTGAAAAACACGCCTCGTGTCCAGTAATGAAAAACAAACCTCGTGTCTAGTAATGAAAAACACTCCTCATGTCCAGTAATGAAAAACACTCCACGTATCCAATAATGAGAAACACTCCTCGTGTCCAGTAATGCAAAACACTCCACGTGTCCAGCAATGTAAAACACTCCTCGTGTCCAGTAATGAAAAATTCTCCACGTGTCCAGTAATGAAAAACATTCCTCGTGCACAATAAATAAAAACACTCCTCGTGTCCAATAATGAAAAACACTCCTCGTGTCCATTAAAGAAACACACTCCTCGTGCCCAGTAAAGGAAAACACTCCTCGTGTCCAATCATGAAAAACACCCATCATGTCCAAAAATGAAAAATACTCCACATGCCTATTAATGAAAAACACTCCTCATGTCCAATCATGAAAAACACTCCTCGTGTCCAGTAATGAAAAACACTCCACGTGTCCAGTAATGTAAAACACTCCTCGTGTCCAGTAATGAGAAACACTCCTCGTGTCCAGTAATGAGAAACACTCCATGTGTCCAGTAATGTAAAACACTCCACGTGTCCAATAATGGAAAACATCCCTTGTGTCCAATAATGAAAAGCACTCCTCGTGTCCAGTAAAGAAAAACACTCCTCGTGTCCAATAATGAAAAACACTCCTCGTGTCCAATAATGAAAAACACTCCTCGTGTTCAATAATGAAAAACACTCTTCGTGTCCAGCAATGAAAAACACTACTCGTGTCCAATAATGAAAAACAGCCCTCGTGTCCAATAAGGAAAACATTCCTCGTTTACAATAATAAGAAAAACTTTCCTCATGTCCAGTAATGAAAAACACTCCTCCTGTCTAGTAATGAAAAACACACCTCGTGTCCATTAATGAAAAACAAACCTCGTGTCGAGTAATGAAAAACACTCCACGCGTCCAGTAATGTAAAACACTCCTCGTGTCCAGAAATGAAAAATTCTCCTCATGTCCAGTAATGAAAAACATTCCTCGTGCACAATAATTAAAAACACTCCTCGTGTCCAATAATGAAAAACACTCCTCGTGTCCAATAATGAAAAACACTCCTCGTGTTCAATAATGAAAAACACTCTTCGTGTCCAGCAATGAAAAACACTACTCGTGTCCAATAATGAAAAACAGCCCTCATGTCCAATAAGGAAAACATCCTCGTTTACAATAATAAGAAAAACTTTCCTCATGTCCAGTAATGAAAAACACTCCTCGTGTCCAGTAATGAAAAACACAAAAGTCCAATAATGAAAAACACACCTCATGTTCAATAAAGAAAAACACTCCCCGTGTCCAATAATGAAAAACACTCCTCGTGTCCAGTTATGAAAAACAAGCCTCGTGTCCTGTAATGAAAAACAATTCTCCTGTCTAGTAATGAAAAACACTCCAGGTGTCCAATAATGAAAAACACTCCTTGTATCCAATAATGAAAAACACGCCTCGTGTCCAATAATGAAAAACACTCCTCGTGTCCAGTAAAGAAAAACACTCCTTGTGTCCAATAATGAAAAACATTCCTCGTGTCCAGTAAAGAAAAACACTCCTCGTGTCCAATAATGAAAAACACTCCACGTGTCCAATAATGAAAAACACTCCTCGTGTCCAGAAATGAAAAACATCCCTCGTGTCCAATAATGAAAAACATTCCTCATGTCCAGTAATCAAAAACACTCTTCGTGCCCAATAAAGAAAAACACTCTTCGTGCCGAATAATGAAAAACATTCCTATTATCCGGTAATGAAAAACACCCTTGTGTCCAATAAAGAAAAAATCTCCTCGTGTCCAGTAATGAAAAATTCTAGTCGCGTCCAATAATGAAAAATTCTCCTCGTGTCTAGTAATGAAAAACACACCTCGTGTCCAGTAATGAAATACACTCCTCCTGTGCAGTAATGAAAAACTTCCCTCGTGTCCAATAATGAAAAACATTCCTCATGTCCAATAATGAAAAACACTCCTCGTGTCCAATAATGGAAAACATCCCTCGTGTCCAGTAATGAAAAACTCTCCATGTGTCCAATAATGAAAAACATCCCTCGTGCACAATAATGAAAAACACTCCACACGTGCAATAATGAAAAACACTCCTCGTGTCCAGTAATGAAAAATACCCCTCCTGTCTAGTAATGAAAAACACTCCTCGTGTCCAATAATGAAAAACAATCCTCCTGTCTATTAATGAAAAACACTCCACGTGTCCAATAATGAAAAACACTCCTCATGTCCAGTAATGAAAAACATCCCTCGTGTCCAATAATGAAAAACATTCCTCGTGTAAAATAATGGAAAAAGATTCCTCATGTCGAATAATGAAAAACACTCCTCGTGTACAGTAATCAAAAACACTCTTCGAGTCCAATAAAGAAAAACACTCCTCGTCTCCAGTAAAGAAAAATTCTAGTCATGTCCAATAATGAAAAATTCTCCTCGTGTCTAGAAATGAAAAACACACCTCGTGTCCAGTAATGAAAAACACTCATCATGTCCAGTAATGAAATACACTCCTCCTCTGCAGTAATGAAAAACTTCCCTCGTGTCCAATAATGAAAAACATTCCTCATGTCCAATAATGAAAAACACTCCTCGTGTCCAATAATGGAAAACATCCCTCGTGTACAGTAATGAAAAACTCTCGATGTGTCCAAAAATGAAAAACATTCCTCGTGCACAATAATGAAAAACACTCCTCGTGTCCAATAATGAAAAACACTCCTCGTGTCCAGTAAAGAAAAACACTCCTCATGTCCAATCATGAAAAACACCCATCGTGTCCAGTAATGAAAAACACTCCACATGCCTATTAATGAAAAACACTCTTCGTGTCCAATCATGAAAAACACTCCTCATGTCCAGTAATGAAAAACACTCCTCCTGTCTAGTAATGAAAAACTCTCCACGTGTCCAATAATGAAAAACACTCCTCGTGTCTGGTAATCAAAAACACTCCTCAAGTCCAATAATGAAAAACACACCTCATGTCCAATAAAGAAAAACACTCCTCGTGTCCAATAATGAAAAACACTCCTCGTGTCCAGTTATGAAATACAAGCCTCGTGTCCTGTAATGAAAAACAATTCTCCTGTCTAGTAATGAAAAACACTCCAGGTGTCCAACAATGAAAAACACTCCTTGTATCCAATAATTAAAAACACGCCTCGTGTCCAATAATGAAATACATTCCTCGTGTCTAATAAAGAAATATACACGTTGTGTCTAGAAATGAAAAACACAACTCGTGTCCATTAATGAAAAACACACCTCGTGTCCAGTACTGAAAAACACGCCTCGTGTCCAGTAATGAAAAATACTCCACGTATCCAAAAATGAGAAAAACTCCTCGTGTCCAGTAATGCGAAACACTCCACGTGTCCAGCAATGTAAAACAGTCCTCGTGTCCAGTAATGAAAAATTCTCCACGTGTCCAGTAATGAAAAACATTCCTCGTGCACAATAAATAAAAACACTCCTCGTGTCCAATAATGAAAAACACTCCTCGTGTCCATTAAAGAAACACACTCCTCGTGCCCAGTAAAGGAAAACACTCCTCGTGTCCAATCATGAAAAACACCCATCATGTCCAAAAATGAAAAATACTCCACATGCCTATTAATGAAAAACACTCCTCATGTCCAATCATGAAAAACACTCCTCGTGTCCAGTAATGAAAAACACTCCTCGTGTCCAATAATGAAAAACACTCCTCGTGTTCAATAATGAAAAACACTCTTCGTGTCCAGCAATGAAAAACACTACTCGTGTCCAATAATGAAAAACAGCCCTCGTGTCCAATAAGGAAAACATTCCTCGTTTACAATAATAAGAAAAACTTTCCTCATGTCCAGTAATGAAAAACACTCCTCTTGTCTAGTAATGAAAAACACACCTCGTGTCCATTAATGAAAAACAAACCTCGTGTCGAGTAATGAAAAACACTCCACGCGTCCAGTAATGTAAAACACTCCTCGTGTCCAGAAATGAAAAATTCTCCTCATGTCCAGTAATGAAAAACATTCCTCGTGCACAATAATTAAAAACACTCCTCGTGTCCAATAATGAAAAACACTCCTCGTGTCCAATAATGAAAAACACTCCTCGTGTTCAATAATGAAAAACACTCTTCGTGTCCAGCAATGAAAAACACTACTCGTGTCCAATAATGAAAAACAGCCCTCATGTCCAATAAGGAAAACATCCTCGTTTACAATAATAAGAAAAACTTTCCTCATGTCCAGTAATGAAAAACACTCCTCGTGTCCAGTAATGAAAAACACAAAAGTCCAATAATGAAAAACACACCTCATGTTCAATAAAGAAAAACACTCCCCGTGTCCAATAATGAAAAACACTCCTCGTGTCCAGTTATGAAAAACAAGCCTCGTGTCCTGTAATGAAAAACAATTCTCCTGTCTAGTAATGAAAAACACTCCAGGTGTCCAATAATGAAAAACACTCCTTGTATCCAATAATGAAAAACACGCCTCGTGTCCAATAATGAAAAACACTCCTCGTGTCCAGTAAAGAAAAACACTCCTTGTGTCCAATAATGAAAAACATTCCTCGTGTCCAGTAAAGAAAAACACTCCTCGTGTCCAATAATGAAAAACACTCCACGTGTCCAATAATGAAAAACACTCCTCGTGTCCAGAAATGAAAAACATCCCTCGTGTCCAATAATGAAAAACATTCCTCATGTCCAGTAATCAAAAACACTCTTCGTGCCCAATAAAGAAAAACACTCTTCGTGCCGAATAATGAAAAACATTCCTATTATCCGGTAATGAAAAACACCCTTGTGTCCAATAAAGAAAAAATCTCCTCGTGTCCAGTAATGAAAAATTCTAGTCGCGTCCAATAATGAAAAATTCTCCTCGTGTCTAGTAATGAAAAACACACCTCGTGTCCAGTAATGAAATACACTCCTCCTGTGCAGTAATGAAAAACTTCCCTCGTGTCCAATAATGAAAAACATTCCTCATGTCCAATAATGAAAAACACTCGTGTCCAATAATGGAAAACATCCCTCGTGTCCAGTAATGAAAAACTCTCCATGTGTCCAATAATGAAAAACATCCCTCGTGCACAATAATGAAAAACACTCCACACGTGCAATAATGAAAAACACTCCTCGTGTCCAGTAATGAAAAATACCCCTCCTGTCTAGTAATGAAAAACACTCCTCGTGTCCAATAATGAAAAACAATCCTCCTGTCTATTAATGAAAAACACTCCACGTGTCCAATAATGAAAAACACTCCTCATGTCCAGTAATGAAAAACATCCCTCGTGTCCAATAATGAAAAACATTCCTCGTGTAAAATAATGGAAAAAGATTCCTCATGTCGAATAATGAAAAACACTCCTCGTGTACAGTAATCAAAAACACTCTTCGAGTCCAATAAAGAAAAACACTCCTCGTCTCCAGTAAAGAAAAATTCTAGTCATGTCCAATAATGAAAAATTCTCCTCGTGTCTAGAAATGAAAAACACACCTCGTGTCCAGTAATGAAAAACACTCATCATGTCCAGTAATGAAATACACTCCTCCTCTGCAGTAATGAAAAACTTCCCTCGTGTCCAATAATGAAAAACATTCCTCATGTCCAATAATGAAAAACACTCCTCGTGTCCAATAATGGAAAACATCCCTCGTGTACAGTAATGAAAAACTCTCGATGTGTCCAAAAATGAAAAACATTCCTCGTGCACAATAATGAAAAACACTCCTCGTGTCCAATAATGAAAAACACTCCTCGTGTCCAGTAAAGAAAAACACTCCTCATGTCCAATCATGAAAAACACCCATCGTGTCCAATCATGAAAAACACTCCTCATGTCCAGTAATGAAAAACACTCCTCGTGTCCAATAATGAAAAACACTCTTCGTGTCCAATCATGAAAAACACTCCTCATGTCCAATCATGAAAAACACTCCTCATGTCCAGTAATGAAAAACACTCCTCCTGTCTAGTAATGAAAAACTCTCCACGTGTCCAATAATGAAAAACACTCCTCGTGTCTGGTAATCAAAAACACTCCTCAAGTCCAATAATGAAAAACACACCTCATGTCCAATAAAGAAAAACACTCCTCGTGTCCAATAATGAAAAACACTCCTCGTGTCCAGTTATGAAATACAAGCCTCGTGTCCTGTAATGAAAAACAATTCTCCTGTCTAGTAATGAAAAACACTCCAGGTGTCCAACAATGAAAAACACTCCTTGTATCCAATAATTAAAAACACGCCTCGTGTCCAATAATGAAATACATTCCTCGTGTCTAATAAAGAAATATACACGTTGTGTCTAGAAATGAAAAACACAACTCGTGTCCATTAATGAAAAACACACCTCGTGTCCAGTACTGAAAAACACGCCTCGTGTCCAGTAATGAAAAATACTCCACGTATCCAAAAATGAGAAAAACTCCTCGTGTCCAGTAATGCGAAACACTCCACGTGTCCAGCAATGTAAAACAGTCCTCGTGTCCAGTAATGAAAAATTCTCCACGTGTCCAGTAATGAAAAACATTCCTCGTGCACAATAAATAAAAACACTCCTCGTGTCCAATAATGAAAAACACTCCTCGTGTCCATTAAAGAAACACACTCCTCGTGCCCAGTAAAGGAAAACACTCCTCGTGTCCAATCATGAAAAACACCCATCATGTCCAAAAATGAAAAATACTCCACATGCCTATTAATGAAAAACACTCCTCATGTCCAATCATGAAAAACACTCCTCGTGTCCAGTAATGAAAAACACTCCACGTGTCCAGTAATGTAAAACACTCCTCGTGTCCAGTAAAGAGAAACACTCCACGTGTCCAGTAATGTAAAACACTCCTCGTGTCCAGTAATGAGAAACACTCCTCGTGTCCAGTAATGAGAAACACTCCATGTGTCCAGTAATGTAAAACACTCCACGTGTCCAATAATGAAAAATACTCCTCATGTCCAATAATG